>NC_136061.1:261206841-261882674 GCF_964261635.1 Lissotriton helveticus
ACGCTCCTTCCAGGTGGTAGTAGGCAGATTGTGGAACTCGCTGCCTCTTCTTCTCAGACAAGAACCAGAGCTTCTTAACTTCAGACGCCAACTTAAAACCTGGCTGTTCCAGCAGTAATGGAAGGCTGGGTAGGTCGGTGAGGGAACAGGGTCTGCTCTTTTCTGTGGGGCTCTTCTTAGCGCCGGGACACTCCTTAGAGTAGCCGTGCGCTTTATAAATCCCCCATAACATTAACATTAACATTAACATTTGCGGGAACCCTGAGTAGCGCTTGTGCTTGTCCACAATACCCTTCCACCATTTTGCAGAGATGTCCATGGTGTTTGGGGTTTATCCTCCACAGTTTATAGGGAACACTAAGTCCTGTTGGTTTTTCAAGCTTTTTTTTTAACCATTCTTTTTATTGATGACGACAGTGGATTGAGAAAAACATTATTTCATTGTATAATAGAGAGATTTACACATTTGCATTGAACCATGTTACTTGCGCCTTTCACCCTCTTCATTACTCATATCTTGCCTGAGTTACTTTCTAACTACGGGGGGATCTGTGGGGAGTGCACAAATATTACCTCTATAAACATTCTATTTGTCCCATACTGTGTCCATTTCTTGGGACAGCCCCGGGATTCCTACACTGTCTTTTCCATTAAAATGCACCAGCCCATATCCTTCTTCCACTCCTTGGTCTTAGGAGGCTCTTTTGTCCCCCATGCTCTTACAATGTTGCGCTTAGCTACCACCATTCCTAACGTTACCCAGTTTTTGTCTTTACTACTTAGGTCTGTAGAATCCCTAATGTTTAAGAGATATCTACCACTCTCTGGCTCCATCTTTGTTCCGAGTACTTCCTCTACACATTGGAGCACTTCCGCCCAGTATCTTCTCATTTGTACACACTCCCAGACTATATGAATGAATGTACCCTCCTGGCCACATTGCGTTCCGCACACGGAGTCCTCCCTATAACCCATTTTCACTAGTGCCGGGCCTGATTGATATATTCTATGTAATACTTTAAGTTGTACCAGCCTAAGCCTTGAAGAGAGGATCTCCTGCCAGGCATCATCCCCCAAGTCTGCGATATAATTTTTCAATTCCTAAGGAGCTGCAGGAGGGGGTCTGGTGCGTTATTGACAAGTTTTGATAGGTCAGGGAGATCACTTTTTTAGGCATATAATCTTCAAGAATTCTATCCTCAAGTGGGGAGGTCTCCGGGGGCGTTTCACCCTTAGGAATGATGGTCTGTAGAGCGTGTCTTATCTGTAGATACCTAAACCTATCCGTTTCTGCTAGCTCATGTTCTCATTGTAGCTGTTCAAAGAGAATAACTTCTTCCCTTTTCCACATGTCCCCAACCCGAGATATTCCTATCATATTCCAGTTGTCAAAATCCTTGGTATTTCTCAATGTTCCAAGTCACTTTGTGTCCCATAGGGGAGTGGCCTGCATGCCCTTTCCTGCCCATCTCAGGCTTTTGTTGACCGTATTCCACAGCAAGACCTAGTGCTCGGTTGGGCCTGTTAATCGTAGTTTTGCTGGTTTGGAATAAAGTGCCTTGTACAGCTCCCCTCAGCCAGGAGCCACTTGTCCATTATAAATCCCGGATCATCTTGAGGCCTATTTGTGCACTGATTAATGGCTACTAACTGTGCTGGCCAGTAGTATTTTCTGATGTCGGGGAGTCCTATACCTCCATCATACCACCCCCTTACTAACTTTTAGGCCTATATATGAGGTGGCTTTCTTACCCAAAGGAGCTCTCTTTGCTCGCATTCGATGGCTTTAAAATAAGTGGTAAGAACTGGACCTGGTGAATTGTGGTCGGGACATCATTTTAAATAACGCGGCACGGCCTAATAGTGACAGAGGGAGGGTCTTCCAGTACCTCACGTCACTCCCTAACCGCTGCAACGGGGGCAAGAGTTTATGCTTATAAAATAGTGCCGTATCATTAGTGATATATATTCTGAGGTATTTAAATATTTCTGGGGCTCTTGCCACCTCACATCCCTTAGGTAGAGATGGAAACTCGCCCCTCAATACAAAGATTGCTGACTTAGTCCAATTTATTGTGTATTCAGATTATCTCACAAAGTTTGTAAACATATTGGGAACTCTGTGTATTGAAGCTTTAGGTTACGCCAGATACAGCAGAATGTCATCTGCATTTAGGGAGATACAGTCTTCCCATCCTTCTGACCATCACAGTCCCCTTATGATTGGGTCTTTCCGGATCCACAACGCCAATGGTTCTATCGTCAATGCAAAGAGCACTGGAGACAGGGGACAAACTTGCCTCATCCCCCTTTTAAGAGCAAATATTGGGGACTTTTTATTGTTCACTACCGCTTGTTCTAACGGGTCCGTATACAGGAGTTTGATCAACCTGATGATGCCAGGGCCAAATCCAATTTTCATCATGACAGCGAATAGATAGGGCTATTTAATTGTGTCGAAAGCCATGGTGGCATCCAGGGACATCACCACTGCGTTCTCCCTTAATATATCTACTCTCCCCATTATCCCATGTAATTGACGGAGATTCAATTAAGTATTTCTGGCCGGCATGAATCCTGTCTGAACGGGGTGAACCAGTTCCGAGATAACCTGTATCAGACATGTGGCCAGTAATTTCTCTAAAATCTTGACCTCTGCGTTGAGCAGTGAGATTGGCCTGTGTGAAGAGCATTTATTTTTAGGCTTATCTTCTTTATGGATGACCACTATGGTAGCTAGTCTCTGGTCCGCGGGGAGTTTTCGCCGTTCATGACTCTGAGTACATAGCTATGAGGTATGGGGCTATTTTACTGGGTTTGATGGGGAGGCCATTGGGTCCCATCGCTTTTCCGCACTGTAGACCCCTGATAGCTTGCACCACTACTTCGTTTGTGAGTTCACTTTCCAGTGATGAGACGTCGTCGGCTGAAAGGGCTGGGAGGGTCATGTCTGCGAATCCCCTTTCAGGGTGGCTGTATGGGGCTCGTATATCTGCCTAAAGTATTTGGCGAACCCGTCCGCTATTCCTTGTGGATCGCTTATCGTTTCTGCAGTGAGTTCTGTGACCAATCGGTTCGCTTGTTCTTGTCTGTCAAGCCATGCAAGCAATTTCCCCGCCTTGTCTCTGGGTTCGTACACTCTGCAGAGCCAGCCCTGTGGAGTGCTTTCACTGCATCTGCGGTCAGGTCCTAATTTGTGTTGGGTCTCTTCTTCATTTCCTCCCTTCATCTCCCCTTCTAATTGTAGGATTTCATCCTCAAGCCTCACAAGATCCGCATTATTTTCTTTACGGCCCCTTGCTATTTGAGAGATGACGTGGCCCCTCACCACTGTTTTAAAAGCTTCCCAGAGCGTCTGAGCGGATCCCACCGAGCCTTCATTCTCCTGGAAATAAAGTTCAATCTCCTGGGCTACTTTTTCCCTTACTGAAGGGATCTTAAAGTGCCATGGACTTATTGGTGCTACTCTTCCCACCTGCGGTTCTCCCACCTCCACCAGAACCCATATCAAGGAGTGGTCAGAGATACCCCTCGCTAGGTGACGTGCCTCTCTAATCTATCTGACCTGATCTGCTGGGGTAAGTATATAATCTATCCTAGAGAGGCTAATATGGGCTCCGGGGTGGAATGTGAACTGTGTCTTGTTGGGGTGGTGGATACACCACGCATCCACCAGTCCCACTGCTCCAATAAAGTCTAGGAGGTGTGTCCATGAGGGATGTGTGTCTCGCGGGGGATATTTGATGAGCTGCCCCGACACGACTGAGTAGAAGTCTCCTCCTATTAGGAGACTTCCATCAGGGAGAGATAGTAGTAAGTTTCCCAGATCCATAAAAGCTAATGTGTGGAGGCCCGGGGGGACATACATTGACACTATTGTGATTGCGCTGCCCTCCCACCTCCCCAATGCTACTGTGTATCTCCCCTGTACATCGGTCCAGGTGTGTTCAATCGCCACCGGGAAGTTTTTTCTGATCATAATTCCAACTCCCCTGGATCCGGTGGTAAATCCAGAATGTACTACAAGATTGTATCCCCTTCTAGTTGCGGCTCTACAAGTATTACCAATTAAATGCGTTTCTTGCATCAACACCACATCGGGGGAGTGTCATTTTATGTATTGGAGTACAAATCCTATTTTTACTTGCCCCCGAGGCCATTCACATTCCAAAATAGTAGTCTAAGTCCTTTTCTTACTGGAGGACCCATTCTTGTTCGAGCTTGCTTCCCTCTTTGTCCTAACTACCTCCATAGGGGTCATAGAGGTCCCTCTTATGCACAAGCAATACTATGAATCGGATTAGGGCGTGTGAATCTACATCTAACACTGTACAACTACGTATTCTCAAATTACGTGTCATGTGTCTGTTGTCTAATCTATGTTCTAAACCTAACAGTGACCAACCTCCCCCTCCCTGCTTCCCTGCAATCTGGCTTAAAACTGTTCCTGTCCCCAACTATGCAGAGCGCCTGTCGCCCCATGCCCAAACTATAGTAAAGGTTGCGAGGGAGTGGACTCTTTGCCTACAACTATTACTAATTTTAGTACATGCTTTTTATTGTCGTTACGTTGGGTATAATGCTTAAAGTCGCTTAGCCGGGCTCCAGCCGTTATCTCTGGTGGCGGTACTGTTTTGTCTTCAAGTCTCTCCACCGCCGACTCTGTTGCTCTGTTACATCTGAGGTTGCCGCCTCTTCTCTATTCCTCTAGATTTTCGTCTGTGGTTACCTACCTTGTTCGCTTGTCCAGTCTGTTTGTCTTTTGGGAGGTTTGTCCCTTCGTTGCTGAAAGTTTTTCCCCCTGGACTGGCCTCCAGCCATCCAGCCATTCTTGCGCCAATTCCGTGGTGTCGATAAACCAATCAATCAATCAGGGGTTTGTAAAGCGCGCTACTCATCGTGAGGGTCTCAAGGCGCTTGGGTGCAGCTCTGGATCAGTCGAAGAGCCAGGTCTTGAGGTCTTTCCTGAACGTGTGCATGGTTGGGCACGTCTGATGTTCGCAGGGAGATCATTCCAGGTCTTGGCCGCAATGTAGGAGAAGGCTCTTTCTGCGGATGAGTGGGACCTCTGCCAGGGCGAGTTCAGCAGAGCAGAGGTTCCTCTTGGGTACGTGGAAGGATACTCTCTTGTTGAGGTATTTGGGCCCGATGTTGAGTGATTTATAGGTGTGGGTGAGTAGTTTGAAGGTGACCCGCTTCTCTACGGGGAACCAGTGGAGGTCTCGTAGGTGTTGATGGTTTGGAGTCTGTGTAGAAGGGTTCTGATGATTCCGACGTATAGAGCGTTTCCGTAGTCGAGTCTGCTGGTTATGAGTGCGTGGGTGACGGTCCTTCTGCAGTCGGGGGGGATCCATTTAAAGGTCTTGCGGAGGATGTGTAGGCAGTTGAAGCTGGTGGAGGCGACGGCATTGATCTTGCAGGTCATGGAGAGGGTGGAGACGAGGATGATGCCCAGGTTTCTTGTGTGGTCTGTAGGGGTGGGTGGGTTGCCGAGGGCAGAGGGCCACCAGGTGTTTTCCCATGTGGATGTGCAGGGTCCCAGGATGAGGACTTTGGTCTTCTCTGAGTTGAGCTTCAGACAGCTGTCTTTCATCCAGGCTGCAACGTTTTTCATTCCTTCCTAGAAACAGAGTCTGGTGTCTTTGGGGTTCTTCGTGAGTGAGAGGATGAGCTGGGTGTCGTCGACGTAGGATACAATGCTGAGCCCATGCTGTCTGACGATGGTTGCGAGGGGGGCTATGTAGATGTTGAAAGGCGTGGGGTTGAGAGATGATCCTTGGGGTACGCCGCAGGTGATATCGGTGTGTTTGGAGAGGAAGGGAGGGAGTCTGATCCTCTGGGGTTCGGCCGGAGAGAAAGGATTGGATCCAGTCAAGGGCGGTTCCTTGTATCCCCGCATTGTGAAGTCTGGCTGTGAGTGTGCAATGTGAGACAGTGTCGAAGTCTGTGGAGAGGTCTAGCAGGATAAGGGCTGAAGTGTGTCCCTGGTCAAGTAGCATGCGGATGTCGTTGGTGGCTGTGAGGGCAGTCTCGGTGCTGTGGTTGCTGCGGAATCCAGACTGGGAGGCGTCCAGGATGGAGTTCTCTTCGACGAAGGCAGTCAGTTGGACGTTTACGAGTCTCTCTGTGACTTTGGCTGCGAAGGGGAGGAGAGATATGGGTCAGTAGTTTTTCAGGTCTGTTGGATCGGCCGTTGGCTTCTTGAGGAGGGGTTTAACCTCCGCTCGCTTCCAGTCCTCTAGGAAGATGCCGGACATGAAGGCGTTGGTGGTCTGTTCTAGTTCGGGTGCGATGGCGGCAGTGGCCCTGTGGAATATGTGCAGATGGCAGGGGTCTGTTGGGGCTCCTGAGTGGGTTTTCTTCATTGTCACGGTGATGTGTTTTACAGTGGCGGGATTCCAGGTCTTGAAGGATGGATTATTGTCGGCGTATGGGGGGGTGGTGTCCGGCTTCTGTTCGCTGAAGTTGTCGTAGAGGGCCTTAATTTTCAGATGGAAGTAGGAGCTGAGCTTGTCGCAGAGTTCCTGGGAAGGAGTAACCTCCGTGGCTTTGCTGGGGGGTTTCGCAAACTGCCAGACCTTTCTCTCTGATTCAATGTGTAGTTTGGCTGGGAACAACATTAAGTATTTCAGCGCCCTTTCTCTGAGCAATTTCTTGATTCCCAGAAAGAAGCACCTCTGCCTCTGGAAGTTTACTGTGAAGTCGAGAAAGAAAGTTATCTCACTATTTTTGAATTTAACCGGTGAGGCAGTGCGGGCTGTCTGTAAAACAATATCTCATCTCTAAAATTAAAGAGTTTTGCCAACAGGGGTCTCGGGGTGCCCCTGGTTTCGGTCTTCATCTCGGGATTCGATGAGCTCTTTCAACCGAGAAGAAATTGGATAGACCCTTCGGTTGTATGTGATCCATGATTAGGCCTTTGACGAAAAGGTCGGGTGTGACTCCCTCCGCCCACTCAGGGACTCCAATTGTTCTAACATTGTTACGGCATGACCTTCCTTCATAGTCATCTAGTTTACTTTCCATCATTATGCTTGTGGCCTGTTAGTCCTTGATTTGTTGTTGCATTGTTTTGGAGTCTTGGCTGAGGTTGGTTGTAGTTGCTTCCATAGTTTTGACTTTGTCGCTCATCTTTTGGAGGTCCACTCTGATGAGTGTTACCTCCATTGTGATCGAATCCATTCTGTTTTTGAGCAACATACGCACACTAGTGATAGCTTCCATGATATCTTTTAATGTGGGGTCTTTAATTTCTGATCTCATTCCCGCCGATATCTCTGCTTTGCCTGCCGCTTCTGTGTCTTTAGTGTTGCATATCTTTCAAGCTTCGTTTGGTGAGTGCCTTTAGCACCCCTACCCCCTGACATCCTCCTCGGCGTTGATGTGATCTGTAGTGGACGGGAGGAACCTACCGCTAGGTATGTCTAACTCCACCATGCTACTGCTCGCCACCTGCCCATGGAGTGCAATAACTGTTCACACACCCGGCCTGTCGGTTTTCTCCGGGGGGGTGCGGGGGTTTCATTTTGTATTGTACAGTTTTCAGTAGTTCCCTCCCCACCTCCATCACCGTGTTCTCATGTCTTTATGGTGCCCAGTCCGGAGTGCCACCTATTGTATGCAGGTTTTATCGATAGGTGTCTTTGTGTGGCAATTTTGTGCTTCTGGGGTTGCTCCTGTGTGTGGAGTATCGAATGTGAGCTGGGGCCTCCCCCAATGCCTGACCTCTCCCAACTTTATGCTCTTTGTCTGCGGGTAGGAGGATGTCCCAGAGGCAGGGGCACAGCCTCCTGCCCCAAATCACTTCAGGGCTCGTGCCCTGCGTCGTGTTCGATTTTACCCCCTCGAAGGGTCAATCACTTGGGTTGCGAGAACACTTGGTGCAGGTTTCATCCGCACAAGTTGCTTCTGGTGTGCGCTCTCTATGCCCTTCTCCGTTATTGCCGCTCTGCCTCTCAGTCAAGATGGCGCCTCACTGTCACCCACCTCAATCTCTGTTTTCTCTGCCTCCTCATTTCTCAGCTTGCAATGCCCTCTCCTCAGCCCCCGCAGTATCAAGGCCACAGTTCAATCGCCGCGATCATTGTATGCAGCGGGTGCCGCCATTCACCTCCGCTCGTAGGCTCCGCTCTCTGCCTCTATGTTGTCGCAACCATGCTCACAAATTGAGCTCGGGGCTTCAGGGCCGTAACAGGCTGCCGTACGTCTCTTCTGTGCGGTCTGCTCCGTGGGAAGGCGCGCAGGTAGAGTTTGACAGTTTGCAACACTAGTGTCCCTGGAGTGGCAACATGTTGCGCAATGCATGTGGCGGATTTAAGGCGGATTAATCGGTGGTAGGGCTAGAGAGTTACTGAGCCTCTCTAGTGTGCGTCCATCTTCTCCGACGCTTATACACACCCCTCTGTTTTTCAAGCTTGAATATTAAAATGTTTATACCCTCTACCCAATTTGAATCATTTGCTAGATTGATTATGGCGCAACCTGAGGCGTTTGCGGGTAATTGCCGCCCAGCGGTTACTCAATACTTATTTCAGCATGGAGTCCCCAAAGCGGGTGCTCCTGTTGTTTTTGTAATCGAAGCTGGTGTGGTGTGCCGCTTTTCAGGTGTTTTATTTCTCGGTCATATTTACAGCTGTGGACACTAATGACAATGTTTTTCATACTTACACTGCAACTACAGCTTTATCATCCTTAGGCACTTCTTGAAGTTTCTCTTACCATCTGGGAACACCAGATTTGGTTTAATGGCACCCTTTCCTATGTCCGCAGCATTGTCTGTATTGCTAACATAAGTATTGACGGGCCACCTGACCTACCCTTGCTGGTTTTACGCTGTACCCACATTTAGTTAATCTACATTTGACAGAAACACGTGTGTTGTATAACTAGGTAGATCTTTTATAAATAAATCCGGTATTTGTAAAGCGCAAACTACTCACCCGAAGGGTCTCAAGGCACTGGGGGCCGTTGGGGAGATTAAGTGAGCTATTGCCCAGAGTCACATGATGCTGAGCTGAGCTGCCGCCGATGCTGGGGATCAAACTGTGAGCTCCAGAGCCATCTGCCCTGGCCTCCGCGCCACACCTCTTATACAGATACCTGATCCAAATTTGTTTCCCATGCTTTTCTAGCCAGCTCTGCTAGGGCTGACGCTCATGCACAGGCATAACAGGCAATGGGACTTGTTATTAGTCCGGTTATTGTTCTTTTGCATATGGGCAAACGCCCAACTAATCAAGAGGACTTTCCCTTTTGGATTGCCCAGAACATTGATCAATTAGATGCAGTGTTTCCCCTTACAGCACCACAAGAAAAACAGAATTTTGACTATGTGTTTACCTAATGGTCTGGTTCCCTCTTTAGCCGACTGCTACACCTGGGGGACTGCTTTTGCCACAGGATATATTCTCTTCTTTTGGTACTCCCTCAATGCATGTTCTGCTGAACATCTTTAAACAAATATAGAATGAACATGGGGCGGGTCCTGACCTAGATTTGGGGATGAAACTTGTAGGTAATTTTCCAGTTGTCTCTGAAATTATTCTTTCTAGTATTAAAAGTCAGCGACTTGATGCGGTGTCTGTCACAGACTGCAAACGTCTCAGGTATATACGTCCTGAGGATTTAATAGTTTGGGGAGCAGACCCTCCATTCTACCTCTTGTCAAACCTGCTTCAGACAAGGATACCTGTCTGCCTTGTGACTTTAATAAAAAGAACATGGGATAAGTCTAAACAGCCACAACAAAAAAAGTAGACATTGTGGCGGTTCGCGGCCCCCTGAGTCCTCTGATTAGATTGATTTTCTTGATCCCACTAAAATTAAAACTCCTGATTGATATCCAGCAGTACGAACGAGGAGGGCGATCAGATCGCAGACAAGAAGAGTATGTGCAAAGTGAGACACATCGCTCCTTTGGCGAGAAGTTAAAGAGGATTAACCACCTCCCAACAAAGACCCTTTTCACAAGAAAACAGTTGCAGCCTTGACAGCTAAATATGCCCCAGGTGGTGAGAACCCTTCTCCTAGACAGGAGTTGGGCAGTGGCTCTCCTCGACAGCACGGCAGGAGTCACATCGTGCTTCAGACACTCTGCCAGCTTCTGGTGGCGAGAGCAACTGAAACTTTTGTCACTGTGGAGATCACGCCCCAAGATAGGCTTTAGCATTTGTATATTTAAATTGAGGGTGACATTAAACGCACCATTATAGCAATTTTTGGGGACAATTTGACTTCTTCCTATAACAATCTTTTGGCGGAGGTGGATGGGCTTCCTTCTATTATTCTTGCTTGTCCCCAAGGTGAGGATCTTTCCCTGAAGAAGTCGAACATGTGTATGCTTCTGAATGGGCCCTTGCTTTGGCCCCCGCCTTATATCGCAACCATGCTGGTTGGGATAAGGATTCCCCTTTCCGTGTTGTTCCTATACATTCTACTCCACAACCTCAGCCACAGTATCCTATTAAATGTGATGCCAAGGCATTCGTTAAAGACATTTTTACCCAGTTAGAGTACTAGGGAGTGATTGAACCATGTGTGTCTCAAAAGAATAATCATATGTTTCCAGTTTTGAAACTTAATCAATCCTATCGTATTGTATTCGATTATAGACATTTAAATAGTCATACGCGCACATTTGCTGTGCAGAATACACATAGTATGGCCTTAATTAATATTATTACTCGTAAAAATGTAAAACTACATTGGACATTTCCAATGTTTTTTCAGTCACATTTTGGCTCTAGAGAGCCGCATTTGGTCTGTGTTTTCTGCCCTCCGTTACCAGAGGTAATACGCCTGTTTGCCTATGGGCTACAAGAACAGCCCAGGTGTCTTTGCAGCACGTATTGTGTCAATTCTGCATGACATTGACCTGGATACTCTGTCCTATGTCGATGACATCTATTTAACAGGTGATAAGTTGAATCGTCATTTAACTAGAGTGGATCGCATTATTAGGCGATTTCCTGACTTTGGTTACAAGTTCAATTTTGTGAAATCTCACATTGCTTTTCTTAGTGTCTTTTTTCTTGGTTACAAATTAACCAGTGAGGGTAAGAGCCCCCCCCCTCACTTTTTGGAAAATGTGAACAGTTGCAACCTTCAAATACACTTAAAAAATTGCAGTCACTGCTTGGATGTTTACATTTTTGTTGGACTTATATTCCTGACTAGCAGCCCGTCCCGACGTTGTCCGGGTATGAAATAGAATGTGTGTAATGTGTGTATTTGGCAATGGCAGTTTATTTTAAAATCTCGAGGTAGACAACATTTTTTGTTTCATTAGAATAGGGACGGAGAAGGGCCAGCTGCAGCCCTGGTTGATGTTAGCAGGCACGTGTAATTGGTGTAGTGATCCGCCGCCTGAGCCCGGCTACAGCCCTGGTTGATGTTAGCAGGTGCGTGTAATGTCGTTGAATGAGAGAGTTATCAGCCGTGGGTAAATCCATTTAATGAGAGAGTTCAGTGACAGCGAGTAGGAGAGGCTGCAGTAATTATCCCCGCAGACACGCTCATTTGCGTGTTCCCCCGCTTAAGGCCCAGATGCAGGACTGTTTGATGTTAGCAGGCGCGTGTTCCCCCGCTTGAGACCCAGCTGCAGACCTGGTTGATGTAATCAGGCGTGTGTAATTAGTGTACTGATCCACCGCCTGAGCCCAGCTAGAGCCCTGGTTGATGGTAGCAGGCGTGTCTAATTTCGTTGAATGAGAGAGTTCAGTAAAAGCGCGCAGGAGAGGCTGCAGTAATCTTAATTACCCGGCCTCCAGCTGAACGCATTTGTCATGCCCCCAGCACACGGACACAGCAGACGTTCTTCTGATTAATGTACGACCCACATGGCATGAAGGGCGGAACGTAGCACACGCCCCCAGCATTTCTCACGCCCCCAGCGTGCCCCTTGATGCGGCGCAATTGCGTTTACATGGCATGAAGGCCGGACACACGCCCCCAGCGTTTCTCACGCCCCCAGCGTGTCAAGCCCCCAGCGTGCCCCTTGATGCTGCGCAGCAACGTAATTGGCGCTTGTATGTATGACTCACATGGCATGAATGGTGGACACACGCCCCCAGCGTTTGTCACGCCCCCAGCGTTTGTCACGCCCCCAGCACACGCCCACAGCCCACGATGTGATGGCCGTACCATACGCCCCCAGCGTTAGTCACGCCCCCAGCCCACGCCCACGCCCACAGCACCACGCAGACACGCCCACAAGGGACTACTTTGCTGGCACAGTTCTTTTACCTTTTAAATGTATATGGGGTCCTACGGTACAATTGTATGTCTTGCACTGTATGATTGTGATGAACATCACTGTTTCTTGAAAAGTTAGTAAAAATAATTTAAAATACAAACATTTTTTTTTATATGGTGGCCGTCTGCATAGCCTATGTCCTTCTGCTGCAACTGCCCTTTCCAACGCTGTATTGGGTGTTGTGATTGGTGCTGTGGTTACTGAGATTACCCGCCTCAAAGGTTTGGCTTTCTCTTTATATAAGTATGGATTAGGCTTAATTTATTAAACCGCTGTATGCCTTAATACGACCCGATTGTTCTGCATCCTGTTAGATGCCAGAACACACTGAAATTCTCAGGTCTCTACAGTCTGACTTGCTTGAAACGTGACATTTACATACCCGAGTTCACACAACAAATTTGGTTATACCGATTTTACCAGGTACACTTAGGTTCATGTATGTCACCTTTAAAGAGGGTAAAACAGTTCCCATTGCTTATAAATCACCTTTCTATTCCCTATCGGGAATGCTTTTTTCTTCCAATGAGACAATATTTACTCCTCTACAGATGGCCATCCTCAAGGATCGACGTCTTGTTCAAAGTAAACACATTATTCTTATTTCTCCTGTGCCTAGCTTCGAGGCTGTCACAAAAGCTAATGTTCCCAATTCTAAAGCCCTTCATCCACAATGCATTCAATGAGCTACGTCCTTAACAGCCGTTGATGTAGACTTTGTCTTTGACTCTTCTTTACAAACACAAGTATTTTTACAACATCCTATGCCCTCTTCAGTTCTTCTACTTGATGACTGACTACCAAGGTATTATTTACACTGATGGTTCAGCACAACTGGCTATTGGTTATAAACACCAATATTCTGCAGCTTGCGCAATCATTTTGGGCACTATGTTAGATGGCATTATTCGCACTACACTTACTCGCACTAAGTATCTGGGAGACTGTACTGCACAGTTGGCTGAACTGAGAGCTATGCTTCTTGCACTTGAGCATTCTAATCCCGATTCCCCCACAATAATTTACATTTTGTGCAACAAAATGATTTCAAGGATTCCAAGGGTAGCACAGTAAAGCACAACATGCTATGTGTTAAAGTGGCAAATCTTAATGATAGGTTGCCACAAACTCATGTTATACATACATTGAGTCATCAACGAGTGGGAGCCCACGCAGTAGGAATCTCTTTGGTTGATGAGGCAGCCAAATCTGCAGTAGTCACTTCTAAAATAGCAGCGGTTAAATGTTAAAAATTTGTGTTGATGATGATATTTTGGCTGCCATCCATGCATTTAAAGCCATCACCACATTACCTAAAGGTTTGACTTTAAAATATTCTTATTATCTAAATGATCAAAATGTTCCATTTGTGACTTTTCCAGGGGTTGGAGATCGCAATATCCCCCAACCTTGACAGCAGACATTCTTTAATAATTGCTGCGCATGAAGGCGTTGCTTCAGCACATGTAGGACTGGCTGTCACTATTTCGCTTTTACAACAGCTGCATAGGTGGCAAAGGTTGTACCAGCAAAGCAGATAATATGTCTTATGTTGTGACATTTGTCAACAACTTAAGAGTTCTACTGTGTCTCCTCCACAACAGACACATCTGTCTATTTCAAATCAGCCTTTTGGCTGCATTTACCTAAATCGTTGCTATCAGGTACTGCTTTCAAGTTTATTTTGGTTGCAGATGATTCTTGCTCCAGGTTCCTCTGGGTCTGGCCACAGTGCTTGGCTGAAGCTCGAACTGTTATTAAAGACTTGCAAGTCTTCATCGGGACATACGCCTGTTGCGCATTTCACTTGGACCAAAGTCACACATTCGCTTCTAGAGTGTACCGTGATTCAATTATGTCCATGGAGTGTGCAAGTGCATTTTTCTTCTCTGTATAGGCCGGAGGGCAATTCTGTTGTGGAGAGAATGTACAGTGACATACAGCAGTCCTTAAAGGCTAGCGTTTTGAGTACAGGGCATGGTTGGTTGATCTCTTTGGGGTTCAAAAAGCATCAAATAATCTCCCTAAAAGATCCCCAGGTTGGTGGATTTATTCTGAACACAGCAGACAAGGTCAAACAACAATGTTCCTTTGGTATTTTGTTCTGCTCAGGCACTAGCACCTAGACACAACACAAGTGCAGCTGTTGTTTGTGAGCATATGCACCTTGTCATATAGGTATAGACAGTAATGTAACATATATATATAGAGAGACTTTCAGAGAGAAGATTACAACTGTACCTGAGATGAAGAACGTCCACCTGTGTATGCTAAGGTATGGGGTCCCCTACTAATCTGCAAGATCTTTCTTGTATAATTATTCCGCTTCTGTGGAAGGGGCGCGGGTTAGGCTAATCTGTCTAATAATATGACAGGGCTTTTCATAATATGTGGATTACTGACTATGCTAACGGTCTTTTTGCTAAGCATTTCTTTTCTGATTATAGTACAAATACTGCATTCTACAGCACGATAGTTTAACCCCCTGGCTACGGACGGAATTCTGCGCCTGTGCGGCACATTCCAATCACGGGCGTGGTCATGATGGCTCCCGGCCGTCATCAGCACACGCCCACCATAACTCATGACGGCCGGGAGCCGTCATCAGCACCGAACGGGTTAAATAAACATTATAAACTTATTTTGTGTGTCTGTTTTATTACTTATTGTGGATGAGTCCGAGTGTGAGAGCGAAAGGGGGTGTCCTGTTACCGCGTTCCCTGAGAGGGTCGAGAGTGTTGTGTTCTGGGGTGTCACTTTTCTTGTATCTCTGAAAATGGTTAGGAGGGCATATGAGATACTATAGCTCGTCGGACTCCGTCTCATGGGTACAGAGGTAGTATGGTGACTCAGTCCCTACTTACTGACGCTCTATGGTCCCAAGCATAGATCTGTTCCTGAGCAGAATTCCTGCTACAGAGCAACTTGTAATGAAGAGCTCAGGGACACTCAGTGCATTGAGTTTATGTTTTATTTTTAGATTAAGTAGCAGACATTAGAGCTCACTGCTGGATGCTGCATCCTAGATTAGAATGCCAAACTGTTATGGGATCTTAAAATGCCCAACCACAGCCACATGATGCAGCTGCATAAGGTACATTCTATATGTGGAGAAATAAAGATCTCTAACATGCTAATAATAACGTAATCCCTACATTTCTCAAGAATCTTCATGAGTGACTTATCCTGCCTGGGGATCCAGCTATCCTGTTTCCAGAATCCTACCACAAAGCATCATCGGAAATTGCAAAAATACTCTCTCATAGTCTTTGAACAGCTCAAAACCTGATACAGGAAGGGTCACTTTGGAGCTACCAGCTGTTACATCTCCAACACAAACATAATGGGAAGATTCCATGCGAATGCAGAAGCAGCACCATTTGCACACTAACATATAGGCTCCTCCAATCTGTCATCATTTGGGTGAACAGTTATAACCCAAAGACCATGCACTGATTATCACCACTCTATACCATCCACTCCACCATACCACTCAAAACACGTAGACTCTGTCATCGTGTGTACCCACACGTCTGCTTACAGCATTTAAAACCGAATCACACTCCTCTTATTCCACCACCTTATGGCATTGAGCAGAACAGAATTCATGGTGACTTATGAACGTGCACCCTGATGGGTGCTGAAAGTTTAGACTTTCCTTTACTCACCCGGTCGGACTTTCTGATGAAAAACGAATCATCCACAGAAAATTGAATCTCTTAAGCAAGGGGATAAGAAAGTAAATCCTGATCTTTAAAATGTTCCCTCCTCTGAACTCAACAGATCGATGATGTGCCCTGCCGTTAATTAAAAATGGACTTTAACAGTGAATAATTTCTAGGAAAGTAAATTGTATCATCAATGATGACAACAAAGAGGTCTCCTTATGAGTTTGGGGATATATTTTTTTTCTAATCCATCATGCACCTCTGGAATTTACTTGCATGTACCTTCTTATGCGAATATTGAGTCCATTACTCACCCACAATACAAAATAAATACAACCAAAAAGATATGCCTCTTAAAAGCATTTACTGGATGTTTATGCTGCACAGAAAGCGGTGGACTGTGCGGGGGTGGGTACATAAGTAGCCTTACTGACAAAGAATATCAAGGAGACAACAAGCATAAAGTGATTCTTTCAGAGTTGACACAAAGGACACTCGTTATGCCATGCAAGGCAGTTCTCCGCAGATGTTGGTAAATGAATTAAGTTCACTCAGTCTTTCATTATGCTTGCTTGCTGTGGGACTCGAGATTGAAGAACACCAGTTTAGTGAACGGCTCGACAACTCTTCTTTGGCTGATATTTTTAACCCTTTCACCAGCTTACATTTCTAATGGAAAAGTTACGACCTTACAGTAAGTTCTCAGTGCTGTGAAGTGCTTGTCTGTTGCTTTATAAAGAAATGTTCTTCAAACAATCATTCATTTCACAAAGTTATGGAATCTTGATATATTTGGCTTTTTTTTTGGGACCAGTTTATCAATTACGAACAATACAGTTGGACTAAAAACTAAGCGTTCCTGAATCATCATGAAGGTGCATTTGGAAATGTACTTTCCGATTTCCTGGATTTATTCCACCATTCTGCCTCAAAATATGGACAAGTGTTATTCTTTACTAAAAAAAATATTTCCCCGATATACTTTATGGTTTCTAAATTGTTTTCGACTTTTTGAAAAAATACTTATATAATTAGTTGATTTTATTGCTACATTGGTGAAATTGAGTGATTTGTAGTCTGGTTTGTGTACAAAAATAATAGTTTATACAAATTGATGAGGTATATTTTCTATTGTGTTTTCACGATGAGATGTCAAAATAACCAAGATTTTATGGTAAAGTTACACACCACAGTTTCAAGTGCTAATTTGCTGGGACAGATCCCTGTACTTTTGCTAAATTCCATCACCATTATAATCCTAGCAAATTAGCTGTTTGCCCTCAAAATGAAGGCATTGTTTCCTCAAAGCAAGAAAATGTGCAGTTCATCTGAAATCACTGGCAAATCGTTGGTAGAGAATCCATCCAAAAAGAGTACACTTGGAAGAAAAAAACGCAGTTTCAGTGTAGTTTTGCTACATTATTTTTAATACTTTTTCACTCCCAAAGTTGTTTTCATTAAAGTTCAGTTGCTGATTGGTCTAAGGCTGTTATAAAAAAAAAAAGAGTTAGTGACTAGTTATTTTGCCCATTGCCCATCAACTCCAGGAGATTGTTGGTACCATATCACCTTTGCAAAGTGGGTGGTGACATCCTGGCTACTTTATCCATCAAATATGTCCATTGTAATTTTTGTTTACAAAATCATGCTGCTGAATGGGTTAAAATGATTGCTGGAAGTCGTGGATGATATAAAATATTTTTAACATACCTAATTCATATCACCTGAGTTATATTGCAATTTGTTTACATTCAGTAATTGTGTACTTTCAGCCTGTGTCGCTTCAATGTCCCCTTGATCACCTCTATTGGTTTCTTAGAAAGGCTCATTGAAAGTTGACAGGTACAAAAGAGGAGAATTTATCACTATTTTTGAGAGACATTTCCATTGTATTGTCCATGTAACCATTTTTAGTTTTCATCTCATCAGTTGAAGGCTTCTCAGACTTCGGATCAGAAGGAACAGACGCTGGCTTCACAGATTTTAAAACAGTAGACTACATATCTCCACTAGACACGCCCTCCAAAGACAACATTCCCAGCACCCTTGCCTTCTCTCACTTTACAGCAGAAGCCTCCTGCTCAGCCAAGAACTGTGGACCTTAAAGAATTGGACCTCTTTTTCTCAGCGAGTTCCTTCGGGGAAATCAGATCTCTTTCCTTCCCTGCTAGTGCTATCCTTAGTTCAACAAAGTCTGCATCCTTCCCTGCACCCCATTGCCACTATCATCCCTTCCTGTATCAGTGACACCAAATAAGAGCTCTAGCCTAACTGATGAATTTGGAGATTTCAGTCTTTTTGGCGAGTTCTCAAATGGTGGCCTAGTTACAGGACAGGATGATTTTTATGATTGCATAATAAAAGTACTGGCTCATCGGAGCAACATACCAAGGAGAAAAAACAAGTTACTTACGTATATACTGTGATTCTCCAGTATTGATATCTTTTGTAGATTCTCCAAAAGAGAGGATCAGGGGGCTGTTTAAACAGGTCCTGCACACGTACTCCCAAACGTGAACTAAGTATATCTGATTGGTGTGCAAGTCTGAGTGTTCAGGTCTGAGATAATGTGCCCCCACACACCCAAAGGATGTCATGCTTCATCACTGGGCCAGCTCCTTGTCGGACCTGCACTGTAATGCCAGATGGGCACCTGCGAAGGGGCTCTTTGGCGGAGATTTTTTTGAAGAAGCTGTTAGGTGCTTGTTGGTGTTTGGAATAGGTAGTGTAGTGAGTGTGAAGTGGTGTTTTAAAAGGTTTAGGGCAACCCCATTGCCTAAATGTTATTCCTAGGGTTTACTAAACTAACTAAAAACAAGAATCCCTAACCGGATACAATGATCCTAAAGGGCATGTGTGGTGTAGTAGGTTGACATGTTTCTTGCCTATGGTAGCCCCTAACAGGTCTCGGGGCAATTCATCAGGATCGATAGTTTCAGAGAGAGTATCTAAACTCTACACACTACCCCAATGCTGTTCCTAAAAGTGAGGGGATACAATAGTTGCCAGCTTTGCAAATGAATACCAGGTACGATTCACCTAGTATTCTGTGACCTGAAAGGGAAAGTGACAATAAAAACAACTTTTAGGTAATGTGCAACAGAAACACCCCGCAGCACGTGGTGGCCAAGTGATCTCAGTGTTGATGAGGCGGTAGTGAGGCATTCATTGACTATAAGGGGAACTCATTTTGTAGCTCCTCTGTGGTGCCTCGATGTGCTCCAAAGTGAGAATTAACGCAGAGAATCCAGTGTGTGCTAGCGCATGATGTAAAATTATTGGCATTACTAATTAATCATAACCAGCTCGTTGTGATTATTTCGGCAAATTATATTGTCATTTGTGTCCCTGAAAATGGAGGAGCTCCTTTCTAAATCATAGTTGTGACACAGACTTATGATCTGACGTTCATCATTGAGCCAACCATAAAAACACAAACACTACAAACAAACAAATATTGTGGGTAAGTCTGCAAGTCACAGTGGATGCAAAGGGCTATTGCGGCATATTTACGAATTTGTTTGTGACCCAAAATGGGCAACAGTCAAGTGACCCAAAACGTGCGACACCCAAGTACACTTCTACACAAACACAATGCGGGCAAAATGCGTGGCTCTGTTTGCCATTGCTCTCATCGTGGTTATAGGCAGTGTACACTTATAGTAAAAAGGAGCGTTCCCTACAATGTCCGAAACTGACTGCTGACTACCACTCACCCCATACGTTGCAGGTCTGCGATGACGGGAGTTTTAAAACAGAGCGCGTCGTTACTCGATGCCCATAAACTGGTTACGGTGGCCCTAATTTCCTCAAGGCTAGATTACTGTAACTCGTTGTACCTTGGAATTAATAAATCCCAGGTACAGTGTCTTCAAACAGTACAAAACGCAGCAGCTCGGTTTGTTGCTGATGCCCCGAGGTTTGCCTCAGCCACCTCTATTAGGAAGGACCTTCATTGGCTTCCTATTCAGGCCAGAATAGAGTTCAAGGTTCTGTGTCTTACCCATCGTGCATTGCACGGGCTTGGCTCTGAAGACATTAAACCCTTGGTGACCCCTTACGTCCCCGGCAGGGTACTTTGCTCAGCCAATTAATATCTTCTGTCTGTTCCTAAAACCAACAAAGTCAGATGGGGCGACAGAGCTTTCAGCTCCTGTGCTCCTAAAATTTGGAATACTCTTCCGGCTGAGATCAAGGAACTTACCTCTCACCCTCTCTTCCGAAAGACTTTGAAGACCTGGCTATTCAGGGAGGCCTACCATTAACCATCCTCCCTGCTTTCCCCTCACACAGTTTTCCTTTCCCAGCTTCAGCGCCTTGACGCCTACGGGTAAAGTAGCGCTATACAAATTTTCCCTCAACTCAACTCAACTACTCATGACCTGTGTGTGGGTGAGAAGTAAACGGAAGACAGGCGTTCAATCAGTTATTTTCATTGTCTTACCGGGAGCTGTGGCATACTTTCTGCGGCGTATTAAACGATTCCCATACTCATGGAAGGCGGCGTGGCAACTAGCCGTGCTCCTACCCAGCCTCTATGTCCGGTAAAGGGAAGCGTCGGTGGGCTTTTAAGGGTTGCACATTAACGTTAGAAACAGCAGAGACACTGTAAGGCTGACCCGGGCAGCCATCTTCGGTGAGTTTGTGGTCGATCAAACAGACTCCTCGTTGATTTATTTAAGCGGTCACTGCTCAACATGCATATGGAGGTTAGATGTACCTCTAAGGATGTGTTTTCTTAAACCTAAGGTGTAGTACCACTTTAATGGGATACATAAATTAGCCCTATTCGATAGGTTATGTCATCATCATCATCAAAATCTTTATTTCGGCCAAAGAAGCCATAAAAGCAAAGCAAACGTAAATACAGTACAACAACAGAAAAGTACATTTCATTTCATGAATTAGAACTACAATTTATAAAAACATGGAGCCAACTTCTTTTTACATGTCATCCTGGCAGACAGTAAAATTAATCCGTTAAAAGGTCAAAATCAATAAAAAGTAATTATATGTGATGATGATTATGGAATTGTAGGTTTAATCTACAGGCCTGGTTTGCAGACTTCTTCTCTTCCGCCAGAAGGCTTCCAAGTATTTTGCTACCGCACACACTATCATGGGAGAAAGGTCGGTTTTCAAAACCCTGTATGCCTGCATGCAGTGAGTGAAACCTTGATTTCTGCAGGCCGGGACTAACCACTTCCTTCTTGCTTCCCCATAGGATTGACAGAAAAAGAGTATGTGCAGCTCAGTCTCTTGGTGGTAGCTGCACCCAGGGCAATGACTCAGTGAGGGATCAGTCCACTTACTAGTGAAGGCTCGGATTGGGAGACATCCGCACCTCCACTGTAGGTACAATTTCCTGGTGTGAGATGGAAATATAACATCAAGGAATCCCTCCAGTTTGTAGGTGTCCTTAGCCTTTAGGAAGGAGTCAGACAGGGTACCTGATTGCGTGGCCTGTCTCCGAGCTAAGATTTTACTTTCATGGTAGAGTGAAAGCAGCTGTTTTCTTGAAACCGTGAAGCAGGCGGTCACAGGGTCAAGCCACATATTGGGTAGCCCCAGACACACAAACTCGTTTTTTATGTGCTGGAACCAGGGGATATTCCCTGCGATCGGGTAGTTCACGACCTCTTGAAGCTCGCACCTATAGCTTGCCAACTCTGGTGTGGTCCAAACTCTGCGCCAAAAGATTAGGGGCCTAATCCCCAAGTCTTCGTCGAGTGGCCTTAGTCCCAAGTCGAGCCTCATCGGCAAAAGGGGAGTGCTTGGGGGGAGAGATAAAAGTTGCCTAATAAATGTATTCTCCGTTGCCACTAACTCGCGGTTACACATATGGCCCCAAAGTTCACTGCCATACATAACCGCGCCCCTAGCCTGCGCTCTATAAATCTCTAGGGGGGGCTAATTGCCTTAATAGATGATTTGTTTTTATTTATAAGGGCAATGACTCATCCCGCCATTTGGGCCAGTTTGAGTTGCGATTTTGTCCGATGATGGCACCAGGACATATGCTCATTTAAGGTCACCCCCAAATATTCGAAGGTTCAGACCCTCTCCAGCCTGTTACCGCCAATGCGGGGATTAGATCCTGTTTTAGATGGGGGGTTGAAAATCATGTATTTGGTCTTGAGAGCATTAATCTCAAGACCATGGGTTTCACAAAATTCCTCAAAACCCTTGAGGACTCGTTGAATCCCCATGGCTGACTTAGACAGGAGCAGGGTGTCATCGGCGAACATAATCGCCGGCACCCTGCTTCCGGCAAGTCTTGGGGCATCGCTGTCCTGTACCTCATTTAGATGAGAGATTACCCCGTTGACATAGAGGCAGAACAGGGTCGGTGCAAGCACACAACCCTGTCTCACCCCCCTGTCAACGGGGAATCTGTGGGAAAGAGAACCATCCCGGCCACATCTAACCTGCGCGTAGTTGTTTGTGTGAAGGCGAATAATCATATTTAGAAGGTGATGTGGTACCCCCATGTTGGACAAAACAGACCAGAGTTTTCTACGGGGTACGAGATCAAATGCGGCCCGTAGATCTACCAAAACGGTATAGAGGCTGCCACCCTCCAATTTTACCGTTTTCCAAAATAGGAGAGCCAGGCGGAAAATTTGGTCTATAGTGGAAACCTTCTTTCTAAACCCCGCTTGATAGGGGCTCAGGATAGAGTGTTCGAGCATCCACTCCAATAAGCGGTCGAGGATAAGCCTAGCAAAAACCTTTTGGGGGACGTCTATAAGACTAATAGGCCTGTAGTTGGCTGGGAGCAGAGGAGAGCCCTTCTTGAAGATCGGTACAATCTCTGCCCCCAGCCAAGTACTAGGTACCTCCCTCCCACCCAAAATTGAATTAAAAAGAACCTGTAGATATGGAGCCCATACAATTGGTTCGTTCTTGAACAAGTCTCCAGGCAGCCTGTCCAAGCCAGGGGCTTTCTCTGCACTTAATTTTTCAATGGCAGCTGCAACCTCCTCAACTGTAAACTCATTCTGGGAAATTTCAAAGCCAGGGTCCCTTGGTAAATCACAGGTTTCATCTTGTTGTTCAATATCGGCCAGGGAATACAAGGTACTGAAGTGAGCCTCTTAAACACTGGGAGCAATATTTGTTTCCAATGCTGGTATTGGATATGCAGAGCCATTTTTGACAATCTGCCAAAATTTGCGAGCGTCTTTAAAATTAAGAGCGCTCACCATTTCGGCCCAGTTGTCAGTGTCCCAGTCAATCTTGGCATTCTGGACTTGGTTTCTGTATTCTGACCTTCTTACCCTTATCGTCACAATGCAAGCCCCTTGCTTTATTGCCTTTAGAAGTTCAGCTTTGGCCTTTCTGCAGGCGGCGTTGTACCACGAGGCTTTTATTACTTTTGTGGGTTTTTTATTTACTCGTGGATTCAACACTTCTGCCAATGCATTGGTGAGCTGTGAATGAAGGTCACCAAGAATGTTATGCTTCTCCATGGAGGGGCTTAATGAGATTAGGTCTTCTACACTTTGGAAGACCGGTAGAATTGTGGCATAAAGCCGGGCAATAGTTGCAGGATTCCCAATAACTTTAGCCCATCTTATTCTCCGTCTATTACTGGATAGGGTCGCACCAAGGTCCGAAGGCGTGCTAACCAGCTGACTCTGAACAGTGATACCAGGGAGCTCAAAGCTCAGAATCAGTGGGTTATGATCACTTTCATCACGTGGGGTGACCTGGAAGCTTCTAATCTTAGCCCAGTTACGGGTTTCCACAAAAATATAATCTATGTGTGACTCAGATCCTAATTTATTATAGGTGGGCTTCGGGGCAATATCCCCGCTAACCCGCCCATTACATGCCCTTATAGAGTAATTAAATGTCAGGGCCGTGATCTGAGTAGCAAGTGGTGTCCATGACTTAGCCGGTAACCCCCCAACAGATGGTATATCCCATTGGTCATCCTCCTCCAGTAAGGTACCTTCAAGGACAGCTGGTAGTGGCTCAAATTGGCAGTTAAAGTCACCACCTACCAGATATGGAATACCTTGAGGTATAGAGCCAAGAAAGAGGGATAAATCCTCAACAGTAGGTTATGTAGGTAGGTAGAGGGTGTGCCTTCAGGACCCATGAGGGTTATTTCATAGGGTCCTATGGTGACTAGTGCGAGCCCATCCTTTTCATGGTACAGTGACTGGTAACCCTGATTAGAGAGAGGTTCTTGTTGTTCGTAAGTTGTGGTCTCCCCCTTGACAATCATTGATTCCGCGTGCGGAAATGACTTTGTTAAATAGTATTTCCCGGGTCTCTGGTCGGGCAGGGTCCCACCTGTGTGATTGTTGAGATGTACTCAGTTGAAGATGTAAGGGATAAATGTTCTGATTAATTTGCGTCAGTGGCAAAATGTAAATGTACTGATTACACGGAGAATCAACGATTGTCAAGGGGGTCAAGAATGGTGAGGAGCCAAGCTGAGCAATGTAGTGCGTGAATTACCAGATGAACCATTTGGCCCTGGTTCATGTTAAAGAGATCCTCTGTTGGCTGGAACAGGATTGGAGAAGACTCTGATATGTGATACAGCTCGGTGTACCAGTATTGCCTCGCTCATTCTGGGGCGATGAGGATGATGTGACAGGTCTCCTGTTTGAGTTTCTGCAGAACTCTTGGACAGAGAGGAAACGGTGGTTATGCGTAAGCAAACGTTCCTTCCCAGAAGAAGTGGAAGGCGTTCTCCAGAGAGCCTGGTTGAGGAAATCTACTGGCGTAGAATCTGCATTTTTTGTTGAAGGATGTAGCAAATAGATCTAGGGTTGGAACCCCCCCAACACTGAAATACCTTTCGTAGCTGTCTCTCATTTAGCTCCCACTCTTGACATTGCTTGGTGTTCCTGTTGAGGGAGTCGGGCAACTTGTTTTGGACTCCTGGTACTGTTGTACTTGCATTGATATCCTGTTGACTATCAGCCATTCCTAGATTTGCTGTGCTAGTGCTGAGTGGGCATGAGACATCGTTCCATCTTGTTTCTGCAGTTAAAACATGGTAGTGGTGGTGTCCATCGGGGCAAGAACTGACGATCCCCTGATCCTGATTCTTGGCCGGAAAGCCTGGAGACCCAGAAAAACTGCCTTTAATTCCAGTAGATTGATGCGACACAATGCTTCTTGAACGGACCTCTTTCCGTGGACATGTAAATCTTGTAGGTGGGCTCTCCACCCTCCATGGAAGCGTCTAAAGTCTTGACCATCTTTGATTCAGTCGAGAGGAAGGATAGACCTTAAGGAAGGTTGCCTTTGACCATCCACTTGGATGTCGCTAAGGTAATTTGTGAGGTTATTAATCAATCAGGGAATTGTAAGCACGCTACTCACCCGTGATGGTCTGAAGGTGCTGGGGGGGGAGGAGATAGGGGGGAGGGGGGAGTTGAGAGGGGGGAGGGGGGGTGTCCGCAGATCAGTTTAGCCAAAGAGCCAGGTCTTGAGGGTCTTCCTGAAGGTGTTCAGGGTGGGGGCACGTCTGATGTCTGCCGGTAGCTCGTTCCAGGTCTTAGCTGCAATTTGAGAGAAGGATCTTCCACCTGCTCTGCCTCTGTGGATGCGCGGGGTTTCGGCCAGTGCGAGGTTGAAAGAGCGGAGGTTTCTTTTGGGTACGTGGAAGTTGATTCTGTCGTTGAGGTATTTGGGTCCATTATTATGTAGGCATTTTGTAGGCTTGAGTGAGGATTTTGAAAGTGACTCTTTTCTCCACGGGGGGCCAGTGGAGACTTCGTAGGTGTTGGCTGATGTGTTCGTCTCGGGGGATGCCGAGGACGAGTCTGGCGGTGGTGTTCTGTATTGTCTGGAGTTTGCAGAGTAGGGACTTGTTAATGCCAGGTGTAGAGTGTGTTTCCATAGTCCAGGTTATTGAAATTATGTTGTCGAAGGAGCCTCGAGATTGAACCCACTGATCATTGAACTGCTCCTGGAGAGGTCTCATTCGTAAGCAGCAGTGTGGGATCAATGGGATGCAGAATGACATCATCCCTAGCATTGATTTGTATGGCCTTACTGGAACATACTTTTTTGAAGATAGAGACTGCGCTATCCTCTGCAGGAGTAAAATCCTCTCTTCTGTGATAAAAACCTTTGAAAAGGGTGGTATCCATGGTTGCTCCTAGAACCACCAGCGAACTGGAAGGGATGAAAGAGGGCTTCTCCCTGTTGAGTTTGGGACCTAGGGAGCGAAAAAGCTGAATACAGGCTTCCGTAGATCTTTTGGCGGTTTCAAAGGATGGGGCCTTGACCAGCCAGTTGCCCAGGTAAGGGAATACCTTGTGACCGGATCGTCGGAGAAAGGCTGCCACTAGCGCCAAGCACTTGGTGAAAACTCTTTGGGCGCTGACTTTAGCCACCCGAAGGACAGCACTTTGAATTTGTAATGCATCCTTCCACCTCGAACCTGATAAAACGTTGGTTGGATGTATGGGGATGTGAACCTATGCATCCAGAAGATCGACGGAGGACATATAATCTTTTGCATCCATAAGAAGCAAAATCTCCAGGAGCGACAACTTCCTGGGGTGGTTTTTGATGAACTTGTCTAGCAACCGGAGGTCCATTATTGGCCTCCATTTCCCTGTCTTTTTCTTGATTAAACAGAAATTAGAATAGAAACTCAGATTGCCCTCATTGTGTGGCAACTCCCTGATTGCTTATTTGGAGAGGAGTGATCTGATTTTTTCTTTGAGAACTGGAAGATGACAATGCAAAGTCTTCCGTGGAGGGAAATTTGGAGTCTGTTGGACAAATTTCAGGGTATGACCATGGTGGAATACGTCTAAAACCCATTTGCTGGAAGATATGAGCTTCCATTGATTGAAGAATTTGGATCAAGCAACGACGAATTGAAGTGGGACTGCGGTGACAGGGGCCTGTGCCTCCCCATTTTCTCTTGTTGTTGTCTTGAGATCTTCCTCCTGATGTGAACGTCGATGTGCTGATGCTCTAGAATAAGTGGGCGTCAAGGTTTGCCGGAAGGGATGAGTGGAATACTGTGATCGAAACCTCTGTTGGTAATGGGGTTGAAAACGCTGCTGGAATTGAGACCAAGAGAGATACTGACCTCTTCCTCAAAAGGAATAAACCTTTATCTGCTGCAAAGTCGCCAGCAATTTGCCCATGTCAGGGTCTGACTTTATCGATTGCAGCGGTCATCCATGTGCTTACCAAATAGATATTTGATGTTGAACAGCATATCCAGCACGGTCAAGCCGACAGATCTAGATTTATTAGGATCTCTATGTGAAGAAAAAGAGGCTTCTTCCTTTCTTTTCTTGGAGGAGGTATGGGGCATCTCCTCACCTTCAGAGTCTGAGTGCTTATCAGCCCTCTTCCTTTGCAGCCAGAGAAGCAGCCTACTCTCACAGTCCTTGAGAGTTTTTGTACAAAAAGTATGGCAGTACTTGCATTCTCTCGGCCTATAGTCTGGATACCGACAATAAAGACACTCTTTGTGTAGGTCCTCAGAATGAAGTCTGGATTTTCCACAAGTCTTGCAGGGCCTAAACAACCCTCTTTTAGACTCAGACATTTTGTAGAAAGACAGGCACACACACTTACGAACTGTACCTCAGATGAAGAGATGAGGTGAAGAGACAGACTGCAAGCTGGAAGTTCAAAAGGGTTATTGTGTTTTTATCTAGGAACCTAAATCGATATTTCTATTTTATGCCCTTGTACAGTTATAATAAATAATATCCCTATAAAGGCATAAGAATCCTATACATATTTAGTCGTAGCCCATGCAGTCACATTAAGCAAGGCTACTTCCCCGGACTCCTAGAAAGCATAACGAGTTCTCTAAACAAACCAAAACTCGAGCAACCTGGGAAATCCCCATTGCTTTTGTTTTGATTTCGTCCTAGAACTCCTGTGAAGCACTGTAAGAACGGCCAGTTCTTAGTGACATCTTTATTGACATCTTATGTCCAACCTTACGTCAAACCCGGCACCTTTCAGGTATAAATATACCAACGTTGCCTTAAGCAAACACACGGTGGTGGTTTTGGAGCAGAGCAGCTATCTACTTGCCTGAGAGCCCAGCTGATGCGAGAGCCCATGGACGCTGCCCCTCCCTTTTGACGCACTGAGAGAGACGCTGTCTTTTCTCCTGCCGAGAAAATCCAGCTCCGGTGTTTCCAGATACCTTCGCGGTTACTGGGATATCGAGTCCTGAGAGAGAGATACAAGACCTCCTTCATTCTAAGAACCAAGGTACGGAGCTGACTAAACCCTTAAGAGAATTCTTGAGTCAGATTCTTGGCAAAACCCAACTTAACTTAAACTGCTACTTACTCCTTCCCACGTATTAGGCTTAGGTCAGGTACACCGGGGTAGGCGTATTTAGAAGCACCAGTTGAGTACGTTAGTCAATGTATATAAGTATATATATTTTATCTATTTTAAAGAAACATATAGCTAAGAAACCATATCAATGCTTTTACAGTATTATTTCATAATACTCTTTTTACCGTACGCACTTTACTTTACTATGAGTATTGCAATTGTGGCAATTCATTTCTCTTGCATGAGAAAGAAGACTGCTCAATAAATAACACCTTTTATTGAAAACGCCCGTCTCTCTTTTCTCTGCACTCTGGTGAAACTAAGTATGCACACTTGACTGAGTGAAATAGCTGTCTATTGTTTTCACACGACTCTAGAGATACACTCTTATTCTGAGGGAGCAAAGTTGTCATGTTATATGGTTGTCAGAAGCTAATCCCTTCTTGTCTATCCAGGGAGGTTAAACTTCTCCTCGTTTATTAGAGAAAGTTTCTAGTGACCTCTGAGCTAGCTGGCAAACCTTAAGTCTAATATAGTCAGTAGAGACCTAGTCGACCTCAGTCCTACGTTTACACTGCTGAATATATTATTCCAATGTGCAGAGCCTATTGGGAATATAGGAACTACACTACAGGGTAACTGGAGAAACACTGTGACTAAGGGGAGCTAAAGGAGTCTCCCTAACAACCGACTTGTAATAAGAAATCTGAGGTCTGGTTGTCCTGCAGGGAATGGATACTCTATGGTCTATGTTCTGATTTGCTGAAGTTTGGATGTTTCAAAACAATGTTAATAGGTTACTAAATGCTATTGGTTTTTAAGAGGAATTAAGTGTAAAGCTTTAGTACTACTATTTTACTGTTACCTTGGGTCTCCCACCATGATGAAGGGGAAGATACAACACTGGAGAAGTGTAACCCGTTTAAAGACAAAGTTACTGTTCTACCAGATTCCTTCTCTTCTACATCAATATAGAGTGCCCAGATTTCTACAGCAGACAACCCCAGCACATTTGATATCTTCAAGCAGCTTTCTTTAGATAGGGATTGTACAGATGGGCCTGTACTGAGTTATGAAGAACTCAGAGATACTGACCCATCTATAGCAAAGATCGATGACGACTTTTCTGTCTTTCAACCCAACAAGTTCTCTTCATTCAACAATTCTGAAAAATATCTGGTCGACAAAATGGCAGCATTTAAACAGGCCAAAGAAGACTGTGCATCTGTCAAGTCTCTTAATCTCCCTTCAATTCGTGGAAGCAGTGTTGGAAAGGAAGATCCAGAAGATGCCCTTTCTGTTCAGTTTGACATGAAGTTGTCTGACGTTGAAGGTGATCTTATGCATGTTATGACTGATAGATCACTGGATTTGTCGTCAGTTAGTGGGCAGCATCCTCCTGCTGCAGGGGAAAAATTGGTAAGATTTCGCTGGTGATTAAAACATAAGTAGGGTGAAGCTGATGCGAAGGCAGTGCAGTTTGTTGTCTGGTAATATTAGAGGACACTGTTCGGACTTCAGGGCTCTAATATCATTGTGAAACCTATACTTCCACCTACATTTTGTTGCCATTTAGGAACAAATGTTGCAGCCAATGCAGTACTTTTTTAATGTAGGTAATGGTAGATCATTGTTTAGATGGCAGCCAGAGTCTTGATTTCCAATTTCAAGATTGTTGTTTTTTGTGTCAATTGGCCGAACTATGTTGTTTGCTGGTACACTTGTTCTGCTAGACAAACAATTTGTCCAAAGGAATCTATTTATTTTTATATTTATTGTCTGCTCAGTGTTTTTCAAGGTTTTGACTTTAGTATTCCAAGGCTTTGTCATATCAGAATATTCCATCTGTACTCTTGCTGAACATATGCTACCAGTAATGGCAACATTCTTGTGTTGCTTCCAAATGCCCATGTAATAGAACACTTATTAAAGGTGCATGCCTTAAAAACTGGTATTCTTTAGTCTGCATATCATAGCTCATTTCAGATAAAACAAGTTACTTACCTGTACATTGTGGTTCTCCAGTATTGACATCTTTCATAGATTCACATGCTTGAATCTTCATCATCGTCATGGTGGGAGTCCCACACTACTTTATCTAGCAGTACAAAAAGTAGTACATAGAAACCATTACAAAAGCCATTGAATTTTGATACCTAGTATCATCTTTATAAAGGCCCAAACTTCAGCCAATGACGTGCCAGCCATGAGACCACAAGCCCCTGCAGAGCCACCATACCTCAGATTTTGAGTGTGTGAACCACCACCGGAGGGTCATGAGGAATAAGTGGCCAACCTAAAACGGAGAGGTGGGCTGGCCGCTTGTGAATCTATGAAAGATGTCAATACTGGAGAACCACAGTGTACAGGTAAGTACCTTGTTTTTTCTCCAGTATTGAATCTTTCATAGATTCACATGCTTGAATCAAAATAGTAAGCAGTACAGTATCATAAAAATAAAGTGTTTTAAGGCATGGACATCTCCTCCCCAAAAACAGGAAGTTCTATCCACCAATTTATAGAAATAGAACATACATGTAAATCATTAAGAGAGAACAATGCATTTCTAAGTTCCATACCGTATCTATATACACATAAACATATATATTTTTCTATCTCCATTTCTAATAATCATTAAAATAAAGAATATATAGACATAAGTTTAGGATATAAGGTGTATCTTACTGAAACAGTCGACGTAACACTGCGTGCCCAACCACTGAATCTCCATTCCATGCTGTATCCAAACAGTGGTGTGTGGTAAAGGTATGGGCATTAAACCATGTCGCTGGTCAACAAATGTCTGTGAGCGAAACTCCCGCAAATAAAGCTGTGGATGTAGCCATCTTCCGTGTTGTATGGGCGGTCACCTTTGATGACAGTGGTTTTCCTGCCTTGTGGTGACAAAAAGAAATAGCCAATGATATCCAACGGGTCATACTGCTTCTCATCAGAGCGTATCCCTTCCTGGGAGGTATGAAGGATATGAGCAATTGATCCGATTTCCGAAACGTTTTTTCAATGTAGAATCTCAAACAGAGCCTGACATCCAGTGTGTGGAGAGATCTTTCTGCCAAAGATGAAGGATCCCAGAAGTACGTTCGTAATATAATGGGCTCACTTGGGTGAAATGAACTTGGAACATTAGCTATTAATTTTTGATTTGTTCTCAGTAGCACCTTGTCTTGTTTGAATTGAATAAAGAGTTTAGAGACTGGGAATGCTTGGATTTCGCTTAATCTCCTGGCCGATGTCAACTCCAGCAAAAGCGATGTCTTGCAGGAGACAAATTTGATGTCCGTCTTATGTATAGGCTCAAAAGGCGACCTCATCAGTTGAGCAAAGATCGTATTTAATTGCAAGGAAACTGCTGGACGCTTTAACGGTGGAAATACCTTGAAAAGTCCTTTCATAATTCTTTTATCACACTGGAAGACCAAAGCAATATATGTCCCGGCTTTCTCCCCTATCTCGAGATTGCTGACAAATATACTTTTGTAGAGGAATGTGAAATCCTGATCTTACCAACTGGAGCAAGTGTGTTAATATCTGATCCGGTGTAGCTTGTAAAGGATGTAAATTGTTATCTATGCACCACTAACATAATCTCTTCCATTTTGTGATATGAGGTTTATTATTGGCGAAAGCTCTTGAGTGATTTAGAATGTCTCTGTAATCTTGTGGAATATTTAGGGATTCAAATTCCTGGTCATGAGGTTCCAAGCAGATAAATTCAGAGACTCTTATCTACAGGTGTACCACCTGCCATTTGTTCATGAATATCAGATTGTGAAATGTTGGGAAGCGGATGTGAGGAGACACTGACATCCTCAATGGCACATCTTCAAAAACTGGAGATTCGGGGGCAATGGAATGTACAAGAGGCACAAATGCACATTTACTCTCTCAAGCTGTTTTTAGGAATACAGACCTTTCTCCCCAGGATCTGCGGTTCTCCTGAGAGAATGCCCCCCATCCATGAAGAGACTGTGTAGTTATATAACTGGGGTTTTGCAGCTCGAAGGAGAGTCCGGGAGATATATTTTCGCTCATCTTCCACAATGACAGGGCTTCTAAAAGGATCTGAGTGAAGGTGATGAGATAGTTGAAAGAGCCTTGAGCTTGGGGCCACTGGATATCCAGTTGCTCATGAAGCGGCCTCATGTGCAGCCAGCAGTTTGGGATCATTGGAATGCACGAGGACAGCATCTTGAGCATGGATTTGCACGTACTCACTGAAACCCACTTTTTACTTTTTACTTGCGATGTTAGATGCAAGATCTTGTGGATGCGTTCTGTCGCAGTGTAAGCCTTTATTTTGGTATCCAGTACCACACCAAGGAATACCAGAGATCGTCTCGGTATGATACATGATTTGTCCATATTGATTCGTAGGCCTAGTGCATTGAAGAGTTGCCAACAAGCCCCTGAAGAGATTTCGGCAGAGTGGTATGTGGGTCCCCTGACTAGCCAGTTGTCTAGGTAGGGATAAACTTGGTGTCCTTGCTGTCTTAAGAAAGTGGCCACTGGCGCCATACACTTCGTGAATACCCTTGGCGGTGGCTGGAGACCAAACGACAGCCTTTTGAATTGATAGTGACACCTTGCCACCATAAACTATAGCAATCATTGATGCTTGACGTGAATGGGGATAAGAAAATAAGCATCTAAGAGATCTAGAGATGTCATAGTCTCCTTTGTTGATCATCAAAAGAATCTCCTGCAACAACATCATTCTGAAGGCTTTGTTTCTTTTTTATTACAAAGAAGTTTAATAAAATCCATTTCCGCTGTGCTTTTGCTGAACTTTTTCTATTGCTCCCTACAGGATGAGGTCTGAAATCCCCTGTTTCAACAGAGTTAGATGTTGATGCTTTCTTGAGCTAGCGGGGAGACCAGGAGGCATCTGGACAAACTCTAGTGTCCCTGATTAATAATGTCCAACACCCATTTGTCTGATGTAATGCTGCACCATTGATGGTAATAAGTAGACAGGTAGTGAGTCTGATGAGGCTTGTGTTGGAACGAGGTAACTGGTGGAACCGAAAAGTCACTGATGCTTGGAGTTTTCCTGTGACTTTCCGCTTGTTGGAGGACGTAGGCGAGCTCCGTGTTGGTTGTATGGGACAGTAGAAGCTCAGAACTGCTGCCGACGTGCATATTGTCGATATCCCTGTTCCGGGTATGGTTTATAGCTATAGGAATGAAAAGAAAATCTTGGTTGATCTTGACCCCCTTCCTCTACCTCCTCAAAATGACTGAAAACGTGGTTGCTGGAGGGTTCCTAGGGACCGCTCTGTTTCTGTATCTGCCTTTCAGCGCGTCATCAATATGCTTTCCAAAAAGATTTTCACCATCAAATGGCATATCTATAATCTTCGACTGAGCCTCCGGGCGGAAAGAGGTAGCTTTTAGCCAGCCCTGTATGCGGAGAACTATTGCTCCTACCATTTGTCAGAAAGCGATGGAATATATATCCATTGTTATATCTATGACTTCCGAGGTGGCTCTGGTGCCCTCTTGAAGAACCTGTGTAACCTCTGCTTTTTTCTCTTCAGGGAAATGGCCCAGAACAGGTGCCAAGTCAGACCACATCTAATGGTCATAGCAGCCTAAGATGGCTAAGGCATTTGACACTTTGATGGAAATGGCCACTATCACTGCAAAGGGCTTCCCTATACCATCCATTCTTCTGCCTTCCAATTTGGGAGGACCAGAACACTGAGCAGAAGGGTGACTGGTGCATCTTTGGGCTGCCTGCATGACAACTGACTCTGGTCTCGGGTGCCCAATCAGACATGCCGGAGAAGACTCCGACCTTATATTTTTTATCCATTCTCGGAACTACTTCAGCCAACAAAGCTAGATTTTTTTATTAGGTTGAGTCCCTCAAACCAAATGTAGTTCACCACCAGGATGACCATTTAGACTTTCTGGTAGAATCTATAAAATCATATTGGAAACCCTCAGTTTGTCTCATGGGGAGTGGCAAGTAAAACCGTTTAGATGCTCACTCCGTTAGCTCATGGAACCCCCTGATGTCCTCAGGCAGGGATTTGGCCAGAGACGGTGAAATAGACAGTGAGGATGGTGCAATTAAATCATCGAGTTCCGCACCTGCAGGAACTGCCTTGGGGACTAATTTTCCTTCCTATGGCTGCTCTTCTAGATCACTTTTAATATAATCATCTCTGATGGTTATGACTCAAGAGGCCACGACACTCTCTTGTGCTGGAGGAGGTTCTGAAACCTCAGGAAGAGGCGTTTCTTGTTGTCTTTCCTGCCGAGTCGGAGTGCGTGGAACTGGAGCATATGATTCTGGTAAACTATTGTAATAGTCATCCACAATGTGTTCGAACATTGATACTGCTATGGTATTCCCTCATGAAGGTGGCTTATTATCATAATCCTCCTCAAAATTGTAATGCTGTTGGAATGAATCATATCTGTGTGGCCTAGGTTGGGGACGATCTTTAAAGGAAAAACCAGTCTCCGTATATTCTGAAGTGTCCCCTTGAAACCCTTCTTTGTTGCGAGTGTCCTGGCATTTCACCTTCAATTGTAATGCGGGTCTGAACGTACCTTGTATTGTATTTATTATTTGTAACGCGCAACTGTCACCCGACGGGTATCCTTTATCTGTAGATTCTTCCATATCTAGAAGGTGTGATGCCAGAAGCCACAATACTTTGCTCAGGGATGTCAGATCTGCAGACATTTACTTCGATTCCGGTGGTAGGGTGTTTCTCTTGTACTCGAAGGTGAGATGCCTTTTATGGTTATTGTCGTCGACGATCCCTGTATTTACATTGGAGATTCAAACAACAACGTCGACAGAACAGCCGTCAATGAGGTTGGCCTTGTGTGGCCTTCGACGAGGTAATCGTCAGGGCAGCCGTCGACAATTCCGTAGATTATGTCATCGTCATCACTCCTTTCGTCGACATCACCGGCGTCGAAGCTGTCAGTGTGGAACTGACTAGTCGTCGACAGCGTTGCAGATCTTTCTGCTGTCGACTGAGTCTTTTTCACTGATGAGGGTTTGTGAGGAGTATGAGGCACTGAAGAAGTTGATGACTTCTTGTGACCAGAGCTAGTAAAAGGCTGAGAAGAAGCTAGATTTTCAGAAGCTTTACTGGCCCTTTCCTTTGTTGAATGTGCCTTAGATGATGTAGAGGCCTCATGTTTCCTTTTATGCTCAGGAGTAGAGCGAGTTGATCTCTCTTTAATATCAGAGCCTGAGTCAAATGAAGACTTTTTCTTTTGTAGCCACGATAGCAATCTGGCCTCTCTGTCTTTCAGAGTTTTGGCAGAAAAGGTTCTGGAGTATTTACAATCCCGTGATATATGACTGGGATGTAGGCAATTAAGGCAGTTTTTATGAGGATCCTCATAGAATAATCTTACCTTTCCACAAGACCTGCAAGGTCTGAATAGTCTCATCTTAGATCCTTCCGACATTTTCGAAAAGAAGCCAAACACAATACCTTAAAGTTATTTCCTACCAGAGAATTCTGAACTAGGAACTGTCAGGGTCAAAAGTTCACCAGTATGAAGAACTGAGCAGAGCTCAGGGAGACTCCTTCTCACACGACGTGCGGTAAGAATTCTGAGGTATGGTGGCTCTGCAGGGGCTCGTGGTCTAAGGGCTGGCACCTCATTGGCTGAAGTTTGGGCCTTTATAAAGATGAGAATGGGTTAGTGACAGTCAATGGCTTTTGCAATGGTTTGTATGTACTACTTTTTGTACTGCTAGATAAAGTACCGCGGGACTCCCACCATGATGACGGGGAAGATTTACGCATGTGAATCTATGAAAGATTCAATACTGGAGAAATAAAATTTCATAAGTGGGCTCAATATGCTTTCTCTGTAAAGGTGCAAGGAGAAACTGATGTCAATTGAAACCCATTCAATATCATCTACCACGTAAATGAGCATAGTTTATATCCTTATCATAAATGCTCTATTTCCTAAGTGTCATGTTTTCTTTTTATGCATAAGGAGCCATGATCAAATAAGGTTCTATAGATGAATGTTTGTGGCCTTTAATTCCCTAGGAAACATAGTACCTAATAAGTGTGCACATTCCTGTTCTAATAATTAGTCTTGTTCTAACAAACACCTAATAGAAAGGCTTAATAGATCTTTTAGGTGTTACTATTTCAACAATCTTCGTATTTCTATCCACTTTATTTTTGCAAATCGGACAGAACTTTGCAGTGTCAAACTTTCCTTTAAATGATCTGTCAGCAAGAGAGAATTGGTGGATGAGGTGTCTGTTTACATTCGTGTGACTATTAAAATAAAATATTTTTTGTTGTAATTTAAGTGGTGGCCACTGATCTAAAACACAACCAATCTCAAGTTAGTCAGGCGACAGATTACCCGCAATGTGTTGTGTTTTTTTTTAATATCTTACCCCTCCCCTAGCCTTTGTTGCTGTGTTCATTTTGGCTGTACATATTATTTTGAAAGCCAATATGAAAAGTTGGTCGATTTTTCTGCAAACCAGTAACGATGTGTCAAAGCTATAAAATTGATATGGCCAATTGCATAACTTAGGTTAACAGGTTTATTATATGGACCGGTCTTGCTACAGTCCACAAAGAGTGATATCCCACAACCCTCCTGAAAGTTTATTATGAGAAGCATACTAATTTGTCACGATCATGAATATTACATTTCATATTCTGGAATCTCTTCATATCCCAGGCGTTTTAAATTATGAATTTCTAAATCATATTAAACCTATGGTCCATATTCGTGCAGTATGAGTTACTCGAAGACTGATGTGCTCATTTACTGTACCTCATCTGTAAAATATAGTCATCTCTTTATGCAGTTAATGAGCAGGTCCTCGTGCCAGCTCCCCCTTCAACAGTTCTCCTGTTCGGCCTGCCCGCAGTCCGCTACCCTCTGCTGCCTGTGTACCTGCTGCCTCTGTTTGTTCTTCCTCTGCTCGTTTCTTGCTCTGTTTTGCCTTTTCTGCTCATTTTTCTGCCCTCAGTTCTGCCTTTCTGCTCTCTGTTTTGTATTCTTCTGCCCTTTTTAGGTCTCGGCTAGTAACGCGCTGAAAGCGCGTTCTCGCCAGAGAACTATAGTCAGCGTCTCAGCAGTCTGAGAATGCCGAAGTGAGACAAGACCTGGCCGCGCGCAGCGTTTCCCCATAGTATAACGTTGTGCGCGCAGCCAGGTCTTGTCTCCACAGCATGCCAATGCAGACCGGATAGCGTCGCGCGCCTCTCTGGAATGCAGGGGGAGTCTGCAGAGGGGCGCGCGGCGCTGCTAAGCGTCGAAGCTTGTTTGTGAAGGCAAGGTGGTGTTCCGTTTAATGAATTGCTTGTCGGACACGTATTCACATCAATAAAGCGGCAGGCATTGGAAGGCGCTATTTACCTAACTCACAATGCAGCGAAAATAAAAGGGACACGTATTCACATCGATAAGGCGGCAGGCATTTTCTGTCATTATTAATCACTGTCTTCACTGTTAGCACGTCACGTGTGCTCTTAAAAAAGTGTCAGCCCTCTTTTGTTTTAATGGCGAACCTTGTTTTGTGAGATAACGTGGGGGCGCCTGGAAGGAGATGTGTTCATGGTAGGAACAAGAACATTGTTGCTAGAGGCAATCCCGGCACCGTACTGAGGGCGCCGGTTCTGTCCGTCGGAGGAGTGTGGTTGTTCTTGTGTACGCGTGAGTAGGTAAGGAGTGTCTGATACGCGAGGGCGCCTTGAAGAAGATGTTATCGAGCTAGGAAAGTGCAATGTGCAATGCGTTTCTGGGGACGACCCCAGCACCGTGCTTAGGACGCTTCTGTCCGGCAGTGGTGTGTGTGTGTCAATGGGTGCTCTGTGCTTGTGGGCAGCAGGGCTCCGGGATTCTGATAACACAGGCCGGGAGAGCTTTAAATGCGGCTCGCTCTCGGCTTCATGTTTTTTCCGAGACATCTATTCACGAGCTGCAACTTCTAAAAGAGCAGCTGGGAATAATTGGACATAGAAGCGCATATATGCTGTGCCACGCTTTTTACTCTGTACATCTACAGAAGTGAAACGTGACATTGAATAACATTATTAGCTTTTTTTCTTTGGGGTATAAGTAGAAAGAACTTGCTGCCGACAGCGAGGCACCACTTCATTGCAGCTCACTTCATTGCAGCTCACGCCGTAAGTATTCGAAAGCCAGATGCACACGCATGAGTAAGAAAGAAACTGAAACCTAGAAGCTGATAGAGAGTAACGTGTACTGTGAGCGGCCCAGGAGAGCAGACACATACACACGGGGGAGGAGAGGACAGGGCATCGCGGACGATATTTTCAACCCTATTTGCGCCGCATCATTAATCCAACTTTTAAAAGGGATGGTTTATAGTGCCCGCATTACCGCTGCCCTTCCTTAGCACGTTAATGCTGCTCTTTGGCGAAGTTGTTATTCATGTGTTCCACTTAACTTACGATATTTACACCTCGACCGGAGCATCAATACTAACTGAGACAACATGCGCTGGTATGCGTTTAGAGACAGTACACATTAAAAGTGGAATACGTGATAATTGGATCACGGCTCTGATGATGCACCTCGGGCACGGGCTCACAGCTGTTATTATTCACGCAGCTCTGATGCTGCACCTCAGGCACGGGGCTGACGCAGTTATTATTCACACAGCTCTGATGATGCACCTCAGGCACGGGCTCACAGCTGTTATTATTCACACAGCTCTGATGATGCACCTCAGGCACCAGCTCACAGCTGTTATTATTCACACAGCTCTGATGATGCACCTCAGGCAAGGGCTGCCTGATATTATTTACACAGCTCTGATGATGCACCTCAAGCACGGGCTGACGCCGTTATTATTCACACAGCTCTGATGATGCACCTCAGGCACGGGCTGACGCAGTTATTATTCACACAGCTCTGATGATGCACCTCAGGCAGGGGCTACCTGCTGTTATTATTTACACAGCACTGATGATGCACCTCAGGCACGGGCTGACGCAGTTATTATTCACACAGCTCTGATGATGCACCTCAGGCACGGGCTGACGCAGTTATTATTCACACAGCTCTGATGATGCACCTCAGGCAGGAGCTCACAGCTGGTATTATTCACACAGCTGTGATGATGCACCTCAGGCACGGGGCTGACGCAGCTATTATTCACACAGCTCTGATGATGCACCTCAGGCACGGCTCACAGCTGTTCTTATTCACACAGCTCTGATTTATGCACCTCAGGCACAGGGCTGACGCAGCTATTATTCACACAGCTCTGATGATGCACCTCAGGCACGGCTCACAGCTGTTATTATTCACACAGCTCTGATGATGCACCTCAGGCACGGGGCTGACGCAGCTATTATTCACACAGCTCTGATGATGCACCTCAGGCACGGCTCACAGCTGTTATTATTCACACAGCTCTGATGATGCACCTCAGGCACGGGCTGACGCAGTTATTATTCACACAGCTCTGATGATGCACCTCAGGCAGGAGCTCACAGCTGTTATTATTCACACAGCTCTGATGATGCACCTCAGGCACGGGGCTGACACAGCTATTATTCACACAGCTCTGATGATGCACCTCAGGCACGGCTCACAGCTGTTATTATTCACACAGCTCTGATGATGCACCTCAGGCACGGGCTCACAGCTGTTATTATTCACAGAGCTCTGATGCACTCTCTAATACTCTTTACTAATAACTCTCTCCTACTCACTATCAACTTCTCACTCTACTGCTTACTCTGTGTGTGGGTGCTAATGAAATAGGCCTCGTATATGCAATCGATGAAGCTATTGGCAATGTAAATGACAATGCCATTTATTTATGATTTTTTTTTTAAAAAATCATGAGCAATGCCAATAGCTCTACCTTTAATGCTGCCGAGACCATTGCATTGTAAATGCTTGTTGTCTTTTGAGCTTGTTTTTCTGCACTCTTTTTTGCCTTTTTCTGCTCCTTCCTTCCCTTTTCCCACAGTTTCCTCAAGACGTGACTTTTTGATAGAGACTTCACACCCCAGCGCCCATATATCCCCAGGGGTGACGGTGCAGTGGTCAGTAAATGCTAATTGATTGATGCAAACATCATAATAGACCTTACTACATGCTTGTTTTTTCACAATTCTCAGTCTTATGTCTTCTAAGAGATACAGACTTGCAAAGCTGTACATCATCCACCCAATCAGATGTAAACTGAGTGAGAGCTTCTCTATCCCACCTTAACAATGAGAATGGAGTTACACCCGTTGTGATATGCAGTGTATTGAGATAATTCCATTATTGTTGGTGGCAATAAGCTTTAACCTCCAACTCGGCTGCTTGAGCAGTTTGCCCATCCTCCTTTAAGAAATGATTTGGCCCCTCCACAAGTCCACTTAAAACACGGACTGTAAAGCGAAACACAGACATTTAGCAGCATGAAATTCTAAAAAATTCACCATTGTGTCAGAAACAATTTGGGTGTCATTATCTGACACAAAGCACTTAGGGGCACCCTCAAACCAAAATAAAACGTCTAAAAAACACATCAGCGGTAGCAGCACTCACAAAATACACTTTCATTGATAGCTACCACATATCTCATATCTAAGGGAAGTAATGCAAAGGGTCCAGAAAAAAGACTATTACTTACTTTTCTCAAGGGCTCCAAGGCAATGGCAAAGGACAAAGTGTTTTTCAATGCTTTTCCAGTGTGATAATTGACCAACATTGCTAACATTTTCCATTTGTGCATCCATTGATTGTAACCAATAGTATCTTTTTAACAGTTTCTTAGCAGTGCTAACCTCCAGATGACCACTATGTGCTATACTCTTTTTGGCCACTATTTTTGTGATTTTTGCATAGAAGATTTACATTATCTTCTTTTACATTATGTATCAGAAATCAAAAAGTTACTTACCTTCGGTATCACCTTTTCTGGTTGAGTCAATCTAACCGCCGATTCCTCACTGTGTGCATTTCCGCAATCGGCAGACTGCAAACTTTTCAACAATACTTGGTGTTGCGTGGCTCAGTGTCGGATCTGTCCAGTCCAGATATTGCTTTGGGACCCCCATATACACACCACCTCTACATGCTGACAGTTTCTTTCTGATCTCTCCACGCCGTTGGATGGCAGAAATTAAATTTGGCATCTTATTAATGGAGAGTATGAGTCCATTCCACAGAACGGGGAGGAGGGAGGGTTGGTGAATAATCTGTCGTTAGAGAATTTCTACCAGAAAACGCAGCACCGAAGGTAAGTAACTTGTTCTTCTCATATAGACTTCTAGCTGCAGATTCCTTATCTTGTGAATTCAAAGGCAGGTCACACCTCCTACGGTTGTGGGTCTGTGAAATAACTCAGAGTAGGAAATCCTGCAGCATAGATGAGGTGAAAGGCCAGTCCTGCCAGAACTGTCCATCTAAGCAGTAGTGTTTTGTGAACAAACATATGGAGGGGATGCCCACATTACTGCTGACAAATGTCCAGAACTGGCACACCAGCACATTGGTAGCAGTAGTCGCTCTGGTTGAGTGGCACACTAGCCTTCCAGGGGGTGTTTCTTGGCCACCCCATAACAGATCTCAAGATGGTTCACAGTTGTACTGCTTTGCCTTCCTTAGCCCACAAGGAACCAACAAAAAGTTGGTCATCCTTGCTATAGTCCATGGTTCAACCTGCATAGAAGCAAAGAGCTCTTTTAGGGTCAACACAGTCAAGCCGTTCTTCTTGGGAGAGATAGAAAGCCAGAAAGGTGACAGATTGCCCTTTGTGGAAGCGCGTGCATACCTTTGGCAGGAATACCGCTTTAGTGCAGAGAACTAACTTGTCCGGGAAGAAATATTATATAATATATATATAATATAAATATATATAATATAAATATATATATATATCATAGACAAAACTCGGAACTCACTGACTCGCCTAGCTGATGTTATGACAATGAGGATTGCCAACTTGATAGTTAGAAGGCAGCGAGAACAACTGTGGATGGGAGCAAAAGGAGTACTCATCAAGTAAGTGAGTACCAAATTTAAAAAACACCGCACCATCACAAATGGAGTTGGCAGGAACATATGGATCAGCCCTTTCAAAAAACACATCACAACAAGTTACTTAAAGAAGGATGGCTGATCTGGTAAACATAAGAAGGTCGAAAGGACTCAAAGGTTGTCAAAGTAAGGCCTTGTTGGCAAAAGGACAAACAAAACAGGAAAACATCCAATAACTGTGCAACAGGAGATCTTCTCGAAGACGAATTGGAGGAAAAAAGCTCATGACCAGAATTTCCAAGTACCACACTCTCCTCGCCCAGGCCAGGTCTTTCTTCTCCAGCAAGGAGAAGAAACCCTTCAGTGCAAAGTGAATCGCTTGCACCTCCAGCAAGTTGGTGTGCTGGTGAGCTTCCACTGGAGACCAGAGTATTCTGATTTCCATCTCTTGCAGATGACCTCCCCAACCACGCAACGATGAATCTGTCACAAGGGTCCAGGTGAGGCTAGGGAGAGGGATCCGTAGTCACCACTGCAGGTCTTTCTCAGTCTCCTTCGACACCTGAATGGAGTCTGATAGGTTGCCCTGGTGCTGGGCCCACTGAGACTCCAGATCCAACGGAAGACCTGCATGTGCCACCTTGCATAGCGAACAAGCAGAATACAGGAGGCCAAGGGCAGAAAGTCCCTTTCACTAAGACTCAGGTCAAGTGAACATTGGGATAATAGCCATTATGTCTTGGACTCGTTGTAGTGGAGGGAAGGCTCTGAAAAGCATTGTATCCAGAATGGTTCCAATGAATGGGAGCCTCTGTGAAGGTCCCAGGTGTGACTTCAACACATTGATTGAAAACATCAACGATGTTAACAGGTTGGGCATCATCTGGAGGTAGCCCTAAGATTATTTAACAGAAGCTCCCCTTCAGTAGCCGGTCATCGAGGTATGGGAAGACTGTATTTCCAACCTTCACAGATGGGCACACCTTTATGAACACTGAGGAGCGCTGGTCAGGCCAAAAGAGAGCACAGAGAACTGAAAATGCTCTTGGCCTGCCTAAAACCACATTTAGCATCTGTAGGGTTGCAGGATGGGGATGTCAAATTATGCATCCTGCAAGTCGAGCGCCACCATCTACTCTACGGGATCCAGGGCAGACCGGCCTTGGGCCAGGCTGAGCATCTAGAATGTGTCCTTCCGCAGGAAGAAGTTAAGAGGGCAAAGACCTAGGATGGCGTAAAGGCCTTTGTCCTTCAACACCAGGACATAATGGGAATAGCACCAAGTTTCGATCTCTGCTGCTGGCACGGTCTCTATTGCTCCCTCGGCCAAGAGAGCCTGAAATTCTCAGGGGAGTACGGGATAGGACTGGAAGGGCAGGGAGTAGCCATGTTGCATGATCTGGAACACCTATTGGTCCGATGTGATGATCCGCCAGCCAGAGTGGTCAAAGGTGATTCAACCTTCTAACAGACGATCATGTGCCACCAAGGACAAATGAAAGTGATATTGCGGCGGCTGGGACGGGTAGGGGTCTACGTAATGAGTTGCCCATGGTGGTATGAATGCTGTAAGCTGGCTCCCCAACCTTTCCCTCAAAAGAGTTGGGAGGCCTGCAGTTGATGAGACAGGAATTGGTGCTACCTCTGATATTCCCTTCTGCAGTCTCAAAAGAGGGAGGAACTGCCAAACAGGTCGAGTGAGGTCCAGAAAGTGAGAAGTGACCTTGCTCTCCTTGAATGTCTCACATGCAAAAGCTTTGAGCCATCAAACCGCATGTCCATAGGAGATTGCTGGACATCTGATGAAAAGCCAGTTGAGAGAATCCAGACATTTTGCTTAAGCCCTGCCTAAGCAGTCAGTTGTGTCCATGCCAGAACAGATGGTGTATTTCGCAGCATCTTGGCCACCAAGGATCAGATGTTGGAGTGTTTGTCTGACATGCTCCATGGCAGCTGGCAGGATTTCCACCAGGCCTTCTCATAAGGTGTGTGACTACCATCGCAGGAGGTGTTGACCGATCTCAAAGCATGGCTGGCACTGGAAAAGACACGCTTACAAACCTTTCTATCCTCTTGGAATTGCTGTCAGGTGGAGCGATAGGGATTGAGTTTGGGTTGGGGCAGCTGGACGATGCCTGAACCACCAGACTCTCATGGGAAGGGTGCTGGAGTAGAAAATCTGGGTGCCCGGGTGCGGGCCTGTGCCGCTATACCACCTTTCTCGTTACCGGGGCGCAATATCCTGGTTTTGCCCAGGTGCCCACCAGTATATAGGTGACAGCTTCAGATCCGGGTCGGACGTTAATGCCGCCTGTGCTGGTATCAAGGCTGGAACTTGTGGGCATTGCACTGGAGCGGGAGCCAGCAGCATTGGAGACAGATCCTCCGACATGCTGCCATCTTGGGGTCTGAAGGCGCTGCAGTCGGATTCTGTCAAGTTTTTTTCTGTGAAGAGCTCCTCTGAGGGCTTTAGCTCCATCCCTAGCTGACCTCAGTGCCATATCCTTACCCACCAAATCCCACCCAGGTGTAGCGTGACACGCTAATTGTCAGATGCAGATTCCCCCCCCCCCTTTCCTCTCCCAGAAACTAGGTTTATCACCGATAACTGCTCCCTTTGTTCCCTCTACTGGGGAACAGAGTAATTAACCCGGCCCAGCAGGTGGGACAAAAACCATGCTGATTACAAGACGAGCCACAGACACCGTGCAATTCGTTATTTTTTCAAAACTCTTTATTTAGACAAAACAACAAAAGCACAGTAATATAATCAGTCAGTTGACAGCATTTAAGCACAATGTAGTTACATTTCCTCTGCCGAATGGTAGTGCTAAGCTTTTCTACTTCTATTTCTTTAACCCTCTTCACTTGGTAGATCTTGTATCCCGTTCATCCATCTGCAAAGCTCTATTGTAGAGGACAGGCATATCCCACCTCTGTGTGTATTCCACAGGACAATTCTTGACACTCCATAAGATATATATGTGTGTTATTGGGACCTTCAAATTCAAACTGAGTGTACATGTTTTACTCCAGTTTGACACCTTGCTGGACTGCATAGGACTAAGTGGAGTGAAATTGTGCTTTAAGGCAGATTTTAGCAATCTCCACAATGTAGTGAAAGCACAACAGATTTTCCAGTAAATCCTACAGACCTATCTGTGAATTCCGCCTTAATATTATAAGTTACAGAAACAATTGTCCCTGAAAGAGAAAAGACATACAGGAGGGAATAAATATAGACTCTAAATTAGTGCTATATTAATGCTGTCCAGCCGGACAGTGTGATTTTAATGATATTTCAATTCTTAGGACAAAAAAATAAAGTGGGACACAATCATGCGTCCAACACAATATATTTACCACAAAAACAAAAAACAAAAGGCTTGTGTGTTATTCAGAAAATAAACAAGCAGAATTGAACAACAAAACCTTTACACATAAATAGCAAATTAAGTTGTGTTTGCGGTGTACAATGAGTCGACGACGTTTCGATCCCGTAAGGGCAATACTGGGATCATCATCAGGATATAATATTTACATGCCTGAGAGAGGATTTTCGCCTGTAAAACAGAAGAATTGAGAAAAAACTGAAGGAAAAATAGTGAGAAAGTCAGAGAATTTAAAACACTTCCTTAACAACAAAGTGCTGGTGATGGGCAGGTTGTCAGCATCCACTATGACAAAATTGTGTGCTAGGTGTCATAACCTGAAACTAGATAGATCGTGATGATACCGGCCAAGTGAAGAGATGATTACTGAAAAAGGTGAAAGGTGGATGGCTGGCATTAGCCAGCTGGACAGGAGGGCTGGCGCAGTGGAATTACCACAAAAGATTCAGCAAGGGATCGCCTATAGCAGGAGAAACTGACCAGATAGGTCATTTAAGGTGAGGGCGCTGCAGAGGGGTTAGTGGCTAGGAATTACTTGGAGCAGATAGGTGAACCAACCGTGGCGGTTGAGGCGGAGCTTACCGTGTGATAGGCACAAGGGCAAGTGGGTACGGATACCCCATGAAGGGGCACCGTAAAGAGTGCGCAATGGCAAGCAGTCACAGAGTGGAATAACTGTCTGGTACGTCGTCACTGGAGGGCTGAACCGAGGAGCTTGGTATCCGTCTAAAGTTGAAAATACATTCGCCCTTGAGTGGGGGGCCACTACCCAGAGTGAAAAACAGCGGGGGATTTAATTGACGCTTAACGTGCACATGGGCACAAATTAAGATACGGAGGGTTGGCTGGAACGTAATGGTGAATCCAGCAAGGAAAACAGCTGCGCATGGCAGGAAGGCACAATGACCTGCGGAAGGGGGGCTAGGGGGGAATTAACTAGGGGGTGGCTGTGAGGGCTAGCGTAAGCCGTGCTGGACGGAAGGGTTACCGGAGATAAAACTAGGAGGGTTCTGAAGGGACGCTTTCTATGCGAGCATGTTAGCAACAGAAGAGTTGCTTGGAGCGCAATGGTGTTTCCAGCAGCGCTGAAGGGGGGGGGGGATACGCATGGTGACCTACGGGGGAGGGAGGAAGGAAGGGAAGAATGAAGGTGGTACCTGCGAGGTCTGGCGTAACCTATATTAGCTAAGAGGCTTACATGGATAACTGGCGGTGTCCGGGTAGGCTCGGTGAGTGAGTGAAACGGCCGAGGTGGAAGATTATACTAATTGGGCCGTGGTCATGTGCTTTGTCACGTGATGGATTTAATTAGGTGCTGGCTGTCAGTGTGATGGCGGCCATCTTAGAGTGGTGTGACTATGCTTGGGATCCACGCGTTAAGATCAATTAAAGAGAAATGAGAGATGGACAGATAAAGTAAGTTGTTGACCAGATGATAACAACATTTACTTGATGAGCCAGCAATATTTTTGACAGAATGCAGTAGTTTACAGTGGAGTGTTGGCTCCATATATGTCTAGCAAACAAGAATCCACTTGAGTTCCTCTTTATTCAGTAGTTGACCAATGTCTGCCCCTCTTGGCGGGGTCTGATCACTGTCCATCTTATGTCATCTTCGTTGTGTCCTGCGATAGAGAAATGTTCCACGAGAGGGGCATTTGGTGTTTTGCATCGAATTCGACTGCGATGCTGACAGATCCGGGTTTGCACTTTTTGAATAGTTTGCCCAATGTAAATTTTGTTGCTAGGTCACACGATAACAAATCACATTGCATGTATTACAATTGATTTTTTTTTTTTACTCAACCTTGATATTACAAAAAGTACATTATATTCCTTCAACATTGAATTCGCACACACTACACTTACCACATTTGGCATGGCCAGTGAGGGGTTCTAGACCCCAATGCTCATTTAGTGTAGCAGCTGGTTTGGTGGTGGGAAGTGCAGCTCTGACCAGGTGATATTTTATATTTCTGCTCTTGCGGAATGCAAAAAGCGGTCAGTCAGTTTTCAGGCTACCTGCATTTAGGATTCCCCAATGTTTCAAGATGCTCTTACACACAGTATGATAGATAGGTGAGAAAGTGGTAACACATACTAGGCTGTTTTGAGTGGGCTTGGGTTTGAGGAATAGGAGACAATCCCTAGGGACAATAGGCCCTTTCTAATGAGGACCTTATGAGTCTGCGATGGTAACCACGGTCCAGGAGTTTTTTTTTAGAGAAAGGAGGCCTTGCAGAAGTAGTCTTTTAGAAAACAGTTTTGTCTAATCCTCAAAAATTGTGAGTAGGGCAATGAGTCGCAGAGGGCACGAGGGTGGTTGCTCTCATATCGGAGGAGGGTGTTACGCTCAGTTGGTTTTCAGTAAAGCCTCGTAATCAATTCTCCGTTTTCTATGATGGATGGTGAGGTCAAGGAAAGGTGATTCTGTTATATGAGAGAGTGAAGTGGAGACCCTGGCAATTGTTGTTAAGCCAGGGCAAGAATTGTTTGAGGGTTTCTTCTTGATTTGGCAAATCCAAATCAAGAAAATATTATCGATATATTGTCTCCACAAGGAGATTCCTATGTGGAAGAGATTACATGTGGAGAAGATTCTTCTCATTTCCAATTGGTCCATAAAGAGTATGGCCAGGTTGGGGGCGACAGACGACCAGCTAATGGTTAGTGGTAGTTGCACTCGCGAGTTTTCATAAGTAATTCTGAGTTTTATTTGTGTAGTAGGTGCTACCAAAGTGAACCTTCTGGGCCCAAGGTTGGTATAAATTCAAGATGTGCGTTACACGGAACCCGTGTGACGTCCCTTTGGCGCACTCAAGAAATGCTTTCTTACTCGTTTTTTCGTTGACAATTGTTGTTTATTTTCATAATCTTTTCTTCATTAAAGTTTCTTCAATACATTATTAATTTTCATAATATATCCATTTATTCGCCCAATGCATTTCGGGCGACAACGGTTCCGATCAATGTACCCTTGACCTGCTGGTAATATTGGTCATCGAAGAGAAAAAAGTTTCTAGTAAAGCATATTTCAAGCAATTGTAGGATGAAAATGGTGGTTACAGCATGGGGGTGTGGTCTTTTGTTCAGTACGCTTTCAGTGACTAATAGTCCGTCAGTCTGAGGAATATTAGTATAAAGGGATTTGACATCCATAGTACAAAGGATGTCGGAATCACTGTTGAAATGGTGGTGTTCAACAAGGTTAATCAAAGCCATACTGTCTCTGATGTAACACTCTGTCTGTAGAACAAAATCTTTTATTAAAAAGTCCATATATTGGCCTAATGGTTCTAGGATAGAGCCGCACCCAGACACTATGGGGCATCCTTGGGGGAGGGGGGGGGGGGGAGGTTTAAGATTTTTGTGGATTTTAGGGAGCGTGTATATGACAGGTGTGCGTGGTGACAGTATTAAGGAACAAGAATTCGATCTGGCTCAAAAAGCCTTGTGTCTGGCATCACTAGTGACTTGGAAGATTAGTTGTTGGAGTTCCTAAGTGGGATTGGTGGGTAATTTGCAGTAGTGATCCGTAAAGGATAACTGTTGAAGTATTTCTGATTTGTACAGTTCTCTCTCTTGTAGAACTATCCCACCACCTTTATCGGCAGATTTAATAATCAGGGACTCGTTAGTTTAAAGGTTAGTACGGGCCTTCTTTACCTCAAGTGATATGTTATACAGAATGAAGCACTGAGTGATTTCAAGCTGGAAGACATCTTTGAGGACCATTTTCTCAAAGGTAAGTACCTCTCCAGGAATCATGTTGGAGACTGGAGAAAAGGTGGAAGGTGGGCGTAAGGGTGTGTTGGAATGAGCTAATTGGTGAAGGGTTGAGGAGGAAATATGTGTGTCGTCTAATTCTACGAAAAAACCTAAGGAGAGCAGTCTGTAGGTTCAGAAAATTTGGGTGGATGGTGGGGACATATGAGAGGCCTTTACTGAGAAGAGATTGTTCGGGGTTAGTATGAGTGTGTTTAGACAAGTTGAAAATAGGTATGGTCAAGAGTCGTGCACATCTTCTTGGGCATTGGTTACCACTGGTAGAATTTTTGGCGGGCTTGGCACTCACCTGGAAGATTGTACCATTGTTGCTGCTGCTTTAATCGACCTCGTTTTAGTGGTTTGTTTTTGCCCCCGTCTAAAAAGGTTGGTTGGGGGTCCGAGTAGAGGTACTGGGGCCCTCAATCTGATCTGAGTTGTCAGATGACTGCAGACGTGTCAGAAAAACCTACCAAATTGTTCCGTCTGTTGAATTGGCCCTCACAGTCTTGTGTTCTGGGGATTCGTATAGCTTTTATTAAGAAAGACATCTTTTTGCAGGCATGGATATGTCCTCTCTAAAGCGTAAGATTTAATGTCCTATTTCACTTCGAGAGTTTTCTTGTTTTGCTCCAATCGGTAGAATTTGTCTACTGTTTTCTGGACCTGTTCTAACAGTATTTTACAGTCAGTGACAGAGCTAGTGTCTCTGAATTGTTTCTCTAGGTCACTCATTTCTTCATTAAGTTTCTGTAATGTCTCAGTGGCTGTATCAATGCCCAGCACCATCCAGTGCTGGAAGCAAGTGGTGCCAATGTAGCTAAAGTTAGTTGTGAATTTATTATTGTCAGTGAAGACGCCTGGTATATTTCTAACTTGTAGGCCCACCGGTATAATGTTTCCCTTGAGGTATTCAGTCAACATACGGAGCATAAGTTGTAGGCTAACATATTTCTTTTTTGCATTTCTCTAATTGATCAGTTAGAGAGACGTTAGTGTTAGGTAGATATTATAAGGCCTACCCCAGGTCAGCTCCTTTCCTTGCACAGTCCGTTGTTCGCAAAGCTACCTGTGAGCAATTAATGGGCTGCGCATGACAGTACTCTCACACGCACAGTCCACACATGCATGCACACATGCTCATGTGTAACTATCTTAGTGCTCCGTAAACTAGCTGCACCACAGCAGCCTTATATTAAAAGGCAGAAACTGGCAGAAAGCATGCTCAGTAAAATTACTGTGAAATTAGTTAGTGAGTCTCAGGTAGCAAGCTTTACCCACAGTAAAGATCCAAAAACTGGGTGATAAAAAAAATCCTGGGAAACAAAATAGGTGACACACATTTGTAAAAGCGGGGCAGAAAATAACCATTTTGAACGATCTATAAGACCCAGCTGTAAGACGGGATGGATCGCCAACCTGGGAGGAAATGTTGGATCCTGTCCCAAACCAGATGGACATGATCAATAAGGGCAAGCTAAAGTGGCTTGATGGCTGTCATAAAAGGGAAAGAGGAATTGGAAGACTGATGCCCCTGCTAGCCCGCACACTGCCAGCCAGCCCCACATGCATGTCCTGGACTTGAGTGTCTGCTGCATCACTGGTTAAGAAAGCTCTTGTTTATACACCAGCCCTCTGGAGTAGCCCCTAAACTTTCTGAATTTGTGTGAAAACTGTTTATCACTGGTCAACAGACCCAATGGAGCGTTCTGTAGATCGGCTGTCTTCGAAACGATTCAATGCAGTGTTTAGTTTGCCTTCTCGCCAAAAAGGAACATTCATGAGGAGTCCTTGACATTGCCAGGGAATCCTGTGAAGCACATCCATGCTTGACAACGGACAACACCAGTACTTACTGCCCTCCTCCAGACTGTCTGTTGAGTCCAGACCGAATATATTTGGCCATGTCCTGTCCCTCATGAATCCAAAGAGGCCATAAAGTCTTCTGGAATTGGAGGGAAGATCCCACTAACCATGGTCCTAAAGCATGGACGTAGTTGCCCAGTAAACATGCAGCGTTTATGGAGCGCAATGCTAAATTGGCTGAAGAAAACATCTGCTTAACAAAAGCATCAGTCCTCTTGGATTCCCAAGTCGCAGGGGTGGTAGGATTAAGATAGGCAGCTATGTTAGTGCCTCAGCTGGTCTCAGACCCACACTGTAAACAATGCACTTTTTCTTTGGTGGGCCAGGTGGAGAGTCGAGATCTGTCTTAGACAAGGTGCAGCCCACAGACATTTTGTAAATCCACGAATAAAGCATCATCAGTATAGTGGGGGCAGGGGCATTAGTCCTCCACTATGCTTGGACTTGATTCCTCTTCTCATACATCTATTGAAGTAGGAGAGAGGTACTCAATGTATTGGATAGTCTATGTACAATATGTAACCCCATCCCTGCTTTTGTGGCACTGTGTTGAGCTGGATAAGATACTATGCTTGGAGTGTTCATAACTGAAGACAGAGTTGGGAAGCCAGACTATGGCAGTTTGTTAACCTCATCTGCCTTTGAAGGCACATTGTTTTATACCAAAAGGCCTAGGTTTGTTTTTTGTGCCCACGTTGTGTATTTTCCAGTCAGGAGTAAAATTGGCTGTTTATCCCTGCTGTTGGTGATTAGCTTTACCTTGAGAGACTCAGTTATCTTCTATAGTTTGAATGTTTCTGCTACATAGTACATCCGCTACAAACCTTTATCAACTTGATGTCCAAAAAGTGATTAGCCTGAATGCTAAAGATCTATTTTTTTAATGTATTGGGGCAAAGGGATTTCAACCAGTGTCACAAACCTCTGTGCATCAGCAACTCAAGGCAGTAACCATCAGCCACCAAATCTGTAGTGCCCTTAGTTGTACAGATGTGGTTTTATGTTGTGATTCCCTATTTTACCATTTGAAGAAACCCCTCATTCTGATTCTTAGGGAGATTGTCAGCTATGTGATCCAACAGATTCCTTCATTAACTAGTATGGTACAAATGTAAGAGGGGCGATGAACTTGCCACAGAAAGGTTTGTAGAAGCTGTGAGGTATGATTTGCTCTGTATGGAATCTATTGGACTACAATGCTGACACGAGTCAGACGTCAACAGGTGAGCTGTCTCTCACAGGTCAGGAAACTTAAACCTGTTCCCTTGTCAACTTTCATTGGACTTGGTGAACACTGAAGCAGGTATGGTCTCCATAGTTGTTTGTAAAATGGCTAACACCAAGATGACTAACAATCTCACTATTGTTTCAGCCTGAAGTCACAATATGAGTGATTCTTTTTGTCTAGAGGTAAAGCTGTTGAAATGATTAGTTCTCAAACCACCACACTGGTGACTTTATGAAACAACAGAATGCAGTCCATTGAAGAAAACCTTTTGTGTATTCATTCAAGGGGTAGCGGGAAACCACTGTACCAATTCCAATAAGTGCTCTGGTCCAGAGTTTGGTGGCATTTTTGCACTCCAGTAGCATGATTGACCTGGAGTCACAATGCCTTTCCCTCGATCCATAATTGCCAAGCGAAGGTGGTACAGGATGCTGAGTTTAAGGGTAGTTCAGCCTCTCCACCATGATGTAAGTTCTTTGGGACTCAAAGTTGAAGTAATGTATTCATTGGCACTGCAAATAGAGTCCATCTCTTCTTTCAAGCCTAAGAACTACTGTCCTTGGAGTAGAGGATGCAGAGCCATATGGTTCTAAGGGAGTATGGTGCCTTGGCAGCAAATGTGTGCCTGATCATAGGCAGCTAGAACTGGAGGGAGGCCACATTATTGTAAGATCCGCCAGTGTGGAATAAAATGCCAGTGCACCCCTTAACACCAAATTCCTCCAGGATGTCAAGTGTCTCAAAGTTAAACATGCTTGTTGCTACTCTGATGTTCCTCAGGGCCGCAGAAGGTCTAAGGCAGTAACATTACCTCCATTAGATACTTGAGCCAAGCTGGGACCCCAAAGTAGAAACTGTTCTGAAAAATCACATCTTATCCCTCAGCAATTTCCCTCCTAGTCAGCCACTTATAAAGCACTGCTTGAAAAATTACATAACCATCAAAGTAGTAGGAATCAACAAGACAAACCACACATACTGTGCGAGTTTATTACTACCTCTTTGTAACATCAGAAAGGATACTTATCAAAGAGGGCGGGCATGGGGATTGAGAGAGTACTAAAGAGTAGACTCATCCTGCTAGGATAGTTATGGAACGACCCTAATTTCAAAAGAAAATGTAAATCGAGGAAAACAGAGGCTGAATATAAAGACATAAGGTTAAATCAAACATTCTCTTCTGTTTCAAGTAACATGAAGCCTAAAGAGGACGCGCTGTGTCAAGAGGCCATTGCTCAATACATCAGTAAAATGAAGTGGTCGCCATCACACGATAAAACAAGATGGAATCATTGATGGAGAAGAGTCAAAAGTTCTCCCCATGAAAAAACACAACAACGCCCAGGACCTTGCTCATTTATTAACTTGTGGGAATGGCTGGGATAATTTGTGCCTTCTGAGCGAAATATAATTTGCCATCCCAACTGTCAAATCACACAAAAAACAGCAAATGCGGCCTCTCGTGAGCATAGGTACAATAATGTATCACAAAAGGAAAATTTCACAACTGGAAATAGGCTGGAGGATCACTCACACGATTCGGGTCATTCAACTGTTTGTGAATTTCAAAGAAAATTCCATGATGGAGAAGCTCTTGTACCTTGTTTATAGCAGTGAAGTAAGGTGTCTGCAATATATGCAATGAGAAAACCTTGAATATCCTGGCAAAACCACCTACATCGATCGCCCCAAAAGCCCCCGTGGACAGTACTTTACATCGTCTTGATGGTGAAGCCCCCTGCCGAAATATAGATGACCAGTTTAAATAAGAACTTCCTCTTTGTCCCACTGACTTGATCACTATCTGGAGGAAACAGGAGTCACAAACAATTCTAAATGTCAAAGGCAGTTCTGTTCATCTAAATATGCAAATCATTAGGTCATTTTGAGGTGTCCAGACACTCTTTAATCTGCCATTGGTGTTGTAACAAGAATACTTCCACTGTTGGAAACCACTCATTACAAAGCATGCCCTTACTCCGAAGGCTCTTTCCAAACACATATGCACAAACATGATCGAACAACAAATCTTTTTGTTGGAAGTGATGCAAATCGACACAGTGATGAAGTAACTTACAATTTGGCTACATTTCTAAAAACATGCTGCACACTAAATGTCTATTATTTACAGCAATGCTAAAGAGTCAGCACAAAGTTACAGGTTTACAACACTATGTTAAAAGCCAATAGCTATTTAAGAGGATGCGGACCATAGTTGAACGGAGCCACATAGCGGCGCTGAAAAACAAATTTGTTTCTGTTCAAAACATCCGACTTGCAGCCCCATCTACATACTTTAATGTATACGTCCATCACTCCTCCACAGGGGTTTTCATTGGGCGAAACAGAGTCATTGCATTTTCTTAGTAAGGGCACCAAAGAAATAATCTTGCATGATAATCGATTTGCAGCATACAGTGCTGAGTCCAAGAATTTCATCTAAATGGGACAATGTTTCAAAATAATTAAAATTCAAGCTCTACTGCGCTCACGTATTCCATGTAAGTGCTCTACTATTAACTTGTTTCTTTTTTGCTGTTTCTCTGCTATGGTTCCTGAATAGAACAGTATGAAACAAACAGGTGAACAAGAAATGATCTTGAGCACAACAACACATGATATAACTCATAGAATTTTGATCCAGCAGGTCACGTCCTGGGACCTGCAAGCTCCTTTACTGAAGACTGACGTCATTTATTCTTTTTAAGGACTTCATATAGTCAAAAGCACTGATTAAGATAGGGTGAATGTATTTAGAAACCGCAAAAATATCCTCTTATGTTTGGTCTGCAATACCACAATATGAGGTGTTCAGCTTCACTGTGTCCTCAAAATGGAGGCCGAACGAGCTGCTTAGGATACACACTGCTCTGTGCAAGTGTACATAATACTGACAAAGAGACATCCTACTTCGCACACGGGACGTTCAAGTGTCACACGATTGGACAAGTTTCTTCTTTTAAAAGCGCTGGCCGCGGTCCTGAAACCTGTGGCGAGTTCTTCTCAGAGCCCCACGGGCCCCATTGTCTCAGATTTTGGAAATGTAGCCCTCCCGCACAAGAAAGTCATAGATCTTCCTGGTTTTGTTGACATCAATCTTGATAAGTGCTCTTGCTTGTGCCAGCCGAAGGCCTCCCTGCTTGTGGGACTCGCTCATGAGCGCAGATTTGTATTCCAAGTAGGCTCCTGGCACCAGGCGCACGACCTGACAGAGCTGCAAGGCAGAGGAAAGGAAAGAAGGATTAATATCTCAATTGGAAATGTCTTCCTTAAAAGCAAGGTGTGGCAAAATACAAATCTAAGACATGAAACTCAAAAGTGATTCAGTTACTTATATTTAAAGGCAGGTGATGGTTCACAGGGACTGGATCAATTCCAAGAGATTCTACTGTTTTGAAACCAGTAAATATTATCCATGTTATGTTGTTGTTCTGAAAAACAAAGAATGCGGAGGCTACCGTGTCAGAAGCCGCTGCATCATATATGTTTTTGACAGGTTTTTTAATGTAAGTTTATGAGGCAATTAGTTTGTCGCAATTATCGCAACAGCAGTAGCATAAGCTCTTACACATAGGTAAGGCAACCTTTTACCATCTCCAGCATCACATGGTGTCACAAACCCTGAAGAAAAAACAAGGAGCAAGAACTATGGGCCCGGAATGTGTCCACTGGTCTGTCTACGAGACCGCAATCATTCCCTGTCAGAGTTGAGTCCGTTTTTGGAGGGATTTGTGGAATGATCTGTGAATCTGGCCCAACTTTCCACAATTCAGAAATCATGAAACGGGGAAAGAGGAAACTATCTCGATAGAACAGCACATCAATTTAGATTCACAACTTGACTTGCAACACGTTTTGGAACAGTGAATCACACCTTCTCAAATTCCATGAGCAAGTTGAAAATTCCCCTCAAAATCTTTTTTCAAATTTGGGCCCTACAGCTTGGTCTTTACTTGTTTGCTACATTGTAATACGTGTACAGAGGAAGACTTACTGAAGAGCCCTACTCACACAACACACCAGCATCTGACCCAAACATAGACTGTAAAGTCTGTGTAGGCATAAACATACCTTCCCCTAACAGCGGAAATGTTAAAATCTTTACAAGCAACAAATATAAAAATTCCCATACTTTCCAATGGGGGAAAAAGCTCCAAAAGCAATTATTAAGTTTTGTCCCCATGTCCGATATTAGAATTTGAATTTTCTGGGCAGTGGAAAACACTCACTAGAAACTAGAACATATTAACAAACAATACATTTATATGGAGTTCTTTTACTCAGTAGTCAGTGGTTTGCCTGAACACTTGGCATGGATCTGGCCGTTGATGGACACGATTAGTACATATGAATACACTAGACGAAGGAACACCACCATTGCTTAAACAATATTTGTGGACACAATCGAGAGCAGAGTTCAGGCCAAATGTATATTCCTAAAGGTGACCTCAGATTGTTAAAAGCCAGAAACTGTAAGTGCCTTACTATCATGGGAATAAAAAGAAAACATTTTTACACTACTTTTATTTTTTTATTCAAAGCGCTTTGAATAGAACATTTTTATGAAGAACTATTATTATCCAATCCAAATTGGTACTTATTGCACCAACCTCGGAAGAAGGGAAGGAAGTATGAGTTAACCTTGCCGCATTCGACCTGGAGATCCAACATAAATGTCAACAATGGGCGCTCAACTCATCTGAGATATCTTAGCACCTTGTAACAGGTAGGTTCATCCAGCTATGATCTGCATTACCTTCGGGACCTCAGCCAGTGTGCCAATGTGAAGGATACTATCTACAGAAACTGGTGCTGGTTGTAAAAATCTAATACGAGTCTGATGCCCCTGCCTCGTAAAGAACAATAAAGTATCTCAAGTGCATCACTCTGGCTGACTTTTTGTCGTATTCTACCGAGAAAGTAACTCATTTTGGCTACTATTGAAATCTACGGTTTTTGTAGGAAACCTGGTGCGCTCCCTTTGATAACTGTCTGGTCTAGAAGACTGAAACTCTGCAAGTGTTGAAAAGAACTTTGTTTCTGGGATGTGGTAATTAATGAGACCAACAATTTGATTTTCATCACACCCATCTTACTTTTTTCTAGCACTGAATTGTTCCAAGTGTGAATTTATCGTACTAAGTAATGTTTGTACCTGACCAGTCCTGCATAAAAGTATGCCGACTCAGTCTTACAGTTGTAAGCAAATCTTAAGACTACGGACTAAAATGATTCTATGAAGGCGTGTATATGGACTCTTGTTCCCACGATAAGCTTACTACCCCATCAGGCCTGCCCTGATTAATCAATGTCCTGCCCATGCCGGCTTCCCTCCGAGGTCAGCTTGCTGACTCAGCCTTTATTATCTCCTGCCCTTGTGTGCCCTTACCCCTCCAGCTTGCCCTTTGTGCTCCCCTCCGCCCATGCCAACCTGCAATCCGTGATCAGCTTGCTGCTTCGGTTCCTGCACCCTACTCCTGCCTACCCTCCTTGTTCTTTTCTGCCGCAGCCCCATCGGTCTGCCCTGCCTGGTAGATGTGCTACCCCTGCCCCCTATTGTTTGTGTATGTGCCCCTGCCCCCTCCGCTGTCCACTGTGTTGCAACCGCCCTTGTCGCCTGCCCTGTCTAGTCAGCTTGCTGTCTGCCTTTCCACTTGACCTCTGTTTGTGTGCATGCCCATGGCCCTGCCTCCCCTTCCCTCCATGGTCCATTTTGGTAATGTTCTCCCTGCCACCTGCCCCCCAATTTTCATCTTGTTGCTCTCTGTTCTCCATGTGCGTGCCCTACCCCATCCTTCCTGACCTCAGTGACCCGTTGTTTCTGCCAATGCCCCTGTCTTCTCCGTTCTCCATTGTCCTTGTGTATGCCCCTGCCCCTTCCTTCCACGGTCCATTGTGCTGCCACAGCCCCTGCCACTTGCACTGCTTTTTTCAGCTTGCTGCCTCTGCCCCCTTACCTTCCCTTGTCTGTGTGCATTACATGCCCTTTCCCCTTTTTCCTGTCCCCTACAGTTCACTCTGGTGTCACTGCCCCACTGCCTTGCCTTTGCAGCTTGGGTCGGCTCTGCGCTTCCTCAAATTTATGGGAGCAGGAGCGACCCCCTCTGGACTCCAGGAGTTTTGAGGCCATGCACCTCATATTTGTGGGGCCGTCCCCACTGGTGTGCCATTGGGCCCCGCAGGTTTGGGTACTGGTTCCAAACCGGCGGCTACGGCACCAGTCGCGGCCCTTAGATCCACAGATGGATCCAGACCAGCGCTGGTCTAAACACCTCAACCTTCCCTGGCGCCGGTCCTGGTGACGAAGCTCCCGGCACCCCCCAGCAGCACTGTCCCCATTCTGAGCCCTGACTCAGACACAGAGCCGTAGGGGCTTCGACCAACTACGGCCCAGACAGGTACCACTGCCTTCCAGGCCTGAGCACTACTGCTATGGGCTAGGACTTGGGCAGGATTGGGAGGGGTCACTGGACTCTGAAGAATACCAACCGTTAGATCCACAATGGACTTGTGTGAGGACTAGGCGGATGCCAGTGGACTTTATACTCCTCAGATACTGGCATGCTTTCTCCCCCTACTGTGGCTACGGAGAAGGGAGTGTCCTTTGCAGTGACGGAGAGAAGTGCAGGTGAGGTCCTGGACCTTAGCCTACCTTCTGTGGCTGTCAAGAAAAACATCTTGACAGAGCTGTTTCAGCTGGGAGTGACCCCCTCAGATCCACCTCTCCCATTCAATGAAGCCCTTACTGCTGTCCTGCTTGAGAACCTGGTCCAAGCCCAGCACAAGGGCTCCTACGAACAGGACAATTGTCTGCCGCCCTGCCCCTGGCACCCATATTTCCTCACCCAACACCCCAACCCGGAGAGCTTGGTGGTCCAAGACTACCTCCCACGTAAATACTTCTGCATTCCCTATTGCCCCTCTGGATAGAGAATCCAAGAAGCAGCATACTTCAGGAAAGAAGCCTGGCATTGCTATCTGAACACCCTGAGCCCTTTGAGCTGTTACCCACATGCTCTATGTCAGGTGCTGCCCATGGTCCCAGAGGAGGCCCAGGCCATACTCTCCTAGGCTGTTGCTGGCAGGAGAGATGCATCACAGTTCACGATCAGATGTGGACTGGATACTACTGACTCGTTGGGCAGAGCGGTTTCATCGAGAGCGGCCGTATGGCGCCACACCTGACTGAGGGCAACAGACTTTTCAGGGGACGCCCAAGCATCGCTTATGTACATGCCTTTGATGACTCCCGTCTCTTCAGAGACAGTACAGATTTAGCGCTGGAGTGCTTTAAGTACATCAGGGCTTCAGCCAGATCCTTGGGTCCTTCCATGGTGCCTCACCACCCCAATCCACCTTTCACTCCTTTCGTGGCAACAACGGGGTTTCCAGCTGTTTCTTTACCTTCCCAGGCTTCCCAGGCTCTGCGTGGCCAAGAATCCAGTACCCACAGACCATGTGGGTCAGGCAGCCAGAGGAAGGCCCAATCCCTCCTCCCCCCTGCAGCTGCAGCCTCCAAACCTTTATAAGTTGCCCTCTTACTACAATGGGCACCAAGTGGGAGTCAGGATATGCCATCACCTGCCCCACTGGAGGTCTATAACATCAGACCAATGAATTCTGTCAAATTGCTTCTCCCTTCCCTTTGTGGCTCCCCCTCCACCCGTAAACTAGATGTAATGCCAGTGAGTCACTAGCTTCATCCCTTTAGGCACACTCTGATGTCTTTTTGCAAGAAAGAGACTTCCAATCTTGTTCTACCAATTAAGTTCATTGATATATTTTTATTAGTTTATGTTTTCATTCCTCTCATGGTTTCATATTATCATCATCATATGTTGATTTTATACATATATTTCACTGCAGGCGATGTCTTGTAAACAAATCCAATGCATTTCGGGCACTAGTTGGTGCCCTTCGTCAGGGAACAGACACTACAAGAATATGTGTAAACAAAACATTAGGATGCTTTTTCCGTTACAATCATTGAAATACGAAATCAAACTGCATGTCAATGCCACTTGTGACTCAAACAATTTGGTATACGCTATAAAATGCCCATGCGGCAAATTATACGTGGGCAAAACGGAACGACGCATCAAAGTGAGATTAACTGAACATAAATCAAATATCCGCTTAAAAAATATGAAGTCATCGCTATCAGCCCACTTCACGGAAGAACAACACAACATTTCACAACTCAAATTTGTCATTTTAGAAACTGTGAACAAAATAGAAGGAAGAGACAATACGAAACACCTATTAAGAAGAGAAAACTTCTGGATACAAAGACTCTCCACCCAGAAGCCTTTTGGCCTAAATGATAGGATAGAAATGTCATGCTATCTATAGGAATGACCATATTGTAATTTACTGTGATTGTTCAAACAGACCTATCATAATATGTCACCTGAAGTAACCATACGGACTTTGTTCGAAGCACTAGTTTACATACACACACATCCCCTTGATCTCCAGGCAGCCCCATAGCTCAGACACTACGAGCGGGTGCGTGAACACACCGGACTCACGAGTTCACTTCCGCTTTTATAACACATACTTGCTACCGCCTCATAACCATGCGATAAATGGCTCAGTTACCGATCCTACCATTCAACGTAGTCTGTTGTTTAACTTTATGATCACGTGATCACAACTTCCCTTATATTTTCTAAGACTCGGCTAGACCAGCTCTATGCCTGCGTTTTTCAAGGGAGCCAGCGTAATCGAACACGCTCGATTCTACAACAAGGTCAGTTAATGATACCCTCCCGGAAACTCTGCGCGATTAACGTGTAGACTTAACCTAACGAAACCCGCATATTGATTCTCTCCGTTCATCTTTCAGATTCAGTCGTAGACTCACCATACGACAACAGGCTTGTAAGTGACACGCCATTTTAATTCCCAGCATGTTTTCTAGTAACCTCACGGGCTTAGGGGTCACACAAAGGTGATAACACAACACTACTTCTAAACCTCAGTGATTTATGCAACTAGCTTGTAATGCATTTTATTTCAATGATTGTAACGGAAAAAGCATCCTGTTTTGTTTACACATATTCTTGTAGTGTCTGTTCCCTGACGAAGGGCACCAACTAGTGCCCGAAATGCATTAGATTTGTTTACAAGACATCGCCTGCAGTGAAATATATGTATAAAATCAACATATGATGATGATAATATGAAACCATGAGAGGAATGAAAACATAAACTAATAAAAATATATCAATGAACTTAATTGGTAGAACAAGATTGGAAGTCTCTTTCTTGCAAAAAGACATCAGAGTGTGCCTAAAGGGATGAAGCTAGTGACTCACTGGCATTACATCTAACGACGCCACCTTTGGAGCACCCAAAAATAACACAAATAGCTTGACAAATCAAGTATAATGTAGCTGTGCATCTGCCCAAAAACATTTTCAATGTCCCCCTCCACCCGTGCCATCTGCTTGTGACAGATTGATGGAGTTTGAATGAATGAATACTTTATTTGTGCGGTTAATCAAATATTGGATCAAAACATTATTAAAATCTCCATTTGTTTTTGTTAATAAGATAAGACAGTAGTTCTAAAAACCTTGATGGGCAGAGCAAGTCAAAGGTTCGATATTGGCCAAGCATCCATGCCCCAGGCCCTCCCTTTTAAAGATCCCCCAAGGGAGCGACCCGCTCAGCGTGTGGAGAATTTCCCTTCAGTAATATGCGTGCATGGTAAACAAATTTCCCAAAACTGGCCATGTGCTTTACAATGTCCAAAGTGTAAAGTTGTTGGGCTGCCTCTTTTGCTGTACGAGTGCCCAATTGGAGAAGGATCGGTCTAAGGTAGATTCTGCGAACTGACTGAAGGGCTGGACAGTAAAAAAGAATATGGGCGAGGGATTCTCCTTTGTAATTGCAGAAGAGGCACTCCCTAATGCTCGGCCTTATATTCACAGTTGGATATAGTTCTCTTAAAGGGAGACAGTGTTGCCTGGCAGCTAAAATCCTGTGTAGGGCTTGCCTCTCCATGGCCTGCACGAGATGAAGTTTCCGACTGGTCTGTGTATGTGGAAGACTTTGAGTCTCATGAAAGCCTCTTGCTGCCAAGGATTCCATATCCAGAGTGCGAGAACGTAGACGCAGTTGCTTTTCTATTGGAACTTTAATAATAGCGTAGTTGGTTATGCTAGGGTCCCAGTTCTCTGTAGCTAGCTTCAGAAGATCTCTGGAGTACCATAGTGACAGCTCTCTCGGACAAGTGAGCCATGGAGAGGGTGCTGACGAAAGACGCCAGACGCCAGTGGTTGCTATTCTCGCTACTTTCTGGTGCACAAGTAGGACAGAGTCCTTCTACACCTGCACCCTCTCAATTTCTTCCTTAAGAAGGAAAAGTTCAAAATGTTTGCACTCGCTCAAATCCTGTCTGCCCTTGAACCGAGAGACTGGATGGTAGCGTTGGACTTACAGGACACATACTTCCACATTTCCGTCCTGTCTGTCCACAGGTGTCACCTGCGGTTCACGGTGGCCCACAAGCACTTTCAGTTTGCTGTGCGCCCTTTTGGCCTTACCAGCACCCCATAGGTGTTAAACAAGGTGATGGCGGGGGTTGCAGCTCATCTATGGAAATCAGGGGTGCCAGACTTCCCCTATCTCGGTGACTGCCTATTGAAGGCAGGCTCGCCCTAGGCAGTCGTCTCCCACCTCTAGACTACTACAGACCTTCTGCATTCGCTAGGGTTCACTATCAACGTGCCGAAGTCACACCTGTCTCCCTCTCTGACGTTCCCTTTCATCGGAGCTGTTCTGGACACAGTGCAGTTTTGGGCTTATTCTCCTGAACGGCGAGTCCAGGATATATAGGCTATGATACCGATGTTTCAACTTCTATTCTAGATTTTGGTGAGAATGACTCGGAGGCTGCTGACCCTCATGGCCTCCTGAATCCTGCTTGTGACATGTCAGATGGCATATGCAGGCTCTTCAGTAGGACCTGATGTTTGAGTGGTAGCAGCATCGGGGAAATAACACTAACCTAGTCCTTTTCTTGAGGGAACTGCACAAGATCTGGAGTGCTGGTTAACTAAACGCAATTGGGTCAGTGGGACACCCCTCTCCCTTCCCCAACAAGATCTGACAGTGGTGACGGATGCATCACTCCTGGGATGGTGCAGCCATCTGGGAGAGGTCTCTGGCAGAATCAGAGCTCCACATCAACCTTCTGGAGCCTTTCTATCTTCCATCAAGGGAAGGTTAGTGCAGTTGTTCATGGACAACACCACTGCTATGTGCTAATGCAACAAACAGGGTGGGTTGGGGTCGTGGACCCTTTGCCAACAGGCCCTGCATTTCTGGACATGGCTTCAACGTCAGGGCTTTCCCTGGTGGTTCAACACCTGGCGGGTTCTCTGAACGCCATGGCGGATGAACTCAGCCAAAGATGCCTTACGGATCACGAATGCCATCTCCATCCAGGGCTGGTGCATGGTCTCTTTCAGTAGTGGTGAGAGCCTTGGTTAGATCTGTTCACCACCGCCAAGAATGCTCAATATCAGCAGTTCTGCGTGCTGTAGTTTCCAAGGCGGGTCTCGCTCAGAGACGCTTTTTGTCTTGAGTGGAGCTCAGACTGCCTGTACGCCTTTACGCCCATACCACTCCAGCCCAGAGTTCTCAAGAAGATCAGGAACGACCGGCCTCAAGTCATCCTTGTGGCTCCGGACTGAGCTCAGAGAGTTTGGTATCCCGAGCAGTTGAGCATGGCCATCAGTCCTCCGATCAGGCTGCCCTTTCGGGAGGATCTTTTGTCTCAGTATCAGGTAAGGGTTCTCTATCTGAACCTGTCAACACTCCGCCTTCTTGCGTGGAGATTGAGCAGTAACAGTTCACCGCTTTCGGCCCTCCCCCCAAAATCTGCAATGTTATTCTGGCAGCCAGGGGTCCTTCCACCAAAAAGTTATACGACTGCCGCTGGGGCAAGTTTTTCGCATTGTATGCAGAAAAACAGGATGACCCCCCCCCCTTTCTGCTCCCCATTTTCAGGTTATTCTCTTTATTCCTTCTCTTGCCCAGCAGGGCTCTACTCTGAGCACTCTAAAGGGCTTCTTTTCTGCTAGCTCAGCATTTCTGCGATTGCCTAACCAGCTCCCCTCTTCAATCATCTGTTGTACATATGTTCTTGAAAGGTGTGTATATATATATATATATATATATATATATATATATATATATATATATATATTCAGGTTCACATTTGCCCAAGAGCAAGACGCACTCACTGTCGGCATTTCATCGGGTCAGGAAAGGGGAGCAGGCACGCCCCGCGTCTGCAGTGCCTGCTCCCCTTTCCTGACCCGATGAAATGCCGACAGTGAGTGCGTCTTGCTCTTGGGCAAATGTGAACCTGAATACTTACCGGCTAGTCCGGCCGGAAGGCGCACCGCCGCACATTCTTAGCGGATTCTGCAGCTGTTCGTGGATGGCTTTGCGGGACTAACTGGCAAGTGGCTGAATGGGGGAAGGTGTGGGCGACACCCCCTGATATGATGAACTTTGAAATTTTGCATGTAAGACGCCAGCAACCCACATGGGTATTATTGTGTGACTACCAGTCCCAGGATGCATTTCACTCACCTGAGCTGTATTAAAGGGTGATTTCTGGAGAGTCATTGTGCTGGTTTCTATCTGCAAGCAGCGAACCTATGAGGAAGGGCTGATACCCGAAACGCGTCAGGTGCTGCAGACGCGGGGCGTGCCTGCTCCCCTTTCCTGACCCGATGAAATGCCGACAGTGAGTGCGTCTTGCTCTTGGGCAAATGTGAACCTGAATACTTACCGGCTAGTCCGGCCGGAAGGCGCACCGCCGCACATTTTTAGCGGATTCTGCAGCTGTTCGTGGATGGCTTTGCGGGACTAACTGGCAAGTGGCTGAATGGGGGAAGGTGTGGGCGACACCCCCTGATATGATGAACTTTGAAATTTTGCATGTAAGACGCCAGCAACCCACATGGGTATTATTGTGTGACTACCAGTCCCAGGATGCATTTCACTCACCTGAGCTGTATTAAAGGGTGATTTCTGGAGAGTCATTGTGCTGGTTTCTATCTGCAAGCAGCGAACCTATGAGGAAGGGCTGATACCCGAAACGCGTCAGGTGCTGCAGACGCGGGGCGTGCCTGCTCCCCTTTCCTGACCCGATGAAATGCCGACAGTGAGTGCGTCTTGCTCTTGGGCAAATGTGAACCTGAATACTTACCGGCTAGTCCGGCCGGAAGGCGCACCGCCGCACATTCTTAGCGGATTCTGCAGCTGTTCGTGGATGGCTTTGCGGGACTAACTGGCAAGTGGCTGAATGGGGGAAGGTGTGGGCGACACCCCCTGATATGATGAACTTTGAAATTTTGCATGTAAGACGCCAGCAACCCACATGGGTATTATTGTGTGACTACCAGTCCCAGGATGCATTTCACTCACCTGAGCTGTATTAAAGGGTGATTTCTGGAGAGTCATTGTGCTGGTTTCTATCTGCAAGCAGCGAACCTATGAGGAAGGGCTGATACCCGAAACGCGTCAGGTGCTGCAGACGCGGGGCGTGCCTGCTCCCCTTTCCTGACCCGATGAAATGCCGACAGTGAGTGCGTCTTGCTCTTGGGCAAATGTGAACCTGAATACTTACCGGCTAGTCCGGCCGGAAGGCGCACCGCCGCACATTCTTAGCGGATTCTGCAGCTGTTCGTGGATGGCTTTGCGGGACTAACTGGCAAGTGGCTGAATGGGGGAAGGTGTGGGCGACACCCCCTGATATGATGAACTTTGAAATTTTGCATGTAAGACGCCAGCAACCCACATGGGTATTATTGTGTGACTACCAGTCCCAGGATGCATTTCACTCACCTGAGCTGTATTAAAGGGTGATTTCTGGAGAGTCATTGTGCTGGTTTCTATCTGCAAGCAGCGAACCTATGAGGAAGGGCTGATACCCGAAACGCGTCAGGTGCTGCAGACGCGGGGCGTGCCTGCTCCCCTTTCCTGACCCGATGAAATGCCGACAGTGAGTGCGTCTTGCTCTTGGGCAAATGTGAACCTGAATACTTACCGGCTAGTCCGGCCGGAAGGCGCACCGCCGCACATTCTTAGCGGATTCTGCAGCTGTTCGTGGATGGCTTTGCGGGACTAACTGGCAAGTGGCTGAATGGGGGAAGGTGTGGGCGACACCCCCTGATATGATGAACTTTGAAATTTTGCATGTAAGACGCCAGCAACCCACATGGGTATTATTGTGTGACTACCAGTCCCAGGATGCATTTCACTCACCTGAGCTGTATTAAAGGGTGATTTCTGGAGAGTCATTGTGCTGGTTTCTATCTGCAAGCAGCGAACCTATGAGGAAGGGCTGATACCCGAAACGCGTCAGGTGCTGCAGACGCGGGGCGTGCCTGCTCCCCTTTCCTGACCCGATGAAATGCCGACAGTGAGTGCGTCTTGCTCTTGGGCAAATGTGAACCTGAATACTTACCGGCTAGTCCGGCCGGAAGGCGCACCGCCGCACATTCTTAGCGGATTCTGCAGCTGTTCGTGGATGGCTTTGCGGGACTAACTGGCAAGTGGCTGAATGGGGGAAGGTGTGGGCGACACCCCCTGATATGATGAACTTTGAAATTTTGCATGTAAGACGCCAGCAACCCACATGGGTATTATTGTGTGACTACCAGTCCCAGGATGCATTTCACTCACCTGAGCTGTATTAAAGGGTGATTTCTGGAGAGTCATTGTGCTGGTTTCTATCTGCAAGCAGCGAACCTATGAGGAAGGGCTGATACCCGAAACGCGTCAGGTGCTGCAGACGCGGGGCGTGCCTGCTCCCCTTTCCTGACCCGATGAAATGCCGACAGTGAGTGCGTCTTGCTCTTGGGCAAATGTGAACCTGAATACTTACCGGCTAGTCCGGCCGGAAGGCGCACCGCCGCACATTCTTAGCGGATTCTGCAGCTGTTCGTGGATGGCTTTGCGGGACTAACTGGCAAGTGGCTGAATGGGGGAAGGTGTGGGCGACACCCCCTGATATGATGAACTTTGAAATTTTGCATGTAAGACGCCAGCAACCCACATGGGTATTATTGTGTGACTACCAGTCCCAGGATGCATTTCACTCACCTGAGCTGTATTAAAGGGTGATTTCTGGAGAGTCATTGTGCTGGTTTCTATCTGCAAGCAGCGAACCTATGAGGAAGGGCTGATACCCGAAACGCGTCAGGTGCTGCAGACGCGGGGCGTGCCTGCTCCCCTTTCCTGACCCGATGAAATGCCGACAGTGAGTGCGTCTTGCTCTTGGGCAAATGTGAACCTGAATACTTACCGGCTAGTCCGGCCGGAAGGCGCACCGCCGCACATTCTTAGCGGATTCTGCAGCTGTTCGTGGATGGCTTTGCGGGACTAACTGGCAAGTGGCTGAATGGGGGAAGGTGTGGGCGACACCCCCTGATATGATGAACTTTGAAATTTTGCATGTAAGACGCCAGCAACCCACATGGGTATTATTGTGTGACTACCAGTCCCAGGATGCATTTCACTCACCTGAGCTGTATTAAAGGGTGATTTCTGGAGAGTCATTGTGCTGGTTTCTATCTGCAAGCAGCGAACCTATGAGGAAGGGCTGATACCCGAAACGCGTCAGGTGCTGCAGACGCGGGGCGTGCCTGCTCCCCTTTCCTGACCCGATGAAATGCCGACAGTGAGTGCGTCTTGCTCTTGGGCAAATGTGAACCTGAATATATATATATATATATATATATATATATATATATATATATATATATATATATATATATATATATATCCAGTAAGTCCTGTAGGACAGGGTGGTCAAAAAGCCCGTCCCTTTGGACTTAACTGTCCAGGCAGTAGTGTGTGCAGAGATGCCCTTTTTGCTGCCTGACAAATGTTGAGGACTGGCACACCATGTTGCAACACAGTGGTAGCAGCCTTCGCTCTGGTGGAATGAGCCATAAAGGCTTTAGGAGGCTGCTTTTTGGCCAGAGTGTAGCAAATGTTGATGCAGAAGATGACCCATTGTGAGATAGTGCTCTTCTGTGCCGCACAACCTTTCTTTGATCCGACGTACCCAGAGAAGAGTGGGTGGTCCACCAGGAACTCTTTAGTGCAGTTAAGGTAGAACGACAACTCTCTTTTTAGGCCCGGATGGTGGAGTCACCCCTCTTCTTTAGAGGGGTGCGGAGGAGCATAGTGAGTGGGCAAGGTCATAGATTGCCCTACGTGGAATGGTGTTGTCACCTTTGGTAAGAAAGAGGCCCTAGTGTGAAGCACCAACTTATCAGGGAAGATGGTAAGGTAAGGAGGCTTGGAAGACTTAGCCTGCAATTAGCGCACCCTCCTGGCAGAAACAATGCCACTAAAAAGGCTGCTTTGATGGTAAACAGTCAAAGGGGGCAGTTGTGCAGAGGTCTGAACAGAGCACACATCAGGAAGGAGAGAACCAAATTAAGGTCCCACTGAGGCATGATGAAAGGGGCAGATAGGAACATATGTACAAGCCCCTTAAGAAATCTATTTACAGTAGGGGATTTAAATAGAGGGTTGGTCTGGCAGCCTCAAAAAAGGAAAACAGGGCCGAAAGGTACCCTTTTAGAGTGCCCAGAGCAGAGCCCTGCTGGGCATGGGTCAAAAGAAAGAATGACTTGAGAGAGGGAAGCAGAAAGAAGATCAATAGATCTTTTTGTACAATATTTTACAAATTTGTGCCACCCGCAGCCGTACATGGTCTCGGCAGAGGGACCCTTGGCTGCCAAAATAACATTACAGACTTTGGGAGGAAGGTGGAATGCTATCAACTGCTGCCGCTCAATCTCCACGTAAGAAGGCGTAGAGTTGACTGGTTCGGGTGGAGGACCCTCCCCTGCTGCTGCCACAGAAGATCCTCCCGAAGGGGTAGCTTGATCGGAGGAGCGATGCTCAGTTGGAGAAGCCCGGGATACCAGACTCTCCGTGCCCAGTTCGGAGCCTCAAGAATTACTTGAGCCCGGTCACTCCTGATCTTCTTGAGCACTCTGACCAGGAGTGGTACTGGCTGGAAAAGCGAAGAGGAGGCCCGAGCTCCACGAGACTAAAAGCGTTGTCAAGTGAATCTCGCCTTGAAACTCCAGCGTGCAAAACTGCTAACACTGCATGTTCTCAGCAGAGGTGAACCATCTAACAAAGGCTATCCCCACTGCTGAAAGAGATCTTGTGTTTCCTCCAGATGGAAATGCCATTCGTGATCCGCTAGGCATCAACAGCTGAGTTCACCTCCCCCCGGCTTCAGAGAACCTGCAACGCGTTGAACCGCCAGGGAAATGCTCTGCTGTTCCAGCCACGCCTAGAGATACAGGGCCTCTTGACATAGGGTCCACGACTCCACCCAGCCCGGTTTGTTGCAGTAGCACACAGCGGCTGTGTTGTCCGTCAACATTTGAAACAGCTTTCCCTTGATTAAAGGAAAAATGACTTTCAATGACAAACAAATCGCTCCAGCAAGTTGATGTGGAGTCTGGATTTCACCGGAGACCAGAGTCCTCTGATCTCTGCCTTTTCCAGATGGCACCCCCATCCCGGGAGAGTCTGGTCTGCCTCTGACCCAATTGCAGTCTGCTAGCCACCCCTACAGGGTCTGTGCAGTTCTCTCTGAGATCTTTACCATGTCGGAGAGATTCCCCTGGAACTTCCATTGGAATCTTCAAGTCTGACTGCAAAGCCCAAATATGCCGTCTCGTATGTGTCACTAGCAGGATGCAGGAGGCCATGAGGCCCAACAGCCTCAGAGTCACTCTCACCATAATCCAGGATAGAGGCAGAAACATCAGTATCCTAGCCAGAATATCCTGGACTCATTGTTCGGGAGGAAAGACTTGAAACTGCACTCTGTCCAGAACAGCTCCAATGAAAAGGACCATATGAGAGGGAGTCAGATGTGACTTTGGCACGTTGCTAGAGATCCTCAGCGAATGCATAAGGTTTGCTGTAGTCTAGAGTGACAGATGGCAGTCTGCGGTGAACTCACCTTCAACAGCCAGTCATCGAGATAGGGGAAGACTGGCACCTCTGATCCGTGCAGATGAGCTGCGACTACCGCCATCACCTTGGTAAACACCCAAGGGGTGCTGGTAAGGGCAAAGGGGAGCACTGTGAACTGAAAGTGCTCATAGCCTACCATAAACCGCAGGTAGTGCCGATGGGCAGGCAGGTCGAAATGTGAAAATTGGCATCCTGCAAGTCCAATGCTACCATCCAGTCTCCCGGGTCAAGCGCAGGCAAAAGCTGAGCTAGAGTAAGTATCTTGAACTTTTCCTTTTTAGGTCGAGTTTACTCGAACCTAATGTTGTCAATCCAAAAAATTCCTTTCCTAACAGGCGGATTTTGGACAGTGCACGAGAGAGTCACGTGACTCCTCGTGGACGAGCATGCCCAGCCCAGCCTTCCCACTGCCAGCAGCATTTCTCTACGGCCGCCAGGCCACATCAAAGGTTTCCCCAGCACTGCCCCGCCCATCAATCACCCTCCCACGCCAGCAGCTCTTCCCGCTCCGCCCCCTGCTCTCAGCCCCCTGCTGCATCAAAGGCTTTTTTAGGTGCACAACTGTGTGCTAGAGACTCGTGAATGGCAGTTTGCCATCTGTGGGGGAATTAATCCTATCCCTCCTCTCCTGGTCTTCCCTGTTAGCCCTCGCCCCTCCTCTCCCCTCCCCTAGCACCCACCGGCCCAGGCACCTTATTTCTCAGAGCCCCGATCAGCATGCTGCCGTCCGCTCATACACTTCAAGCAGCTCCGGGCTCTCACCCTCTCCTTCCCAATATCCTCCTTCCCAATCTCTCCCGGCCGCCTCCCTCTTTCCTCTCTTCCTCACCTCCTCCCCCTTATCTGACTAGCTTCCCCGTACTGACGTTTTCTCCTCATTCACCTCTCACCCTAGTTCCCTCCCTCAGTCTCCTCTTCAGGCTTCCTCACACATACAGAGACCCCTTTCCCAGACCCATGATAAACCTCATGCAGCAGCGCCTCCTCCTTGTTGACAATATTTGTTACATGACAACGAGTGCATTTGAGCAAGTACAAAGTTGCTTACACAGTGAAAAGTGTCTTTCCACTGTTATGGAGCCCGATATGTAGTTAATTGAGATAAAGCCGTTATACAGTCACTGTGGCCGTTACCAGTAAGTTGGGCATTTTGAGGATCTTCATTTAAAAAATGATGCATTTGTGCGGTCATGGGGGTTCCATGCGTCAAAATGTGTTACTGTAAGGGTAAAGGTGTTAAGTAAGTGTGTGTGAATAGATGCATTAGGACGCACTAGAGTCATTAGGGTCTTCAGATACTGAAAATGTTCTGTATTCAAATACAAGGGGGTTTCTGTAGCCATACGTGCAGTTGCACTGTCACTGTTGTATAGGCATGATGTTTTTTATACAGTCACAATGCCCAGTATGTAGTGACAATATTCTACACAATTACGGAGGCCATTATGTAGTCTACCTTGGTGTTCTATAAACACGTGTGCTGTTTTACAAACACCACCCCATCTATGCAGTCATGCTAGATTTAAAACAGCGACCCAGCCTTCATGCGTTTTGAGGGGAGGTTTAGGACATTCCGGGCAACGTTATACATGTTCAGGGATCATTTTTATAGCCACAGGGAGTAGGTCTTATCTGAATAGGGCATTTCTACAGTGACGGAGACCGTTCTACAGTTAAAGCGGCTTACCCTGGTGCGGGGGCCTTGTGCAGTCACAAGAGCCTTTATGCAATCATGAAATACTTTACATTCACCGAGCCCATCAAGCAGTGTCACAGGCTCAAATTGGCCTTCTGACAGACCCTGTGGCCGCTGTACAGTGATGGGAGCTTCAAAGGGATATGCTTCCCCGCCCACTGCACTTCACGGCCGCCAGGCCCCGACTCGCATTTCTCCTTCCTTCGTACCCAGCCCCCCCTCCCAGCGCTGCCTTGAAGGCTTTTGTACCTGGGCTCCCCTGCCTCACTTCTTTGTTTAGAGAGAGGTGTTAAGTGACTGCGAAAGCCGCGCCATTAGAAACCCCAACCCTACCACCCACCTGCCCCTCCTCTTTGCCACAGCCTCACCCCCCTTCGTTACCCCTCCAGCTCAGAGATGAAGACCTCTGCTCCACAGGCACATTCCTTTGGGTCGGGCAGATGACCGGACTACTCGCTGCCCCAGTGCAGGGACGTGTGTGGCCCCGTGGCCACAGGCTTGGCTACTGTTGTGTTCCCTCAGCCAGTCATCCTTGTGTGATCTAGGAAGCACGTTCAAATTATCTTAGTAACAATCTGATATATCGCACAGCGCCCAGTTCAAACAAGCGCCTAGAGTTCATTCTGTTTCCATTGCTGGTAACTGAGCAGCTCTCGTCACCACAACCGATTTTTTTTACATGTTCCTAGAGGCCTTTCAGATTCCCTATCATTCAGTGCTTCTGCCTGGTAAACACGTCTCTACCTATCACCTACACACAATTTACCCCTGCCGGTAGCGGACGTTCAGTTTCAGGGCTAATTAATCGGTGCCTCTCGTAGCTCGTGTTTCACACGAGCGCTAAGAGACCTTACAGATCTTATGCAGTCCTAATAATTCGGTACTTCATACGCTTACCATACTAATGCCTACGGCGGGTTGAGACTGCACTGCTAATAAACCAGCCCTTCTCACCAGCACCTTGTTCATACAGGCGCCTAGAGGCCATTCACTATGCAGCACTAATAATTACTTCTCAGCATCACACACGCGCCTACAGTACCACGAGACTGTGGTGCTAATACATCAGCACGTCTCACCAGAACCTTGTTCATACAAGCGCCTAGAGGCCATTCCATATGCAGAGTTATCAGCAAAACAAGCTGAAGGACCTCTAGGCGCTTGCTTGAGCTGGGTGCTGTGAGAAGCGCCGAGTTATTGACGGAGGTGCGCAGAGGTAAGCCCGTTTGCGCCCGTTCGCGCACGGGACGCGCCGGGAGCCGGACGGGCTGCCTCTGTACACACTGGTGCCCCCCCTCATTCGTATACTCGCGAGGAGCTTCTGAGCTTTAACTCTGGCCATGCCAGCACTCTGAATGACAACGCCTCTACCAAGCATCCTGCTGTAGTCTCCTGCGGCTTGCTAAACGTGCGCTCACTCGTTAAACACTGTGACGAAATTGCCCTACTTATAGAGTCCCAGAATATGGACATACTGTTCATGACAGAGACTTGGACATCATCTTCCAGCTCTGTGGAATTGGGGTCTGCGTGCCCCCGGGCTTTAAAATAGTGCATACTCCTAGAGCGGGAGGTAGAGGAGGCGGAATTGGCATTATATTTAGACAGACTTTACATCTTGTTCAGCACAACGTGAAAGCCATTGCTGGGTGTGAAACACTGGCCTTTTCTATTAAGGATCCAGGTGGGGTGATACTTACAGGCCTGCTATGTTATAGACCTCCGGCTGGCCCACTAGCAGCCGTTTCTGAGCTCATTGATCTGATATACGATCTCGCCCATTCCCACACTAAAATGATGGTGTTGGGGGATTTCAATCTGTACTCAGATGGCTCAATGAAGTCGGCCTATGAAGATCTGGTAGAAGCCTGTATTAACATCGAGTTACATCAACTAGTATCATCTAAAACCCATGCAAAGGGGCATATACTTGACCGTCTTTTTGCGGAGCCCGGGACGACCTCTATCCGGGATGTTCTACCGCAGTGCTGGACGGACCATGCTCTTGTCCAGTTCTCCCATGTGTGCTCTAGCATCCCTCTGGATAGGGTGAGTGTGACGGGCACGAGAACGGGGAGACTGTGGTCCAGGCTCCTCAGACAAGCCGTCCCGCCCTCTCTGCTGCCAGATGGCTTTGTGTTGGGAGCGAGTGTGGACGAGAGTTATGAGACTCTCTGCCAGAAAATCTCCACATCGCTGGACTCCGTGGCCCCGAAAAGGAAAATTAAAGATAAACCAAATCTTGTTATGCCATGGTACTCGGAAGATCTCCGGCAGCTCAAGCTACAATGTAAACGGGCTGAGCGTACCTGGAGGAAACAGTACCTGGAATCGCATAGGGTCCTCTTTAGGCAAGTTTTGGCACGTTATAAGACCAAGATAAAGCAGGCTAAAGCCAGTTTTCTAGAAAGCTCCCTGCTGGCAGCGGCCAATAAATCCCAGGCCTTATTTAAGATTGTGAAGGACCTGGCTCACCCCGGATGTACTAAAAACACCATTCCGGCCTCACAAGATCTTTGCGATCAACTTGCACTAGCCTTTGAGGAGAAGATCACCTGCATTTTAAACAATCTCCCTTCTTCAACTGGGAGTACTTCACATGATCTCCTCTTGCCCGAGAATGAGAAGGAGCGCACTACATCGGCAGAGCTAAGCACGTTCCCGCTTCCATCGTTTGAGGACTTTTGTTCGCTGGCTGACGGGGTGTCCTCTGGTTCACCTTTGGACCCGTTACCACCCAGATTCTGGAAATATTGCCGTGAGGAGCTGTTTCCACCACTGTTTCTTACATGCTGTCAGTCGCTCACCACGGCACGGGTACCAGACTGTTGGAAATTGGCGGTGGTTTCCCCACTGCTAAAAAAGGAGAACCTGGATCCCACATGTCCAGCTAATTTCAGGCCCATCTCCCTCCTGCCTTTTCCCATCAAGATTCTAGAGAAACTGGCCACAAAACACCTATCCAACTTTCTTGAGCAGAACGATCGCTTGGATGTGGCTCAGTTTGGGTTTCGGCCGGCACACGGGACAGAGTCAGCTTTGGTGTCCGTTCTTGACGATCTTCGGACGCGGGCCGACATGGGTCAGGCAACCTTTCTTGTGTTGCTTGACATGTCGGCCGCGTTCGACACGGTCAACCATGTGACGTTGATCAGGAGACTATCAGAGGTGGGGTGTCAGGGACGGCCCTTGAATGGTTGGTGTCTTACCTTGAGCAAAGACACCAGGTAGTTGCACTACCACCCTACCAATCTAACATCAAGAGGGTAGGTCAGGGAGTTCCCCAGGGCTCGGCCATCAGCCCCATTCTTTTTAATCTGTACCTCCGTCCGTTAATTACACTGATCAAGTCCTTTGGCATCACGGTCACAAACTATGCTGATGACACCGAGCTTATCTTCTAGCTTGAGGGTAAGGGGGGGGTGTCACAGGAGGTGTTCCATCACTGTATGAGGGCCACGGCAGTTTGGTTAGGAAATAATTCCCTTCAATTTAACTGTTCGAAAACAGAGGTCCTACACTGCTCCTTGGATCGGGCGCCCAGACCTCTCCCCCATGGTTTCTGGCCGCCTGACTTCCGGGGCGCAAATCTGCCAGCTGATTCAGTTCGGAATCTGGGGGTGATGTTCAGCTCCGACTTACAACTGGGCACCGCAGTAAATAAGACTGTGGCTACGTGTATGGGTCTACTTGGATCCCTGAGAAAGATCTTACCTCTACTTCCAGCACCGGTAAGACCAGAAGTAGTGCGGAGCATTATCCTTAGTCGTCTGGACTATTGCAACGCACTGCTTCTGGGGGCTCCAAATACCGTGCTCGGGAAACTTCAGCGGATTCAGAACTGTGCCGCTAAGTTAGCGCTCTCACGGCGCCGCTCGGACTCCTCTAGTAAGGCACTCAGGGACCTTCACTGGCTCCCAATTTCCCAGCGAGTGAACTTCAAGGCTCTGTGTATTGTTTTTAAGGCTCTGCATCACCAAGGCCCGGTCCCTTTACAAGACCTATTCTCCTGGTACACCCCCGTAAGATCCCTACGGTCGGCCTCGGTCTTTTTGGTGGTGGTACCCAGGTTTCGGAGGACCAGGAGGACCAGGATGGGAGGTCGTTCCTTCAGGACGGCTGCGGCGTGACTATGGAACTCCTTACCATTGAACCTTAGGAGCCTGGAAGTTCTTTCCATCTTTAAAAAGGAGTTAAAAACTCACCTGTTCCCTAGGACAATGTAGTAAGTGTAGAAGCTGGTAATATCTCGCTTTGTGTCAGAAACAGTCGTAGCGCCAGGATGCCCGGCGGGTGACAGTGATAGCGCTTTATAAGAACGCCTATACATACATACATACATACTGCAACCTGAACGGCCACTAGGAGCTTGTGTTAAATGGACGATGTTGAGGTGCTGTATTATTAACATTGCAAACCTCTTGGCACTTGCATGAACTGGGTATTATGAAAAGTTGCGTTCTGCAAACTGAAGTCTTCCACCGATTGGAAACTCTATCCACTGGGGTGCAGAGCACCTGCTCAGGGGAGGATTAATGTTAAAACTCCTCCCCATCCGTTCATTGGTTTCGTTGCTGGGGATTTAAGGCTTCTGTGACAAGAGCTATAAATAAATAAATACATAATTAATAAATGAACTACCCTCCCTTGGTGGTCGTTTTTTCCTGCTTGAATGAACGTGCGTTGAAAAGGAAAATTGATATAAAATATGGCCACAGGGCCCTATACAAATAAAAAGTCTTAAATCTCGATTTAATAGACTAACACCTCCAAAAATGGAAAGTAACAATATTTATTGAGTGCCAGACCGTATCCTTCAAATGTGTAGGTGTGCGCGTAGGTTACATATAAAACCACGCTTTTTTCCTTCCTCATTACCATCCAAAGTCAATATTTCCTTCCACTCCATAACTTTCTAAAAAACGCAGGGATTTCACACGAGCTTTTCGCCGTTCAGCTCTTTTTACACCTGGATCAGCCCAGCATACATTTAAAAATATGTAAAACCGAGGGGAAGAAATTGAAAATCTTCATGCACATTGTGGGTGTTTACACGGCCCGCTTTCATGACTCTATCCTGTGCACGCCTGCGCCTCCACACCTTGGCATGGTTTAGTGCACGAAAATGTGCACACTCTGCAAAGCCTCCATTTGTAACTGACAAAGTCCCACATAAAACCCTCACCCTCACACCCCTCACACACCCCCTCACCCTCACACCCCCTCACCCCCTCACCCTTACCCTCACCCTTACCCTCACACCCCCTCACCCTTACGCTCACCCTCACACCCCCTCACCCTCTCTCACCCTCACACACTCTCACCCCCACACCCCCTCTCACCCTCACACCCCCTCTCACCCTCACACCCCCTCTCACCCTCACTTACCCTCTCACCCTCACACACCCTCTCACCCTCATACACCCTCTTACCCTCACTCTTACACACCCTCTCACCCTCATACACCCTCTTACCCTCACTCTCACACACCCTCTCACCCCCTCACCCTCACACCCCCTCACCCTTACCCTCACACCCCCTCACCCTTACCCTCAACCCTCACACACCCTCAACCCTCACACACCCTCACCCTCTCTCACCCTCACACACACTCACCCCCCTCTCACCCTCACACCCCCTCTCACCCTCACACCCCCTCTCACCCTCACACCCCCTCTCACCCTCACACAACCTCCCACCCCTCACACACCCACTCACCCTCACACAACCTCTCACCCTTCACCCACCCTCTCACCCTCACTTACCCTCTCACCCTCACACACCCTCTCACCCTCACACACCCTCTCACCCTCATACACTCTCTCACCCTCATACACTCGCTCACCCTCATACACTCTCTCACCCTCATACACTCTCACCCTCACACACCCTCTCACCCTCTCACCCCCTCATCTTCACCCTCACACCCCCTCACCCCCTCACCCCCCTTACCCTCACTCACCCTCTCACCCACTCACCCTCACCCACCCTCTCACCCTCATTTACCCTCTCACCCTCACACACCCTCTCACCCCCTCACCCTCACACACCCTCACACACCCTCACTCTCACATCCCCTCACCCTCACATCCCCTCACCCTCCCTCACATCCCCTCACCCTCACCCCCCCACACACCCTCACCCCCCCACACTCCCTCACCCCCCCACACTCCCTCACACCCCCTCACCCTCACACACCTCACCCTCACACACCTCACCCTCACTCACCCTCACAACCCTCACTCACCCTCACAACCCTCACTCACCCTCACCCCTCACACCCCACACCCCACACACCCTCACCCTCATCACTCAGTACCACCCCAGTATCACTCAGCACCACCCCAGTATCACTCAGCACCACCCCAGTATCACTCAGCACCACCACATTATCACTCAGCACCACCACATTATTACTCAGCACCACCACAGCACCACCACAGCATCACTCAGCACCACCACAGCATCACTCAGCACCACCACTGCACCACTCAGCACCACCACTGCACCACTCAGCACCACCACTGCACCACTCAGCACCACCACATTATCACTCAGCACCACCACATTATCACTCAGCAACACCACAGCATCACTCAGCACCACCACACCACCACTCAGCACCACCACTCAGCACCACCACACCACCACTCAGCACCACCACAGCACCACTCAGCATCACTCATCACCACCACAGCACCACTCAGCACCACCACAGCACCACTCAGCACCACCACAGCACCACCACAGCATCACTCATCACCACCACAGCACCACAACGGCACCACTCAGCACCACCACAGCACCACAGCACCACTCAGCACCACCACATTATCACTCAGCACCACCACATTATCACTCAGCACCACCACATTATCACTCAGCACCACCACATTATCACTCAGCATCACTCAGCACCACTCAGCACCACCACAGCACCACCACAGCACCACTCAGCACCACCACAGCACCACTCAGCACCACCACAACACCACTCAGCACCACTCAGCACCACCACAACACCACTCAGCACCTCCACAGCATCACTCACGGCCTCCACAACTTCACTCAGGGCCACCACAGCATCACTCAGGGGCACCACAACATCACTATGCGCTACCACAGCATCACTGAACGCCACAGCATCACTCGTCGCCACCAAAACATCACTTTGCACCATCACAGCATCAATCTGTGCAACAATTCAACAACAACTGGGTCAAATATGTTCTCTCAATGTTTCAAGCTTTATTATAAATGTCACAAAAAGATGTTAATATTTCACTTCTGTTCTTGGATTTTCGTCACAATAAAATACACTAAACATAATCTTCACAAAAGTTATTTACAAAAGTTTAAGCTATTGCCATTATAAATTACAATCACTTTTATTTAAGTATTAATTATTTTAAAAAATTAAAAAGCCGTGGTTATTTGTAATATCAATACATCTAAGTCACGTAATTACAAAACATGGTGCATTACAAATGCTATAGGTGTCACATTTGCGAAAGTTATAACTATTGGCATTGTAAATGACAAAGCTATTAATTTAGCTACTTTCAAAACCAAAACATAAATAAAAAAATTGTCATTTACAAGACCAATAGCTCAAACTTTCATAATGCGAGACCTATTGCATTGCAAATGCTTGTTGAGGAAGTAGTTGAGGGCTTACAGAACTAGGACAGGGCGCAGGTCTTTTTCCTTCTTTGGGACCAGAAAGTAGCAGAAATAGCAACCATAGCCTAATTCTGGTACTGGAACCTTCTCTATGGCTTGCTTGGCCAAGAGAGTCATGACTTCCTGCTGAAGCAAAGTCAGGTGATCCTCCGTCTGCTAGAGGCGTGGAGGGAGTGGTAGTCTCGAATGGGGAGGGAGTAGACCCTTCGGACTGTCTGAAGAAGCCACCTGTCCAAAGTGATGTACTGCCACCAACTGGAAGTTCCTGAAGGGACAGTCAAGGAATGTTTGGAGGCTGAGGTTGCAGGGGGTGGTGGTGGACTGACCAGACCTCTAGCCGCCCGATACAAGGGACCGGAACGAGCCGCACCCACCGCCGCACAGACGTTGCTGTACTTGCATGGTCTTGTAGCTGGAAGATGGCTGGGGATATGGCTGGTCCGGCTGACAGCCCCTTCCGTAGCTATGAAAGGGGCAAAAGGCAGACTGGGGACGAGTGGGCACTGAAAGGCCCAAGGACTTGGCCGGTAGTCATTAAAGTGCTCCAGCACCATGTCTGTCTTGTCTCTGAAAAGATGGGTGCCATCAAAGAACATATCCTTCTGAAAGGCCTGGACATCCCCAGAAAAGTCATAAGTCCTCAACCAGGCGTGGCGTCTAACAACCACTGTTGAAATCACTCTGACCAGTGAGACGGTCGTGTTGAGCCTTCAACTGATGGCGAACATTTCTGAAAACCTCCCGTCTGACATTGCTTGGGAGAGGATGGCCTGGGCCTCCTCCAGGACAACAGTTTCCCACAAAGGTGGTAATAACAGGCCAATAAGCACTCGGTGTTCACTGACCTTATTGCAAGGCTAGAAGAATAAACTATTTTTTTACCGCCTACTACCCAGCCTCATGCATTCCCTATCTGGGGGCGTGGTTGGTGGGGGAAGAAGGAGGCAGGAAGAAGGGCACGGGGCTTGGGAGGTAGGGGCTTTAACCATCCAGAGTTCGGAGGTAGGATGGCTGGAGAGGAAAGATGGGTCACCCAGTGCAGGGCGATGGTGGCGGGCAATTGTCCTATTCACAGAAGCCCCTGTGCGGAGCTTGGACGAGATCAGATAACATCAGATAAGGCCTTGTTGAAAGCCAGCAAGGGTTCAGATGGAGAGGCACTAGGCTGCAGGACCTCCATCAAGATGCCACAGAAGAGAGCTCAAGGCCCAGGACTTCAGCTGCCCTTCACACCACCATCGAGTATGATGCTCCCTCCTCTGTAGCCACGGTAGGAGGGGAAAGCAGGCCAGAATCTGGAGGTATCCAGCCCGCTAGCCTCACTCACTTCCTCACACGAGTCCATGTCGTGGTAAGGCTGGTCTTGTGAAGGATCCAGCGACCCCTCCCAATCTTCCTCCATTCATAGCCCCTCAGAATAGAGCTGAAAGAACGACCCAGATCCCTAGGGTTCTATCGGTGCTTGAATCGGTGCAGGAAGGTAGCGATCCAGCTCCGAATCGTTGGGGAGAAGAATGGGGTTGCCGGAGGGCGTCTGTGGCCACAGGAGTCTCGGCGATAGGACTGTTGCTGGCGAGGGTCACAAAGGTACGACCAGCGTCAGTCAGGATCCATCACTGGATCCATGGTGGACATCAGCGTCCGATCCTCTGGCGCAGAACTCAAAGGGGCCTCCTCTGAGCCTACAGAACCTGAAGTCGCACCGGTAGGGTCAGGACTCCCAAATATGAGCCACATGGCGTCATAACACTCCTTGAGCTGGGCGGGGGTTGCTCCGGCTCCGGGGAAGGCAGGGAAGGATAGAGCTGACCGAGGCGCAGGTTCAGAGGAACGAGGTCTAGAATGTTGAGGCTCCTCTGTCGCGTTGGTTGACGGACAGGAAGAAGTTGAAGCACGCTTAACTTATGTCTTTGTGCTTCTTATCTGACTGACTCTAAGACTTCAAGAGGGAGGACAAAGACTTAGGGCTCCCGGAGCGGTACACGGACCTTCCTTTCGTCCGGGACAGTGAACGAGATCTCTGGGGCGAATGACGCGGCGCAGACCACATGCATCTCTAGAGAGCACTGGCTCTGCAGTCTGAGCACGACTGAGTCGTGGTCATGGTCCAGGCATCAAAGACAAACCAAGTGTGGATCCTTCACTGACATGGCGCTGTGTCAGGCGCTGCACAGCTTGAATCCAGAAGTCTTCTTGGACATGTTGAAAACATACATACCAAAAAACGTTCGACAAAATGTTGAAACGTTGAAAAAAAGACTATCAAAAAGTGACAGGGTAGCTTCCTTCATGGATCTGAGCTGGCTGGGGCAGAAAGAAAAGAACTGACGTCAGCGTGCCGAGGTGGTGGCTATATAGGTGACGTCGACGCCCAAACGGCGGAGACTATGACGCCCACTTCATGTGGAGCTGACTGACACCACCTACCGGCGCACAAGTTTATTGCTCAAAGAAAAATCTTCTGGATCCAGTCTGACGCCTGGGAAATTCAAAGGCAAGGAATCTGCAGCTAGATGTCTCTATCAGTTAAAATGTTTTGTTAAATTCGAGTTTTTCTAAATTGTTTAAAATAAGTGTTAGGGCCTTTTGTGTTAAGTCCCCCAGTGGACCTAAAAGTCTTTTAGAATAAAAAAAAAATCTCTAATAGGATCCTAACGGATTTAAAACCAGTACAGGATCAGGGAAACTTGTAAAAGCTTGAATCAGATCTGGGTAGATTTTGTTGAATTCTCTGTCCAAACACAAGGTGGCTGGTCAAAAGGTAACAAGGTGCAAGACTATGATGGGCTTTATAATCTTATTATGAAAGAGCATCTGGTAAGTAACTGTGTTTCTAAGAATGTGCACAAGTACTTGGTGGACCTAGGTCTGGCCTCTCCCCAAGAATTGGGAAAAATGGTTGACCACTGGGTCAAGACTAGGGTAACCAAGTCAACCCATGGTGGGATTGACCAAACGAAAGAGGTTGTTAAACCTCCTCCACTCCCCACCCAGGGAAAGATGGTGAACAGTCTAAAAGCAAAGATAAGGACCTTTCTAAAGGCCCCCAAAATCCTCTTCAGGAGTGTGAGTCCGAAACAATACACAAACCAAGAAGGCTTGGTGAGTAATTGCAATGCCAATGGGCACCGAACTGGGGACCCTATCTGTCCCAAATATGCTCCCCGTAGTGCACCTGCAGTCCCTAATGCAGTGGTAAGTCTCCAGATTGGATCATTGGAGTGCACATTGAAGCAACTCTAGTCTCAGAGGGTGGGTGGATGTAGCTGCCCTGGCGGTCTGGCCCAGTAACCTGGACAAATACAGACAACAGCCATGTATTAATGGGGTTAGAGTTGAAGCACCGAGGGATAAAGGTGCAAGTGTCACTATGGTGACTAAGAAACAGATATCCCGAGAACAGTATCTGACTGATAAGACCTTCACAGTCATCAATGCTGACAACTATACTAATGTTCATCCCATGGCAATGGTGTCTTAAGAATCGGGAGGGGCTAGTGGCCAAAAGACGGTGGTGGTATCATGTGCAATTTCCGAAGCCTGTCTGCTAGGAAATGATCTGGAGTTCTCAGCCTGGGCTGAGGTTGCAATGAAAACCCATGCAGCCATGCTGGGTACACATGAATGGGTGTATGTAAACATATGAGCACAGTGTAGAGCCAGGGTGAAAAAGAGGTACTAGAGTGTGAAAGAGTGGCCCACCTCTCCAAGAGAAAAGGTAAGAAGTCAGTGAAGACAGCTTCTGATTAGTCACAAGCTCATGTCCCCTCTCCTCGGAGAGACGCCCTGTCAGACCCAGGTGGAACTGAACCCCAGGAACTTGGGCCTTACCTGGCAGAGCTACAAGGTTCAGGGGGACCTCTAGGGACGTGCTGTACAAAGGACAGGGGGCATGTCCTACTTTTGAAAGCCTGGGACAGCAAGCTGTTGACTAGGAAAGGGGAGTCAGTGACTCCCACCGAACCTATTGGTAGCAGGGACTACTGTGCACTGAGGCTAGAGACCCCAAACCTGGCTCCCCTAGGAGAGTGGTAGTACCTCAGCGGTATGGGAGTTCTTACTCTCTTTAGCTCATGATATCCCCTTAGCTGGACAGCTTAGCCAGACAACAACTTGGAGTAGGTTAGTCACTCACTTCTACTGGCCAGGTATGTCTCAGAAGGTGAAAGAGTTTTGTAACTACTGTGCTACCTGCCAAGCTAGTGGCAAAGTGGATAAGCACTCACAGGCCCGATTAATTCCACTTTCAGTGATTGGGGTCTCCTTTGAAAGGGTAGGGTTTGACGTTGTTGTCCCCCTGGACCCTCCAACAGCATCAGGGAACAGATTTATACTGGCAGTAGTGGACCATGCCATCAGGCACCCTGAAGCTATTTCACTTAGGACTGTCACTGCTCCTCCAGTTGCCAGGGCCCTCTTGAGTATCTTTACAAGAGTGGGCTTTCCTAAGGAGGTGGAGTCAGACAGAGGTGGCAACTTCATGTCTGGTTACCGACGGCCAAGTGAAATGAGTTTGGTGTGACTTCCCCATATCATCCACAAACAAATGTTTAGTTGAGCGATTCAACAAATCCATGAAAGGTATGATCAAGGGACTCCCTGCAAAACTGAGATGGAAATAGGATGTCCTTTTTGCCATGCCTGCTTTTCACCTATAGAGAAGTACCACAGAAGGGAGTAGGTGTTTCCCCCTTTGAACTTCTCTTTAGTCATATTGTGAGGGGACCATTGTGTCTAGTGAAGAAAGGCTGGGAGAGACCTTTGAAAGAGCCTAAACACAACATTGCGGACTATGTACTTGGCCTACATTCAAGGATGGCTGAGTGCATGAGAAAGCATTCAAAAGCTTTGAGGCCAGCCAAGAGCTCCAGAAGCTCCGGTTTAACCAAAAGGCTGCACTGGAGAAGTTCTAACCAGGGAAGAAGGTGTGGGTACTAGAGCCTATGGTTCCCAGGACACTCCAGGACTAAAGAAGTAGCCCTTACCCTATTCTTGAAAGGAAAGGTGAGGTTAGGTCACCTAATAGGCTGACATAGGCACTAGCAGGAACCCTCACAGCTTTATCCATGTAAACCGCCTAAAACCTTTCCATGATAGGGCTGATGTGACGATGCTGATGGTCACTGATAAGGATCAGCAAGAAGAGAGTGAACCGCTTCCTGACCTCCTCTCCCACAGTCCAAAAGATTAAATCGCCTAAAACCTTTCCATGATAGGGCTGATGTGACGATGCTGATGGTCACTGATAAGGATCAGCAAGAAGAGAGTGAACCGCTTCCTGACCTCCTCTCCCACAGTCCAAAAGATTAAACCGCCTAAAACCTTTCCATGATAGGGCTGATGTGACGATGCTGATGGTCACTGATAAGGATCAGCAAGAAGAGAGTGAACCTCTCTCTGACCTCCTCTCCCACAGTCCACAACATGGATCAGTTGACGGAGTTGTCTTCTCAGACACCCTCTCTACAGGGCAGGTTCTGGAGCAGTATTCTAAACTCTTCTCTCTAATCCCTGGTCATACTACCTGGTGTACCCATGATGTGAACACTGGAGACAATACATCTGTCAAAAACAATATAGACATTCTGATCAAGTTAAGGAGAGCATCAGAGCTGAAGTCAGCAGGATGCTAGAATAGGGAGTCATCGAACCCTCTGAGCATCCCTGGGCCAGCCCAATTGTGCTAGTCCCAAAATCTTATTCCAGGGGTGGAAAACCAGAGCGGAGGTTTTGTGTGGACTATTGGGACTCCAATGCAGTCCCCAACATGCACATCCAATTCCTAGAACTGATGAGCTTACTGACAGGTTGGAGGCAGCCAACATTCTCAGTAACTCTAATTTAATATCAGGGTACCGGCAGACTGGTGTGACACCCAGGATCAAAATGAAAGTCAGTATTCTCGACCCACAGATGGGCATTATCAGTTCACTGTTAACCCCTTCGGATTAAAGAATGCCCCAGCCACCTTTCAAAGGCTGTTGAATAAAGTCCTTGTTGGGTGCAGACTTAAAGTGTAGCATATCTAAATGATATTGCTGTCTATAGTTCCACTTGCCATGATCACGTGATCCACCTTGGGAAGGTCCTGAAGCCTCTGCAAGCTGCTAGTCTCACTATCAAGGCAAGCAAGTGCCAGATAGGGCAGAGCTCTGTTGTATACTTGGGCCACCTAGTAGGTGGAGGCCAAGTTCAACCCAAGATCCAGACAATTATGAATTGGATAGCTCCAGCCATCCAGACTGAAGTCATGGAATTCCTTAGCTTGACTGGGTATTACAGGAGGTTTGAGAAAGGGAATGGTACCATTGTGGCACCCCTCACCTAACTGACCTCCAAGGAAATGCCAAAGAAGGTAAACAGACAGTGAGCTGTTAAACAGTTTTTGACATTCTGAAGGAAGCAGTGTGCTCTGCACCCATTCTGAAAGCTACAGATTATTCTTAGCAGTTCATAGTGCAGACAGTTTGAAAACATAAAACTGTTGAGGTGGCCCATCTCCCTACAGAGTATGGGTGTTAAAGTGGCGCACAGATTTGGGACTGACCATTCCAATGGAGATAACCTTTCCAGGTTTTTCTTCTTAAATGAAGAAGACTCTCTTGGGAAAGGTTAGTCTTGTTGTCTTTCGTTGAGGGGTGGGTGAGGTGTGATTGTGTAGGAAAGTGACCCTTTTTGACATGGTCACCCCCATGTTTTGCCTGGTTTCGGATGCAATTTTGACAGAAAGTGTACTGGGTTCCTGCTAACCAGGTGCCCAGTGTCAGATCTCTTTCTCTAAACTGTACAATTGTTTGCCCAATTGGAAATACCTTTAGCATCCTCTGTATCCCTAGTAAGTGGTACCCCTAGTACCCAGAACAAGGAGGCTAAAGAGGGACCCCAAGAGCTGGAGCATGCATTGTTCCACCCAAAGGGACGCCTCAGCAGCGACATGCAAACTGTCATTGAAGGCTGCGTGTCTTGGTGTGGATAAAAGTGAAAACATGATATGGTACACGTCCCTGTGTGTCATGCTTGCAGACACTGCATGCAATATAGGTAAGCCACCTACAGCAGGCCTTACAGGGTGCACCTACATGTGTGGGCATATCTGCATGAGCAAATATGCCCCTGTGGGGTCTAAGTCAATTCTTAGATATCACAAGTGAACAGGGAAGCCATTTTAAGTACATGTGCTGGGCACTGGTAAAAACAAGTTCCCCCAACTGCATGATGGCTTAGATGAAATCTGTGGTGTTTGGTGTGGTGTTTGGTATCTAACACCTAGTATCAATAAACCCACACGAATTCCAGTAGTGGATTTATGAAAACATGCACCAAAACCTATCAGCCTCTGGTGTAATAGCTGACTGGTGTCGACCAGCCTGCCACCCCAAACTGGTTTCTGACCCCCTTCAGGTGAGAGCCTGTGCTCTCTGAGGGTAGAAACAATGTCACCTCCTCCAAGCATGATGGGTAAGCAATCAGCATATCAAGGCAGGAGGCTTCAAAGGCCTCTACGGCCTTTGATATGTGGCCACGGCTTCCCCAGACAGGGGAAATGACAACCCCCTGCCCTAGGCCCAGTTGGCACCAGGACAGGCGGAAACATTATATATGCAGGAAGGTGTGGTACACTACCTGGTCAGTCACACCCTTAAGGTAAGCTGTCTGATGTGCCCCCTTTAGGAAAGTTCCAACATCGTGGTCATAGGAGAATTAGAAACTCTGGGACAGGTTCATGCTCACTTCCCACAGAAAGTGGTCATATAGGGGGTATTGTGACCCCAAGGTTAAGTAGCCTCTTGGCTGCCACCCTTCACACCCCTAAATCTAGTATTCAGGAAAGCCTCTGGCACAAGGAAAGCTTATTCTGATGACCTAAGAAGGATACCGAAGAGCCACAATGGAAAAGAACTGAGGAGCAGCAACTGACTTGCCGCTAACCCTGCCAGCCTGCCTGCTGTCCCCAACAATTGTGCCAAAGACTACTTGTCCTGTAGTTGCTCTGCCTCCAAAAGCCTGGGAGTACTGCCAACACTTCAAGGAGCAACCAGTTTCTCCCATGGAGTAGTGGGGCTACTTTCCTGTTCCTTGCAGACACTCAAGAAGAATTGTGAGGACTCTGACCCGTGAAAACCCGACACTGGAAAGCAGCCGTGTTCACCCGCCGAAGTTGATGTGTGCCAACGGTCCCAAGGATGTCTTGAGACCCTCCAGATTCGAACCCCACCTTGGGTTTGCCCAGACTGGACTTCCAGTCACTGCCTGCAGCCTCTTGGTGTAGGGCTCCTCAACAAAGAGTGTTTCCTTCACCATGGACCTGACCCCGACGCCTAAAGACACCACTGCACCCGAGCCCTACAGCCCAAGGAGAAGTGGAAGGACGGTGTCCCTACGTGCCCAAGCATCTCAAGAACGGAGCCCACCTGTGGGTTCAATTGGACTGGCCCCTCCAGTCCCAGCTTTCAGCCTCTTTTTCCCCCAAGACCCCTTCCATTGAAACCAACACCAAAAAGCACCTCTGCACCCAGACGCCCAGTGACTTGTTGGGGCTGCCTTGGACCTTGCCCCATACTTTTAAAAAAAATTTTTTATTCAGTTTCATAGTTCATTACAACAGTTCAATAAACAAAAACATGCAGTTTGTCAGTCATGTTTTTTGTTATGTCTTGTACTCATATACATAATCAATTTCACGCTAAATACGTGAACTCCTCCGCCATCACCTTCGCCTCCAAGTAAGCGCATTTGTGTCCGCAGTCATTCTCTGGAGATCAAGGTCTTATAGCCCATTTCCCCCAATTTTCCTCTGATCTCTGTACATTCTTTTGTGTTTGAGAGGGCGTTTCTCCTCAGTGGTCCATACCTAGTCCTCCTTCTGTTCCTCTATTATCTCTGTCTGCATTTGATTTCCCTTATGTGTTGCCTCCACTGTTGTCCCGGTCAGCTTGGTGTCTCGCTAAGTAGTTTCGCAGTGGCTCCCATATGTCACGCAGTCTGGATGTGACCGGCATTAGCTCCGCATACATGAGAAGCTGGTCCTGACAGTATATGAGGTCACCCATCCAGTCCTTAAATTTAGGTACTCTTCCCCATCTGTAAACTATTCTACGCTTAGCCAAGAGCAGACCTAGCTACATATATTTACTAACTGAAGTCTTTATCCACGCTGTGTATCCCAGTAGTGTTGTCAATGGGGTGCTTGGGACAGGGGAGCCTGTCATCTGTCCTAAAGTTTCCAACACCTGTCACCAGTATTTCTGAACAGAGTCACATTCCCATTCCAGATGTAAAAAACCTGCTCCCTCCCTATTACATCTATCACAGCGATTATTGTCCTGGAGTTGGAGTCTATAATGTCTTGTGGGGGTGGACCATGCCCCATACTTACCTTAAATCCAGAGGATTGGTCCTGTAAGCTGCTGCTAAATACCTGTATGCATGTTTTTTAACATTATTCCATTGGAGACAATACAAGTACATTTACCTGTTTTCTTCAAAATTACTATTTTAAAAAGTACTTACCCATTAACGAAGTTCTTGGTGTCAAAAAAGTATATAGATACGGGTTATTTTTCTATATTTGTGTGGATCTTCTTATTGAGCGTATGTGTGTGTGTTTGTATAATTTATTAACTCTGTGCATGCAACAAATATCGAACACTACTCCTTGATACGCCTAATGTTGCCCGACCACACAACCACAAAAAGAGAACCTGGGGATTTGTAAAGGAAAGGATACCTGGACTCTACACAATATATCTCTTTTTGGTATATTATATACAGAGCCAGCTTCCAACAAGAGAGAAATAGAACTCAGGGACCGTCATCAAAACTCTAGAGCCTTGACCTCAGAGGACGGTGTGTATTGTTTGTGTATTCCATCTTTCACTTTGTGGTTGTATATAAAATGTTCCTTTTGTCTTAAAAAAGTATTTGGCTGGACAATCATTTATTGCTGACATTGGACATATTTTGAGTTGTGAGACTATGTTTACTCCTTGTTTCTAGCTCACTCCTTCCATCCCTCGCTCAACCTGCGCTACCGCGGAGAGTCGAGTGCTGAAGAGTTACCTGGCATAGTTGCTCAGGATCCATGATAGGTCGGACCCCAGGACATTAGGAGTGAAAGGCCTCAATCCCAAGGGGTGGGCCAAGTAGCTCTTGCTTGCCCCATGGCCCTCTTAACAAGGTTCTGACAAAGTGTATATTTATGTTCATGACATCTGTAGCAGTAGATACACGAGATTCATACTCCTGCCATCTAGTGTTGGGCTCTGATGTATGCAACTTGTTCTTCTTTGAAGAAGTCTTGAGTCACAAGGTTTTGTGACTCCTATGAGTGCGCATGGTCAACAGTTTCATTGTTAGATTGTTTTCCTCCACCTTTGGGTTCGGACATGTATCACTGAAGCTCCTAGTCGATGCCGCATGATGTTCATTGTCAAGGCATTCCGGTGCCTTCACTCCTATTGGCACAAAGCATTTTTGTTCTTTGCAGTTTTCTAGCTATCTTGGTTCTGTCAGATCCGCCCTTGGATACTCCTCAACGCTCCCTTGGGGTCTCAAGAATGTGAAAGCCAAGATGGAACTGACCCTTTTTCAGCACTGTCCACAGTGCCACTCCAAATATTCGTGGCATGATCACAACTCGGTCTGCAACCTTCGCTAGTCACCGGAATGAATGCTCCGTCAGCCTTGCGTTCCGGTCAAAGAAGACCCTCGGGTACCGACGCAACCAGCGACTGGCTCGATGCTAGATGGCACAGCAGCAAGACGAAGATACCCCTATTTTATTTATTTTTATTTTGAAAGTTTTATATAGCGCGAACAAGATCTTTGCAGATATCAGAGCGCTTTACAAGGGCATGGGGATAAAAAATACAAAGTAATAAAGCGTATATACAGAGTAATATCTGAGGTAGTTAGGTACAAGGTGCTAGTTACATAGGTGGGACAAAGGACATGAGGTAGGTCACAGGTGAGGTAGTGTCGGTACACAGTGTATAGACAAACAATTGCGTCAATAGTATAAAGTGCAATAATAAGGAGCATATACTTGCTTAAGCGTGTTTAGAATATTTAGAGTTTAAAGGTGGGCACAGTTGAGGTAGGTGTGAGCAGGGTGTATAGTCCCACAGGTGCGAGAGTATTAGGGGAGTAAGGAACGTTGAGATGGAGAGGGTAAAGTGTGCAAAGTCAACCAGGTGCGTCAATAATATAACAATATACATAATCAACCAGGTGCATCAAACATTATAACAAAATACAAAGAGTGAGCGTATACAGTTAAGTAATTCGATAACACGGGTTGTACAGTAGACCAGGGTCGGGCAGGACTTACAGGGCAGATTCATGAGTGATACGGAGCAATAGATCATGTGAAGTAGTGTGGCTCACTGGTTAGAGGCGGCAGACCCGAGAGCAGAGGACGGCCCGGGACCAGGGTTCGATTCCCGGCGCGGCAGGTTTCTGGACCAGGGTCAGCGGACTCGATAATTCTCTCGCCTCGGTGCCCACTCTGATCAGCGTTCACACTCGGCAACTCTGGGCATTAGCTTGCCTCATCTTCACTAACGGCCCCACCAGACCGCCGGGGATGCCTGGTCTCACCCTGGAGATACCCATTAAGGGACCACCATCTCTCAGGGAAGCCAGGAAGGGTTTCGCAGCGGTCGAAGCGCCTTGGGACCCTACGGGTAAGTAGTGCGCTATATAAATGCCTATACATACATCATGTGTATTTTGCCATGAGGATCGCTTTAACTTCCCTCTTAAAGATTGTTTCGGAGGAGATGAGCCTTGTTTCCGGAGGGAGTGAGTTCCAGATCCTGGGTGCCATTCCTGAAAAGGAGCGTTTATAAGTTTTTTCCTTCCGAAATCTTCGAGGTTTCAGCAAAAGATTGTTTGTGCTTCTAGTAGTTCGGGAGCCACCCGAAATTGTCAGCTTTTGAGTGAGATAGGCGGGTGAATTCAGGTGCACAGCCTTGTGTGTCATGCATGCGATTTTCAGTTGTATTCTGGCTTCAAAAGGTAGCCATTTCAGTGATTTAAAGTCCGGGGAGATATGCAAGTGTTTTTTTGAGCCAGTGACGAGTCTCGCTGCGGCGTTAAGGGACGCTCTTAGGGGTGCCGTTGTAGTTAGGGGGAGCCCGCAGAGGGCGGTGCTACCGTAATCTATGTGCGGGATGACTATAGATTGTACTGCAGTTTGGAAGTCTTTGGCAGGAAGGAAGGGTTTAAGTTTTCTCAGGGTATTGATTTGGAAGTTCGCTCCTTTGGTTGCCTTGCTGATGTGCTGCTGCATGTTGAGATTGGTGTCCAGTGTTATGCCTAAAGATTTTGCTGAGTCTACTACGATGGGCTGTACATTTAGAGCCGTTAATTGCTTAAGCCATGTTTGAGCCGTGGATATTTTAGCGGGAGGTGAGATCAGGAGGAACTCGGTCTTCAGAGCATTGAGTTTGAGGTGATTCTCAGCAAGCCAGGATTGGGTGTTTCTGATCGTGGTGTTCAGAAGCATGATGTCCTTGGGAGATTGTATTTTGAGATAAAGTTGGGTGTCGTCGGCATACATGTGAAAGTGCACATTAGATGCCTGTAGCAACGTAGTGAGAGGTTCCATAACTAGGTTGAACAGTGTTGGGGAGAGGGAGGATCCTTGAGGGACGCCTAGCGATACAGGTACCGGAGAGGACAGCAGGTTGTTGCTTTTGAATCTTTGTGTCCGGTTGTGTAGAAATGAGGTGAACCACTTTAGAACAGTCCCAGATATGCCCATTCTTGTGTTTAACAGTTCGAGTAAGTTCTCATGTTTAACTGTATCGAATGCTGAGGAGAGATCCAGAAGGATGAGGAGGCAGGTATCGTTTTGGTCTAGGATTTGGAGGGCATCGTCCACTAGGTGAGTCATGGCAGTTTCGGTACTGTGCCCTGCTCGGAAGCCTGACTGATGAGCGTTTAGGAGATCAAACTTATCTATGTGTTTAGTCAGTTGTAGTTGTACGCATTTTTCCAACAGTTTAGCGAGAGTGGGAATGTTTGTAATAGGGCGGTAATTGTTTAGATCAGTGGGGTCTGCTGTTGGTTTTTTCAGTAGCGGAGTGACTTGCCCTACTTTGAGGGCGTTGGGGATGGATCCTTGTTGAAGAGAGCTATTGATAATCTTTGACCAGAGTGGGAGAAGCCAAGGGGAAAAGTCTTTTACAGCGTTAGCAGGAAGGGGGTCAGAGAGGTGATTGGAAGGTTTCAAGGTGTTGAGCAGTCTGCCAATTTCTTCTTCGGAGTAGGTGTCAAAGGCTGACCAAGTAGCATTGTTCTTTGGTTGAGGCACTGCTGTGTGTCGGGGGTTGGAGTACAGGATAGCGTCATTGAGGAGATCGCTTCTTATTCTCTCAGTTTTTTGGATAAAGAAGGCAGAGAAGTCTTCGCAGGAAGGAGTATCGCCCATGGAGCTGGGTGTCTGGGGTTGCTCTTTGGATTGTGTTCTGACTAACTCAAACAGTTTTTTTGGACGGTTTTTAGCTTGGGCGAGTTGGAGGCTGAAGAAGTTTCTTTTTGAGCGTTTTATTTTCCTGAAGTAGGCGTTTCTCTGTATCTTTAGACTTTTTAGGTGCACTGCAGAAGGGGCTGATCTCCAGGTGCGCTCTGCCATTCGCATGGCCCGTCTATCCTCATTGAGGCTACCGTCATACCATGGGTTGGAAGTCTTCTTGGACGAGACTCTTTTCAGTTGCATGGGCGCCGCCTCATTGATTATTGTGGACATAGTATTGAGATAGTAGTCAGTCAGAAGTTGAACGTCTGAAACGCCGGGAGGGGGAAGTAGGCGATTGCAGCTGTTAGGCGGTAGGGAGTTTGGATTGAGTTTCTTCAAGTCTCTTTTCCACACTTTGTGCTTAGGGGGTTGAACTGAGTTAAGTCTGATTTTTTCCTTGATGAGGAAGGAGACAATGTAGTGATCTGACCAGTCACAAGGTTGGATTGACTCCAGTTGAATAGCGCCCTCTTTGGAGATGATAAGGTCAAGGGTTGAACCTCTCTTATGGGTCGGGTTATTGCATATTTGGTTGAGATCAAGTGCGTTGAGAAAGCTTTTGAGGCTGTTTACCACTGTGTCACTGCTGTCATTCCAGTGGAGATTGTAGTCGCCAAGGAAAATTTGGGTGTGCTGCCGTCCTGAGTTGGCTGATATTGTATCCATGAGTTGTTGGACGAAGGAGAGATTGTCCCCAGGTGGGTGGTATATAATGTGTAGTGAGCATACCGGTTTGCTTTCGCTGATGATATCGAGGCAGAGGTATTCACAGGAAGTAAGAGAGGGTACGGCCACTTTGGAGACTGAGAGGTTGCTTCTGTAGATGCAGGCAATTCCACCGCCTGTCTTTATGGCCCTGTCAAGTCTAATGATACAGTAGTTGGGAGGGACTAGGATATCCAGCATAGGTGTAGAGGAATCAGACAGCCACGTTTCAGTCAGAATGGCTAGGTCCAGTTCCAGGGACATGATGAGGTCGGCGACCTCCGTGGAATGTCTTTGGGCCGATCTGCAGTTGAGAAGTATGCATTTAAGGCTAGGGGTGCAAAGGGTGGAGGACGATTCCGTAATGAGGGGTACATTAGTGAGGTTGTTGGGGACAGCGCCTCTGTTGTTATCCTTTTGTTGCCTAAGGGGGTTAGATATAATCGTTGGGATGGACATGTTGTTGGTAGCTAGTGGCTTTTGGGGAGCCGGGTCGTAAGAGTGGAGAAGGGTGTGTACGTCATGGTCAGAGATCGAGTTGGAGGTGCGTCTGGGGCGATTGGTGGTATTGCAAGAGGGGGTAGAAGTCCAACGTGGGGAAAGATGTGTGATAAGGCGAGTAGGAGGAGAGGAGGAAGTGTTGTTAGGTGTAGAAGGGGGAGTATTGCGCTTGGTAGTGATGAGATTGCAATTGTTATTGCGATTGTTGGTATTGCGAGGGGGGATAGAGGTCCGGTGTGTGGAGTGTTGTGTGGTAGGGCGGGTAGGAGGTGAGGGGGAAGTGGTGTTAGGTGTGTTAGGTGTGGTAGGGGTGGTGATGGGGGGTGTCTGGGGTGTGTGAAGAGCAACTCTTTAATGGAGTGTAATTCTTCTTTCAATTGGAGGAGGGTAGACATAATAGTGTCCAAGGTGATGATGGGCGCGGTGTTGGGGGGGGGGGGTACTGGCGCTGAACCGGCGCATACGTTGACCGGGGGCAGTCCGGGTGGAGAGTCGGAACTGATGAGGGTGTTGGGGGCGTTAGCGAGAGGGTAGGTGTTGGGAAGCGCATCCGTGCTAGGGGGGGAGGGGAAAAAGGGGGTGATGTGAAGGCTGGCTGTTGTGGGGGAGGAGGTGGGGTATTGAGGAGTGAGCGAGGGGGGTGGGAGGTTGATGGAGGGGTGCAGGCTAGGTGTGGTGGGAGTGCTAAGTGTGGGGAGGGCGGAAGTCGGAGAGAGAGTCATGTTGTGTGTGGTGCCATTGGGGGAGGAGGGGTGCTCTGAGAAAAAATGTGCGGGGGAAGGTACGGGAGTGCAAAGTGTGGAGGGGGAGACAGGAGGATGAGCGGAGGTACGAAGGTTAGTAGGGAGGCTGGGAAAGCGAGTGGTGTGTGGAGGGACCAGGTCTATGTCTGTGAATGAGGGGCGGGGAGGGGTAGCTGCGAGGGGCAGGTGATTGACTGTGGAGCAGGGTGTGAAGGTGAGGTGTGTGTCTTCTTGCTGCTGAACTGTGTTAGGAGAGTTAAGGGTGGGGGCTGTGACGTTAGGGGAGGTAGGACAGGGGGTGATATGCGTGTAAGTCCGGGGGTTGGAAAGGTGCTCTTTGAGAGAGGGGAACATGTTGTCCAGTAGTTCCAGGTTCCTGTCTATCGCTTGAATTAAAACAATCCCGTTGTTGTAAATAGTGATGGTGGTTCTGCCTGGGAGGAGTTGGGACGATGTGATGGAGAGTGTTAGGCCATGTGCGGATTTCCTGGTGGTGGAGACGGTGAATAGGGTGAGGAACACTTTTTTCCATTGCGCTCTGCGTGTGGTGTGGAAAATGATGTCGGTGTTCAAGGGTCCATTGACCGATGAGAAGTAGGTGTCGGCAAAGGGTGTTTCTGGGTGGGACCTAAGGAAGTCGTGTTTAAAGCGTTTAGTAGATTTTTTGGTGAGAGAGGAAGGGTAGTTTATTTTATATGTGTGTTTGCCAATGAGCTCCATGTTGGTATGGTAGCAGTGTAGCGCGGGGGTGGGTGAGCAGTAGTGATATGCCGGAGCAAGGTGCACATGCAAGCACAACAGGTTATCTGGGTCAGAAATCAGAACATTAGTGATCTTAAAGAGCAATCAAAATATATGAGGTAGCAATCGGTGCGACCCAAGAGAAAGTGAAACTGGGTGCAGGTTACAAAAGTGAGCAAAATACAGGTAAAAATATAATATTGATATAGGAGGTAGCATTGACATTAGTGTGCGATCAAAGTATCTGAGGTAGCAATCGAAGTATATGAGGTAGTATATGAGGTAGCAGTCGGTGCGTCCCAAAGAGAAGGTGAACTGGGTGCAGGTTACAAGGTGTACAAGATACAGATACAAATATAATATAGCAAAACATAGTCTATCTCTATCACAAGTAGTAGTGGGGATATGTAGGTATGACCCCAAATATAAGAGGTAGCAGTCTCTGTGTTACATGGGAAAGTGAACAGAGTGCCGGTTAAAAAAAAAAAAAAAAAAAAAAAAAAGGTATAATACTGCAGAAATGTTTATAATACAGATAGAGGTATAATCCTGCATAAGAGACCGACATTCTGTCAGAAGTGAACAAAATACAAGTAAAAATATAGTGTTGCCACAAAAAAGGTAGACTAAGCGGTAGCCGGTGTTGAGTTCTTAGTGTAAGTTCAGATAGTGTGAATGAATGGATGATAGCCCCGCTACAATGACTAGTCCAAGATGGCCACCCGAGAGAGAGACTGGGCGGAAAAAAAAAATGGCCGCCCCATATGGGAGAAAGATACAGTAGTCCTCTTTTTATTTTTGTTGCTTTGTGAGCAGGGAGGGCAGTTTCGCTTTCAGCTAGCCCAGTTTCTAAGTTGCTGCGAGGGAGTCTTATCTTGCAGGAGCCTCGTGGGCATCTGAGGCACAGGTGATTTATTGCCTTAGTTTCTGGACCCCGCCATTTTGGACAAAGGGTTTTAACATCATAAAAAGCGAGTTCAAGAAAATACCTTTTTTTGTCACAAACCCTGTGAAGTAGCTCTCGCGGGTCCTCTGCGGGAAAGTTGAGACACCCTTGTTTCAGCAATTATAGGAGGGAGGGAGGGCATCCACCGCCGCCTAACCCCTAACATCTTCGATGATGACAAAATGGATGCAGGCCGCTCCATGTCTGCAGAACAATCATCCTGCTTTAGTCCGGAGCCAAGCTTTAATTTGGGCTGAATACATCGACCGTGAGTACTGTTCCCCATCACTCACACCAATCGTCCGACCAACACCCCCCAGAGGACTGGGTGTTGATCCCACCAACAGCCTTCCGGGTTGTCCCGGCATGAACAGACACAAGGCCGCGGAGCCGACCCTGATGTCGAGACAGCTACACAAGACCTGGCTCTTCCTCTGCACTAGCAGTACCATCGATGCCTTCCAGTTTCTCAGTGCTGGCAGTGCCACTTATGCCTTTCAGTTTCTCAGGGCAGCCTTGCCCTTTGGAGCAGAAACATCCTTTAATGCCGAGACCAGCTTCGAAGACGAAACATCTGTCAGCACCGACTTGCTCATCCATGGGGCTTTCCTAAACAGGCTCCATGAACCTTGACGTCCCAATTTTGCAGAGGCGGTGGACAGTAGGCAGAAAAGACTATTTATCCATCCTCAATTGGGTAAAATTGTCACCAAACCCCCACTGACGGGGCAGACACTCACCCTCTCAAGCGAAAGCTTAACTTCAATGAGCACCTTGCATTGGAGTTACCACCACAGCTTTAGCTCAAGAAGCATTGAGATAAGGGCACCACCTCCCTGCCTTCTCGGCCGCTTCCTCTTTTCTCTCCACCTCCTCACATTCCTCCTTCTCTGCCAAAAGCAACTATCCCCCCTCCACCACATAGGAAACCTCCACCAGCTTCTCCAGAGGGGGCAACACATTCCTCATATGGGGAGGGTAGCTCGCAGACCATACAGACCCACCCCGAGCCCTAGGATAATCCTTTGGACAACTATGGTTTAGCCCCACAGGTGACAACAACCCTGACCTTCACCTCGCCAAGCCTTCCCCTCCGGATACCATCTTGTATCACAAGGGTATTTACAGAGCAGCCACCTTCCACAAGGTGGACTTACTCAGCATCACTGAGGACGATGACTACTTAACAACCAAATGCACAAAGCACTGAGGATGCCCCCCCATCAGACAAAGGAATCAAAAAGATAGATGCCGTGGGCAAAAGAGTGGCTACTCAATCTGCCACTCATTGGCCTATCGCCAACTCGATCGTTATACGCTCTAGGTACGATTAAGCTCAGTGGGATGAGATGGGAGAACTCATCCAAAATCTCCCAGATCAATACACACAAAGGGCTCATGAGTTTGTGGTCGAGGGCCAGACCATCTCCTATAACACCCATCAGATGCGCCCTGGATGCATCCAACACTGCCGCCAGGGGTATAAACTCTAGCAGCATGACCCGCCGGAATGCCTGACTCTGTGTCACTGGGTTCAAGCCAGAAGTCCAACAGCATCTGTTAATGGGGAATACCGCTTTGGGCCCCAAGTTGATCAGATGCTAGCGCATTGTTTTTTTTGCTCATTACTCCACCCCAGCTTGGCCCCAGCCATTTACAAATCAGTCTTGACCCTGATCCCCATGGGAACAGTCTAGCCCAAACGGCCAGGCCAGGTCCTTCCTGGACAAGACACAAGCATCCTGGGGAACTCTGACCCAACTATAACCACACAGTAACGATCACCACTGTGTTTTAGATAGATAGACAGGACAGACTTTAGTAAGAGGGCCCAGCAGTTGCAAAGGGCTGCTCCGTTGCTTGCTCTCTTTTTCGTGCAACTTGTTTTGGCTTTTTCCATTTTAACGTACTGGTCTAACATGGCCCTCCCGCCATGTTAAAGCAGTAAATTAAAAATGGTTGACTGGGCCATGAAGCTTGGGCATCAGTCACAATGCACTCATATGCAATGGCATTAATCTTGGAACGGGGTTGCTCTAATAGGAAACTCATTCCAACATTGCCAGACATACATGCACATGCATCTTAACCATTTGGTTGGGGAAAAACCCTTATAAAGCAATTAGCTCAGTCTTTTTAAAGCCAGCCCATATTGGCTTTCCCAATGCTTATTTATGTGGAGAATGATCATTATTGTTAAGCGGACTAGTAGAATCACCCTGGGAGGTGAGTGTACAGAGTCTAAAACAGGCCTAGGAATCTAGCTAGCCCTTTAAGCAACAGCCACATTATTAAAGAACTGGTACGAAAAATGGACGCTATGTTAAAGACTGTAATTCAGTTCTAGTATCTGACCTCATAAAACAATACTGTTTAATCAGTAAAAGATTTTGTATGTTTTCTATTTCTTCTTAAGTTCCAATACTATAAAAAAAGACGAACTTCCCAAAACAGGCTGAAGAATCAATGGAGGTAACGATTTTGGCTGTGGAGGTGTGCTATCCCTTTAATGTATGTTTTTAAAATGTAAAGAGTAGAATGGGGTGTTTTTGTGATATTTGGTACTAAACTACCAAGGAACTGATAGCAGGTCGCTAGAAGGAGACAGGCTCAATCTCTGAAGTGAGTGATTTGGCATTAGATCCATCTACCTAGTTAGGCATCAGGCTTCAGGATCGTGATCCTCCCCAGCATTTGGTCTTTTGGGAGTTCTGAGCAGGAGCATTCAATCGGGGACAGATGTGAGCAGGCCATCTAGTATCGCATGGCCCCAACACTTGTAACCTGGAGCTTTCCCTTCGAGATGTACCAGTTGCTTCCTTGTATTAGAGAATTGAATTTCCTGCAAACTTGGATTAATCGCAACACAAAAAAGAGGATAGTTTATCTGATGCCTGTTTCCCAGGCATAAGATGCAGACCTTGTGAGGTCAGCAAATGCTTTCCTATACATTGCACTCTTTGCAGCTTTTAGTAACTGCAGAGCAGAGAAAGTAATTTCTTCAATACCAACAGAATTTGAAATTGCAAGCAAATACATTACTCATCCAAGTAGGAGATCTGGGGGAAGTAAAAGAAAATACAGAGCATCGATCTAAAAAGGGAAGCACCATAAAAGTCAATGCCAGGAGTATTGCCTAATAGGTAGACAAAATGGATCTGGGTGTTGTGGTGGGCGATCTATAAATAAAGGAGTTTACCATACAAGCAGAATGCTCCAACTTGTTTTAAAGTGGCAGCATTCCTTTTAGAGAAACGTTTCTATTTCTCTGCCTGCAAAGGCAATTACCAAACGACCGCAAAGGAGGGAGATCAGAAAGAACCTCAATTTAATGCCAGATTCAGAGCTTTTCCATCACATGTGACTATGTAACAGATACATGCTGCTAATCAATACCGACTGCTCTCAACATCTACCAGGAATATTTACAGGGAGGTGTGGAATGCACACTGGATAAAGATGCCCACACACGTGGTCTTGCAATTTACAGAAGAAATGTCCCTTGTCATACCTCTTTTTCTTTCTCATTTAGCCTTTCCGTGCCAGGAAGACCAGTAAGATTCAGGGGTGGTGCACTCCGTCTACCTAATATGTAAAACAGAAAATAAAATACGTTTTTCTATACCCAGACATGTAGCTAGTTTAATAAATGTAAATACTATACATTTGTGAAACATCAGCAAGGACCAAAATTGGATGATGGTGATGCCCCTGATAATCATCTCATGATAATTAAGGTTGTAACCTGGCTGTGTATATTACATAAATAAATGCCAATGTTATGCATAGAAAGCTTTGGTCGTACAATAACAAGCTATGCACGGATTAATATTAATTGTTTTTGTTTTCCTTTTATTCCAACTTTCAGTTAGTACCAAACATTTATTCTGAGGCAAACAAAAATATAACATGCATTCTAGTGATCACAGTTGATGAATCTGGTCCTTATACACCAGCCTCTTTAAACAACATGTTATCAGCAAAAGTAATTCTATAATTTATCTGTAAATAACACTAACTATAGCACAACCGATACGTCACCCCCCAAAAAAAAAGACAAAATAAAAACCTGTGAACTTCACCATGCTCGGCACAGATACTAGTAAAAACTCCAAAGGCATTTTTTTGCCTAAACCACAGTCCACAATAGGTCAAACAAGAGAAAAAAACATTTAATTTCATAATGGTCATGTATCTTTAGTTATCCGGGTCATGTACTTAATAAGCTTATTTTCAAAGCTCTAGGTTCGAGGCAATACAGCCCAGGCATACCTGCAGAATATTTTATTTTTTACTTTAATATTGTTAATCGACGTGGTCGTAGTTTAGTACAAAATAACAGCTTCCCCCAACATATGCCTATATTTCTATTCTGTGGAATGTAAAAGACTGTATATCGGAAGTCTGCTGTATTACACTCAGCAACATGAGGATCCCAGGATTTTTCTTTTAACCTCAAGGCTCTGAAATGTTAAAATCTCCAATCACACAGAAAGGTTAGCTAGTCAGGCCCTTTTTACTGTACAGAACCCCAGCGCCACTGTGAATTACGACTAAGTTAACATTTTTTAAATCAGTTATCTTTTTCTTTTTACAATCAGTAGAAATACAATCTGCTGGCACACTTCATGTATTAGTTTTTACCAAGTGTGTGCTCTTTGTTACTGGTGAGTTACTGTGCTCTACAGGCTTCTAAACTTAGTATTAGACAAACTATGTCTTGTAGTTTACCTCATTATTCCAGTTTGCACAACAACAATTTAATCTGCTGAAATGGGCGTGTGAAGTGCTGCAAGTCATGTTTTCTGCTTTGGGTTTCAATAGAACACTTTTTCTTGTTTTTCCTATGTCATCCAGTTTTGTAAAGACTGAGTTTCACCAATAACCATATGGGGGTTCCATTTCTGGCATTACGGTGAAAAACAGCAAGGGTATCAGAGGTAGCCTGGCTGTTACCACTGGGAAAGCCATTAGCTGTCCCACCTGTTGTAAAAGAATCAGCGATAAATCCAAGATGGCAATTTTTTTAATTTTTATTTTTTTATTGAAAATACATGAGTAAACAGAGATCAAATTCATCACTTGCGGCATAGTAACAAATGACTTCTTACAGTGGCAATTTCACAAATGACGAATAGAAGAGAAAAAAGAAAAGAAAGACAAGTAGCTGGAGACACACAATCAAAATGTAAGTGTCTGCATCCAAATAAGTCAAAACTGCGCCCCAGATTTGCAAGCCCAATTTCTTTTTACGACGACCTTTGAGAGCATACAAACTATACTCTATATTAAACATTGTAAAAGAATCAGCGATTAATCCGAGATGGCAATAATGTCCACCAATCAGTAGAAGTAGTGCTCTGAAGTTCACAATTAAAACAAAAAATCTGCTTACCTGAATTTGAAGATGAAGGCGTTGGAGGTGCTAGACCTGAATCACTGCAAAATAATGAAAAATGTTGTAAGCAAAGATGTAAATAAACACTAAACACAAAGTAACTGAATCCTTCCAAAATGCAAAGCTAGGTTCTGGTATAGTTTTGAGAGCAGAATCTACTCATACATTCGGGTCAACTAGAACGTCTAACTTTAATGGCTTAGATAGACAAGACTGTTCTGAAAGGCCTGAAATGAACAAGTCAACTTACAGGGACACACTTGCTCAACGCTGACAAATTAAAATCACAGAAAGATAGGTTACCAACTTGTAAATGTATTTCCTAGCCATTGGTTATGTCACTTGAATTAATAAACTGTGTAAGATCTTTTCATATAGGCTGAATCTCGGAACAGATTATATGGAAAATAAAAGTTTCATTTTCTTTTTAAGGATCACAAAAAGAGATCATCCTATAGGAGGAAGCTTTGCAAACTGTACTAATTAGTATCAAATTCAGGTACGATAGAACAAATTTGGCTGAAAAGCTCACTTCAAAAGTCTAAAATGAAAAAAAACTGGAACTGCCTCGAATAACATGATTTTTCATCTAGTGACATTTTAAGACTGTGTGCTTAAGGATTCCGATGGTTGCACTATTCCAAAATGCAAAGCAGTCAGTCATTTCTTTTTTGACAATAAGGACTGAATAAATTATCAATAGGAATTTTTGTATGTGGTCTGCTGGCTTTATGATAACAAACTGATACAATATACTATCCATCTAGCTACAGATTGCTTAGAGGATGCTAAACAAGTACAAACACTCATAGTTTAAATGATAATCCAAATATATTAAGATATTTTATGAAGGGTCTTTTCACAACTCAAGTATTTAGTAATAACAATGCTAGAGAACTTAGATTCATGAAGAATGAGAGTAACAAAATACTTGACATTTCGGTCTGAATATCCAGCCAGCGTATTTGGGAAAGATGATCCTAGTAACATCATTGCTATGTCTAGTCGGGAGTAATATGGATGATTCTCGTTCTGTGCTGCTTCAGCTTATCATCAAGTTGGGAAGCAAACGAATTGCTGAAAAGAGTAAAAAAATATTTCTATGAAAAGGGAACTCAGTTTGGATTAGGGCTGAGGAAACAATACATTAAGGTGTGTGTGAACTATCATACAAATCGAAATCTTGAGTTTCCAAGCCGCAAAGAAGTTCTTAAGTATTTTGTCATTCAAACCCTAATATTGTTCTTTTGCGAGATGCTTGCCCACTTTGGTGTTTTAAAAAGCCTGGTGATGAACTGCAGTGATGTGGGCATTCCGAGACAGGCACCAGTACAATATTTTCAGATCCTCGATTCTGGATCTCTTCTCACTGAACATGTTGAGAACTGTTGAGGGCATCATCTATTTGGTTCAGAATGGAAAGTAATGCTATAGAAGGCAAAAAGCACATCAGAGATAGAAATTCTGCTCTTAGTTCTTCTATGCATATATGGCATGAATGGTACTTTGACAACCATTGTTCATTTAATATTAGATTGCATTAACATGTTTTCTTTTAACACACCACAGTAGAATGAAGGACTATAGTGGACAGTCAGCTCTTGACTCATGTCCTATTCTCTGGCATCACCAATCCCCCAGAGCCATGATGCTGAATTGGGCATTCGTAACAATGACGATAAACAATGCCATAGAACCTAGAGAGGTGGAGATCTGGGCAGATGAGAGGGCACCTAAAGTTAATGACATTCCAAAGGATACATTTTGCAACTTTATTTGCAAGACTGCTTCCAAGTATTAAATATGTGGTACTTGAGATTCATTAAGAACACAGCATTTTCTTTACAAATCTTGCTGCACATTTGGATATGAGTGGACTTCAAGCAAATGTCATCTAAATATAGGTGGATTCATATCACTGGACTTTGCAAAAAAGTGGCTACCACTGCCCAAACCCTTGGAATGAACAACTTCAGATGATTGTAATCCATAGGGAAGATAATCTTAACTGAACATGTTAAATGCTGTGGGTCTCTTCTGTGTCTCACAACAAATGTGAAAATGTGCATCATGTAAACATATGGAACATCTCTAATCTCACCTGAAGCAGTTGAGGTTTAATCTAAAGCTCTGCAAATGTTATGAGCTTTTGGTATTTTATCCATTGGTTTACATTCTTTAGACTGAGTATGGGATGAAATTACTGTTCGGGGTCTTTATTTCTTGACAAAAAAAATAAACAGAAGTGATTCCCTTTGTTACTGTGTTTTTGTAAAGAAAAATTCCAACCACTCTTTTCTGCAACAAGGTCTGCACCCAATGTCTTGGGTTTGGTGTATAGGAGAAACAATAAAAGAGGCAGGTCTGTGCTAAGGGATACTTGCTGAGCGGATAAAATGAACTGCCTAGCTTACTCTATTTTGCAGTCCAAGGCCATGGACTTTCTGAATTCCTCACCGGTACAGTGTCAAAATGATTGTGCGTGAAAGACAATACTTATAGGTACCATTCCTTGTGTTTATTTTCAGCTGTGGGCGTTGGAAGGGTTTGAACCAGTGTTTGAGGAGGGGACGGTAGGAAAGAGTTCAGGGTTGAAATCATTTAAAACAAATAACAGGTGTTCAGCAAGTGTCTTCTCGGCGCCTGAATTTGATTCTAATTGGCTTTGAATCAGAAAATGTTAGCATGTACAGGTAGATTTTCAAAAATGAAAATTGTACCTATTCTTAAAACACGTTTCGGCATCCAGCATATTTAATGATATATTCTAATTCAATGAAAAATAAACCACAATGAACATTACGTTTTGCATTTGGCTGGTGAGGAGGAGTCAATTTGGGCTATACCATTTTTCCAGTTTCTTCACTGGGTTTACGTTTGCATTTCTCAAATTGATTCAAATTCACAATGGATTGAAGGAATACAACAAGTCATAAAAAGATTAGACAATATTGCATCATACAGTGTTGGGCAAACAAACACTTTCTGCACAAAATATTTAAGAAATAACAGAAGCTTGTAAACATGCATTAACTGACTACACAACAACTAATGTTTCACAGAATGTATGTGGTTTTAGAATGCAAGCTGGGTGCTAAACTTGCATTATATATACATGCATCTCTTCATTGAAAATATGTTTATCTAAATAATACTGTGAATAACAGTTACAAGCTGTATCGGTTACAATGGAAAAGATTTCCCATAGTTGTTCTCCCGTTATTTTCATCACCTCATTAATAAATAGTTCCAGTCTCCTCCTCATTACAAAGAGATATAGCCTATTTAAAGGACTACCTGGCACATGGGATTTACATTAAACAGTCAATGACACTGATTCACAAATTAAAATTTATTGAGTTGTGTGTGTTACCATGAACCAGAATGATCTTGATTTAAGGTTATATCAAAACTTTATTTTTGATAAATGTAATAAGACAATAATAGTGAAATGAGCAGAAATAATTCTGCAAAAGTGCCATCAAGCGAGTTGCACTAATAAAAGGAGCACATTCACAAGTGCTTAGCTACTCAAATAACAGCAAGGGCAGGGCAGCCATAAGAATTGCGCAGTTTTAGTCCAAAGAAAATCAATACAGGGACGGAATAAATATATTTTTAACTATATTACAAAGCCCCACAACTTTGAGCCATGGAGCAAGTGACCCTTCATTAACATCATATATATGTATATTTATAGACACACACAAAATAATGCAGAGTATCAGCCTAAAGCAACTCAATATATCTGTGCCTGTAAATCTCGAAGAGCCCGTCTTGGAGTTTCTGTCTTTGTTAAAAGGCTGTAATCCCTGATATAAACATGATGTATGAAGGGGGACGTCCAGTACAGAGGATAAAAAGCAGTTCCCTTTGTCTAGCCCTAAATCTCTAACAATCACTATCTATAGGTGTTCTAAAATGTTTCTTTTTTAGCCTGTTGGGTTTTGAGATGTACAGTGACATCATTCACTGGATGGATCAATGTCAGCACCACATAGTTTTAGCAAAGCATTGGCATCCACTGTCTTCCAAACATTAAGGCATCAGTTCTATCGTGGACCTCTTAATTCAATGTGGGGTCAGCTGTAAAGATAAAAGTTGTGAAGCGGTTGGTGACAAAACACATGTTAGTTAGGCCTTAACCGCCATAATGCTACAACTCAGAAAAGCAGTTTCTGACTCTAGGTCTGAGTCTATGCTGGATTCAAAACTTCCCACTTGTGGCAAGGCTCGGAAAGGAATTCCTGCAAATAGCTTCAATTTTGTAGCTTGGCTCGTTCACTACCCTGTCTTTCGTGTTTAAGAGAAATATCTCTCAACATTTTCTTCGGTTTTAGGAATTTAGCATTTTTGTTAATTTTGCTTTATTTCAAGATAGAAGTGTTAAGTTTTTAAATAGCAAAATACTATTTGTGTTTAGCTGGTTTCCAAATACCTCCCATTTTGGCAGAAATGGGGACAACATGGAGCTGAAGTGATGTGCACGGCGTGCCAAAATGTGGTCAAGTGGGGGGAGGATGTGAATAGAAATCTGGCCATTGGGTGCCAGATCTCCTCTGACAAAACAGAATTGGTATTTCCAGAGTACAGACAGTTCCCAGTTAAGACACCAATTCCCCTTAATCCAGTTGACTATCTCAATGGGACCTACCAAATATATTTGATGGAAGTTACAATAAACAAAAGATGTCAAACACAAATGAACACAAAATAAAATATCATGATACATTTTTATGGTGACACAAAGAAAAAAATGTAAATGAAATGCTTGACTGATCTTTTAGACATAGCAGGGCGCTGCTCGGATTTGGAAAAAGGCTGCTACAAGTTCAACTGCGGGAGTTCCCAGATGTTCAGGAGAGGTGAGCATTCAGTATTAAGGGCAGAAACACCTTTCAGGTGTCAGTGCGGTGAAACTGAGAACGTGTAAGAACAGTCCGCCGAACATACATAGCAGCCTGATGGGTGAGCCACTGCTGGCAGGCTGTACTGTCCTGGATGTACTGGAGCACCTCTGAGAGCATGGTGCGCTTCAAGCGGGCCTCCTCCCGAGACTTCTTCAGGCGGTCGTATGCCCTTGCACCTAGAGGCAACACAAATAAGGAAAGTTACTGTTTAAACTTTGTCTAGGGTCCCAGAAGACTTCTCCCAAAGAGCCCTATTTTCTTTAAGAGTAAAACAGATTCAGCTTTTTAGAATATCACATTAAATTAAAATTAAATATTAATATAGTAAACTGCCCAATCTGAAAATCCCTAACCTTTTAAGGTGCAAATAAAGCAGGGAATGGGGCGAGATAGGGATCGCCAAAAATAGAGAAAGTTAGCCCCGTCACTTTAAGGCAGCCATTGTTTAGCAGGGAGGATACAGGTTAATCATTTGTTCAGTGAATATACCCCTGATGGATATCTAGCTTAAACTCTCCATCATGGGATTTTCATTGATATTCATAAACACGGAAAAGAATGGCAACTCATCCCCTAAATAAACAGGACAATAGAGACACACAAAAATGTTAAACAGATGTCTTCTCATCTTGTGTGTTCGTTCTAGAGCCAGTGTCCACACAGGACGGCCTAACAAGGGTATGGACTGATTTCCAGGTTGCTAGTCTGCACATTTCAGGGTGAAATATATACCTAATGAAAGAAGCTTGAGCTATGTTACTTCACACAGGGTTTCAGCCCTGTGCAGGAAGAATTTGTTTGAATTCTGGTAGTATTTAGCCATACAGTAAGCTATCCACCTAGCCATGGATTGCCATGGATTGCCTCAGCGAAGGCTTTGCTTTCACAAGTAGCTTCATAATTAACAATATTTTAATGTCAGTTCTTGTGACATCTGTGGTGTCAAGAGATCACTGCTGCAAAGGAGGGACTTGGAAAATTCAAAACAGAATTCATTTGATTCATATAATAATCCATAATTACTTATGAAATGTATCAACAAAGCACAGGGGTAGTATTTCACTCAGCCTCCTGGCTGATGAAATGATAGCATGAATTCTATTTACAGTACCAGTCTTAGTTTAAATGTGGGGCCATTCATTTTGACAGGACAAGAAGTGAGATGGTTAACTGTAACTACAGTTATCTAACATTTAAACCTTTTACATATTCACATGCCTGAATCATTCCCTATCGTCAAACTGGGAATGCCAACTCTGACATTTCAATAGCTGTATCAAAGAATGTGCCCTGAAAACAGTACAAGCAAAGCCACTTTAATTGCACAATCACTCCATTGGAAAATACACAAACTCCAGCCAATGAGGTCAGAGTGCACTGAATTCCACTATCTTAGAGGCAACCATACTTCAAATTACTATAGCACTTAGCACTAGTGTGAAAGGATAATTATAATTACAGGCTCTGGATACCAAGGAGGTTGAGCCACGTTTAAATCTATGAAAGATACCAATGCTAGAGAACTGTAGGTACATGTAAGAAATGTATTTCTTCTACAGCAGTGGCTATTTCAGACTCGAATCAGAATTGCAAGCAGTATTTTATACATTAATGCATACTATACTACGCAATGAAAAACAGCATAAAACAGTGATAAAAAAATAATGTGAATTAAATAGGTCGTAAAACTACATGGTCAACAGCAAAGTTCCTTGCAGAATCAGTATCCAAACAGTAATGTCTTGTCAGTATGTGACAACATTTCTACACAGCTGCAAAAAGATGAAATCCTGCACTAAGTGCTGCTGTACTGCAATCCGTCAGGCTGAGTGGGCGGATAGCCTACATTGCAAGGTACAACAGCTTATAGATGTCAGAAAGTAGCTACATTTATCCATCCCTTGTTTTGAAAGCAGATAGCTTCTTTGCAGGAGGCTGAAGACAACAAAGTATTTGTCCAAATGATTGTTTTAGTTCTATCAATGTTGATTTTCAAACACCCTCCTACGTCCAATGAGTGCCACCTCGTCACACTTGTGGTGGGATATTGAAAGAATGCTTTTAGTTTAACTATCTCATTTAGGTAATATCAGTAGGATCAGGTTTGTGAAATTGTTGACAAGATGGCTTGATGGTGAGTGAATGCTTGGATTTCCCAGACTGTCTAGCAGAAATGAGGCCAATAGTAAAGCCTTCTTACAGGATATATATTTAATGACTTTTTTTATGTAAAGTTGGATCTTTCATTGACTGGCCAAGGGTAGTGTTCAGTTACCGTTGGAGTGGACAAACCCTGATGAGTGTAAATGCCCTGAACAAATCTCTAAGAAACTAACAGACCTCTAATAAAAAACTTTAATTATCTTTGTTGGCAGAAGCGATGTGTCTTCTGAAACTCGAGAAAGCTACCTACTGTACTTTAATGAAGATGTGTTTGAGACTTGATTGAGGCCATACCCTTATGTTCAGGGTCAAAGAGTGGTGACGTATAGAACCTGTATATTGTCTCTTGAAAGAAGACTGACGTTTCCCCGGAATTGGAAGCTGGAACAATCATATCAGCCGGCTAGGTTCTATCTTGGCTTTATTGAAAACCTTCCGGATGAGGGGAAAAGGAAGAAAGGTATACGAAGAGGTCTTGTACCATAAGATCAAGAACGCATCTGTCCTTATTCTTGGATGCCACTGACTGCCAGCAAAGTAGCAGCATTCTTTTTCAATCATGTTGCAAATAGTAGGCACAGTGCTAGGTGATCCAATTGTGAAAGAAACGGACTGTCTATTTCAGGCTCTCAGGCTTTTAATGAGATCATCTGCGTTACTGTCCAGTCTAATAGGCATTACACTTCCTTTGACAGTAAACAGGACAATATCAACCTCTGCTTGTTGATATAAAACACCCCAGTGGTATTATTTGTTCTTACTAGGATGATTGTAACCCCTTTCAAACCCCTCAGAGCTCCAGGATAATTATATGAAGGTCTTTCTGGATCGGTCAATGACCCCTTGCTTCTAGTTCCTGTGCACCTCCAACAATATGTACGAGGTGATGAAGAAGTGAGCTATTTGTGGATTAAAGTGTACATCTTTTGTGAGATTGAATCGCTCTAACCACCTTGCCAAGGCAGCTTTGATTTTGCCAGAGATCTGGATCCAACTGGCGAAGCATCCAGTCACTTGTTATGTTATGTTATTTTATTTTATAAAGCGCACAGATGCCGCAGCCAAGAGGCGTCCCGGCGCTTAAGGAATGGTAAAAACACAACACGGAAATTAAAAACCAAAAGGAGAAACTAGACAGTGATAAATAAGAAGGTCTTCAAGGCCTTTCTAAAAGAAAGCAGATCAGGGATGGAACGAATAGGGGCAGGCAGGGAGTTCCAGAGAGCTGCCGCCATCACAGAAAAAGAGCGTCCGCCCATCCTTGCTCTTTTAAAACGTGGCACTACAGCAAGATTAGTCCCTGAGGAGCGAAGGGCTCTAGAAGGGACATAGTGGCAAATTGTTTGTGAAAGAATAGGGGGAGAAACTAGCTTCAGGATTTTAAAAGTTAAACAAAGAGCCTTAAATTTGATTCTTTGCTCAACAGGCAGCCAGTGAAGATCCTGAATAGTGCGACGTGCAGAAACAAACTTCGGGAGGCCGACCAGCATCCTAGCGGCTGCATTTTGTACCCTCTGCAGGCGAACCAATTCTGCTTGGTTATCGCCCAGAAGCAGCGAGCTGGCATAGTCTAATCTAGCCAGGACCGTAGCTTGAACAATAATCTGTCTCGTGTCAGCATCAAAGAACTTAAAAATAGGTCGGAGACACCGCAGGGCACCGAAACAAGTACCGGCAACCCGCTTAGTGTGGGTGGTGAATGAGAGCTTATCATCCAGCCACACCCCCAGGTTCCTGACTTCGGCCACCGGGGTAGGAACAGGGCCCAGTAGACAATCTAACTCCTCTTGTATAGGCAGAATCGGCAACCTGCAGAATGTTACCAGCAGAATGCAAGACAATATCATACCCAGCAACTATGGGAACAGTTGAAAAGATGTTTCCAGGTTTTGGTTCTACCGAGCGAAGGACTGCAGACACACCATTCTTTCCTCTGATAGAAACGTGCTACCAATCCTGGTGTGAGGAGGGCACCCAGAAATCTGATTGATGTTGTAGGTCAATCTTGAGAGTTGGTCATGTTGATGGCCACATCCAGAGTGCTGAATAATTTCATAGGTCTCTCTGTGGATGTGTCAGCCTCTCGAAAGTTATTTTCTTTGAGGACGGGGGAAGCATTTAATCTACAACATTGAAAATAATAAAAGCTGTTCCCACAAGACTTCTTCTGTCTCCCACCCTCACCCCCCTATCAGGGATTCCTAATCAGACTGAGGGCTGTGTGCCCTCTCGGCCACTAGTGTGTAGGCCTAAAGAAAGCCCTATAAAAGAACCGCAGAGTGTGGTAAAGGCAAGAAGGAGACTGAAGGGGTGGATTGTAAATGAAAAGTTAAACCCTCATTAAGATCTTTTTTCAAGGTGTTGCCCCCTGTGGTGGATACTAGACAACAGGCTACAGAGCTTGCAAGGTGGTCAGTAGGTTAGACAGTCCCTGCACCGATGGCGGCAGAGAGGCGTATATCCAGGTTGGGGTTGACCAAGAGGTTGCCCCTATAACTTTGAATGCAGAACAGGATACGTTAGAAGAAGGAGCAAAATCCCTCATTGGTGACATTATTCAAAACTCAAATCAGGTTAAGCTTCTGTTGCCTTTGGATTCAACATTGATTAAAGAAAATGATGAAAACCTGGAGAATTCACAGAGGTCTCTAGAGGGCATGTTTTCGTCACTTTCGATGGATATCAGGAAAAGCTTTGCCATTTTTTAAGGGAACCAGGGTGAAAGAAGGAGCTTTTGCAAAGCCCTAGGAAAAAAAATCATCTCCTATATATAAGCACTCAGACTTTAGAGAACACTGTTAAGGAGCTGAAGGAAGAATTGAGCAATAGTAAAGCTGATATTCAGGCAATAAGACTCGAGGAGCAAGAAACCCAGGAGAAACTGGAACAGTTGGAAAATAACTCAAGGAAAAAGAACTTACGGATTTTGAATGTTCCGAAGGGGAAGGAGGGAGAAGACATAACATCTTTCATGGTCTCGCTGATAAAGGAAGGAGTTCAGATTGAGGAAAGTGAGGAGGAGATAATTAAGGATATTCAAAGGGTTCACAGAGATCCTTTCGAAGAAATCCAAACAGGGTCAAGCCTCATAAGATCCTTTTAAACTTCCAAACCTTTGCTTTAAGGGAAAGAATCCTCTGAAAGGCTTTGAAAATAAAGTTGCTAAGGGTGAAGATTTCTCGTCTAAAATTAGATCAGACTGGTCTCCGTCAACTTTGGATATAGAATGCGAGTTGGGTAAGCGCCTAGAAGAATTAAAAAAGTTAGGAGCCTCAGCACAGCTCAAATTTCCTGCATCCTTAAGAGTCAAACAATATTAAAAAGCATAATTTAAGGAGTCAAAAGGAGGCAGATGACCTACTAGATAGCATACAAATAGGAGGAATCTAGGCTACAACTACAAGGTGATGAAACTATGCACAAAAGAAGAGTAGTGGGTCGACCCCAGTCAGCACATTGGAAGAGTTGGGGGGAGGGGGTGGGTGGGTCAAAGTTTTGTATGAACATACGTGGTTTACCCAAAAATCTTTTTGGATTTATTGAGCGGTGGTGGGCTAACAGTGGCGCAAACAATAAAGACTAACATCTAGTCCAGAGGAGAGCAGGGAGGGGTTCTCTATGGAGGGATGGGGAGGGGGGAGGGTTGAAGCACTGGGTAGGGAGCATAAGGGAAATAAAACAAATAAAACCTCATGCACCTCAGTGATACAGGTTATAGCTAGAACAGATGCAAGGGTCCAGACAGCGAGTCAAGTGATAGAAAGAAGATGGCCATTCAGTTGCTAACATGGAATGTTTATGGGTTACACACAAAAAGGAGAAGGGAAAAGATTTTGCAGTTTCTGAGGGCAAGAGATCCATCTGGTCAAGAGTGAGTGCATAGAAAGTTGCGATATTAGTTTATTTATTTTATTTAGTTAAAGAGATTCATATAGCTCTGGCTATACCCGAAGGTATCAGAGCGCTTTACATAAGGTTCCACAAAGTTGCAAAAATTACATCCGTTACAAATTACCTAATATAGCAATGAAAACAATTAAGTAGCATAGAGGACGAGGTTCATGGAGTGAAGAAAGGTTAAGGGGGTAGGGAAAAGGAGTAGGAGGAGATACGTCCGAGAGACAAAGGGAATGTCTGTACACGGACCAGCTGGGTAGGAGAGGGCTGAGGGGGAAGTCCATAGTCCATCTCCTCAATAGCTATTAGGTAGCTTCACCGGGCCTCAGCCAAATAGCTAAGTCTCCACGGAAAAATATTAAAGTAGACGAAAAGAAAGGATCATAGAGGGAGAAGGTGTAGGGGTGGGAGGGGTGTATGACGGAAAGACTAAGGAAAGTCTGCCGAAAGTCCGCTGGGTAGGTGACGGCCGAGAGGAAGTTCGCAGCCCATCTCCTCTTTAGCTATCAGGCAGCTCCACCAGGAATTGGTCAAATAGCTAAGACACCGCGGTCACGGAAAGATCTCAAAGTAAAAGTCCAGAAGGGTGAGCTGGATCCAGGTCAGGAGAGGGCTGTTACCAAGATCAAGCCGTAAGCCAGTTATAATGTCCAGGAGTAGTAGAGCATTATGGAGCGACCCACTGAGGTGGCCATCTTGAGATCAGGCACGGGGATTGTGTCATTGATGTATGAAATAAATCAGTCGTTCCCCCAAAATCTCCATAACTCAAAATGCAAAGGGGGTTTTAGCTATGCAGTGGTGCGGCAAGAGGAGAGGGCCCGTGTTGGCGTATTTTTAAAGGGGGGGAGAGTGTCACTCCCCCTCCAGTCGCAACCGTAACTCAGAGGTAGTGAGGGCAAGTGAGTAGAATAATGCGCAGCGAGCACCCCAGGGTGGTTAGCCGGTAAATCGGAATGTGGACAGAGGGGAAGGGCCTTCTTAGAAGGACAGAAACGTTGGTCAGCAGCATCAGAAAGCATTCCTCATCCCCTTGATGATCAGGATGGTGCCCACAATCACACCAAAGATCCCCACAGCTAGACCCAAGTCGCACAACCAGTCTGTGCCTCTTCAGATGGTTGCTGGAGCACTTGGGCACATCTCTGCAGCAAAAGACCCCCTCGTAAGCTCTCTGAATCGGCACCGTGCCGGCCGCCATGACAGGGTCAGGCACATCAGGCGAATCCCCGGAGCGCTGCCAAACCCTGTTCGCAGCCCGGTAGACCGGGACCAGATACCTCCCACCGCTCCCCGGCACTGCTGGCCGTCATGCACGTTATCCCGCCTCACCAGCTGACCAGGCAATGTTCTCCGGCATTGCGGGGGCTCTCCCCGACGTTCCCCGGCTCTGCGCTCTCTTCTGCGGGAACACGCGACCTGTTCACCACACCCGGGGGGGTCTAGAAGCGGGGTCAGGCTCCCCGCAGTCATCAGGCCACAACGGGCTCAAAAACAGATGAAGGCAATTATAATAAATATAGTAGCTGATAAGAGCAGTAGGTGGATTATTGCAAAAACTAAAATACAAGAGAGACTAATATGGTCCGAACTGTGACGATATAGAGCAATTAAAAGCAGTATTTACTAACATGCTAGACTTTCCGGATCCAGTGATTATGGCTGGTGATTTCAATGTAATAATGGATTTAAAATTGGATAAGTCGAAAAATAGTAGAGCAATAGCTACCCCTAAATCACGTACATATCTACAGTCAATGATAAAACAAAGATCTCTTTGTGATTAATGGAGGGAGAGGTCGGGCTGTTTGCAAGGTGCTTCCTATCACAATAAAAAACATGGACCTGGGTCCAGAATCAACTTTTTTCTGGTAAGTCTAAATCTGAGAGAAGAAATCCGCGACATTACCTATTTAACTGCCCACCTCTCAGACCACTCTGTGGTTATATTAAAAATTGAACAAAATAGTAGGCCTACAGGGAGAAAATAGAAATTGGACCATATCATACTCACTGACACTGAAGAAAATAACCTCTTGAATAGAGAGGTAGGTGAGTTTCTAAAATATAATGTAGGCTCTGCTTCTACTATAGTAGTCTGAGCCTACATAAGGGGTAAAATCACGAGCATGCTCTGCTTCAGAAATAGGAGTTATAGAGCTGAGGTGAGCCGGTTAGAAGAGGAATGTAGGCTCTAGAGGCAGTTAAAATAAGAATCAAGGATGAGCATCATAGGCTTACGGAAGAGAAAAAACTGCATGCACTGACAGATAAAACTAGAAACTATTCTGCAGATGCAGATTAAAAAGCGATGGGAGGTCAGTACGTTGGCCCACTTTGAATATGGGGAAGGAGCAGGGAAGCTGCTGGCTTGGAAGGCAAAAGCAGACAAAAATAGAAATCAGGTAAAGGAAATAGAGGGCACACAGAAATGTGTTAAGCTACCTAGCAGAGATAGAGGTAGCCTTCAAGGACTGCTTTCGGAAACTATACGCTGAGGAAGGGATAGTCTCTGAGGATGAGGTAGGCCAGTGGTTAGGTCAGAAAACTATAAAACCTCTAGACTTGAATCAGCAAAATCTTCTAAATCAGGTAATCACTCAAGATGAGGTTAACAAGGTTATGCAGTCATGCACAGGGACGAAAGCTGCAGGATCAGATGGAATACCAATAGAGTTATATAGAGGTTTGGGAGATGTGTTAATACCGTTTATGACTTTGATGTTAGATGAGATTCTGGAAAAAAAAGTCTACAGCAGCCCAAATCCTAGGGCGAGGCAATAATTACATTGATATTAAAACCAGGGAAAACCCCGCTTTGCTGCGATTCATATAGGCAGATATCACTGCTTAATGCAGATTATCAAATCTTAGCAAAAATCTTAGCAGAGACTTAGTAAAGTAGCAGGCGAAATAATATACAGCGATCAGATAGGGTTCATCAAGGGTAGATACCTACATGAACTAACATATAGCCTGATAGGGGCTATTAAGAAATGAGATACTGGAGGGTTAAGATTGTACAGGACATTCAGAAAATCCCAGAACTAAACCAGAAGAGCTCTTTAAGGGACTGTATTAGGATAATGAAGGGATGGGCACATTTCCCTTTAACAATCATCGGGTGGGTGAACCTGGAGAAAATGGTGATACTGCCCAAAATCACCATGTTTAATACAATCCTCTTGCCCTTTTATAAGCCACTGATCGAGAAAGTTCAGCAGGCCATGAACGCCTATATCTCGGCTTGTATGGTAATAAGAATCTCATGGAAGAAATTGCGGTGGTCTTAAACCTCTCTAAGGTTGGCCATTTTGCCAAATAATCTCATGCCATCGTAAGGCAGCTCCATTAAATTTGCATGCAGGTCTGTTTAGAAGTTTGAGGTTCTGAGCCAAGCATGGCGTCTGACAGAGATGGATGTACCTATGGCCCTGGCCATTGAATCCGCTGTGTCAAGAAACATCTTTATGATACGTCTAGAAACATTCTTGGCATCATTAATAGCCTCCTGTAAGTGGTCCTGTAGATAGTCGGAGACATTTGTTACTGTCTCTTAAGCCATACCCCACAGGGCGCCGGTATAGCGTGCCGGAAGGCAATTGGTCTTTAAAGAATTTAGTGCCATGTTACCTACTGAGAAAATCATTCTCTCCCATGCTTTTAGTCTCTTGGACTCTGTCTGATGGGGCAGAGGGGAACATGCCTTGTGACTGCCCTGAGAAACATAATGCTTGGATCACTAAGTTCTCTGTAGAGGGGTGGGTAGAAAGAAATAAAGGGAGGATCCCCAGGAGCTGGACGGTAGCATCTGGCCACTAGACAGTTAACTGCGGAAGGAGATGATGGTTTCTTCATGTCACTAGGAAAGCGCCTAGTAAGGATTCACTGGAAAGTAATAGAGGGTCTGAGGTTGGTTGGGCAGGGAGAAGAGCCTCAGTGTGGTCATTTGTTTTAATATCCACTGTAGACAGTCGCAAGTCAAGAACCTCCGCAGTCTTTTAAACTACTGAATGAAGTGATATGACCTCAAGAGTTCGAGACCAAGCAGGAAGCTCTATGGCTATCTCCCGGGCAGTATCTAGGCCACTGGTGGATATCAACCCAAGTATTGTGTCTCAAATTCCCAAAAGATTAAAATTCCCAAAAGACATTTTCAAGCGAAAGTTGCACTCCTCCAACAGTGAAGAGTTTAATTATCTTTCCAGGGTGTCTAACCAATGCAGAAGCCGTTTGCCAATAAGAGCTGGGCTCACTCTTAGGAATAAGGTTGTGGATTGGCTACAAAAGTATAAAGGACTCAGCCCACAAAAAATGAATGAGATCATCATGGTTCGAAGGGTAGGTTGGGTAGGAGAGCAAAAGAAAGACATAGATGGGGACTGTATAGTCGTAAATTTTAATCGCCCTAACACAGTATGTCACCTACTGAGAGCATGTGATGAGTCACAGAAGACTCGCACCAATATTCATGCTCTCCCACTAGGGTACTTTTATAGATCATCGATTGAGGGAGCAGGCAGGAAGCCGGTTACTCTGTTTCCTCTCCACATCTCCAATAGATTCTGGGATCTACCAATTTTGGAGATGGTTGTTTGACTAATTCCAACAACGATTGCAAGTCTTGAACTAGAGGTAGGTAGGGATTTATGCGGGGGAAAAGAGCCTAATGTTTCCCCACAAGAAACCGCTGTTCAAGCTTTGAATAAGGAGGCAATAGGAATTGACGTTCAGGTGAGACAGGATACGCCTCTATCAATGGGTGTTGCAGGAGTTATAAATAGGGCTAATACTGGCACCAATGTAGGTATCCATGATGTAATTTTAGATGATCAAAGGGTAGCTAGGATAGGTTGTGCACTACCGAACCTAAAATTAATATCATGGAATATAGCGGGCCTTATGAAAAACATATGTGATCCTGAATGGAGCAATTACATAGATTCTAGTGATATCTGCTTCCTTCAGGAAACATGGGCCCTGGAAACACCGCATAGAGTCAGATATAGGACCTACAATATCGAGGCAGTACCCTCAGTTAGAGGTAGGCCCTCTGGGGGACTCACTATATGGGTGAAGGTATCCTTGGAGATCCGCATAACTTTATTAGTTATCGATTCAGTGGACATACTTGGCCTGAAGGTTAATACGAAAGAATGCAGGATTCTCTTCCTATTTAATGTTTACAATAGACCATACAGCCTATCTAGGGAGTCTCCGACATTAGATAGCTTTATGAATGGCTTGGAAGAGATACAGAGTATGATACTAGGTGGAGACTTGAATTGTAACTATGAGCCAATTGTGGGTCTCGGTGACGTTTTTGATGAAGAGGACAGGGCTAATAACATTCCACCTTTATCTAACATTGAGGCGGTGCGTTGTACTCCCCTAGCAGTCCAAATAATGAGGTTGGCAACTGTATATGGGCTGAGGGCCTGCACCGGCTGTCTCCCCTCTGACTCCCATAAGGCTGCGACCTTTGTAAAGAATAACTCTTAAAGCAAAATTGACTACATCCTTGCAACCCTTGATATCTGGCCATATTTGATTGATCTAGTGATTATGCCCAGGTTTGAAAGTGATCATCGTCCACTTCAATTGGTAATCGCCCCATGCTTATTTCCTAGTGATAGTGAAGCGATTGGAAGCCTCGCTCTGATTAACCCCAATAATGATGCTCCATTAGTAAGCAATAACAGACGATCGCTCAAATGGGCTCAAATATTGGATCATGGAGAAGTGTTAGCGTGTATTTACTCGCTTTTAGCAGACAAGTTCTCCAGTTATACAATTCTATCAGCAGGGGACAATACTTTTATCGATCTACATCAAGGGTTTTTCTAAGCATTAATACCATATATTACAATAATGCCTAAAAAAACACTGTCAAAAGAAAAATAGCTTAGTTGGCAGACAATCGTGGTATGATAAGGACTGCCGTATTGGCAAGGCTACTCTTCTAGAGGCAATAAAAAGTAAAGTACCAGAAGTGATTAAGGTGGCAAGAAAAGAATATAAAACGACCCAGGCAAAAGCTAGATCAAACTGGGATGAGGAATGTTGGGCGAATATGTTATTGGCAGCAAAGAATAAGGACAATGTGGGGTTCTGGAGATTGGTGGCAAATGGGAACCATGTAGGAAGAGTGGCTCAGGATGTGTTCCTTGACGAACAGACCTGGGTTGATCACTTCTCCCATTTGTATAAAGCCCCAGAACATACGGGTCAAGGGAAAATGATCAGCCCTGGCTTTTTTCATGCACTTGCACTTTAGAGTCTGTTATAGGAGAAACTGAGCTAGCTATTAACATGGTTAAAAATGATAACGCACCAGGCCTGGACAAAGTCCCAGACGACTTATATAAACACGAGATAAACGTCTGGGCACCCTATATTAACCATCTTTTTAATATCCTAGTAGCGGGTGCAGATTATCCTGACAGTTGGAGGGGTGCGGAAATTGTCTTGATTTTTAAAAAGGGCGATAGGAATGATCCGTCCAACTATCGCCCGATTAGTTTAATGGATATTTTACAAAAGATATTTGCTAGGCATATTTTAATACGTATGAACTCTAGGATGGATGAGAATGCTATACTTACTAAGTTCCAATCAGGCTTTTGGAGAAGATCAAGTTTTTAGATTTTGTTGCCTTTGTTGGAAGTATGTTTATTTAAGGAAAGGGCCCATATATGTTGCATTTGTAGACCTTAGGGTTGCATTTTATTTAGTTTTGCGAGATCTTTTATGGGATTGCCTGTATCCGCAGGGGTTACCGGTCTGCTTACTCCAACAGATTATAAGGCTACACGAAAATAATTACGCAAGAGTGCGCTGGGGACCAAACGGAGAATTGACAAAAGCTATCCCGATAATGCGTGGTGTTCGCCAAGGGTGTGTGTTGGCTCCCACGCTTTTCTCCTTGTTTGTTAATGATATTCCAGCACACTTGGCGGACTGTAACAAAGATTCCCCTAAGCTGAATGGAGAAAGGGTCCCCGCCCTCTTATTCGCAGACGATACAATTTTAATTTCGCAAACACCAAAAGGTCAGCAATCCCTTTTAAACTCATTCCAACTTTATTGTAATAAAAAAGGCTTGAAGATCAATACGGAAAAAACAAAATGTATGGCCATAAACCCTCACAAAACCTTTAAGGGGAATTTATTTTTAAAGGATCAAAAATTGGAACTAGTGTCGAATTTTACCTACTTGGGTGTTTCTTTAGATTCAAAGCATTTGTGGAAAACCCAAGCAGAGAAGAGTAAAATGATTTTATCTCAGAACACTTTTCCTATTTTAAAGAAACATGGGGCGAGTCAGAGTAAGGCAGTATCCCCAGCATTAGAAGTGTTTAAGTTCAAGGCCCAGTCCGCAGCGCTATACGGCGCAGAAATATGGGGGCCAATAGCTGGGATTTTTTTTATGAGAAGTGAAAATAATTTTTATAGAAGCCTTCTAAGATTACCTAAACAAACCCCACTTTTACCCTTAATGCTAGACCTAAACATGAAGCGCACAGACCATTATGCAATCCTACGGCCATTATCCTTTTGGGTGAGACTCTGGAGTACTCCAGAACTCGAAGATTATAGAGATGGTCTTCTTGAAATAATGGGATTGGTTTTGTATAATTCTAATGCATGGTTGAAACATGTGCGAACATGGTTGTGTAGAATTGGGCTGTCCCATTTTTGGGAAGAGCCCTTAAGCCTGACGCAAAGCTCCAAGAAATTGGTGAAAACGAATTTCTGGGCTTATATAATATGCAATCTTCCAAACTGCCATGCTGGTGGATCAATGACAAGCGTTTTTTTGGCTTATAAGGATACTCCATACTTTGAAGACTTCTTAGACGAGGTCCGTCCACCTTTGGCCAAAAGCCTATATTTGAGATTCAGGTATGGAATGCTGAAAACTAATGTAACTCTAGCAAGGTGGTCTAAGTCCACGGGACCGACAACAAGTGACATATGCATGTGGTTTCAGAACTGTACTAAAGAAGATGACAATCATATCCTCTTTTTCTGTGCAGCATACGTGACGGCCATGAAAAGATGGATTAAGCCACTGTGCAACGCTATAGGCGTACGCTCATATAATGAAGCATATAGGATTATGAAAACGGACACCAGACACGTGATTGTCTTTGGTGTCAGTAGATTCCTTTTGGCAGTACGCTTTGAACGTAATAAAACAGGTCTGGATTTATAAGCGATCAGGAATGTGTTTGAGTACTCTGTATCCGATGTGGTGTTCCGATTTATGAAATGGCTGTACAATTATGAATTCACTAGATGAAATAAATATTGGAACTGTAAAATTGATTTTATAATGTACACATTTTTATAATATTGCCTTTTTAACTAAATTATGGATTTTATTGTATTTATTTCCTAACCCCATCCAACTGTATGTAAATCTACTTATCCTGCTATCTACAAATGTGCTATGTACTGTTGTTTTTATGCATCTTTTATGGCTCTAATGGGCCGAAATAAAGATTTATGAATGAATCAATAAGAGCTGGGAAGAAGACAAACCAGATTAGTAAAGAGATTGCACTGAAGAGAATTACTTTTTTTTTTTTTAAGTATCCTAACGTCTCAAAAAAAGGTTTTTAAAGGAAGGGACATTCAAAGACATTGAGTTAATCTGTGTCAAAATTCCATTTTTAACAATCAAACATGCAGAAATAGCAGTAAAATGTACTTCCATAATGAAAATGGCACGGCACTGAACTCTGGGACACAAACAGCTGTGTTCCTTAAAAACAGGCTAAAGCATATCTGATGACTGTGTATGTGTTAATTTACTTTAAAAGCATGAATTAAAAGCACTTTCAAGCCCGTTTTCTCACTGTGTCAGATTTAAATTCCTATTGACTTTACAAAAAACTGAAATTGTTGGCTTTGATGGCATCTACTTTAAAATAGTAGGAGAAGTAGAGTCCTCTCTTTGAAAAAAGTGTTATGACATGTCTTATGTATATTATATGTTTACAAAATCATTGAAGATCCCATGATTAAGATCAGAAACACCCACAGGAAAACGTCATCAACTGGCATTTGACTACAGAATATGAAGTGCCCCAGTAGCCAAATTAAAAAGCACCACAGATGTAAAACTGCATAATCCAGACGTGACATCTTACTTCCCTTCCTTATTGGGAGGCTGCAGCTCTGGGAACTATCAGGTAAACAAGTTGCAATCAATGGCAGTTACAAAATGTCCAGATTGATCTTTACAAGTTTGATTTCTGCAAATGTGGAACAAGAATTGATGTCTACAAAAATGGTGTTTAAAACTAGTGGAGGATGGAGAAAGCTAAACCATTTTGAGAAATTAATTGTGGCTCAAGTGTGCGGGCTGCCGTCATCTCACGTACCAAGGAAAAATGTATACAACATAGCACTGTAAAGTGCTTAAGTGTGAACTATCCTACTTAAGTCCAGCAAGTTAAAGTACATAAGCCAAAACGTGTGTTTTTTTTAGAACCAGATCCGAGACAGGTTTTTCCAGTATTCAGTGCACAAAATCAGACAAGATAGGAAAATGTTAATAACCCTCAAAGCATCCATTTGTGGCATCAAGTGCTGTAGATTCACATGCCCTGCATTCTCCTGCCATCTAGTGTTGGGCTCGGAGGTGATCAACTTATTTTGCTTCACAGAAGTCTTTTGAGGAATGAGGTATAGCAACTCCTCTTTTATAACTGGTATTGTGACTGGGCGTCGCCTCCACCTTAGACTCTTTTTTGCGTCGCGGATGGTGATGAGGATGGAGAATAGAAAAGCAGAAGAATATCACTAACTAGGAGGCAGATTGAGGTAGCCAAACTCAAAGACTTTAGCAGCCAAAGCACAAGATTGAGCTGCTTGGGATTTGGGTGTCTGATGGTGCACTGGTTCTGTGTTAGAAGGCTTGGCTGGTTGGGCAGCTTCTTGTGGGGAATTGGGGACCGGTCAAGAATGGTGGTGAACCGGGGTTGTCGTGACCCTCGTGGGAGCCACCAGGATGAGAGTGAGGGACGTTTGATGAAGCTTACGGACCATGAATGGAAGAAGAGGGAGAGGAGGAAAAGTGTAGGCAAATATCCCGGACTTGTTCATCCATAGTGCTCATGGACTATGGGAACCTGGAGGCAAAGTTTAGGCAGTTGGCGTATTATGTGGTGGTAAACAGGTCTATGTCCGGGAATCCCCCAACGACTGGAGGAGAACTTGCAGGTGGAGTTCACACTTGTGGACTTCTTGCCGCACACTGCTGAGCAGGTCTGCAAAGGCGTGGTCTACTCCTGGCAGGTACTTCACCAGTAGAAGGATCTTGTGATGAAGTACCTATCACCCAATGCACTGTGCCAATGCTTACAGCTGTTGTGTGTGCCACCTTGCTTCTGGAGATAGTACTTGGTGGCCATATTGTCTATTCTGATGAGGACTGCCTTATTTTGTAGGTGACAGAAGAAAGCTGGACGGTCAGTAGCTCTAGGTAGTTGATGTGGAATCCCAGATGGTGACGTGTTCACGTGCTGTGAACAGTCCGGTCCTTTAGATATGCCCCCCACCTCCCTTTCAGGAATGTGTCTGTTGTGATGGTCACTTGCAAAGTGCGTTGAGAAAGGTCCAGCCACAACCGATAGTCCACCACTGCAGAAAGCTGGCTCAAATCAACACTAGATCTTCCCAGTGTCCCTTCGCTTGTGACCATTGTGCGGCTAGGCACTCTTGTAGCGGACACATGTAATCTTGCATGGGTTACTATGGCAGTGCAGGAGGTCAGCATGCTGAGAAGGTGCATAACAATCTTGACCATTAAGTGGTCTGGCTGAAAAAGAGACAGTAACACCTGCAAAGCAAGAACCCACGCTTGGCTGGGATATGCTTTCCCAGTGACTGAGTTGAGAACTGCTCCTAGGAAAGGCTGCATCTGAAGGGTCTGAAGATGGGGCTTGACTATGCTGATGGTGACCCCCCAGATTGTGCAACAGATTTATGGTGGTCTAGGGATGTGCCAAGCACTGTTGCTTATTGGCTCTCTTGATCAGCCAGACATCCGAGCAAGGGAACATTTGGATGCTGCTCCCCATTAGATGAGCAGCTACCATGACAAGATATTTTGTGAAGACCCGAAGGGCTGCGGTGACCTAGATGGCCAGCACTATGAATTGAGAATGCTGGCACTTCCCACACACCACAGATAACAGCAGTGTTTAGGGTGGATTGCTATGTGGAATAGCCATCCTTCAGGTCGAGAGTGGTCATGAAGGCGCCTAGCTGCAGTAGAAGGATGATGTCCTGGACTCAGGCCTAAGTGGAAGTGATGTGACAGGATATATTCATTGAGGGGTCTGACGTAGAGTATAGGGCTGAGTGTCCCATCTTTCGTGGGGATTAGAAGGTATAGGGAGTACACTCCTTTCCCGCACTGGTGTGGCGGTACAGGCTCTATTGCCCCCTGTGAATGAGTTCCTTTACTTCCTCCTGAAGGAGGCTCAGGCGTTCTGACGAGAGAGTATTTTTGCGGTTAGGGATATTAGGTGAAGTTGCAGTGAGTTCTAAGCAGTAACCTTGCCTGATGGAAACAACTCACTGATCTGAGCAGTCTTCACCCAACAGGTGAAGTGTTAAATAGGGGGAAGGGAGTACGGGGCACAGGTTTGGTCACAATCCTCCCGGTTTGCAGGTGAATGAAGATCCGCTTTTGCTGTGCATAGAGCTCCTGTTGGACATGTTGCAGGATGGGCTGCTCAGGTTCCTCAGATTCAGTGGGCTGCGGTGACCTAGATGGCCAGCACTATGAATTGAGAATGCTGGCACTTCCCACACACCACAGATAACAGCAGTGTTTAGGGTGGATTGCTATGTGGAATAGCCATCCTTCAGGTCGAGAGTAGTCATGAAGGCGCCTAGCTGCAGTAGAAGGATGATGTCCTGGACTCAGGCCTAAGTGGAAGTGATGTGACAGGATATATTCATTGAGGGGCTGACGTAGAGTATAGGGCTGAGTGTCCCATCTTTCGTGGGGATTAGAAGGTATAGGGAGTACACTCCTTTCCCGCACTGGTGTGGCGGTACAGGCTCTATTGCCCCCTGTGAATGAGTTCCTTTACTTCCTCCTGAAGGAGGCTCAGGCGTTCTGACGAGAGAGTATTTTTGCGGTTAGGGATATTAGGTGAAGTTGCAGTGAGTTCTAAGCAGTAACCTTGCCTGATGGAAACAACTCACTGATCTGAGCAGTCTTCACCCAACAGGTGAAGTGTTAAATAGGGGGAAGGGAGTACGGGGCACAGGTTTGGTCACAATCCTCCCGGTTTGCAGGTGAATGAAGATCCGCTTTTGCTGTGCATAGAGCTCCTGTTGGACATGTTGCAGGATGGGCTGCTCAGGTTCCTCAGATTCAGTGGGCTGCGGTGACCTAGATGGCCAGCACTATGAATTGAGAATGCTGGCACTTCCCACACACCACAGATAACAGCAGTGTTTAGGGTGGATTGCTATGTGGAATAGCCATCCTTCAGGTCGAGAGTGGTCATGAAGGCGCCTAGCTGCAGTAGAAGGATGATGTCCTGGACTCAGGCCTAAGTGGAAGTGATGTGACAGGATATATTCATTGAGGGGTCTGACGTAGAGTATAGGGCTGAGTGTCCCATCTTTCGTGGGGATTAGAAGGTATAGGGAGTACACTCCTTTCCCGCACTGGTGTGGCGGTACAGGCTCTATTGCCCCCTGTGAATGAGTTCCTTTACTTCCTCCTGAAGGAGGCTCAGGCGTTCTGACGAGAGAGTATTTTTGCGGTTAGGGATATTAGGTGAAGTTGCAGTGAGTTCTAAGCAGTAACCTTGCCTGATGGAAACAACTCACTGATCTGAGCAGTCTTCACCCAACAGGTGAAGTGTTAAATAGGGGGAAGGGAGTACGGGGCACAGGTTTGGTCACAATCCTCCCGGTTTGCAGGTGAATGAAGATCCGCTTTTGCTGTGCATAGAGCTCCTGTTGGACATGTTGCAGGATGGGCTGCTCAGGTTCCTCAGATTCAGTGGAGGAGGTCCCTTGTGACAGCTCCCCTGTTGCTTTGCTGCCTTCCTGGTTTCGGAATTTTCTTGTTATTGTGCTCAACTCTGTCTAACTCATCTTTGTTCAGTTCTGTCTAACTTGTATAGTTTTTGACTGCCTCTGTTTAACTTCGGTTTGTTTTTCAGCCCGCTAGTTTACTGCTGCATCTCCCTCCGGCTTCCTGTCCTCGCCGGCCCTGCAGACCGGCCCTCGCTCCCTCCTCCCAGGACTAACTTAATGGAGACAGCAGCCATGTGCTAAATGCATGCCCGGCTGTGCCTGTCCATGCCTGGACGGTGCCCAGCGCCAGGAACCCTGGCACTACTGCTACTAGCAGATACACAGCCGTCAAGCTCCCACACTCCACAACAGCAGCTGCTGTATCACCTTTCCATGTTCAACAGTAGGACCGTTTTCTTGCCGGCACTGGCTCTCCACCTGCAACCCCGGAGCACTCGCACACAAGAACGCCATCATGCCAACTTCAGAAGCTCAATCAAATCAAAAGGGGAGAAGGAAGGGATTTTGATCCATTCAGCTTCCTTATTTGTATCATCAAACAATCAATGGGGGAACAGATCACTTGTCCTGAGTAACCAGGATTTGTTAATTTTTCGTTTCGTGTACCGATAAAAAACCCTAATTCACGCTCAACACATGGGACCAGTTCACCTCTCAAAACAACAAAGCCTTCATGAACTCTGGCCACTGAAGTGCACACATGGACCCATTTCCCCACCACATCTTCCACCTAGGGGGTAAGACGATCAGCAATGAGCTCGCCACCATCTTCAATGCACCTTAACCACAACGTTTGACCAAATAGCACCTTTTTAAAAATCTGTCTCCACCTCTTTTTGAAATCAAGCTGCATGGTACACCAATATTTTGCATAAGGAAAAATCGACATGCAAATGTTTCGAACTCAGATGGCGTATAATAAAATCTACAGCAGACAAGGCATAATATCGGACTAGGTTAGATAACTATTATAATATGATCAAGGCATCGCGGAAGGTGTATATACAATTGCCAATGCAGACAACTCCACAAAAGAACTATGTAAAGCATTAAATAGCTTTGTGAAACCATGTGCCTGTACTTTCGTTATTGTGGCTTCCCAAGATCTGTGATTACTTAGCTGATTCTTATAAAGCTAAGATGATCACAATATACAAGAACTTCTCAGCTAGCCCTGAACGACAAGGAATGGAAACTTACCTTAACCAGCTTCATCCTAACGCCACAGCTGGCTTGAGCGATTTCGAATTGTGCTCCATAGACCAGGTGCAGAAAATGCTGGCCCATGCCAAATCAGGCTCTCCTTAGGACCTGTACTCACCTAGGATAATGATCAGCCTAGCTAACAGTCTCGCCCCAGCAGTGAGGGAAATACTTAACCTCTCACAGGCCACTGCTAAAGTGCTTAATGAAGGGGATTCCCCAGGGGTTGTGCCTGAGCCCGACACAGTTTAACATCTATGTAGCACCGCTAGCTCAGATCGTGCAGTGTGGAGACTTGTCATATGCAGATGATGCACAACTCATCTCCTTTGGCCTGGATTCAGATAAAGTGAATGCTAAATTTGTGGGTTGCATGAGGAAAATTGCTTCCTGGATGAAAAGTAATTGACTCCAACTTAAAAGCGATAATACCGAGATCATGTTATTTGGTAGAGCCAACGAGATATTGTCAGTGGATTGGTGGCCTCCAGAACTTACTCCTGCACCTAAGCACGTGGTGAAAAATCTTGGAGTAAAATAGACCAATCCTTGTCCATGAAAGACCAAGTCAATGCCTCATGTGGCACTTGCTTTGTAACAATAACATTCTTTAAAAAACATTTGCTTCTCTTCCAGACACATCCAGAAAAACCCTTCTCCAGGCACCTATAATTAGTCGCCTGGACAATGGAAATGGTTTATTGGTAATAATAATGATACCCTACTGAACAAGCTACAGGTAGCACAGAACATAGCAGCTCAGTTGATTTGCGACTTACTGACACGTTTGTCTTCTACCCCTATTTCAAGAGAATTGCACTGCCCATCAGAAAATGGCCAGTTTTCAAACTTTGCTACTTGACGCACAAGGCAATGTACCTGGCCTGTCCTTTCTATGTGCACTCACATCTTACCTACTATCAGCCCTCCAGAAAGCTATGGTCCTCAAATAAAGTGCTCTTGGTGACTCCACGTATTCGCACTGCAAGATTTGGGGTCATATATTTTTCATATACAGCTCCTCACCATTAAAATAAACTCCCTCTTCATGCCCGTACCTGCCCAGATTTTACAAATTTTAAGAAGATGTTAAACACGTTGTTGTTTTAGAATGTCCCAGCTGCTTGATTAGTACAGCTCCAAAATAATCTTTCACGGAGTGAGTCGTGCACTATATTAAGTAACATAAATAAATAAATACATAAAAATGCATCCATCCATACGGCCACCTTCCACGAAGAATGGAAACATGCTAAGGTCACACCCCTTCTCAAGAAACCATTAGTTGACCCCAGCAAACTCAAGAACTACAGTCCCATCTCTATGCTCCCCTTTCCCGCCAATGACCTCGTAAAGGCCATCAACCACCAACTTACGGAACACATTGAGAACAACAGTCTACTGGACACCTCCCAATCCGGATTCCGCAAAACCCAACCCCCTTGATCACTGCCACAGACTACATCAAGACCCTACTTGACTAGGGAGAAACAGTGACCCTGATCATCCTCGACCGCTCAGTAGCTTTCAACACCGTATCTCACCATATCCTTATCAAGAGGCTTCACCAAACCAGAATCCAAGTAGACGTCCTCTAATGGAGCGTCTCCTTCCTCACCGGAAGCACCCAGAGAACCCACCTACCATCTTTCACCTTGGAACCTAAGAACTTCTTTGGCGTTTCTCAAGGCTCTTCCCTGAGCCCTACACTGTTCAACACCTACATGACACCCTTGGCCAACATGGTCAGAACCCATGGACTTAACTTCATACCCAATGCCGACGACACCCAGCACATCCTATCTCTATCAGAAGCCCCTCCATATTAAAGGGCAATTTCCGCAAGGGCATGACGAGTGTTGCTGACTGGATGAAAGACAACTGCCTGAAACTCAACACAGACACAGAGGTGCTCATTTTCAGGACCCACACCTCCCCATAAAGCGACACGTGGTGGCATTCTGAACTAGGACCCTCACCCACTCCGACAAACAATGCCCGTAACTTCGGCATCACCATGAAGCTCACCATAAAAAAAACAGAATAACGCTGTCTCCTCAGCCTGCTTACTCAGTCTTTGCATGCTTGATAAGATCTTCAAATGGCTCTCAGTCAACACCAGACGAACTGTCACTGAAGTCCTAGTCATCAGCCGGCTGGGCTATGGCAACACATACTGCGTAGGAATCACCTTGCACCTCTAGAAGAGACTGCAAACCATACGGAATTCAGCGGCCAGACTTATCCTAGAACACCCTAAGTCAAACCACAACACCTCCCACCTCAAGAAGCTTCACTTGCGCCCCACTCAGAAGAGAACAATTCAAAATGCTGATCCACACCTAGAAAGTGCTACACAACCAAGGACCAGCATACATCAACCACCAGTTGAACTTCCACCAAGCCTTCAGACACCTGCTCTCTACTTCCCGCTTCCGCCAAAGCAACAGTGGAGAGCGCTTCTTCTCTTACCTCGCTGTGATGTAGTTTCTACGACGTCCCCCTTCACTTCCGGACCTAATCCTCTCTATTTGAATTCAGAAAGTTACTCAAGAACTGCCTGTTCAACTGTACCCTTCCTAAGCAGCAGGCTATCAGCACTTGCATACCCTCACAGGTGATTAGCCATGCTCTATAAGCCCTGTTTGGGCTTTGGGCATCAAATGCCTCAGCACAGGAGGAGTCTTTTTGGCCTCTGGCTTAGAAGGAGCTTTCAGCGCTGATGGAGTTTTTGGTGCAAGAAGAGAACGCTTTGAGGGAGATTTCAGTGCCGAAGGTGTTGTCGGCGTAGAAGGTCCATTCTTGTAAATGCTGTTGGCTGACTGAGTCGGAGCCGAAGACTTATGTTGGTGCCAACCATAGCATTCAGGCAAAGGCGGATCGGAAGCCAGACGCTGGGTATAGGAGCTCAATGCTGCACCCCTTGGTGGTGGATTTCGGACTGTGTTCGGTGTCAGGGAGGTGGTGGATTAAGTGATGTCATACTCCTAGTCAGCATCTTGCCTCATAGTTGCATCTCCTGGACCTGCGGCTCGTCAGTCTTGGATTCCGAGTGAGAGCTCAGACCGGGGCTAAACTGATGGGCTTGCTCACAAGAGGACCTCGGCTCTGGTTTCCACTCGACGTAGAGGTCCCCAAAGAGGTCAGGGGTGTTGTCTTCCTGTTGCTGCTCAGTGGTGTGTTGATCTCGTCTGTACCACAGGGTCGTTTTAAGGGGAAGGAGAGGTAGGTGGAGCAGGAGGCTTCTTCATGCTCGGAAGGCAGACCAAGGTTGCAGACTTGATGAAGGTCTGCTCAGGAGTTATTCGCACAACACTGTGGACAGTACTGGAAAGGAGAAATTTCCATTACAGAGTCCACATTTTCGATGAGAAAGACACAGTTGAAAGCCTCAGGACGGGAACGGGCCTCAAGAGAGGCAATGAAGACTACACAGTAGCCAAGTTCAATGAAAGCCACGAGGAGAAGGAAAGGAACTTGAATTGATTATTGTTTTCACCAACAGGAGTGTAAGAACCAAACAGAAGATCCAACGACAAACACCGCAAGGCTTCGACCAAGAGCTCAGTGGATAAACGACCGAACTAGATGGCAGAACAAAAGAATCTGATATTTGAGCTGATGCCTATGCACATTACCAGTCATGGGAGGAGTCACTATAACTTGTGACTCGAATGACTTCTTTGAAGAAAAAAAAGTTGCAGATGTCTGGGTCCAAACCTAGATTCAAGGAGTGTGTAGAGCATGTGTATGTACAGCTACACATGCCACAAGCTTCTGATTTTCTTGTATACTTGCATTACTGTCTAGCTCCAGTAGGTACTACATTTAGTAAAGGCTCCAGTTATTTGGCTAAGCTGTGAAGCAGGCATTTGGCACTTGAAAATGGATGTTTTTACTTTTGCTGTTATCAGGCTCAAGAGGAGTCCATATTAGGCATCACACCAGAAGGATTGGCTGCTCGTGTTTTTTGTTTTTTATTTTTTAAAGAGTGTGATGTGCAGCAGCAAAAACAGAATGCAGGTGATACTTGGAAAGCACATCTATCAAACTAAAGGTCACAGAATTCTATATAACCTCAAACCCAATAACATACCTAGCAAGGTCCTGTGCTCTTAGAGAGAGTCCTGTGCTCTCAGAGAGTGTGTGTCCGGTTGAACACCCTTCAGTGTTCAACCAGATCAAACATGGTGATACATCCTGGAAAACACATGAAACTCAAGATTGTGGGAAGAGCATAACAAAATACATTTCAGAAATGGACTGCAAACAGAAATGTTTCTCCTCAACCAAAACTGCACTTTATGGATTTAGGCACATTAACTAAGACTATTCAAGACTATGACCTGTCTGCGGACCAACCTCACTGATTGGACTCTAAGTTTGACTCTAATGTTCCTGCTACATCCCAAGATACACGCACTTGCAAGCGTGCAAATAAATATTAGAAAATTCTAGTCAGACCTCAAGTCTCGAAAATTCATTCTATAAAGATTTACTAAAGTTTGGATAGGTCACAATTTATACAAGAGACCTCGGGGAGAAATGCATGGTGTGTTATTAGGAATTCCAGATGCAGGCTGTTCTAACACAAAAACTCTGATATATCTGAAATGTATGGAACTTCTGAGCAATGTAACAAATGGTTATGAGGGCACAAGAGGAAAATAAACCTTTACATTTTAACAACAAAATAGCACACAAGAACTTGAACATAGGTATTTTGCTACTATTGTTCTCGTTTAACAAAAATAACTTTTTAGTGAGTCTGCTTATGTTATTCCAGTGGTTCTTAACCTGTGGTTTGGTGACGCCTGGGAGGCAGCAACGCCTACTCAGCGCACGTTTAGAAAATTAAATATTAACAGAATAATAAGGTGTATATAAATTAAGAAGTAAAATTGAAGATTTGAAGCCTGTAAATGTGAAGGAAATTGGAGGTTAAAAATTAAGTTGGTATCCTCAAATTGATTCCTAGGAGCATTTCAAGTGCATGATCCAAAATGTAGCATGGACGACGTGTGGCCTCCATTAAATCTAGAAAAACTCCAACCTCCCATTAAAATTAAGATTTTTTTAATGATTGTTTTTTAATTAAATAAAATGTTACATCATTTGTGTACTTGCTTGCTGAATGCTTGTTTCTGTATTTTTGTGTATTGCTTTGTGGTTCAAATCATCAAAATTGCTTACGCCAGGGTCCCCGAAATCTAATAATAACTAAGTCGGGTTCCCTGCAATCTGAATAATGATTCACTGTGGGTCTCCAGATTCCAGTAAGGATTAGGTGTGGGTTCAAAGAAGTCCAAAGATTAAGAACCACTGTGTTATACAACTGTATTCCAAAGAAATGTGAACGTCCCTTCACTCACTGATGAACGTTTTGATCCCCACCATCCTGTATTCTTGCAACCGTTTGATTTCCTTCCGCAGTTCAACTTCCACTGTCAAAATACAAAGAAGAAAATTTGCCTAAAATCATACTTCTTGGCTACCAAAGATCGCAGCATTCAAAAATAAAGAAGAAAAACTGCAGTTTCAAGTGTGCAGTGTTCAAACTTTTATTTTAATGAAACTCTTCTCTGGGATTAAGTCAAGTAGCAAAGCGCAAACACAGAGCTTTTGTGGGAAGGGTCTTTAAAATACTATAAAACTATTTCCGACATTTAAAGCTCTACAAGTGTAGCTACAAAGCTTCTGTTTTTATTCCGCAGGCTGTGGAAAGTGTAACGAGTTTGATAACATGTACAATTTGCTTATAGAATTTTAACTGCAATTTCATATTGCGAATAAAGCTGCACATCTATTATATGTTGTTTGACATCCAACTTACAATCAGGCTGAGTCACCTATAGAACAGCACAAGTTTACTGTATTACAAGAGATTGAGTTTGTAGGCACCATTTTTCCTCTTCCTTGATGGCTGGTAATGATAGCAGTGATAAATGTAATTCACAGTCACATTAGAATCACTTATATTATATAGGCCTCAATTGCCGCTTCAGACAAATAAAGAAAAGTTGAACATAACGTGTGTTTTAGGTACAGGAGTATTTTAATGGGTGGGAGGGCACTGTTAATGGCTGCTATCTTAATTTCTACCTCGCATTATCTCCACATTATTACACAACTGACATGGCTCCAGTATAAAATGGTCTACACTTGTTTGCAAAGTTCCACTGCCTCTGCCAATCTGGTGCTATCAAGATCATCCTTATCCTCGATCTGATTAATTTCACAATTACTGATGTAATCAGAGGTAGTGTGTGGAAAATGGGGCCGACCATTTCATCAAAAGGGCACTGCCAATTGGGTTCCGTTCCCCTGGGCGCAAAGCTTCTGCATTTTTTGCCCTAGAGAATAGGTCAAAGGATGGTATTCCCCCTTCGCTGAAGTTAACTTCCACCACTTCATCGCTCAAGTGTCGCACACACACCGTGGAGTATTCAAGCGTTTATGACCATCAATGAAGTTACTACGATGCAGAAATACCATTACCTTAGACTGAGGTATTAACTAGGAGCAATAAATACCTCCTATTTCAAGTTTTCATCTTGGAAATAAAGCACAACGTGGGTTTCATTGCACAACACATCAAGTTCCACAAGGTTTGCTTTTTGTCCGGGCTGCTGTACTCTATACATTTCAGCACATTATACCTGCCACACTCTGACTGGAGAATCGAGAGTGTGTAGTAATTATCACACAGCTCACAATTCCAATCAAAGGGTATATTCTGCTGTAAATTATTACATTTTCTAAAGTGTGCTGCAAAAAGTATTTTTTTGGGGTAGGTTGGCTGAAATTGGTTAAAAAAAAGCCATTTAATGAGATGTGTACTGCTTTAGTTTGGTGCACGATTGTCCATAGTGCAGAGTAATTGAACCATTTTACATAAACATTTAAAAGTATTATAGTTTTATATCTTTTAGATGGATGATCATCCCAGAGTTATGATTCAGATTTGGAGTAAAATATTTTGAGAATATATACTCTATTTGGAAACACAGTGTAAGCTTATGGAAATTATCCATGGCTGGTCTGCACTAAGGGCTGGGAGAAGGCTGACCCCTTTCCCGGTCAGATATAACAATGCTGCAGTCACTTCAGTTGCGGTAGAAGGATTATGTTACTTACCCTGTAAGCATCAGTTCTTGTCATGTAGAGCTGTAGATTCATGTGCTTTGCATACTACTGCCATCTAGTGTTGGATTCAGGAACACAAGTAGCTCAGTGGAGTTGGATGTCTGATTTCTCCATGGTTCTGAGTGAGAAGGTTTGAGGTGAGGTGAAGCTTTTGGTGTAGAACTACTGAAAGTTCCATTAGTGGGGTGAACTATGGTTGACGAGCCAATGTGGGAGCTATCAAAAGGAGGGTGAGAGATGTTTGCCTGAGCTTCCGAAAGAGAAATTGAAGAAGAGGAAAGGCGGAAAAGCGTAAGCAAATATCCCTGACCAGTTTATCCATGCCTTTTGATAAAGGGTGTTTGAGCATTTTGAGTTCTGAGCTGTTGCAAAGAGATCTATTTGTGGAACCCCACCCCACCATTTGTGGATTTATGGGAGGAGGACTTGGGGGTGGAGCTCCCAATTGTGGACTTGTTGCCGCATCCTGTCGAGGAGGAGTGTGTCCAACTTTCCTTATCAGGTGAGGTTGAAATGCTTTTAGTGCTAGGTGAACAGCTATAAGCTCTAGGTAGTTGATGTGGAGACTCTTGTGTTTGGTGTCCTATAGACCCTGAACTGTTAGATGTTGTAGATGCGCACCCCACGCTGGTAAGGGATGAATCCGCTGTGAGCATGAACAGTGGAACAGGGTCGATAAAAGGCCGCCCTTTTTCTTAATTTTGTGTGCCCCACCACTGCAGAGAGCGATGGGTGCGGCCGTCTACAAACACTAGATCTTTTAGTAGACCCTGTGATTGATTCCACGTGCTAAGCATTCCTGTAGAGGACGCATGTTTAATCTTGCATGAGGTACTATGGCAATGCATGATATCATCCCTAAAAGTTGCATAAAAGTTCTCACTGGTAGATACTGGTTGCTTTGAAATTGTAGCAGCAGTGTTTGAAAATTGTGAATTCTGGCTGCATTGGGATAAGCTAAAACTGTTTTGAGTGTTTAGCATAGCTCCTAGATAGGGTTGCATTTGCGCAGGTTGGAGGTCGGATTTTTGTTCATCGACTGTGAATCCCAATTGATGAAGAAGATTTATTCAAATTTAAGTGTGTTGCAAGCACTTGAAATGTGTGTTGGCTTTGATGAGTCAATTGTCTAGACATGGGAGACATTAATTTGTCGTCTTCTTAGATGAGCTGCTACTACTGCTTAACATTTGATGGATACTCTAGGTGACGTAGTTACTCCGAATGGGAGTGCTTTGAATTGATAAGAGTTTTCCTGCTACTGCAAATCTGAGGTATTTGCGATGTGGTGGGTTAAGAGGGATGTGAAAGTACGTCTCCTTCAAGTCTAGTGTTGGCAAAGTCGCCTTGCTGTCAGAGGGGAAGCACCTGTTGAAGTATGACCATAAGGAAGTGTTATGGCAGTACATATAAGTTTAGAGAATTGAAATCTAATATTGGTTGTAGAGAACCGTCCTCTTTTAGGATTAGAAAGTAAAGTGAGGAAACCCATGGTCCTTGATGTTGTATTGTAAATGGTTCTATAGCTCCTTTTGTTAGAAGAACTTGTACTTCTTGTTTGAGCAGTTGTTAGTGCTCTAGAGAGAGTTTGTGAATGCAAGGTGGGATATTGGGAGGATTGCTGGTGAGCTCCAGGCAATAACCATGTTGGACAATGTCAAACCCCCAATTGTCTGATGTTATTGATTGCCAAACGGTAAGAAATTGATGCAGTCTTCTCCGACAGGTGTATGATGATCGGGGGGAATTGTTATCAAGTCACTGCTTGTTGGGCGATGGAGAGGTATGTGGTGGCGTACCTCTGCCTTTAAAATTGTTCCCTCTGTAACCAGCTTTTCGAAATCCTTTAGAGGTGGAGGATTGATTTTGCGGTTTATTGGAAGATGTGTTGGCATCTATGGAGGTACTTTTTGAGCCTCCCCTATAAAATGAGTAGAGAAAGAAGCCTATGTTAGAGGGTGACTGTAGCGCTCCCATAGATTTTGCCACTTCTGTGTCTTTTTTCACTTTTTCAAATGAATCATCCACTTGAGGGCCAAAAATATGTTCCTTGTCAAACGAGGCATTAAGTATTGTTTGTTGTACCTCTGGTTTCAACCCAGAGATTCGTAACCATGCATGTCTTCTGAGGAGAATACTAGAGTTAACGCCTCTGGCTGCAGTATCACAACATCTAATGCACACCTAATAGAGAAATTGGAAATGAGTTTTCTCTTCTGTACTCATTCCTGTCCTCTTTTCCTATGCTCCTCTGTAAGATATTGGAGTAAGACTTCCATTTCGTCCCAGAGGGCCCTGTCGTACCTAGCCTAAAGACCTTGTGTATTGGCTATATGCCAATGGTTGGCTGATTGTGTAGCCACTCTTTTGCCTGATGCATCTTTTAGCTTGGACTCCTTGTCTGGAGGTGGTGCATCACCTGAAGTTTGTGAATTTGCTCTTTTCCGAGCATAGTATATGACTAAAGAATCTAAAGGAAGCTGGCCCTTAATAAAAATTGGGTCAGACGGTTTATATTTCTTTATCCACCCTGGGTGTTCCAATACGTGCACCTACTGGATCTTTAAAAAATTCTTCAGCATGCCTCATTATACCCTTTAACATAGGTAACTACTGCATTGCCTTATGTGTGGTTCCTAATGATTCAAATAACACATTTTCTTCCAAAGAATCCTTGTGTAAAATGGTTCCATGGTATGTGGCTGCCCTGGCAATTAACTCCTGATATGAGGTGTTCTCATCAGGAGGGGAAGGTTTGGTAGATCTTGGTATAGATCTGTGTCTGTATCTGTAGGAGGATCTATATTATAATCATCCCATGCATCTGGTGGTGGTTGTCCATAAGTGTCATCCCCATCCCCTACATCAGGATCTGTACAAGGAGAGCCTTGTGGTGTGATGTCTAGAGGGTCTGGATGTGGTGTAATAGGTACTGGTGAAAATGGTGGACGGATATGAGGAATGGGTTGAAAAGGACTAGTAGCTATATCCTTCTTTTTGAGAGGGAGTTTGTATCCTGTGTCTATTTTCCTCTTGGAGTATGGTATCACTGGCTTTTCTGTAATATGCCAAGTGTCTGGATTAATATATATTTTCTTTTGTTTTGGATCCAGCTTCTCTTGCATGGCTTTCGGAATTGGCTCTGGAGGCTTTTGAGAAGCAACTTTCTGTTTCAGGGCAGAAATTTTCGGTGCAGAGCTGAATTTCTCCTTTTTGTCGTATAGAACCGATGTTTTCAGGTGCCAAAGGTGTGGTATCTCGACTCGAGTCCAAGCCAGAAGGCTTGACCTGCGCTTTCAGTGTGAGCTGGCGGGCAGGGCGTTCGAAGCAGAGTCTCTGTGCCTACCATGGCTGGGTGGCAGTGGTGGCCTGGAAGCCTTATGTTTAGTGGAAGCTGGTTTTGTGGGCAAAGGGGCTTTGGTACTCACGGCACCTTGACCAGCTGAAACATCTTGGGACTCCAGTTCTATCTCAAGCTCAGAGTCTTGGATGGAAAAGGTCTCTTCTTCCACTGTGGATACTTCAATTTCTTCCTCCTCGATATCTTCTTTGAAGATATCAGGGGTGTCATCGATATTTAGTCACTGCATTTATTTCCGTAGAACCCGGAGGTTTCAGAGGGTCTTTTTTGACTGAAATGAGCACCAAGCATCACAGTCTTCTTCCTTGTGCTCCGGAGACAGGCACAGGTTACAGACTTTGTGGTGGTTGGTGCACAGATATTTGGAGTGGCACAGTGGGGAGAACTGGAACAGAGTCTGTTTCATCGGCAGATTACTCTATGATGTTTGTTCGAGTTGAAGTGAAATAAAACCGGCGAGGCCCATAGACTGCGTTTGGAGTTCTCTTGTTCCAAGAAGGATATTTTCTTGATTTTCGACACGCGGAAGATGGGAAACGTGTTCAAAACAATACCGACACAGGTACAGTGGGTTGCGAACTAAAGGGATCCCAATGAACAGTCTCGAACCGGAGAATAGGAAACCACATCTGAAACCGATGCCAGAAAGAGAATAATCTAACAATGGAGTTGATGCCCATGCCATTATGACTGAAAGGAGGAGTCACCTTACCTCATGACTGGAAAAGACTGCTTTGAAGACAAGCATTGGAAATGCAATAGGTCTCGCAGCATTAGAGTTAGTGCTTTTAGAATTGTTTATGGGTTTTTTTTGTAAATCTTTAGCATTTTTGTTTCCTGTAGGCAATGCTAAAGAATTACAAAGAAAAAAAGCCATAAACAAATGTAAAAGCTCTAACTCAAATGCTCCGAGACCTATTGCACTGTGTGAGGGTGAGGGGTTGAGGGTGAGTGAGGGTGAGGGTGAGTGAGAGTGAGAGTGAGGGTGGGTGAGGGTGGGTGAGGGTGAGTGAGGGTGAGTGAGTGAGGGTGAGTGAGGGGTTGAGGGTGAGTGAGAGTGAGGGTGAGTGAGGGTGAGTGAGAGTGAGGGTGAGTGAGGGTGAGTGAGGGTGAGGGTGAGTGAGGGTGAGTGTGAGTTAGGGTGAGGGGTTGAGGGTGGGTGAGGGTGAGGGGTTGAGGGTGAGTGAGGGTGAGTGAGGGTGAGGGGTTGAGGGTGAGTGAGAGTGAGGGTGAGTGAGGGTGGGTGAGGGTGAGTGAGGGTGAGGGGTTGAGGTTGAGGTGTTGAGGGTGAGTGAGGGTGAGGGCGAGTGAGGTGTTGAGGGTGAGTGAGGGTGAGGGTGAGTGGTTGAGGGTGAGGGTAGGTGAGGGGTTGAGGGTGAGTGAGGGTGAGGGTGAGTGAGTGTGATGCTGAGGGGTTGAGGGTGAGTGAGGGTGAGGGTGAGTGAGGGTTTGAGGGTGAAGGGTTGAGGGTAAGTGAGGGTGAGGGTGAGTGAGGGTGAGTGAGGGTGAGGGGTTGAGGGTGAACCATTAATAAAAGGAAGACGTTGCAATGGCCGACCAGACATCCATGGGCTCCTGCAGGCAGTGTCGAGTCTGTCCTCTGTTTTATAGAAGGCGACTATCGCCCACAGCTAGGAGGCGCTGCTGTCCCCTTAATACAAGTCTAGCAGTGGTAAAACTTCGTCTTCAAGGGGTTGCTATTCAGGAAAGAGGGGTAGAGGTAATTAGTCATACACCAATGCTAGGTATCTGCTACAATGCAGCAATGAGGTTGTCCTGGGCACCTGCAACACACACTCTCAAAAGTAGAGGCAAAAACGGTACCCCAAAATGGATGAAAGCCTTAAAAAAGAAAAAACAAGTAAAACGGCGAATAAAAGGAAAAAATACCACTAAAAGAAAAAAAATATTAGTCTTAAACTAGAAAAGGATTTCTCCAAAATAATGAACGAAAATATTTACATACGAAGGGAGTAACTGCAAATTATTACTCGATATTTCTGCGATATGGGCCAAAATAACGAGATACCAGGAAAAATTCGAGATTTGATTCTACAAACTAACTCTGCTTAATTCCCACACGCCCGCTCTGAAGTGCAGACGTGATTACAAAGCGATACAGGTGTAACAGTATAAGGAAAACGAGAGATCAGGGAATAAAGCTAAAACAGTAAATACATACGCGGAACTGAGCTCATTTTGTATTTTTTCACGAACAAGGATGTAATATCTCAAACAAAAAAAACCTTTGTGTTTACTCGACCTCACCAATAATTAAGAAAAGTGATGAAATGGTTGTGAACTCCATCACTGCATAGCACATTTGGTCAGAGCGAGCTCCCGCCCTTACATAGCTATAGGTGCTCAGGAGTGCCCTTGGTCTGACGCGTGAGTAACTTGTGTGACATGTGTTGTGTTGACGCGCCCAGGCAGTGGGGGCGAGGCGCAATAAATTCCAACCCCTAGGGGAAGGGAATTCCTAGCAAGCCTTTATTACATGGCCGGTCGCGCGCAGTGTCTCGAGGGCCCGAAATTCCACAAAGCACAAACGTTGCGACATCGAAAGAGGACTGGGACTGCTTCCAGCTACCTGTGTGGAATCGACTTCTGGGACAGACTCGTGTATGCTCTACTCATTCGGGAATATACTACTGGCCTTCAACTGCTGCTTGAGTCAAGATTTTGAGGTGAAATCCCGTGCCAGAGCGCTTTGAGGCGAAATCCTGCGCCAGAGCGCTTTGAGGTGAAATCCCGCGCCAGAGCGCTTTGAGGTGAAATCCCGCGCCAGAGCGCTTTGAGGTGAAATCCCGCGCCAGAGCGCTTTGAGGTGAAATCCCGTGCCAGAGCGCTTTGAGGTGAAATCCCGTGCCAGAGCGCTTTGAGGTGAAATCCCGCGCTAGAGCGCTTTGAGGTGCTCTGACGTGTTACTGGTAAACACAGGCGGATGTTTGGGTTCGGGTACCGTTCGGACTATATTATTATACGCTACTGAACTTAGAAGGCGATGTATAGCTCCAATTGCCCTTTCAGCTGCGAGGAAACCCCTCCACTCGATAGAACAGTCACCAAGTCAACAGGCATTGGAAAACCAATAGGCTTCACCGGTCAATGGCTTTACCTGAAGTTTTGGCATTGCTAAAGTCTTCCGCTGATGTTGTTCCTCCTTTGTCAAAAAAAGAAAAGAAAAACAAACAAGCTCTCGGCATTGCGTGGCGGGAGGGGGCGGGGGGAACGTCGAGGGCAGGCAGGATGACTCAGGGGAGGGGGCGGAGCGGGGCAGAGCGGCATGTGGGTGTGAAGAAGCCGGGCCTTTGAAGTGAAGCTAAGCTTCACTTCAAAGGTGTCGGAGGAATGCGGGTGGCTGTGCACGCGCTTTTAAGCTCAATGCACATGCGCATTGAGCTTAAAAGTCACGGGCACTGCAAGGAATCGCCACGATTCCTTGCAAGTTAGATAAAGAGTCGATGAGCCCCTATAGTCTCGCTTGCTCGATGGGCATGCGCATCGACAGGCGAGACCTAAAAAACAACTTGCAAACATCTGGACGCAACACTCGATGGCAGGAGTATCTACAGCACACATGTCGCCAATCGATAGCCGCCTTGGAAACTCCAGCCGCAGTACTGCTGACATTGCGCGTTCTCTTTGGAGGCGAACAAATCTAACCAAGGTTCTCCCCATTGCTGAAAGAGACCTTGTGCCACCTCAGACTAGAGAAGCCATTCGTGATCCGCTAGGCATTGACGGCTGAGATCGTCTGCCCTGGCATTCAGAGAACCTGCCAGGTGTTGAACTACCAGGGTATGCCCTGATGTTCCAGCCATGTCCAGAGACGGAGAGCCTCTCGACAAAGGGTCCATGACCCCACCCTGCCTTGTTTATTGCAGTACCACATGGCGGTGATGTTGTCCGTGAACACCTGCACCAACTTCCAATTGACAGAGGGAAGAAATGCTTTCAATGCCAAGCGAATCACTTGGAGCTTCAACACGTTTATGTGGAGCCCTCTCTCTGCTGGAGACCAGTGACCCCTGATTTCCATCTCTCCCATCCCAGAAGTGACGCATTCGCCACAATTGTGAGATCCGCTTGGGGCAGGGAGGGAGGTCTGCCGTTGACCCAATCTCGGTTAGTTAACCACCACTGCAGATCCTTCACAGTTCCTTCCGTGATCCGAATCAAGTTGGTGAGATTTCCCTGATGCTGTGCCCATTGGAACTTCAAGTCCCACTACATACGCCATCTCGCTTGTCTTACCAACAGGATGCAGGACGCCATGAGGCCCAACAGCCTCAGAGTCAACCTCACTGAAATCCAGGATAGAGGCTGAAATATCGGAATCATAACCTGAATATCCTGGACATGCTGCTCGGGAGGATAAGCCCGAAACTAAACTGTGTCCAGAGCAGCTCTGATGCAAGGGAGCGTCTGAGGAGTCAGGTGTGACATCGGCACATTCATAGAGAACCCCAGCGAATGCAGGAGGTCTGCCATAGTTTGAAGGTGGGAGACGACTGCCTGGGGAGAGGACGCCTTCAACAGCCAGTCTTCGAGGTAGGGGAAGACTAAAACCCCTAACCTGCGCAGATGAGCTGCAACCACCGCCACCACTTTGGTGAACACCCGAGGGGCACTGGTAAGGCCGAAGGGGAGCACGGTAAACTGAAAGTGCTTGTGGCCTACCTTGAACCGCAGGTAACACCTGTGGCTCGGCAGGATGGGAATGTGAAAATACGCATTCTACAGGTCCAATGCCACCATCCAGTCTCCTTGGTCTAGGGCAGGCAATACCTGAGCCAATGTGAGCATCTTGAATTTCTCCTTTTTGAGGAAGAAATTGGCGGTCTGAAGATCCAAAATGGGCCGCAGTCCCTTGTTCTTCTTCGGAATCAGAAAGTAGCTGGAATAACAACCACTGCCTACTTCTGAAACTGGAAACCTTTCTTTAGCTCCTTCGGCCAAAAGAGCTGTAACTTCCTCTTGGAACAGCTTTAAGTTATCCTCTGCCAGCCGTTCCTGACTTGGCAGAATAGTAGGAGGAAATGAAAGGAAGAGAATAGCCCTCCTGGACGATCTGCAAGACCCACTTGTCTGTTTAATTGCTCTCCTGCAGGGGAGATGATGACAAATTCTCCCACCCACTGGAGTAGTGAGGTCCTGCAGAATCAGCCTAGGAGTGCTTGGAGGCTGCGGCTGCCGGGGGTAGTGTGGTAGACGACTTCTGGCCTCCATTCAGAGGACAGAAGGTACCGTGTACACGAGCGGCTTGGGCAGTCAGTGCGGGACGGTGGCTAGTATAGGGTAGAAGCGGCTGGAAACCCCTTCCATTACGAAAGGGGCGAAAGAAAGACTGGCCACGAGGAGAGGAGGAGAGGGCCAAGGATCTGGCCGTAGCTCAAGAGTCCTGAACCTGACCAGGCAGAGTCCGCCTTTTCCTCAAAAGGCATGTCCATCAAATTGGCCTGGACATCCCCCGAGAAGACAGTTGCACGAAGCCAGGCATGGTGCCTCAAGGCCACTGTCGTTGAAATAGATCTGCCCAGCGAATCGGTTGTATCCAAACCACACTGTATGGTGAATTTTGCCTCCTCTCTCCTGTCTTTGACAGCCTGAGAGAGCACAGCCAGCACCTCCTCCAGGACTTGTGACAGCAACTATGCAACCATCTCCCAAAGAGAGTGGGAGAAACGGCCCAATAAGCATGCAGTATTCACCGACCGCAATGCCAGACTAGAGGAAGAAAATATCTTCTTCCCAAATTAGTCCAGTCTCTTGGATTCCACATCCGGAGGGGCAGAAGGGAATGCGCCCTGGGAAGTAGAGGCCTGCACCATCAAACTTTCTTGGGTGGGGTGTTGGCTGAGGAACTTTGGGTCGCCCGGTGCTGTTGTTTAATGTATAAATATGTAAATTGTGGGTGTGGGTTGTAGATACGAAATTTGTAGGATTCAAAAGAAATTGTTTTGATACTAAGAAAATGAAAATAGAATTTGAAAAATAAACAAACGAAATGAGACAAGTTTGTTCGGGTTAACATTGATTCATGGGTGTGACCAAAAGTAAGGTGAGATGTGATAAACATTATTGGCATTTGTAGTGTTTTTTCTTTTAATCACCATAGCATAGGACGCCCCCTCCTCCGTAGCCACTGTAGGTGGATAGAGACTGCAGAGTCTGGGGAAGTATCCAGACCACTGGCTTCCACAAGTTCCCCATAACAGTCCATTGTCTCCTCAGAGACATCCTAGTTCTCCCATGCCTCTCCTGAGCCTAGCCCATCCACAAAGTGCTCAGGCGACAACATAGAACACCTAGGTTCTGTTGACGCCGGAATCGGCGTCATACGACGCTGTTTCGGCCCAGTGTCGTCGGATGGGGCTTGCGCCACCGACAGCCGCTGGCGGCGACACTGGCACAGACTTCGGTTTCGACACCGGGGAAGGCTGTGTTGGTACGAGCGGCATCGAACTGGATCCGAGATCGGATCCCTGAGGCCCCACCAGCACCGTGGCCGATGGCGTCGAACCGGATGGGGCCCAAGGGATCACCAATGGGGTCGTTCTGCTAAAATACACGGCGCATGGCGTCGTACAAATCCTTAATTTGAGCTGGAGTCGTTCCGCTCTTGGAAATGGAGGGAGGTGCGAAGTCGACTCTGCCTCCGCAGAACCATGCCTAGAGGGTCGGTGCTCCTTACCTCTTTCGACGACGGACACCAGTTGAGGTGAAGTCGAAGTCTGCTTAGACAACTTCTTCTTGTGCATCTTCCCCGAGTGTCCAGATGTCCTCGAATGGGAGGAAGAGGACTTAGGGCTCCGTGAGCGATACCGCAACTTCTTCTTCGAACGGGATTGTGATCTCCTCAGAGTCTCGCTCAGCGGTGTCGACTGCCGGGCCGCGAGCAACTTCAACACCCGCTCCCTCAAGGTCTTCCGAGCCATCGCCTGACAGTCTGAACACGACTTTGAATCGTGGTCATATTCAAGATACCACAGACATATGGGGAGGTGATCGGTAACCAATATCGTGCTGGAAGAAGTCCAGCACGGTTTAAAACCTGTCTTCCTGCCCGATATCCCTCGCACATGAAGTCGTCAAAAATATCGACAAAGGTCGAGAAAAAAGTCTGTTAAAAAGCGGCAGAGGGGTAGCTCTTCCCAGATCAGTGCTTAACTGGGGCAGAAAGAAAAGAACTGACGCCCACGCGCCTGGGTGGCATCTATGTAGGCACCTTAATGTCGTAAGCGACACCATCGACGTCAGGCGGAGCCGAATGGAGCCACCCGACTTCGAGCAGAAGGGGTATTACTCAGCAAAAGTTTCCGTATCCTGCCAGACGGTTGGAAAATTCAAAGGTAAGGAATCTGCAGCTCGAAGTCTATCAGATTGCCCTTTTCTAACAACTTCTTCAAAGAAATTATGTAAGGGATCATTGAGTAATGTGAATAAAAGAAACAAGGACGGTGTTGTTTGAAGAATCGTCAGTGAGGTAATCAATTATGTAATTTAACATCTCATGAGTGATGTAATATGTGTGTAAGGTCATAATTAGCGCACAACAGGTGGGCAAGTTATAGTTAGTTCACTAAACTATAACTGGATAACTTCAGTTTTTTTTATTTTTAAACATTAGTTCTTATCTCATTTCAACAACTGATTATAGAGTCACTTTAATCTTTTTTCAGGGAACAAACTATATATTTGAGTATATTATGTAACAAGGATATACACTGCTGCTGTGCGCATTGTTCCTTCTCTAAACATGATTATAACAAGCGCGGCTGGTACCGATTCTATCTTTGTCCTGCGTGTGAGTGAAGCTTGAAATCTATAGCTCATGTGGAACCTCTTTTTTGCGTCATATTGAAGATTGAGAAAACCTTTTCAGTAAATGACAGTCATAGCTATCATTTGCAAGTAGTGCAGAATACAGCAGCCAGACTGGTTTTAAATGCCCCTCCTAGAACTCCATCCAAACCTTTGCTCAATAAACTTCACTGGCTGTCCATACGCCAACGAGTAAAATTTAAGACCTGTTGTATTATACACAAAGGTCTACACGATCTGGGACCGGAATATCTGTCAAGAAAATTTTTACCATATGTTCCCACCCGCACTCTTAGGTCAAGCGAACAGTTGTTACTGAGTGTTCCCAAGATCAGCAGAACCAGGCTGGGTGGTAAGGCCCTGTCTGTGGTAGGCCCTAATCTGTGGAACTCGCTCCCACTCCTACTGAGACAATGCCACAACCATCTCCTTTTTAGGAAACAACTGAAAACTTTCTTGTTTAGTCAATTCTAGATAAACGATTCTCTATTCTGGAATTAGTTTAGGTGTTTTTACGAGTGTTATAATTTCAATGCTACTATCATCAGCTCCTCATGCCGGTTGTCTCAAGCGCGGAGATACTCCTTCGGGAGTCTATTCCTAGCGCTATATAAACCTGCCAATAAATAAATACATCATTTTTGCATAGTATAGAAGGATTTTGATCTTAGAGTGGCAGTAAGTATAAATGAAGTGCATACCTGCGTGGCTTTCAATGAATTTGTCATGCTCGATTGGTCCCAGAATCCTCGCAAAGCGCCTCATTGTTTCATACAAGTCCTGGATCTCTTTGGGGTACCTCCTTTCCAGAACTACAACCAAATGGTGAACAATAGAAAATTACTGCCTGAAAACCAAAACATTAAAAGTCTAATATAGTTTATGGCATCTCACACCATTCGACATGCTATAGTACGCCACACCTACGATGATCATTACATTTACATGAGCTGAACATTTGTGACACAGGACAAAAAAAGTGTTGCTTACATTTTTTGTCTTTCATAGCTATTTTCCTTTCAAGACAGAGGGTTGTTTTAACACAATCAATGAATGGGTTTTTGATGGGACATTTGTTTCTCTAATGCAGTTTATTAAATAGTAATTATTTTCTCCAAGAATTGAAATGCACTTCACCCCACAAATCAACGATAATTAGTTTCATAAAGACAGGCTGAACACATTCCAATAGGAGAATGAAGAGCACTGATGAATACTTAAATCTATGGAAAACAGTGATAGGTCATCACCAAAGTTCTGTTCTCCTGCACTTATGTCTCCTTCAGTCGTTAATGTGGGACATTTTTCCAATTATCAGTATAAAAAGGGGAACCTCAAGACTGCTCCCAGTCATTCACTCTCTTGACAGCAAATTAACTTCGACCATGACAAAGTAGGTGGGAAGGTGAGTGGAATACATTTCAAATATGTTTGATGCAGAGGCTCAAAAGGGGGCACCTTAAGCTACCCAAAGAGAAGGTGGTTTCTCGTGGCTGGAAATACCTTACACTAAACCCTCATGGGAAACCTTTGCCACCAAGATAACATGTATGATCTTTTAGAAGGACTGACTCTGTAAACAATAAAAGCAAATAGGCAGATAAAGAAAAATATTGAAGTCCTCTGCTTGCAACTCAATGGATAAACTCCTCTCTAGATATGCCCTATATAGAATCTCTTCCACTATAAGACTCAACACATTCTCTTAGAATTAAATACTTCCCGATACACTGACAAATCAAAAGTGCATTAAATCGCATCTTTGTGCATCACCCATTCATGCTCTTCCCAAATCATTTTGCTTCGTGCACTTGACTTGGTTTTTGTATGCCTGGAACATGAACTGCTGTCAGCATTAAGTTTCGACTGAATGGCAGATTCCACAATGAAGAGTGTGCTCTGTGAACCCCCCTTGACACTGAATATCAGTCATTGCCTTTGTATTGTCTATTTGAATCTTTAAAGTGTTTTATTGCATCAGTGGCAGAAGAGCCACAAATTCTCGATGGACTGCTCAGGATATTTTTTGCAATCACCTCTCCGGCAGTGACCATTCACTTTGGTTCCTAGATCTCTGTTAGAGGAGCCCCCATAAGACTTTTAACTGAGAGCCATCTCTCATAATGAAATCTTGCAAAGCTGGCTTTCAAAGAAACCTTCCTTTTTTTCCTCAGTAACTACTAAGCCAGAGAATACTGACAGCTTTATAGGTAATCAGAACCTTTACATTCTAATCTTGCGATGTATATCACTTACAAGCTTACATTGCTGCTGTAACATCATGTGGATGTTGGGGTTCAGAACGAACTAATTAATGTAGGATACCCTAACTACAGGTACGCACATTGTGGGAAGCTATCCACACACTCCGTCTTATACCATGCTACAACCAGGGGCATCCAAAATCGATTCTACTGACCTCAGTGCTCAGACTCTCAGTCAAACATCAATCAATCAGGATTTATAAAGCGTGGCTAATCACCAGTTAGGGTATCAAGGCGCTTGCAGGCGTCGGAGGCTTATTCGAACACCAAGTCTTGATGGCCATTCGGAATTCCGGAAGTCTATTGATGGTCACAGGTGTGTGGGGAGGCTGTTCCTGGTCTTTGCTGCGATGTGGGTGAATGAGCATCCTCCACTTCTGCTTCAGTAGATGTGGGGAGTATTGGCGAGTAAAAAAAAGGAAGGCAGAGCGTAGTCTTCTCTATGGCTGGTGGAAGTTCAGGTGGTGGTTAATGTAGGCGGGTCCTTGGTTGTGTAGAGCCTTGTGTGCGTGGGTCAGCAGCTTGAATTAGAATCTTTTTTGTACGGGAGCAAGTGGAGTTTCCTGAGGTGGGGTGTGATGTGGGTTCATCGTGAAAGGCAGAGGATGAGTCTGGCTGGGGCGTTCTGTATGTCTGAATTCTCTGTAGAAGGTGTGCGGCAATTTGTACGTAGAGGGCATTGCCATAGTCTATTCGACTGGTGATGAGGGCTTGTATCAAGGTGCGTCTTGTGTGTGGAGTTAGCCACTTGAAGATCTTACACAGCATGCGCAGAGTGAGGAAGTAGGCAGAGGAAACGATGTTGATCTGTGATTTCATGGTAAGCTTGTTGTCAATGATGATTCTAAGGTTTCTGGTGTTGTTGGAGGGAGTTGGTACGGGTCCCCAGTTTGATGGCCACCAGGAGTCGTTCAATGCTGCTGCCAAAGATCAGTACTTCTGTCTTGTCTGTGTCCAGCTGCAGGCAGGTGTTCTTCATCCAGTCAGTAGCATTTGTCCTGCATCTGTGGAAGTTGGTTCTGGTTCTACATTGTTCTACAACCATATGTAAGTGACACGCTCACTGTACACACACATACTCAAAATCCACATGGGACATCAAAGCGAAGTTCTGAGTTTCACTTAACAGCAAGATTTTACACAAGATGGGTAAATAACCCCTGCTCCCAGCGACGGACCAAAAAAAGCGTGGTGTGCTACAAATCACAAAACAAGGTACACTGCAATTACAACATAACATGCAATACCCAAGACAGGGATAGTAATCATTTATCCTTTAAAAGGCACACTAGTTACATCGTCCAATTCATGGGTCAGGTCCTGGAATTTACATGGTCAGGGACAAGCCCGAGCCTTTGTGCTTGATTAGTGTGACACCAGGGCCATAATAATAGGATACTGGTTTCACATTTAGTTTGACACTCAGAACAGGGGTACATACCCATATAGCATGCCAGTAACATTCCTGTCCCAGCAAGGGTACAGATTGCTGACGTTATTACGATAATTATCGAAAGGTCTTTCAGATAGCAAAAAGATGCTAATGACACCTTTAAACACTTTCAGAAAAATGTAGATGGCATGGAGTCCATATTCACAGCGGGGAAATGCAGATTGGAGTCCATGGCTTCAGAGATCAGAATCATAGCGTCGTTAGTTTTGGTGTTAAAAAAGATGATGAAGAAACTAAAGCCCTTACAACAGAACAGGAGTAGGAGATGGAATGTTACATGCATTTCCAAAGCAGTGGAGGAATACTGATCACATACGTGGAAGATTAAGATTCCATGCTGAAGCTTCTTTATTTACAAGTTGCAACGTTCCATTCCTGATCCGTTTGCGTGAGGAAGGTGGTTTGTTTGCCAAAGGGAGGTAAAAGTGATGGCAGAGGCAGCTAAGGCAACATTTTGCTGACTAAGCGAGAGAAGCCTCTGTGGGACTTGAACCTGTGGTGAGCAATTGAGTAGGGAGCCAGTATAGGCAATTGTTGTGTTGCCTTAATTTTAACGCTACCACATCACATAGAATTGAAATGCAGAATATCATATGTTGACGTCTCATCTCTTGTGTCTCATGCCAGTGTCTTATTACCATCCTATTTGACGGTAGTTACTGGCAGTAAAGCGTCAATATTTGCAAGGACGGAGGCTGCTTAGCATTCCCTTAAAGCAAATACTTCTCTCTTGATGTGGTTAATGTAGTTATCTGCACTTTTCCAAGTCTACTTTCATATCTTTACACTTCTGTAGTGTTACAAGACATAGGGGCCGATTAGGATGGTGGACGGATTGCCCCCGCCGGGCTGGCGGTAGCCACCGGCGGTGGCAATCCATCCGCCATCCTCACAGAAATGACCCCCCGCCACATTAGGACAGCGGGGGAGTCCGCCGGTCGTTTTCGCAACCGACGGAAAAAAGTGCTTACATATGGTGGTGGTGTCTGCGAGACACCGCCAACCATATTACGATGCCGGCGGTCGTATGCCTTGGAAAGGCATATGGTCTTTGCTTTGGGGGCCCCCAGGGTGAAGGGGGGTGGGGGGTGCACATGGGGGGTACCTATGGTACTGTGGCGGACGGTCCCTTCCTACAACAGGATGGCGGACGGACAAAGTCCATCCGCCATCCTAATCGGCCCTAAGTTTGTGGACTGACAAAGCTAGTGAAGGGGTCATTCAGGCCTGACGCAAGGCATTTACCTTCTACCATATATAGGGGGGATACATTATGGAGACTCAACTTGATCTACTGATTAACAAAATGTCCACAATATTTCACTTCAAAAAACTTGAGTTTGTTGTGACACCCTCACGCTATTGCAGTGGTTGATAACCTAAATTATAGCTGTTGAATATTACATATCTGGTATTTGCAAACTGTTTCAATTTACGCCACTGTATTTCTGATGGGCTCTTTTTTACCCGATGAATTGAATGATGAATATATGCATACAAAAAACAGAAGTTCCAGCTGCAATATCAGCAAAAATCTGCGGCAACAATCTAAGCAAGAAAATGAGTAACGTGATGAAAGACAAAGGAATAAGTGTGTTGAATCCTTCATTTATAGTGTCATCTTTTTAGATGGTTTAACACGAACTGACATAATAGGAAAATTACATTTTCTTGGGTTGAAACGGTCAGACCAGATCCAATGGACTGACCACCATTTTGGAAAGAACTCCCTGTAGGCTTGCCCATAACCTCACTCAGGAAATTATGGTACTCACTTGGGAAGCAAAGAAGCCCAAGTTTGACATCTATCTTTCAGGGCAGACTGTCTCGCCTTTCGGAGATACCTGCATGTTGTAAAAACAACTTTGGATTTCCATAAAGGTCAGTCCGCCTCAGATGGAAGAAGCTCTCTTCTACTGACTCCAAAACTTTATGTTTTCTGATTTACTTCACCACAGGGCCTCTTGCTGGCAAGTGAATGAATTTTTTGGCACCATGGCACATTGCCCTGAGAAGTCATGCCTATAAATCAGGTTCAGCAAGAATGTGATAAGCCTTGAGAGTGGTGTTAGGTATTAAGGTTCTGAGAGATTCAGTTAGAGAGTAAGACTCCGTGTGTGTCTAAAACACACTCACTCGGAAATACACAACTTCATGTTCACCCCTCAGGCAGAGCTTGTGTCATCTCTGAGCTTTGATACAGGTCAGGTAGTTAAATCCTTTGTTATTTAATCTTGTGGTACATGCTTATCCCACAGCTTCTAATTGATTTGGTCTAAAAATCACACCATGCACATGCAGGCCAGCTGGGATCAGGGCTTCATCTCCACCAGTGAAAAGGCGTGGTTTCCTTGCAGTGTAGAGTAGTAGTGTAGCAAAAGTGTCATGTCAAGGCCTAACGCAAGCAGAAAGAAAATGGGCCTCCTTGAACCTAAGGTCCATATTAAAGACGGACATAGTTTGGGTAAAGAGCACCTCCTTACTGAGCATCAGTGTATCCAATGAATGCCTGTGCTTACAGGTCTGTCACTTCCTATCTGTATTCCATATCTCCCTCCTTCCTTTCACTTTCTCCCCTCCCTGAGTACTTTCACTCTCTCGGTTTCCCACCATCCCTCTCACTCAACTTTGTACTTTCTGCCTTTTTTTATTCCCCCTTCTACCTGAACTCCAAAGAATATCTCCATTTCTTTCTATTTGCCCTCTCAATTTCTGCCTACACTTTCTCTGTGTAAAAATTTCCCCTCTCCCTCACATCTGATTTCTACCTCTCGCTTTCTGTCCTCTTCCTTCCTTAATTTGGGTCCTATATATTTTTCTATTTTCCTCTCAATCAATCAATCAATCACGGCATTTATAAAGCGCGCTACTCACCCGGGAGGGTCTCAAGGCGCTCGGGGAGGGGGATCGCTACTGCTCGAACAGCCAGGTCTTGAGCTGCCTTCTGAAGGAGAGATGGTCCTGGGTTCGCCGAAGGTGGGTGGGGATGGTGTTCCAGGTCTTGGCTGCCAGGTAGGAGAAGGATCTTCCTCCGGCGGTGGCTTTGCGGATGCGTGGTATGGTGGCGAGGGCGTGGCTGGTCGATCGTAGCTGGCGGGTGGGCGTGTAGAAGGTCATGCGGTCGTTGAGGTACTTGGGGCCAGGTCGTGGAGAGCCTTGTGTGCGTGGTGAGGAGTCTGAACGTGATCCTCTTGCTGACGGGGAGACAGTGCAGGTCTCTCAGGTGTCCGGTGAAGTGGCTGTGTCGTGGGATGTCCAAGATGAGTCGTGCGGAGGCGTTCTGGATGCGCTGGAGTCTTTTTTGAAGTTTGGCTGTGGTTCCGGCGTAGAGGGTGTTCCCGTAGTCCAGGCGGCTGGTGACGAGTGCCTGGGTGACGGTCTTCCTGGTTTCAGTGGGGATCCATCTGAAGATCTTGCGAAGCATGCGCAGGGTGTTGAAGCATGAAGATGAGACGGCGTTGACTTGTCTGGTCATCGACAGGGAGGAGTCCAGGATGAAGCCCAGGTTGCGTGCGTGGTCTGTTGGCTTGGGAGCGGTGCCCAGGGCCGGGGGCCACCAGGAGTCGTCCCAGGCGGAGGGTGATGATCCCAGGATGATGACTTCCGTTTTGTCCGAGTTCAGTTTGAGGCGGCTGTTCCTCAACAAGTCGGCGACGTCTTTCATCCCTTCGTGTAGGTTGGCTCTGGTGGTGGTGGGGTCGTTGGTGAGGGAGAGGATCAGCTGGGTGTCGTCGGCATAGGAGATGATGTTGAGGTTGTGTTGGCGTGCGATGGCTGCGAGGGGGCTCATGTAGACGTTGAAGAGGGTTGGGCTGAGGGAAGATCCTTGTGGTACGCCGCAGATGACTTTGGTGGCCTCGGATCTGAACGGGGGGAGGCGGACTCTCTGGGTTCTTCCGGCGAGGAACGCGATGATCCACTCCAGTGCTTTCTCTCGGATCCCGATGTTGCTGAGGCGCTTCACTAGGGTGTGGTGGCAGACGGTGTCGAACGCCGCAGAGAGGTCCAGGAGGATGAGGGCAGCTGTTTCCCCGTTGTCGATCAGGGTTCTGATGTCGTCGGTGGATGCGATTAGGGCGGTCTCGGTGCTGTGGTTGGCCCAGAACCCGGACTGCGAGGGGTCGAGGGATCCGTTCGTCTCGAGGAAGGCAGCAAGCTGTCTGTTGACGGTCTTCTCGATGACTTTGGCCGGAAAGGGAAGGAGCGAGATGGGACGGTAGTTCTTGAGGTCGGTGGGGTCCGCCGTTGGTTTCTTCAGGAGGACGGTCAGCTCGGCGTGATTCCAGCTTTCCGGGAAGGTGGCGGTGTGGAAGGAGGAGTTGATGATGTTCCGGAGATGGGGTGCGATGATGGCGTCGGCTTTGTTGAAGACGTGGTGTGGGCAGGGGTCGGTTGGTGATCCGGAGTGGATGGAGTTCATCGTGCGGGTGGTGTCTTCGGTGCTGATCGGGGTCCAGTTGCAGAGGGTGGTGGTGGCGGGCGTTGGTTCTCTAATATATATATTTTTTAGGCCGAGCATTCAAGACCTCTTGTATATACTTTAGTATATACTTCTATGTGTATATGTACTTTGTGGGCTCTGGAGATCATCCCCAGGACTTGTCTGCTTCCGCTTAGGGACTTTATTTTTGTTCAACTGCCTCTATTTAACTGTCTTGATAGAAAACGACCAGTAGAGGTCAGTAAATTACCAGTATTGCTTTCTGCTGAGGGACTTTCTTTTTTTCATTTTTGTGGTAACGAAAACAAAAACGACCAGCAGAGGTCAGTAAAATACCAGAATCACTTTAGCATTCTCCATATTCCAGTCCATAGAAATTTTCTTCCACGAGCACCCATGAACAGTAATATTTATTTTAAATCTTGTATTTTCAGTGATATGACAACCAAAAGCCCTGATTTTATATTAAAAACAGAACTTTGGACTATACCATTTCCCACTGAAAGGCAATATTTATCTCTGTGTTCCCATACCTGGTGTCACGCAGTTTGGTGCTTACTTTCCCTCCATGTTTAAGAACAGTAGATGTTTCAGCACCCAGGCTAATGTGCTGCATAGCTAAATACATATAAGATCTCAAAGGCGAGACCAAATACATTGCAAATGCTGGTTTCCTTTTCTGTCCACTCCCATCTCATTTTTCTTTTTCTTCTTTGCCCTATTTATGCACTCCATTTCAATCTGCACACTCAAATTTCCCCTTTCCATTGCAATCTATTTTTTCTCTTTCCTCCCTCTACTTCCCTTCTTTTTCACACGTTATTTCTTATTATCCGATGTTTTTCCTCATTCTTCACAAAGCCTTTCCCTTTCTTTCCATTCTGTCTATTCTGTCTTTTATAGATCCTACTTTTTCGCTTCCATGCTATCGTTACCTTTCCGTTATGCTTTTCCAATCTCCTAAGCCCGATTTAAATTCTCTTCCTTAATGCCATCTTGTTTGTATGTCCTTGGTCTATTTTCTCACCCTCTACATACCTACCCTCCTTTTTCTCCCAACTCTCTCTTCTCTAGCACCTTTCCAGGTATCCTCAGCCATAAAGCACCTCATGACAGCTTTCTTTATGTTGTTATCTCAGTCATATTTTCTTGCCGTTTTGCTTTCCTTTCCTACCACTGCTTCCCTTTTCCCCTCATCAATCCCCCTCTATACTTTAGTTTCTCTTCTGGCTTCGTTTTCTCTGCTGATCCCCTTGTATACAGGCTCTAAAGATCTGCTAACTTCTGCTCTACTTTCTGGCTTTTCCAGTGGTGCCTGGGGCCTTCTCTGTCTTGCTTGCCATCACTATCTTCAACTCTCCCTGGCCACCCCTTAAGAATGGGACAAACCAAGTTCTGGCTCATGCACAGAGTCTCCTGGACGCCTGCTCGACTGTATGCCCACAAACTCTGCCCTGATGCATTTTGCTGGAATTGCAAGCGTGCGGAAGGGGATCTGGACCATCTAATCCTCCAGTGTGACTGCGTCTCAGCCTATTGGGACAGGGTATTTGATTTTATCCACAAAGTATTCAATATACCACCTACTAAGGAACTTCCCTATCTTGTTTTTGGCTTTACTAAGGAAACCCAAATTCCTGAATTGGACAGAGCCCTACTAGATCTTCTCCTCACGGCGGCTGTTAAGGTCGTCCTAAGCAATTGGAAAGACACCAAAAAGGCAAGCTATGCATTCTGGTTGAACTGGGTGATTAACCTCCGAGGGGCAGACAACATTACTCTCCAAAGCACTCCATGGCGAACCTCGCAAAGAAAATTGTGGAACACCTTAGATATCTCCTTCAAAACCCATAAACCTCCGTGAACTTACCAACCGTTCGAATTTCAACAGCTCCCGGGGCCCCGGTATAGCACATATACCATATAGTACATATACCACATACCATATAGAACACGTATTATACCACATACCATATAGAACACGTATTCCATGGTCTGAAGTGCTCCGGTCAGTGCTGAGTTGCCGCAACGTGGTGCACCACCTTCTCTTCTCAACTCTCACCTTTTTCTTTCTCTTTTCTGCCTTCTCTCTTCTTCTCCCTATCTTTTCCTATCCTCTCTTCCTCTCCTCTTCTTCTCTATCCCCTTAGAAATATAGCTCAAAGAGATGTATCAGAATGGGACAATACATGTTTTGTTCTCTGTGCAATTTATGAGCGCATACATTGATACTATGTTCACAGCATCTCTGACCTGATTGTTCTGATATACTGAAATTTCCAATAAAAACTTTTGAAATCAAAAAAGAACGGGACAGCAGATCCAAGCAGAAGACAACTGTATTGAACAAAAACATTCCAATTGGAAGTAAGGTCTCTTAAATAAACTACAGCTGGCCACCCTCTCACCTTTGGGCTGTGGTGTCACTGCAGTGATTGTTCCATTAACAGTGATGTCTCTGGATTAGTGATCCTAGAGTTTTCTCATCTAGCTTCATGCTTTCCACTCAGTCTGCTTTTTTGCATAATTTATGCAACACTCTATGCCTGAAAGGGTATTGTTCGGACATATACTGGGTATTCACTTGTGTCTGGACAAAGCTAAACCTTTCTGAAGAGCTGTAATGATAGCGAATCACCGGTCAGGGGTTGCTTTTATTAATTCCAGGTTGGCTCGGATTGTATTTTACCGGCCAAAGCTGTAAAACTGTGCCTGGAGTGGTAAAAGGCTTTTGTCATTATACAGCTCAGCACAGATAGCATTGTGCTAGTCCTATGCTTAAAGATTTTGCTGTAGAAATGGTAAAATACTTTGTCCCTCTCTATTTCAGTGTGGATGGCACTGTGATAATTCTATGCTTAAAATTTTTGATAGAAAAGCAGGCACTTGAGGTGAGCAAATTCAGTGTCTTGCTGGTCTTGTATGGTGCTCTACCCAGGAGCTGCTCTCCACCTAAACTTGGGAACTATCCAGAGTTCTCTGCTTCTTATTTGCATAATATACATCATCACACACTGCTTCAAACCATTCACCAGTCCAGGTATCGGAAAGCAGGCACGGACCGCGTTTCTGTGCTCAATAGTTGTTTATTTTTAGCTGGCCATAACGCATTTCGGTTCTTTCTGGACCTTGATCACATGACAGTGCTCTTTGGCATGTCCTTCCTTTTTTTAAAGTGGCAGTGACCAGTGCAAATTGTTTGTACTCGCCCAATAGACAGTAAAAACCTACTTTGTTTGCAAATCTTGTCAATTCACGTTTTTTGCAGATTTCACATGTTGCAACTCATTACTTGTTAGATATTAGTTTGCAATATCGGAGACTGCATAAGCAAATGAAGACTACATAGTGCGATTTCCATTTACCTTTGACCATAAATACAAATAAATATGTCAATAAATATAAACATAATACCATAGCAGCAAATTTGTATACATTGCAATATGAATTAATAATTAAAGGATATAAAATTCCTAATTCATCAAATTGATATTTAACATTGCTTTAACACTTCATATGTTAAAAACGGAATGTAAGACGTTATACATTTCTGTATAATCATTTCATAAAAATATGCATAAATGCAGTTTTTTTGTGAAACTGTCCTGTCCTGTCATAGGCTATTCCTAAATTTTGTTTGAAATGAAAAGTATGTGTAAAGTGCTGGTGCAAAGTATACCCCACTTCCTTAAAATTGGGAATATAGACCTTAAAGTGACCCCCTAATAGTGTCAGTAACACCCCTAAATGTGCAAATAACAATTTTAAAAAACCCAATGTTTTTATGGTTAGAGTCAGGCGGCATCCTCTCATTATTTTAGTTTTTAGTTTTCATGGATATTATACATCCTACTTTTGCCCCTTGTGTTTGGTCGCAGCTCAGTTGTGAAATCGTATGTGTCTTTATAAGTAAAAACCCGAGTTAAAACCATGATTTAATACCAGTAGTTTAAAACTGCAGATGTTTAAGAATTATTACTTTGAACCACCCGATCTTGCTTTTAAAAAGGATTTTCTATATGCATGTATAAAGATCTTCTGTGGTGTTTAGACCTACCGGAGATTTACTATCGAGATTTAAAATGTATCTTGTTTCTAGTTTTCGCAGCGCACCTTCTCTATCACCTGCTCTTCTATTTTTTGGTGCAGTATCTATGAGGTAATAAGAGAGATTTTGGAGGTCGTTGCTGTGGGTTTCCTGAAAATGTCTGGCTACGGGGTAGGTTAGATCTCTCTTTGTGATCGCCCTGAGATGTTGTAAAATTCTTTTGTTTGCAGGGAGTTTAGTACTCCCTACATATCTAAGGTTGCATGAGCATTCCAAGATATATATGGCGTAGTTCGTTTTGCAGTGCAGAGCATGTGCAAGCTCCACCTCCCTATCGCGAAACGGTGTTTTGTATGTTTTTTTTATTTACACCGTACTGGCAGGCCTTACAATTTTTACATTTCATGAAACCCTTTCGTTGTGTGAGCCAATTTTGTGGTTCTACGCCCTCTGGGCTGCTCTTAACTAGACTTCCGCTCATAGAAGGAGCCCTCCTATCAGTTATACTCAGGGATTTAGGTAAAGTACTACCTGTGACCGGGTCGTTTAACACTATTGGCCAATTGCGCTGTACAATATTTCTAATAGTTTTGTTTGGCATATTGTAGGTTGTAATGAGACGCAATTGTAGTTTTTCTCTCTCTTTTTCTAGATCAGTTAGTTTTGGTTTTAATAGAGTTTTCCTCTCTAAGCTCATAGTTTTACTGATGGCTGCATCTATTGTCCTGCTCTTGTATCCCATTGCTAGAAATCTGGTTTTGCTTTCTAGTTATATTTTTTGCAGATCGATGGGGTTGCTACATATTCGTTTGATTCTCAGCATTTCCCCTTAGAGGATACGGTTTACAAGGTGACGTGAGTGGAAACTTGTCGAGTGCAGGAACGTGTTTCCCGCAGTTTCCTTTCTGAATAGTCTAGTTTCCAGTTTGTAGTGTTTTACAAAGACTTCTACATCAAGGAAATGAATTGTGTGGCTGCTGATGGTTGACATGAAGCTCAAGTTAATATCATTATTGTTGATATTATTTACAAATTTATTAGCCTCCGTTGTAGAGCCATCCCAAAAATAATGATGTCATCAATAAATCTAAGAAAAAGTTTAACATTTTATCCATAAAATGTTTGTGCGTCGTGTTGAGGACCAGCTCCTCCCACCGCCCAATATGTAGGCAGGCGTAGCTTGGGGAGAAGCTGGCCCCCATCGCAATGCCGCGCACTTGCTAGTAAACCGTTTTATCAAACAAAAATACATTGTTGTTTAGACAAAATTGGGTCAAATTGCTTAGCATCACACAATGTGCAGACAGTCTTGTTTTTTCTCTGCCTAAGAAGTGCTCTAGTGCCCTTATATCATCCCTATGTCTAATACTGGTATATAGGGACACTACGTCCAAAGACAACAATTGGTAGCCCTTTTTCCACTCGAAAGTTAGCAATTTGGCTAAAAAAAACCAAAAAAAAACGCTTGCGGCTCTGATATATGTTGCCATGGATTGAACCAATTCTGTAGGAAATAGTATATATATTGGCTTGCATTTTTTAACAGACTGTTCTATGCCGAAATAATTATGTGGCCCGTGGATTTTTTGATCTTTCTGTATTTTTGGGATAAAATATATGTTCGGGATGGTACGGTTTTCCTTATGTGTAAATTTATATTTGTCCAAGGTCAGGATTCCAGCGCTCTTCCGTGCTAAAAAGTTTCCCGTAAAAGTGGTCTTGTATTGATTTCAGTGCCCATATGTTGCTGATTTTATAACACGATCTGTCGTTTAACTGCAATAGTGTTTCTACCATGTATTTCTTTCTGTCCCACAAGACAATGTTGCCACCTTTGTCAGCATTTCTCACAACGATGTTTTTGTTGCTCTGTAGTTTGGAGAGTAGCTATTTGTCTTGCCTGTCTCTTGGATTCCATTTATATTTTGTATGTTGAATTTTATGATTTAGTTTCTTTAATTTCATTAGTCACCTGTTCATTAAAAATGTCAATGCTGTCTCTAGGCATTATTGGATTGAATGTTGATTTCCTTTTGAAAGGTGTGGCTTTTCTTGTGGGCATACATTCCTCCGTAGGTCAAGTTGTAGCTTGTATTGTCTCCATGTTATTTTGAGAACAAGGTTCCATGTTGGTACTCTGCGCCATGGTTGAGGTGGATTCCATCTGCAGTTCCATTAACGTATTTAATAGGGTGGAGTCTCCACTGTTTGTGTCTTTGATTCATCAGCGGAGCCATTAGCTCCTTCCGTTTCCTTATCCTTTTCTTTTTATTTTAATAAAGCATGATGTTTTGTAAGCTTTAATTTCCTTATGAAGCGGTAAATGTCCATTCTAGTGTTGGCATAGTTGAAATTTGATTCAGGGCAGAACGAGAGTCCTAATGCCAAAATTTGTTGTTCAGCTTTTGTGAGGGTAATGTTGGGGAGGTTGAATACTGCTTTGGCTTGCGTCTTACTGATGTTTATTGGTGATTCCACCAGCCTCTCCCTCTCGTCTTTTTGTTGTTTGGCCGATCTGCTTGACAATCTCCTCTGCCTCCGCTTGTGATTACGCCTGTTCCTCTGGCGTTCTGCTAAGTCCTGGGGCGGAGGGTCGCCCTTCTTTCCTCCTCTACAAAATTCATTTCTTCGGCTGGGGATAGGTTTGTTAATATTCTCCTTGAGACTGTTTGTTGTCCATCCAATTCCGCTTCACTTTCCATGTTAGAGCTTAGGTCTGAATAGGAAGTCTATGCATATTTGTCTTTGCTGGTAGATGCCTGGGTTCCTGTTTCATTCTGCATTTTCATTATGTTTAATTTCATAGCATCCTATTTTTTTGAAAATGTGCCCAGTTTCATAGTCCACCCTGTCTCGGTGAAATCTAAACGCCTTGCGTTCTTTGATCTTATCTTCCTCTTTCTTTAGGCGCACTAGCATTTCTTCTCTTAATTTTCTTTCTTTCCCTCCTTTGTTTAGTTGGCCACTTTCCTCATTAAGTTTTTCTATTTTTTCTTGAAGTGCCACCCGGTCTATTTCTGTGTATTTCACCAAAATCGCAACCAATCTTTTTGATAGTTCCAAACTGCTTTGTGCCCAATCACGCATCATATTGGGGTTTGGTTGATCATAGCTGGGGGCTATTAATATCCTTTAGCCCCTCGGGATTCTCCCTACGTCCAGGTAGCGCTGCAGGGATTTGTGTTCCCACCATTTGCCCTGCTCAGACTTCATCAGCTTTTCTAGTGACCCCTATTGCTAACAGTGTCTGCTGCATCGAGGGCACAACGTATATCTGAGTTCGAGATGGTCTTGCCCTCTGCGAACAACTATTGTCCCCTTTGTCTGTATTCAGGTGACAAATGTTGAAACAACTACTGCATCTGAATCCAATGGGCTGCATCACACTGTGCCAGTAGGCCAACAAAATTGGCACTGACCCAGTGGTTAACCATCCCTGTGGCCACCCTCTTCCCTACTGCATCCAGCTTCTTATGACCCCAGTCCTCAGGGAGTTTACACTCTTTTGTGCGGAGTGGACAACTACAGAGCCTGGATCTACATATCTCCTGATGTATGTTGAGTCAGAAGGTGAGGACTTGTATTTTTGCTCTACCCTAGGGGATACTACCTTGCCTTTGACCAAGTCCTTAAACGGCTCTGTACCTGGTTTTAGCATGGCCTTTGATATGGGTTAGAACTGGACAGTCTGCTTTGTTTTGAAAGGGTCGCATTTAACACATTGTCCTCCTCCTGAATAATATGGACGTCCACTTTATGTTATTGGGATGCCCATTTTATTACCTCATAGTAGTATTGTCTGGGGAGAGGGTTTGGAGGGACATAGATCTGAGTCAGGGGACTCGGGAGGGTCTGAGAACAATCATCTGAGTGTTGTCCCCTGTGGCCTGACGCCCCAGCTATGTCATATGTCTCATCTTCATGGTAAAGGCTATGTGATCCTGCTGAGGACTGTATATGCCCTTGGTAGCAGGTCTAGAGATGGCAGGGAAGGGAGAGGAGGAGGTGGAAGGGGGGGCGGCAAGGAGGTGTAGGAGGAGTTGAAGGGGCGAAGTTGATAGGGCTCATGCCCTTGTGCCTCTCTTTGTGACCGGAAGTAAATTGGGAGCCGATTCTGAAGCTGAAACCAAGTCCTTCTTGAAGGTTGGCTTCCGCTTAGGTGGTAGGCTGTCAGCCACTCTGGGCAGTGGTTTAGTGGTAATCTTTAACGTCTGTGGATGGAAATAGTGTCTTTTGCCTGGCATTAAGTTCCACTTGGAGGTGTTCAAGAATTGATTGCTCTGAGTCAACTGGGCTTTTGGAGTCTAAAGTTCTCAATATCAAAGGGGTTGTCCTTGGAAGCAGTACCTTTTTGAAGTGGGCTGCTTCAGGGTCGATGGAGGTCTTGGCTACCGGAGTTTCGGTGCCGAAGGTAGTGTCGGCCCAGAGTAGTCTTTCAGCACCAGCAGCATCTTGGGGCCTGTTGCCGTTTTCAACCCAGGCATGAGCTTTGCTGCAGAAGAAGCCAAAATGTAAGTCTTGCCAGCTGGTTGGGAATGTTGCAAGCTAGTGGATGCAGAGGGTGCCAGGTTATGGGCTTTTTTGTGAGATTGACCTATGCCAGAGCTATTTGGTGCCCCAGAGGGCTGGCTTAACTTAGAAGGAATAATGGCCCGACCTTCACAGGTGGTGCTCTGCCTTGCATTGAGGGAAATGGTGGGCTTGATAGGAGGCTCTGCCATACTCTTGGCCATTGGCATTGCCCTTTAGCGTGGCCCTATTGTCTCATCGTCTAAACCGCAGGATACAACCGCATTCGGCAATAGTTGGTGAGCACGAATGTCCGAAGCCCACTTCCTAGATATCCTCCACACCCGGGATTTCTTCCCCAAAGATAACCAGTGTCCTCTGTGGAGTGTCTGTACATCTTATGATGGGTTCAGTGTCTGTCCCTCCGTTGATGAGGAGTCTTTTTGGACCTGAACTCCAGGAGCACCTCACACTAGCGGTCACAGTCTTGAGGTGACAAACACAAATTACAATTCTGGCGATGGGCAGACCAGAGGCATTTTCTGTGTCGTGGAGGTCTCGGCAGTGAGTTGGCAGTGGTGTGTTGTTTCCTGCTCTAATCTGTGTTGAAAGAAGACCGGGAGCAGTGGAAAAAACATCAAAGTGCGCCTCCATCCTGGAGCTTCAGTCATAAGGCCTGAACCAGATGGCGGAAAAAAAACAATCTAAAAGAGAGTCAGTGCCCTCACGCAATGCAGGCATAAAGAACAGCCAAAAAATACCTTAGAACTCAAGAGATTTCATCAAAGAAAAATAAAGTTGCAAATGTCCCAGCTCTGGACGAGATGGCAGGAGTATACAGAGCATAAATCTATAGCAACACATGCAACAAACAGTTTTTCACTTCCACAGAGAGGTGGGACCACCAAACTGTTTTCTCTTAAAACTATGATATAACTATGACATGGAGGCCTCTGTAAAAACGTTGGTGCATGCAGGGCTTGTAAATGTAGAATACATCACTGTTAAAGTCCCGTTTATATTGCACACTAATTTTTCAGTATGTTGTGCTGCTATCAGTACTTACTCTGACATTTTCTGAGGTTGATCAAACCATGGTCTCTGATAATCCTATAAAATAAAAACACAGGCATAGTTAATTCAAAGAACTTATATTATCGAAGACTGCTTGTATTCAATCATATGGATGTTTTAGATGCTTCGGAAACTAAAACTCACATGAATTTAGGAGCCCTGAACAGCATCAGCATTCTTCACAGCATATTGTGTACGCACATAAAAACACTTCTATTCCCATTTGATTATTTTTAACTCACTAAATGTTTACATGCATGCGCTCCTGATTTAATAAAAATGAAGTTTGGTAAATTCATTTTTACTCTGCCATGCACTTGCAGAGCAAAGTACTTATGCATGTTAACTTGTCCCCTCTCTGGTTCATATGAGCACCTACAGTAAAAAACCTAAAAGAAGGAAAACAGGATGCCAACTTGAACTGTCAGTACTTTGAGATAATAATGGAAATTAGAGCGCGCCAATGAAAAACACATCTTTCATTTCAAAGTCATTTTTTTAGGTCGAAGCCTAGCGTAAGACTGCGCACATGCGCAGTCTCGCAGGAGAGATTTGGTGTTATTGGGAGGTTTCACAAGCAGGCTTTAAGCCCCGCCCCTCTTTCCCATTGGACAGGCGTCACCATATGCTAAACGGTGGCCAGCCATTGGGAAAGAGTCCTCTGACGTACACTTTTCTCTTTTTTGTCCGGACCACTTGGACGGACTGCCCTGACTTACTGCTGGCGTAAAAGGTTTGTTATCTTCTTCATGGGTCCAAACAGATGGCCCCATAAAGAAGATAATAAACCTTTTACGCCAGCAGGAAGTAGGGGCCGGGCCGCCTGTCACTTTTGCATCTCCGCAGAAGTAATCGGTAGGTGGTTTCAATCTGGTGATTTGTGAAATTCCTCTCCTCCCCCGTATCTAATCCCCGGCAATGCTGTACTCTTTTCCTCTCCTCCCCCGTATCTAATCCCCGGCGATGCTGTGCTCTTGTTGATTCCAGACCTAGATGGTGGGGGCGTGGGCCGGTCTGCTGCGGGAGTGGGGATTGCAGACGGTGCCTCCGCTGGGAGAGCCAGCCTTACTTCGCAACATGCCATCATGTCCACTGGTGCCTCCACCACACACAGATCACCCCCGGAATACATCAGCTCTGGGGCTTGTCTGGGATACTGACGCGCCTCGCAATCCGCCCGCGATCTTATCATGTGCGCGAGGCGCCTTGCAGTAAACACAACCGGTGCGGTGAGAAAGCACACTGGCCTCTCAGTGTTTGCGAATGCCATTTTTTAAAACCTACTTATCAAAAGTGTCGACACAAATGGCCGCCAGATCGGTTGTCGCCTGACAGATGGGACTGTGTCCCAAAATGTGAATCTTGGATGAGAGGTTATGAACCAAAAATACAAAGTCGGCGACAAGTAGAACAAATACCCTCTTTATCCTCATTTTAGACTTCTCTAGGCACTTTCATTTTGACATGGGAGAAAACGTAATACTATTGATTCAATAGCTTCATTAGAAGCTATTGCATCGATCCAGCTGTGCATGCCAGATGTGGGTTGATCATACGTGGCAGCGCACTTCAACGTTATTAAGTCGGAGTATTGTGTAGTATTATGTTACGGAACCCTTTCTGTGTAGTATACCAACATTTGCACGCTATATGTGCGTGAATCATACGTGATACTGCAATTCGATATTATTAATTCAATACTCTCTGTAGTACGTCATTGAACTCTCTTGTGTAATATACGTCTGCCTGTTCCCTCCAGATGTGTGTGGGTCATACATTTTAGGTGTGCGTGTGTGTGATACATGATAGCATACCTCGAAATTAATTTAATACTTGTGGTTCTATATATTATTGAAAACTTTTTTTGTATTGTGAATCTGCATGTGTAGGATAGGTGTGTGTGTGTCTGAAATACATGCTAATGTAACGCAATATTATTAATTTAATACTTGCAGATCTATATATTATTGAAGTCTTTTTTGTATTGTACATCTACATGTGTTAGATAGGTGCGTGTGTCTGTGTGAAATACATGAGTGTACCTAGATATGATGAATTTGATTCTTGTAGTTCTACCTGTTATTGAACACTTTTTTTATACTGTACATCTTCATGTGTAGGATAGGTGTGTGTAGGGAGTGTATGTGTGTCTGTGTGTGTGAAAGAGAGAGAGATCGAGATACATGATAGTGTAACTCGATATTATTAAGTTAATACTTGTGGTTCTATGTCTTATTGAACACTTTTTGTACTGTACTGTTCTTCATGTGTAGGATAGATGTGTGTGTGTGTGTGTGAAATTCAGTGTAGCGCGATCTTTAGTAATTAATACTTGTAGTTCTACGTGTTATTGAACTCTTTTCATTAAAAATGTGTCGGTGTATGGTGGACGTGCATGGATCACACCTGGTGCTGCTAATCAATACCATTACTTTACATACTACATTGTGGATAATATTGAATTTGATTTTATGGTATACATATGTTATGGCTATGCACCGGGTCCTACATGTTAGTTCTTCACACGTCGTACAAGATTTCTGACCTTAGAGACTGGAGGGGGGAGTGAGCTCAGTTCCTGGGGCCACCATGTAGGATTCCAGAACCATGTTTCTTTACCAAAAGCAGGACCTCGGTCTTCTCAGAAATCAACTTAAGACAGTTATCTCCCATCCAGCCTACCACCTCACCCATACATATTCTGAAGCGATTAGCAACATCTAAATGATCTTCTGAAATTGAAACCACACTTTGCATGTCATCCGCATATGATACGATCAAAGAACAAAACAACCTAATCAGCTGGGCTAGTGGTGCCAACTTCTTTGTTAAAAAGGGTTGGGCTCAGGGAAGATCGCCAAGGGACCCCATATGACAATGTGAAAGATGTTGATGTAAGGTCGCCAAAGTCAAAAGTGTGTCAAAAGTGGCAGACAGATCAAGTAAGATCAATGCCACTTTCCCTCATCATTCTTATTTCTTCTGTTGCGGCTTCCATTGCGGACTTTGTACTGAGGTATTCCCTGAATCCGTACTGAGCAAAACCTAGGATCTCAGTGTCCAAAAAATATGAGAGTTCATAATTAAGATGTTTTTCCAGCATATTTGCTGGAAAGGGAAGCCAAGAGACAGGTCTGTAATTCTTAACCTTGTGGGATCGAGTGAAGGCTTTTTCAATTCAGGAAAAATTGAAGCTTTCTTCCAAACAGTCAGAAAGATCCCTGCTTCAATGACTGAATTTAAAAGTAAAGTTAGGTGACCTGAAATAGTGATAGGTGTTGATTGTAAAATGGACACCCGGTTGCCAGTAGGTAGTTATAGTTAGGACCTAGTTACCATAGGAAAATCGCAGAATTCTATTCCCATTAACTTTGGCGCCGATTGACGAATCTTCACTAACTTTTCAAAACTCGTGGGGAGCTCCGCTCCGATCTTGAAAGTTCCGGGGGCCGAGAAAAAAGGGGGGTCCCATAACGTGTTTTCTCCATGTTATTTTCCATAGGAAACTTTAGACACAGCTACAGCCCTAACTGCTGAACGGAATTACACCAAATTTGGTAAAAAGGTAGCCCTTGGTTCGGAAAGAACTCTTTATGTTAAATGGTGTAAATCCGTTCAGTAGTTGCTGAGAAAATCAAAATTAAAAAAATATTGATATATAGAGGAGCGCAGGATCCGCGCACACTGCAGATCAGGATCCATGTACCCTGCCGATCGCGAGCTGCATTCTATTTTTTTTTTTTTTAAAACCTTTATTGAAAGACACGTATAAGTACAAGCGCTGGCCTACAACCACAGGGGCCGGCCGCAAAGTCAGGAGAATCAAAATAACAAAGCAATGTATACGATAGGGAGAATACAGGACGGATGCAAATAAAGTCGTTACATCGCCAGCGCCAGGATAAAAGAGGTTTCATTTTACATTATATAAAGGAGGCAGCAACCATATCTACCAGCGCGTCATGCAACATATACAGAAAAGAAGGGGGGGGGGCGGGAGGGAAATAGCCCCCCACGCAAGCAGACGACCACAGTAGGGCAAAGCCCAAAGACCTCACACGCCCATACCAGGTGCAGAATAGAGGAAGAATACCAGCAAACAGATAAAGTGGACGCCACACGTACAGCCCACCCGCCCCGAAAAAGGAGAAAGTGCAGACGCTAGCGAAACAGAGGAGTAAACACCAAGGGACATAGCCCACCCCCTAGAAAAAGGCAATAAAGGGACCATAGAATAAAACAAACTAAAATAACAAACACCCCCCCCACCCTACATCACTGTAATGGCTACGGCCTACCCCACTAAACAGCGTGCCTGTCGCCCAGAGTCACCCGAAATATAGAAAAAGAGAAAGGGAATTATAACAAAGAAAGAGAGGGGAATAGGAAAAGGAAACAGAGGATAAGGAAGAAAGAGAGAGGAGAGGAGCCAGCGACCGAGACATAAAACACTACCCCCCCGCAACAATAATGCACTAATCGAGGTCGAAAAGGAGAGTCAAGAAAAGCTTACACCGGGATGTAAACAGGAACCATCCAGAATAACGAGGCCCGGAGATGCCATGTAAAAAGGGTCCCACAGGCATCCGGGCACGATCACCCCTGTCCACTTTTATGAAGAGTCGAGCTTCCCAACCCCGCCACAGCCAAAAAACAGCAGAACACAGTGGGTCCACACCAGTCAGGAAAAGCCGGTGGGATCTCCGCAAAACACCGTCCCGGCAAACCAGAAGCAACCAGGAGAACTCGGCAGCAGTCAGAATGCAAAAGTTCCTCAAGGATCCATGTGACCAAGCACAGTATCTGAGCCGTCCAGCACGAAGCAAAGAAAACAGGATGTAGAAAGCACTGCAGCATCGGCACCGGGTCCGCTAGATCCCATAGAATCGAGCACCCAGCCGGAGATCCCAGCACAGCCGCCGGCGAAGTTCCAGGCAGTACAATTCGGGGAGACGACACTTCGTCACAAAGTGGCGGAGCCACCATGGCAGCTATCCGCAATTCCATGGCTCGACATTTCAAGGACAGGTCGATCCGCAGAGCAGACAGGGCAAACAAGATAGCACTCCGAGTAGGGGCCGCCCAAACCACGCGAGGGCTGGAGAAAGCAAATGCGGCAGCCTCCCTGTCTCCAGGAGAAAGACACCCCGAGGGGCCATCCGCCATCTTAAGTACAGCACCCTCCGCCATCGCCACAGGTTCTTCCAAGTCCACCAGGAGCACCGGCGGCCCCAGGGCTCACCGCCAAACCGCGGCGGAAGGCGCTCGGCGGAGAAAGGAGAGTCACCAGAAGAACGGGCGTGCTCCCCACAGCACTCGGGGGGAGCCCAGCACCGGATCCCGGTCGGGATTAACAACAGGAGTGGGTTTCTCACTTGAGGGGTGCCGGACAGCGCGGCTTCTCTTCTTCGGGCCGGTAGGCGAACGGACATGCGGGGTGGCCCACCAGCGGGGGCGGGTCCGCCCCGGGGGTCCCGGCCCGCGGCTCTCAGGCTCCCACCATCGGGTCTCTCCACCGGTTCCGGACCGCCGGCACTCCGAACATCTCCGGGCAGGCACAGCACTCGAGGCCCCGGCGTCAGGGCCGGGAAGGCCAACAAGGTGACCAGGGCAGAACGCCGAAATCACTGCACGCCAGAGCCCCGGAGAAGGATGGTAAGTGACGGCTCTTCCTCAGTGACCAAATTCGGAACACCCCGAACAGGATGAAATACAGGATAGGTGGCGGGGAGGAAGAGATCACGGAGCGAGGCGGTTATGCGACCGTTCCGATCGCCATCTTGGCTCCTCCCCGCGCGAGCTGCATTCTAATTGGCTGTCAACACTCCAAAGCAGGAACTGTTGCCAGCCATCTTGTGCCTCGGTAGAAGCGAGGCACAAGAAAAGAGAAAAACTGAGGCGCAAAACAAGAAAAAGTGGCAGGGTAGAAACAACCTGACCCCCTAGGCCTGCTTAGGGGGGTCCCACAAGGACCTCCAGGGCCAAAAAAAGCATTTTTTTTAAAAAGAAAAACGCCGAGATGCTCGCTAGGTGCGCGAATCCAGCCGCGAAAATGAAAAAAAGTAAGCACAGGATTGTTATTAATTAGCCCCTGGGTGAGCCAAGTCCCAGAGACATCTCAAAAATATATGTGCGGGAGACCAGGGGGACTCCCGCAGCCCCGGGGACCACCACCCCCCCGGGGTTTTCTAAAAATATTTGGGGGGGCACAAAGCCCCCCCCAGCCCGGGGGACCGCCACCCCCCAGGGCTTGTGTTTTAAATGGGTGGGGGGCCTCCAAGGCCCCCCCAAGTCCCTAAGACCACCACCCCAGGGGGCTTTTCTAAAATATTGTCTGGGGCTCACGGCCCCCCCACAGCCCCGGGGACCGCATCCACCACGGGGCTCTAAGCACGTCTCCCGTCCTACCGTAGCAAACTCTGCTTTGGATTTTGGAAGAGAGAGCAGGAAAACCTGCTCTCTCTCCTAAAATTCCACACGGGGGGCTGCATGTCTGCAGCTCCCCATGTGGAAAAGCAATGCCGACTCCCGGAGGATGCGGGGAGCCGGCGGGACCGTGGGGGTCTTGGGGCTCCCCCCACGGTCCCTATCTAAGTGCATAGGCCCCGGGGGATGGGGTCTTTGGGGCGAATAGAAATTAGTGGTAGGAGCCAGGTTTTTTTTTAAACGAAAAAATTTGGAGGCGCGGCTCTCGGGGCGGCCCCCTGGTGTGAACACACTGGGTGCGTGACTCCAAGCAAAAAAAAATTAATAATTTTTAATATAAATCTAGGTTATATGTTTGGATCTTGGGTGGTTCTATAAAGAGTCATTTGTTTATTGGGAGATTTTGGTTCCTACAAGTGCCTATGCAGAGTCTAAAGTTGTAGAGAAAGACTCTGCTACCCTCATCTGTGAAATGTACACCATCTCTCCTGTAGATGCAATCAATATTAAAACGCAGATTGTTGTTGTATAGGGACACCATACTATAATCTCCGAGATAAGCAGAAACAGCTTTATTGACGTGTTTCTTAGCTTTCACAATCTGTGGACAAAATTGATTGGACCAGTTCCATTTCTGTCTTTGGCACATGTTAGAGTAGACAAAGGCAGTTTTGGGGAAAAGTCAATTCTGCAAAGGTGTCCTTTATTAGCATTTCCAGACCTACCTCAGTGCCTAGGTCATTGCCACCACAGTGGACAATTATGAGGTCCTACAATCATGCAGACCTCTAACCAGCTATATACTATTGATACGATCTTCTAAATACCCAATACCTATGCAATCTAGGAATTCTTCCGTCTGTCCCATGTACTTTTCCATTCACCCATCCAGCACTATTTACGTATCCGATCACTCCACTAATACCTAAGCACTTATAAATTCAGCACGCACTTTCTTTGCAACACTGAAGTTACTCCAGTTATTAGTCGTGCACTTAAGGAATGGCGTAGTCATTAACACAAGTGCAGGTACAATATTTTGTACACTATGCATACACACCTCTAACCAGCCACAAACTATTGATACGCTCTTCTAAATACCCTTTTGAATTTTGTTTGTGCTGCAGACCGAGAGGACACGAGCGAGGACGAACACCCAGAGAGCCGCGGGGGCCGTCAGAAGACCGCCCCGCCCCTCCTCCTTACACCGGAAGTACTTTGGGAAGCACTTGCGTCCGCCGCATGGACGCGCGCCGGGCAAAGCCCGGGCCATGGGCGGGCCCGTTTGAGCCCCTTCGAGCCTGTTCGAGCACGGACGAGGATGGGACAACCCTCCCCCCCACCCCGCCCCCCCAACACCTATATTAAGGTCAGTGTGTGTTTATTTTACATCCGATATAATCCCCAAGCTGCAGGACAGTCTACGGTGGTGTTGGCATTACCAGTTTTAATATCATGTCTTCCACTAGGGGAGGAAACGCCACGAAATCGATAGCCGGAGGATCGGTAATAGGCACTTTGGACCAATTCCTCATAAGAGCATCTTCTGTCTTAGCTCATGAAATTGAGCTGACAAAAAAGAGATTATCGTTGGACATTGCACTCGATAAAAGATCCTCCATGGGAAGTTTGGCCAAAGCTCGGTCACCTATTCCCCAACAACCTACTAACATTATTTTGCAAGATAGTTCAGGGGAAGGTGAGGGGCCCCAGTTCTTGCAACCCGCTGGATGTTTGGCAAGCCTTGCGGATAGTGATGTTGCCTCTCTGCGCTCCAAGGACACCACCAACTCTAACATGCACCCCAGATCATCGCTATCTAGCGTCAAGACCCGCTCTGCCTGTAGCTCCAAACCAGGGGGGTCTCAAGCTACGGCAAGCTCTATGTCAACGTTAATGTCTAAAAGAAAGCGTAGTGGGGCCCACGCAAAAGGAAGAAAAGCAAAGCAAATTAAAGTGAACACAGCCACCGAAAGCGAGTCACTAACTAATTCCAACTGCCCTATAGCAGGACAACCTGTTAACGATGCAATTACGTTGTCACCAAGTCCTGGAGATGTTCTACCAGCTGAGATGGGATTGGACTTTTGGTCTAAGCTAGAACTCATCTTTAAAAAGACCTGCCTCCCAATTTATGATAGATTGGACTCTATTGAGAGCAGGCTTGTGTGCCTGGAATTATCGGTCGCATCGGCCCAGGCACGGGGTGATAATCGGGCCAAGGGGGAGACCCGTGTACAGTCAAACACGACTGGGCACATCAATGTGGTCGCTGACCCTATAGTTACACAGAACGTGATCAATTCAGCCAATGTTCCTGCTCCTGTGGGGCCTATACATTTCTCCTAAACACCCAATTCTGATAATTTAGCAGTCCCCACCCAAACCTCGCGGAGAGATAGGCCACGGATAGTGGAAGGCAGTAGACCTGAGAATCGACAATCATTAATGAATAATTCCTCTTGAGTCCAACCTGTAAAAACCTTCCCTTGTCTAGATCTCCCCCCTGAATCTACCCCATATGTTGTGGTCCTAGCGGGGGTCCCCTCATTGGGCCAGGCTATAAGGGAGACGTAAATGGATCTAAAAAATAAATGTATCCACTGGCTTAATTCCAACCGGCCTTTCACTACCCAGGTATCTGCAGAAATTCTGTTTGCAAGATGGGTAGATTGGGTGGGGTCAAGGAAAAAGTCAATAGAGGGAGACTGTATAATTATTAATTTTAAGGATATCATAGCTGTTGATCACATTTGTAGGTGGGTCCAGTGTCTTAAATTCAGTCTCTACCCCGGACCTATTTTTATCCACCAGCATACCCTGCCCCCTTAAACGAGTTGGTAGATAGGGGGTACAGAACTAGAGCAACACTGGGGGTTTAAGGTTGTTTAATAGGTATGACAGGTTGTCTGGGCTGGAAGACTGTGACTGACTACCCTACGAAAATGCAGTGGTTTCCAAGGAGAATAAACCAGAAAAGAGTCCATCTCCTCCGGTTGTTAAAACATGTCTTCAGGGCGGGGTTAAGGGTACTAAGCCCAATCAAACCGACCTAATGGTCGAGACCTTAGCTACGATCCAGACGGGGCACGAGGTAATACTAAACCAACCATTGAGTGAAATATCCCTATCGGTATCTGAGCCGAACAGGGAGTAAGGACGTCCTCCTTTGATAAGCTGGCTGGAAAAGGGTGGAAGACACCTTGATGCAAATTGTCCAACCTCACTGGTATCCTGGAACCTAGCGGGCCTGGGTTCGAAACTAGTCTCGGCCGACTGGGCTAATTTTATTGAAAAATTCGATTTTTGTCTCTTTTAAGAGACTTGGTCGGTGGATCCTGTTTTTAGGCTGGGTTATCTTAGCTATTACGTCTCCGCAAGCAAGAAAGAAAAGGGTCGCCCAATTGGGGGTTTAGTGATTTGGGCTTGGCAGACTCCAACCTGTAATATTCATCAGCTTCCTGTTGCAAATGAAGATATCTTAGCTGTAAACGTTACCTTCCCCGCCGGGGAAAATATTACAATCTTTAATATTTATGCAAGAGGACTCCCGGGAGGAAAAAGGTCAGAAGTAATATCTGCCCTCGATGATTTGATTGAGGATTTGCCTAGAAATACACTGCCACTTGTAGCGGGAGATTTTAACACTACCTTCGAGCCGTTGGGGCATGATGATCAGAGTCTAACGGAGGAGGAAGACACAAGATGGGGTATCCCACAACTTGAATTGTCTCCCATAAGAAAATGGACCGAGGCAGCAATCCAATTGAAAGGGCTATGCATGGCAAAACAGCTGAGGGCTGCCAACGGCCGTAAGCCGTCTGATAGACAGGGTTACACGACGTATGATAATGGCCTTAGGTCTAGCTGTTTAGATTATCTGCTTGTTCACCTAAAATTATGGCATTGTCTTGGTGGTATTGGGATGCATTGAGATAGACCATAACCCCCTTGCTTCATTATTTAAGTTGGATATACCTGGTGCTGTAGTAGCAATCCAGGGTAGATCAGCGCCAGATCTTGCCTTCACCAATGACATGCGCCACCTTATGTGGAGCGAAGTCATGGAGCAGCCAGATACTCTGATGACTATACGAAAGGAAGCAAGTAAGGTATTACTAGAACTGAGGACCAGTGTCACTAGTAAGGACTTCCATCTCCTTATGATCACTGCCCATACTAAACTCTTTGCCCATTTAAAAAAAAAAAACGCTTCTGTAAGTTAGGCCCAGGGATAAGTAAATCATGTAAGAAACCCACAGGGTGGTACAATGTGGCTTGTAGACAAGCACGGACCAAGCTGGGATTAGCATTAAAAATGAAGGACCCAAGTGAGGTAAAAGTGGCCCGGATCAGTTACAGGAAAGTACAGGCAGAGGCGAAAAAGGATGAGAGCAAGTGGCAGGAATTGAAAGAAGCCGGTCTGGCCAAAAACCCAAAATTATTCTGGGATGCATATAAATGGGATAGGGGCGGGTCCCCGGACCGCCCACAGAATAATGTTGCCCAGCATCAGTGGGTTGATTACTTCAAGCCACAGTATGCCTGCCCAGATAGCTCTGAGCACATAGGAACCTTTTCCTGCACATATTATGAAGGAGATGCCTTTACCTTAGAAGATGTTGACAGGGCTTTAGAGACAGTAATTGAGGGAAGAGCACCGGGTATTGATTGCATCCCAGACGATGTTTTTCTAAATGACAAGGAAACTTGGCGATTTTATATTGTCTACTTCGCAAATGCCATTGCCCCAGGGGCTGATATTCGTCATTCTTGGAAGGGGGCAGAAATTATTCCGATGCATAAAAAAGGAGACAAGTCTGTTGCAGGCAATTATAGACCCATTAGCCTTATCGACTCAATCCAGAAGAATATGGGTAGACTGGTTTTGGGTAAGATGCAATCCTGGATGGACGAAAATAATATCTTGAGTCCTCTGCAGGCCGGTTTCCGCCCCCAAACAAGCACAGTAGACCAAGTTTTTAGTTTCATTACCCTCTATTGGCGGATAGTGGTGTTGGAAAAAGGGGCACTGTACGCTGTGTTCGTTGATCTGAGGGCAGCTTTTGACCTTGTTTCGCGTAGTAAATTATGGCGAGTCTTGGAGGAGTTGGGGATGGCCCCAGAGCTGCTGACACTGGTGGTCCGCTTGCATGAGGATAACTTCACCCGGTTCGGTGGGGGATGCAGGGTGAGGTGACGGAAACCTTTCCTGTTGAGCGGGGAGTGCGCCAGGGATGCGTTATGGCGCCTACCCTGTTTTCGCTCTTCGTCAACGGGGTGGCAGACTTCCTTTCCTTGACCCCCACGGATGCCCCAGTGCTGGCAGGTACTCGTATACCAATCCTCATGTTTGCGGACGATATCTTGCTAATCTCTAAAACACCTAGTGGTCTCCAGCGGGCCCTCCAGCGGTTCGGAAATAAATACTGCAAAGACCAGATTCATGTCCTTCAATGAGCACAAATCTTTCAGAGGAGGTGTGTTTATGAATAATCTCCCACTAGAGCAGGTTAGCGCCTTTACATATCTGGGTGTAACCCTACAGAAGGACCTGCAGTGGAAAAGCCAACTCGACCTAGCTGTGTTGAAGCACCAACAGCAATCAGGGTGTCTCCTACACAAATTTAAGACTTCATTTACCAAACCAGTTAGCCCAGTACTCGAGATCTATGGGATGATGGTCTTGGGTTCGGCCCTTATAGAGCCGAACTGTGGGGGTTCGAGAACCTAAAATGCTTGTCCTTGGTGAATGAGTTTTTTCGGAAAGTTACTAGCGTCCCACAAAGCACCCCACTGACACCACTATTATGGGATATGGGCAGGAAACCAGTTGATAAGCTGGCAATACTTCGGCGATTACTCTACTGGCGTAGGATATGGAGCACTGAGGAGCTTTCCCATTATGCCTAAGGCCTCTTGGACGTCATTAAAAACAATCTTTTCCATAAAATAAAATGGCTGAAGGAGATCAGATCTCTGCTTGTGAGGTTGGGTATGCATGAGCTATGGGATGATCCCCTGAATGCAGTCTTTCCTTCTAAAAAAATCTTGAAGGAAAGATACTGGGATATGGTCCTTTCATCGACACTTTCGAAAGGTCTCTCATCGCACCTCACAGGACGGTTCCTTGAATTCAAGCCCTGTCCAAGGTTTGAAAAGTTTGGGGATTTTATTGAAAAGCCCCATGACCGTAAACTGTATTTCCAACTTAGGCTGGGTACCCTCCCAACAAGGTTATTTACAGGCAAGTGGGTGGGGTCCTCTGAAGACAGATGCCTTAGGTGCTCAGACCAGCAGGAATCTGTAAGTCACATCCTGTTTTTCTGTCCTTTATATGCTGCACCTCGACGTAAATGGATAATTCCAATTTGTCGACAAATGGGCACTCGTAGATATGTTGAGGCTCTGAGAATTCTAAGCACAGACCCCAATCCACCATTAGCCATTGCAGTGGCGAAGTTTTTGAACTGGGCTTGGGCAATACGCTCAAAAACAATGTTCCCTGCCAGTTAGCGAATAGCCCACTTTGTTACCTGTCTAGGCTCTAGACAAAAATCAGCATTAATAACTTCTTGTATATGCACGAGGGGAATGGCTAACCCGATTGTTTGTTTGATACTGTGTCTTACTGAATCACATTTCATCCGATACAATGAATTAGTAACATGCTAATAATGGTATCTTTTAAACTTATTCAATAATTATTTTATGTTCATATATTTTTTAACCTGTCTATTCGATAGCGGTCACGTAGAATTTAAGTGTATTTTATTTATTTATATAGAATGTATATAATGGTTTCTTTTAGATTGTGTAGTCTGTTGAGGACTGATTTTATCTTGTGTTTTAATGACTTAACTGTCGAATAAAGTTTATGATGATGATGATGAGGAGAATACCCAGTTAGTACCTATGCAGTGTAGGAATCCTCCTGTCTGCCCCATGCATTTCTCCAATCACCCATCCAGCACTATCTACTTACCCTATTACTCCACCAATACCTAAGCACTTATAAATTCACTACACACTCTGTTTGTAATACTGTAATTATTTCAGTTTCTAGTCATGTACCTATGGAATGGTCTATCCACTAACAAAACTACAGCTACAATATTGTGTGCACTATCCATGCAGACCTCTAAGCAGCTACATTTTATTGATCCCCTCTTAGAAATACCCACTTAGTACTTATACAGTGTAGGAATTGTCCAGTCTGTCCCATGTACTTCTTTAATCACTTATCTACCAGTATCAACTTATCCTATCACTCCACCAATACGTAAGAACCTATAAATTAAGTGTCATAATTCCAGTAACTAGTGATATTCTTATAACATGACTTAGGCACCAACACAAGTACACATACAATACAATGTGCATAATCCCTACAAATCTCTAAGCAGATACATACTATTGGTCCACTCCATTAAATACTGAAGTAGTACCCATGCAGAGTAAGACACCTCCGGTCACTCATATGCAATTCTCCAATCACCCATCCAGCACTATGTTGTTATTGTATTAGTCTGCCAATACCTAAGCAATTATGGGGCAGATTTACAAGCACCCTGCACCACCACTACGTCACTTTTTGTAACGTAGTGATGGCGCCACGCACTCCTTCATATTTACAACCCCTTCATACACAGCACTTTGCGTTGAAGGGGCGTTCCATAAGTGTTGTTGTGGGTGTTCCCACGCAACACTCATAGAACAAGACATCTCCAGATTTATGAGAAATCGTAAATCTGGAGATGTGTGTGAATACTGCGGCATGCTAGAGTTGGTGTAGCAAGGCACAACGAGGAGAATTGTTTACATTTCTCCTCATTTGTTTCTCTTTCAATGCATGCTGCATTCCACAGCATACATTGAAAGAGGAAAATGCCTTTATTGATTGTTTTTGTGCAGGAAAGTGTCCCTTCCTGCACAAAAACTATCTCCCCACGACACAGACATCCTTGCGCCATGGTGCATGAATGCCTGTGTCACCGCATGGCTGCACTTTGTGCAGCAGTGCAGAGAGAAGAACAGAGTTGCAACATATTCATGTACATATGTCACATCCATGTGCTTCGGAAGTGCTGCAGTGCAGCTAAAGAGCTTGCAGTGTCACGCTGTAGTACTTCCTCAAATCTTCACCTATGAATTCACCATACAATACTAATGTATTCTTTCAGTCAATCATGCTCTACACATATATTCAACCAAACTTTCAGACATCATGCAATTATAATTCTTTTCTTTAACCAGAGAAGGTAGTTCTGATAAGAACTTTTTTTTTCTTCTTTTGTTATTTTGTATTTTTTTAACAATTTTGTAGTTTTTTTGCTTTTTTTCTAGAAAGAAAACAGTAAAAGGAAAAAAATAAACAGGTAACTTTTGGAATTAAACTACATTCCAAAAACAAAAATAAAAAAAATAACATTTATGATTGCGCTGGACGAATGTCCATTGGAGGTGTTGATGTGGACGCTCCGGAGGCGCTAGCAATGGCGGGTGGTGGATTTTGTGCTGCACGTCCCATCTCCTCTCGTGCCAGATTGCGTAGGTGGATGGTCCATAGATGTTTGTACATACTTGCCGCTCCGCAGAAGTATTTTTTTTCACTGCCTCGCGACAGGACCCTCTGACATATCAAGCATGTGACTTTTGTAGCATTTACCTTTTTATGACTAACAGGAAAGGTAACAAACTTCCAGATAACTGACCTAGCCTCTGCTTGGGTGGATCTTTTTCCAAATAATCTTCATCCGAAGAATGATGAGGCTTTGAAACATGTCGACGCACACATGAGGTGTTGTACATTAACATACAAAATGTCTCTACGCCACCCCCTTTTAACAGTACCAGCACGGAGGTCCATTAAAATTAGACCTCACGTGCCAGGCACTTTTTAACTTTCACTATCCTCACTTTTTCGAACCCACCACTCACTTTATAACATAACCCCTCCTCACACCACACAGTCAAAAAATCATAGTGCTCCCTCGTATTCCGTCGGTTAGTAGCACGCCGCATCCCGTAGAGGGGTGCGAACACCCCAATGATGAAGCATGACACCAAGGGTCCTTTTGGTGTGTGAGGGGTATTTAAAGAACACTGTGTGCTCCCCACCACTGTAGGGACCACACCAGAAACATCCTTGTGTCGATTCTTTTTGTTTAGGTAATTGTGTTTGGGGAGACCGAATCCACTTCATCTCTCCTCTCCCTTTTTGTTGTATTCGAGGTTGTGAACTTGCCATTCTTACAATACAATATTAGAAAAATACCCCAAAAAACTGCAAAACTACCTCTTGATGTAGAAGAGATGTCTCTCTTGAATTGCTCTAAACAGGAGGACTAAAATGGGTGGGGTCCTTCAATAGTTACAGTAGGAAATGTCATAAACCAATCAAATCTTTTTTTTTTTAGGTCACATGGGATCCGCGCACCCTACGCTCATGAAGAGCACACCCAACGCGACTTCGCGAAAATATATTTAAACATAATATAAGTTTAATTTAAGTACAAATATATTATTTTAATGAATGTCTTAGATAATCTCTTGCCCTAATATGGATATTAAAGACACATACATATCATTTTAGAACATAAAAATAATTCGCGGGAGTCGCGCACCCAGCGTGCCCCTGTACGTATACGCTTGTGTCGCGAATGCGCGGGAGAAGGAGTCGCGTCCCGGTCACATACCAATCGCGCACATCACGTAATATTAAATGTATATGATGCAACTGAAAAACACGGAGCCGTCGCACACCGTACGCGGACCCTTCACGACTTTTCTAAAATGGCGACTAGAATTTGCGCACCCACCATAATAGGTACGCTCTGGGTGCGCGACTCAGAAAAAAATTTGGGAAAAAATAAAAGAAAAAAGAAAATATTATGAATATATTAAAATTAAAAAATTAAACAAATAAATAAACAATATTTCAGTTTGAATTTTTTTGCATTTGTTTTGCAATTTTCAAAAAAATATATAATGTAATTTAATGAATAAAATATTTATAAACAGTTGAAAACCGGACAAAATTAGTACAAAAAATAGATATTACTACTATTACACTTAAAAATGAGCATTTAAAAAAACCTTTGAAATTCATTGAAAAAACCATAGGTTTCAGAGACATTATAGTTAGAAATTAGCATTTAAAAAAACATTGAAATTCACTGAAAAAACATAGGTTTCAGGGGTGTTCTAGTTAGCTGGGCATTTCACTCGTACAAAACCATAGAAATTCCTCCGTTATAGTTAGTTCTGCTAACTATAACTCGCACGCCCGCAATGCACTGCTGATGATGTCCCATATTACATCATTCTTGACATGGTCAGCGACATCACTGATGACATCATCCACGTGACAATCTGATACACCTCATCACACACTAGTATAACCTTTGATCACTCAATGTAAAATACAGAGTACCATTTTTGAAACCATGACACACCAATACCAGTTACAACATATCCACTGACTGATTCCTAGGTCTACACACAAACATCTACTCACTCACCCATAGAATCACTCATACATGCGGTCACTGATCTATAGAACACTATCAAATGCACTCATACACCTTTATTGACATTGACACACCAGCACTCATCCTAGTCGGTTATGCAGTCATCCTACTCACTCATGCAAACAATCAATCACACTTCCATTTACGCACCTACACAGTTATACAAATACCACCTCATTTATTCATACAGATAGTAACTCATACTTAGTGTCTTATAAAATCCCTATTACAAGTATACACTCATCCATACAGTCACTCTCACAATCACTGACTCTTACGTATAGTTATTTATATACAACTCTCACATATACTGCCTTTTCTTTTTCTACTTCATTGGAGATGTACCACTGAGACATATATTCGCTCATCAACACACCCATAAACACACTCACTCACCCAAACAACAGTTTTCACATGCACTCTTGAACTCATACACCTAGTCATTCAACCACTCACACATCTGTGCAGACACACCCCCACCCAACCATACACACACACTCAGTCAGTCTCCCATACAAATACTCAGCCAACTAATCAATAATTAATATAGACACTCATGTAGCTAGTGATCAACTGATGCAGCAGGTTACACAACAACAGACAGAGTGATACAGACATTCACACAGTTTAGTCACTAACCCATGTATTTAGTGAGACACTTTAAATGACTCACTTAAATAGTCAGTCACACAACTAAATCCTCCATCCAGACAGTTATATATCTACTCATTCTTCAATGCAGATTGCTATATATATAATACATATTTAAATATCAAACAAAACCACATTCACTTGATGATGTCATCAGTGATGTCATTTGAGAGTTCATCAGTGATGTCACTGACGTCATGAATGAAGTAATATGTGACATCATCAGCAGTGCATTGCGGGCGCGTGAGTTAACGTCCCTGAAACCTATGTTCTTTTCAGTGAATATATATATATTATATATTCACTGAAAAAACCATAGGTTATAGACCATATATAGTTAGGAATTAGCATTTAAAAAACCTTATTTTACTCACACAAAACCATTGAAATTCCATATATAGTTAGTTGCACTAACTATATATCGCGCACCCGCAATCCACTGCTGATCATGTCACATATTACATCATTCATGACATGGTCAGTGACATCACTGATGACATCTCAAATGACATCACTGATGAGATCACTGATGACGTCATCCAGTGACTGTGTGTTTCTGTAAAGTTTAAATATGTTTTACATATTGAAGAATGAGTAGATGTATAAGTGTCTGGACGAAGGATTTAGTAGGTGCATGACTGAATGTATGAGTGAGTGATTAAATGTGTCTCACTGAGTGCATGGGTTAGTGACTAAACTGTCTTAATTTGTGCATCATTATGTCTGTTGTTCTGTAAACTGCTGCATGTGTTGATCATTAGCTATACGAGAGGCTATATGTGTTATTAATTGGTTGCCCAAGTATTTCTATGGCAGATTGAGTTTGTGTGGGGGTGGCTGGAAGGTGTGTGACTCTATGCATAGATGTGTGAGCAGTTTATTCACTAGGTGTATGAGTTCAAGACTGCATGTGGAAACAGCTACATGGGCAGTTGACTGTGTGCATGAGTGTATTGATGAGTGAATGGATATCTCAATGCTACATGTCATAGTAAGTACATATGTTAAACACAGTACATGTGAGAGTTGGCATATATAAATAACTGTGCATGAGAGCCACTGAATGAGTGAGTGGTTGTATCGATCATTGTGAACTTGTATCAGGGATTGTATAAGAGAGTAAATATGTGTTAGTATATGTTTCAATAAGTAAGGTGTGTTTAACTGTATAGTTGAAGAAATGGAGGTGAGATTGTTTCTTTGCATGACTGACTGGGTGTGTGAGTAACTCCATGGATGAGTGGCAGTGTGTGAGTGTCTGTATACACTGAGTGTATCTAAGGTTATATTAGAGTCTGAAGAGGTTTATCGTATTAGCACAAGAATGATGTCAAATGAGATGTCATCAGTGATGTCATCAGTGATGTCATTTGAGATGTCATCAGTGATGTCATCAGTGATGTCACTGACCATGTCATGAATGATGTAATATGTGACATGATCAGCAGTGGATTGCGGGTGCGCGATATATAGTTAGTGCAACTAACTATATATGGAATTTCAATGGTTTTGTGTGAGTAAAATAAGGTTTTTTAAATGCTAATTCCTAACTATATATGGTCTATAACCTATGGTTTTTTCAGTGAATTTTCAAGGTTTTGTAAATGCTAATTCCTAACTATATATGGTCTATAACCTATGGTTTTTTCAGTGAATTTCAATGGTTTTTTAATAGCAAATATCATAAGCTGTCGAATGTCAAGTACGTGGTAAGTGAAAACATTTTCGTGTTTATGCACACTGATCTGCTTTGAATGGTGCCCCCCCCCCCCTCATTTCTATTAGGAGTACTCTCTCTTTGCAGATAGTGAAAGGTAGTTAACGCAGGCCTTTGCCCCCGTTGTAATCCGTCGCGCCTGCTTCTCTCTCCATTTGATTGATTGTTATCCAAGTATTTACTGTTTTAGAATTAGTTCTCTTTGGTTCATTCTCTATTTACAAACAAACACAGAGTCGCAATACTCTGTTTAGTCTTTGCAGATAACGAAAAATCGTGTAAAAAAAAAAAGAAAAGGAATCGAGCAAAATCAGTAGGCCACTAATGGGATCTCTTTTTTTTTTTTTCCAAAACCGTGTTTATTAAGAGTTCAATCAAGAGTCAGGACAGCCCTCCACAGTCAGGAGGAGACTGTCAACAACACAGACAGAGAAAGGCATGGTAATGAACTCAGAGTTTTATGGAAACAAAAGGGGCACGCCCCTAAACCCCCCCAGCCCACCCATTCCCAACAGCATCCCCCAACTCCCCTTCCGACTACCCACCCCTTATCCCACCCTAACCCAGTGCACGTGATCGCTAGTCAGCAACAGGAGACGGAAGCAATGTCAGAGTTGGCTAGTAGCCTAGGGCCCGGGGTCCGCATCAAGGGCCAGCACATCATCAATGTCAGCTGGGGGATCGAGGTCCAGATCCCTGTAGTCCGCCCACCGCTTCCAGATCTTATAGTGTTTCCGGGGGCACCCCCTGGCCTCAAACACGGGTAATTCTAAACCCATCAGGTAGTCCAACCCTGCCTTCCACGCACTCAGGGGGGGGGGCACGTTCGCACTTCCATGCTTGGGCCAGGTCACGCTTAGCCACCACGAGCCCCAACAGCAGTAGGTGGCGCTTGTAAATGTTACCCCCAACATTTTCCAGAATATGAAGGAGACCCAGCCTAGGGGTACGGGGAACATCCCACCCCAGCACTTCCGACAGGCAGTCCCACACACCCGCCCAGAATCGGGTCAGCCTCTCACAGGACCACACGGTATGGAAAAGTGTCCCCCTCTCAGCACCACACCTCAGACACTCAGGGGTAGCTATGAGGCCCGCACGCCACAGCCGCTCCCTAGTATAATAGGCCCTATGGAGGTATTTAAATTGAATGAACCGAAGACGGACGGCTATAGCTGCACACCGAGGAGATTCGAGGGCCTCCCGCCAATCGTCCTCATCCAAGGGGCCAACATCACTCTCCCAGGAGGCCTTCAGGGTCGAAAGGGAGGGGGAGCAGCTGACGACCAGGGATCGGTATATCTGAGAGACTTTCTTGTCGCCCAGGTCGCCCATAAACAATTTAGCCTCAATGGGACTAAAGTCGGGGAGCTGTTCCAACCCCACTAGGCTGGGGCCAAGGGCATGCCGGAACTGAAGATAGCAAAAGAATTGGGACCTGGACAAATTATACTCGGAGCTAAGGTCCTGAAAGGACTTAAGCGTGGTTCCGTTGAGGACATTACCGAGGGACGAAATCCCGATCGCGTCCCAGCCGCCGAACCCGGACAAGGAGGCCAGCTCTGGTAGTAGACCGTTATGCCACAGTGGCGTCTCGGCCGTCAGCCTGCCCCACCACCCCATGCGGCGCAGAGCCTGCCGCCAGATCGCGAAGACCACCTGAGTGACCCTTGGCAAGGCCCTCCTCCGCCTGGCCGAGTACAGCAGAGTGTGGAGAGTGGCACCGCCCATCAAGGAGTGCTCCAGTGCATAGGCCGGATCGCTACGATCCCCATACCACCACTCGTTGAGCACTAGAAGATGGGAGGCCTGGTAATACGATAGCAGATCAGCGGACGCCAAGCCGCCACAGTAGGTAGAGAGGAAGCAGGTACGCAGTGCCACCCTAGAGGCACCCCCGGCCCACAGAAATCTGCCCAGCACCGAGTTGACACCACGGAACCACTGCGGGTCTATTTTATACGGGTGATTCTGTAGTTGGTAGAGGAGCCGAGGCAGGGCCACCATTTTGAAAATAGCCGACCGGCCATAGATATTGAGGGGCATACGCGTCCAGGTCTTAACATCAACCTAGACCCTGTCCCACACCGGCTGGATGTTACGATCCCATGCCACAGCAGGCGAGGCCGAGAGGTGTACGCCCAGGTACTTCATGCCGTCAACCGCCACCTGAAGAGGCGCAGCCCACTGGCAACTCACCGAGGCACCCCCCAGAATCCACAGGGTAGACTTGCGAGGGTTAAGAAAGAGCCCCGACGCCTGGCCGAACTCCCGCATTATGTCAAGAACACGGGGTCCTGTACGGTGTAAATCGGTCATGAAAAAGAGCACGTCGTCCGCATATAGAGCAATGCGGTCCGAGTGGCCCGACCCCCACACAAAGCCCCGGTAAAGCGCGTCCTGGCGCACTCGGGCGGCCATGGGTTCCATGGCCAGCGCGAAAAGGTACGGGGAGAGGGGGCACCCCTGACGAGTGCCCCTGGCCACGGGGAATCGCGCGGAAATTGCCCCAGAGACGCGCACAGAAGCGGTGACACCGGTATAGAGTAGCTTTACATAGGAGACGAAAACCGGACCCAGGTTCAGAAGTGGCAGGAGGGTAAGGAGGTAGGCCCAGCTGACCGAGTCAAAGGCACTATCTATGTCAGCCAACAACAGCGCCGCCTGGTCCCCAGTCGTCCCAATCGCGTCAATCGCCGCCTGCGCCCGCCGAATGTTGTGTCGCGTCGCCCGGTGCGGCATGAATCCCGCCTGATCCGGGTGGACAGGGGCCGATATGTGGGGAAGCAGGCGATTCGCAAGCGCCTTGGCCAGGAGTTTGGCTTCAAAATTAATAAGGGAGATGGGTCGGTAGGACTCGCGGCGCTCGGGGGGTCTGCCCGGCTTTTGAAACACCACAATCTCGGCGTGGCGCCAGTCCGGGGGAAGGCTACCCCGCTCCCGAGCCAGTTCCAGAGCCCGCCTGTAATGCGGCCCAAGCTGCAGGTGGAATTTCCGGTAAAATTCACTGGGGAACCCACTAGGCCCAGGTGCTTTACCCGTATTGAGTTGACCCAGCGCGTCACCCAATTCCTCAGCTGTCAGGGGGAGATCCAGGGCATCGCGGACCTCGTCAGGTACCGCCTGCGGGCGAACCGCCGCGAGGTAAGCCGCAATGCCATCGGGGGAGAGGCTCTCACGAGGGGCATACTGACGCTCGTAGTAGCGGGCGAAGCTCGCAGCAAGGATCGCGGGGTCTGTTATTGCCACCCCCGCGCCGTCGACCAGCCCCGGTAAAGTGATCGGCTGAAAAGTCTGCTGACACAACCGGTGGAGCATGGTGCAGGACTTGTCGCCCCACTGGTACACCCTACTACGCGTAGCCAGCCACGCTTGGCGGGCCTCGTCCAACAAGACCGAGGAGTAAGACCGTTGTGCTTGTAACAGCAGCCGCAACGTCATATCATCGGCCGCCTCCCTGTGTCGTGCCTCACGCCTTTCCACACTCTCCGCCGCAGTGGCGATACTTTCCTGTCGGGTCCGGCGGGCAGATGCGCACCAGGCAATATCGACAGCCCTCATGGCGGGTTTCATGGCTTCCCACACTGTCACTGCATCAACTTCCTCCGTCAGATTGTCCCGCCAGTAGTGGGCAATCGCGCCGCGCAAGTGCCGAGAGTAGCCCGGTTGCTGCAGGTGCCATGTAGACATCCGCCACCTGAATGGTTGGCGCGCCTTGCAAAGGTCAATTTGAACCGCCACCGGGGAGTGGTCGGACAGCCCGCGAGGTCGGATCGCCGCCCCCTTTACTCTATCAAGGAAAGTCCCCAGTACAAATACACAGTCTAAGCGTGAAAGGGAGCCATGCACAGCAGACACATAGGTGTATTCTCGTCTCTCTGCATGAAGGTGTCTCCACACATCCACCCATCCAAGGCCATCAATCATTGCACTCAGCTTCGTAGGCGAGGCCGCAGCCGCGACCCCCTGCCTCCTCTGCCTGTCCAGAGCCACATCCAACACGTCGTTCCAGTCGCCACCAATTACCGCCAGAGAACGGGGAAGTTCGGCCCACAGGGTAAACAGTCGCTCCGCAAGGGCCCACTGCAGCGGGGGAGGGGCATACACACTACCAAGGATTACGGGCTCCACACCAATCTTCCCTTGCACAAACACAAACCGGCCCTGCGGATCAAGCCACTGACGCTCATGGGTATAAGCTAGTCGTTTATGAACCAGGATGGCTACCCCCCTCGAGCCCCTGGCAAACCCCGCATGAAACACCTGGTGGAAGCCAAACCTCTGTAGGCTCAGAGCCTTCGTACCCAGCATGTGCGTTTCCTGGAGGAGGAGCACGTCAGCCAGGTCCCTTTTTGCCCAGCGGAGCACAGCCCCCCGTTTGATCTTGTCCAGGAGCCCCCGGACATTCCAACTCAGTACACGCATGAGAGCAGTAGATGGCACAAGTCGTGGGGCGTCAGCCATTGTCCCAATGGGTCCGTGTCCACAATCCCCGCAACCCAACCCAAACTCCCAGCCCACCAGCCGCCGACCGCATACGAAACACGTGCATCCCACAGAACACATTCCCAACCCCCGCTACCCCACTAGTCCCAACCCAACCCCCCAACAACCTAACACCCCAGAGCCCCCCTCCCCCACCCCAATACCTCAATAAACAATGAAGCATCTGTCGCGGTATACGGTACTTCAGACCCAAAACACAGCGTCTAAAGCCAGTCATACCAATGGATCCCAACTAGACTCCCTTTAAAACCCTAACCAGGCACACTCCCAGAACCACCCCCCAACCCCATCCGGAGGAGGCAGCCCATAAAGTGCACCCCGAACCCACTCCAGGGAAACAGCAACATCAGTAGTAAGGCACCACAAACCAAGGGGTGTCGGACCGCAAGCGTCCACACCCCCACCAGGAAAGGAGTCAATACTGCACCAGTCAACGGCTGCTCCATCGGCCAGAGTTCAGCAGCCACGGGGTAGAGACATCGACGAGAGGCCGCCAGCAGGTAGCCCTGGCCTGCGACAATCCTGAGTCTTCGCCAGGCTATTCTGTGTCAGGTTGTGTGTCCCCTAGCAAGGGATCCCGGGACAGGGACCTCCGTCGGGAGCGGGATTTGCGATGGCGTTTCCCCTTGGCAGGCGGGTCGCTCCGGTCCGTCGAGGAGCCACGTGGCGACCCGGAGTGCAACCCCGGCTGGACGTGCGGGCGAATCCTGACAGTTTCATCAGTCCAAGTGAAGACGGCCTCTGGCGTATCGAAGGAGAGAGTCTTTGAGTTGAAGACCACCCTGAGGCGAGCCGGATATAGTAGCGAATACTGGATCTTGAGACCTCGCAACTTGGCCTTCGCCTCCAGAAAGGAATGCCTCTGCTGGTGGACCAGTTTGGTGTAATCAGGGAATATCATAATCTTGTGGTTGTCATAGAGCAGCGTGTCCTTGAGCCGCGCTTCCCGGAGGATGACATCCCTGTCGTGAAAGTTAAGGAGCCTTGCAATGATCGGGCGAGGTCGCTCCCCAACTGGCGGTTTCTGCGTCAAGGTGCGATGCGCGCGCTCCACCACAAAGCAGCTCGACAGGGCGTCCGGGGGCAGCCAGCTCTCCAGCCACCGAGACAGGAAGACATCCATGGGCCCTTTCTCACAGTCCTCCGGAAAGCCAACAAAGCGCAGGTTGTTCCGTCGCGCCCGCCCCTCGGCATCTTCCACCCGCAGTGCCAGGCCTCGTTGAGTCTGTTCCATGTCGGCAATCTTCTTCTTAAGGACGCCAACATCCCCCTCAACTGTCGTGACCCTGGTCTCCGTCTCCGTTATGCGAGCGACTGCGTTGCGGAGGTCCTGGCGCAGAAGCATCACATCGGTTCCCACCGCTCCAATCTTCGCATCTAACATATCACGGGACTGATTGATGGCTGTCAGCAGTGCCGCGTTGTCTGGTCCAGTACTCTGACCCCCACTAGCCGCTCCAGCACTTCCACCGGGGCCGGTAAATTTGTCGATTGGCCCAGACTTTGTGGCGGCCGTGCCCCTGGTCATGGCGGCGGCGGCAGAGGCGACCCACCAGTAGCACGCACCTGTAGGGGGGTCGCACCGCTCGAGGGTCCCCCACTCAGGCCCCAGCCAGGGCGGCCGAAGCACACCAGTCCACTCAGGATCTCGCCGTCGCCGAGCCGTCGGTCACAGGGAGGGGCTCAAGTCGTGCAGCCTCGCCAGATCCCAGCGCATGGAAGCCTCTCCCCAGGTGTCCGACTCCTCCGATCTATGCCAGTGGGACCAGCGAGCCCCTATGTCCACTGGGGCACAATGTCCTGCACTTGCTCCCGTGCAGTTCGGCAGTCCCCACAGCGGGCCGGCGCCCGGGCCACACCGATCTCACCGGCACCCCCGGCTCGTCACGGGCACTGGCCGCCCCCGCCCGATTCAGTCCACGAGGGCGGAGGGTGCAGCGCGCACCGACGGCCCGGCACCGCGGTCGGCCGCCGCGAAGAGCGCCGTGTCCGCCGGCAGCAGAATGCGCCAAAGGATGTAGGGCGCTGCAGGCGCCAACAGCGGAGGGTCCCAGGATCAAAGGGTCCACGAGGCGCGGGGGTCGCCAAACTCGAGGCCCCGGCTCCGCCGAAGCAGGAAGGCCGCAGCTCCACCAGGGCACCCACAGAGGCACGGGCCCCCACCGCTGGCAGTGTGGGGGGAGATATGGCACTCCTCAATGGGCCGCCGGTAGTGGGTAGCCCTGGAGCGCCGTCTGGAAGCAGCGCCGTCCGCCCCGGGTCCGGCCCGGGCACGCCAAAATTGAGGCCCCGGCCTGTCCGGCGGGCACCAGGCCGCTCGCTTCACCCACTCGCCTCTTCGCGCCAGATGGACTCCGCGCTTCGTGTCAGGCACCGGACGGCTCCCAGCGATGTCCGCTCAGGTCTCCTCGGTCGTGGCACACTCCGTAGGGTTCAGGGACCAGGATAATGCCAGGATAAGTGTCGGGCCGGCGGGAGCTCTAGCAAGCCACGTCCGCCATGATCGCCCGCTAAGCCACGCCCCTAATGGGATCTCTTTTTGCCCTCGCTAAAATAGAAACATTAGGAACAACTCCTCATGACAAATACAAAACTAGTGAGATGAACTGAACTCCACACAATGATGGCTGCAAAACAGCTCGGCTCCGCCACCCACCCCGCCCAAAATAACGATAAAGAGCGGCTGCCATGATTGGTTGCGGAATGGCCACGACGGAGCTACGAAATGGTGCTGCTCTCATGCTAACCCCAGCTTCAGTCTGAAACATCCAGAAACACTGTAGACTACCAATTCGATCAGTTCCGGTAGCGCCCCAATGTAACCCGGTAGAGAAGAACTAGCCCTCCCCTCTTTGACTGATGGTTCTTGTTGCCTGTCCCTTCTGTTGTCATTTAACAGAACTATTTAGCCTGCTGAAAGGGGTTGTGTTTCGACCGCTGGTTGGTGGAGACATTTTGACTATATTCTGGACCTGCGTTGTCGCGTAATGCGTCATATGACGCGCCGCGTTAGCGCATCCGGAAGTCATCCGGGGCGCGCAGCGCGTAACGTAAGCATAACAAGTCATGTGACTTGTTAATAAAACTTTTCATTGGTTCATTTTACTTTTCTTATTCTAATGATGAAAGCCTTGGTCATATCACCTAAAAATTACGCTTTTAATTACTTCCGAACATTATTTTTTCTTAAATATATGTTATAATGTTCCAGGCTAATGTACTTTCCCGGAAATTTTACAACTGTCCTGCAAGTAAAATATATTCTTTTTTCGAGAAAAAGAGCGTTTCTTCGTCCCATGACGGAGCCGTTGAGCAAAAGAGGGTCGACCTGCTGTCTTAGTCGCCGATACGCCTGAATATGAGATTCTTATCGATCACTTTATGTTGCAGGAATAGAAAACACAACAGCCCTTGACCATTTATCTTTACTGCGTTCCTTCGTATTATACCTTTTACCCTTCATGTAATTGGTCTGCTTTATTTCACTTGCCTTTTAATGATTCTAAAACAGTGACTATTATTAAAAACTTTACCAATGTATATACTACTACCATGTTTTCTTTTAAAAACCTTTATTGTGAAAATTTCATTATACAAATACGAGCCTATAACCACGTGGGCCTGCCACGGAGCAAACTGTAATCGTATATGATGAATAGACATTTACACTGTAGAGGAACGTAACGGGCGGGCCATTAGGTTGCAAGAACTAAGGTGTCTAACAGTTACGGAATCGGTGGACGTACATTTTATAATTAAAATACGACAGGGCCAGTTACAATAAAATTATCTAGATATACATTTGCGGGCAAGTACCATGGGTGACGTTAATTCGAACTTTCAACAGTACAGTAATCAATAACACATCAGAACTTAATATCAATAGGGATGTCGAAATATTCAATCAATTCTCGTCCCCGCCCGCCATGTGCTTCAAAACTGCATACGTATCTCGTGATTTCAAGGTTCTGCAACCAGTACACAACAAGGAGTTACGAGTCCCATTTATTCCGGCGCCATTTTGGGCGAGGACGGGCAGGTCCAGGATATAGTCAAAATGTCTCTACCAACCATCGACTATGATGATGTTCATATGCTGTATTTATTAGAGTAACACTCATCTGTCCACATGAAATTAATTTACCACAATCTAAACATGTCATTTTAATCTTTCCAAAGTTCTTCTAAATATTTGGGACCGTTTCCCTTGCCTCTGAAGCTCTCAGTGCCACTTCTTTGATGAATGTACTAGCAGGTCAGGGGTTCTCCTCCAAATCTCTCTTTTATGCAGCACTATAATTAATTGGTGCCACCTCTCCATATGACGATGCATGGTATAGTTACCACAACTATATTTTTTTTCGGTTCCTCTGGAGAGTTCATCGTGGCAGATGAAGCGTGTAACGTACCGGGCATTTACCTTTTTTTGCATGTACAGGAAAGGAAAAAAAATTCGAGCGTCCAAGTTCTAAGGTGTCCCAGGGCCATTTTAGTGGACCAGGCCCAAATCCAAAGAACAGGCCGCCATTTTGAGAGTCCTCTTGCAGCCGCCTGTCGCTGTAGCATCAAGAGCAGCCGAAACTCAGCTGAATGGCAACTGAAACGGTAAATGGGCGCCCCACTACATTTCAGCATTGTAGGATGACCACACCAGTACAGCAACTTGCTAGACATCACCTCGGTGCCATCCGGATCTCGGCGCCCCACTGCAGATGAAGTGCCTCTCAACTATGAAACCACCACGGTGACATCCGGATCTTGGCGCGTTGTGCTGCCTTCGGCCTATTCGCACATCGGTCCGCTACTGACGCCATCTCACAGGCTAATGGGGTGACCCACGCCGAGTTTCAGCATTGTAGGATGACCACACCAACTTGCTAGACATCACCTCGGTGCCATCCGAATCTTGGCATCTCAACGCCTAGTGGTATCTTCCATACAGAAAATATTGTTACGCTGCCTTTGGCCCCATTCGCACATCAGTCCGCAACTTAGACATCACCTCGGTGCCATCCGGATCTTGGCATCTCAGCGCCTTGTGGTGTCAGTCAGAAAATATTGTTGCGCTGCCTTTGGCCCCATTCGCACATCAGTCCGCTACTGACACCATCTCACAGGCCAATAGGGCGCCCCACGCCGACTTTTACCATTGTACGATGGCCACACCAGTGGCACAACTTGCTAGACATCACCTCGGTGCCATCCGAATCTTGGCATCTCAACGCCTAGTGGTATCTTCCATACAGAAAATCTTGTTACGCTACCTTTGGCCCCATTCGCACATCGGTCCGCAACTTAGACATCACCTCGGTGCCATCCGGATCTTGGCATCTCAGCGCCTTGTGGTGTCTTCTACTCCGAAAATATTGTAGAAAATATTGTTGCGCTGCCTTTGGCCCCATTCACACATCAGTCCGCTACTGACACCATCTCACAGGCCAACAGGGCGCCCCACGCCGACTTTTACCATTATACGATGGCCACACCAGTGCCACAACTTGCTAGACACCACCTCGGTGCCATCCGGATCTTGGCATCTCAGCGCCTTGTGGTGTCTTCAAATCAGAAAATATTGTTGCGCTGCCTTTGGCCCCATTCGCACATCGGTCCGCTACTGACGCCATCTCACAGGCCAACGGGGCGCCCCACGCCGACTTTCAACATAGTAGGATGGCCACAGAAGTGCGACAACTTACTAGACACCACCTCGGTGCCATCCGGATCTTGGCGCGTTGTGCTGCCTTCGGCCTATTCGCACATCGGTCCGCTACTGACGCAAACTCACAGGCCAACGGGGCGCCCCACGCCGACTTTCAGCATTGTAGGATGGCCACACCAGTGCGGCAACTTACTAGACACCACCTCGGTGCCATCCGGATCTTGGCGCGTTGTGTTGCCTTCGGCCTATTCGCACATCGGTCCGCTACTGACGCCGCCTCACGTGCCAACGGGGCGCCCCACGCCGACTTTCAGCATTGTAGGATGGCCACACCAGTGCTGCAACTTGCTGGACACCACCTCGGTGCCATCCGGATCTTGGCGCGTTGTGTTGCCTTCGGCCTATTCGCACATCGGTCCGCTACTGACGCCGCCTCACGTGCCAACGTATTTTCTCCGCATTTTACACCCTATGCCGCATAACAGGTCATGTGACTTGTTTATAAAACTTTTCATTGGTTCATTTTACTTGTTGTTTCCTAATGATGGAAGGCTTGATCATGTGACCTAAAAACAACACTTTTCATTGGATGAAAACTTTTTTTTTCCCCCCAAACGATGAAAGCCCCACCTTGTTTCTGGATGTTTCAGACTGAAGCTGGCGTCAGCATGAGAGCACCACCATCTCGTAGCTCAGTCGTGGTCATTCCGCGAGCAATCATGGCAGCCGCTCCCCACCAGAAGCCTGCAGGAGTCGGAGCCCCCAAAACTTTTGATGAATTCTCAAGGCGGAGGGGACGCTTTCGAGAATGGGGTCCAAGACCTAGCAGACAAGCGTCCGATTTCCAAGGTGTCCCAGGGCCATTTCAGTGGACCAGGCCCAAAAAGGAAACAGCCTGCCGCCATTTTGAGAGTCCTGTGACAGCCGCCTATCGCTGCACCGCAAGAGTGGGCGCAACTCAGCTGAATTGCGGCTTTTGACACAGTGGACCAAAAACGGACGGAATGGCAACTGAAACGGTAAAGGGGCGCCCCACTACAACAGATGACACTCCACCTGGAGAGGCCCGTTCACGCCGCCTCCCCCGGGGCGCCCGCGCCGTTATTCGGAGCAGCATTGTAGGATACCAAAACCAGTGCGGCAACTTACTGGACATCACCTTGGTGCCATCGTTCTGCTGCCTTGGAACTATTCGCGCAACAGTTTGCTACTGATGACCCACCCCCCGCGACGCCCCATGCCGTTATTTGCTGGGTGGCAACTTACTAGACATCACTTTCGTGTCATCTAGATTTCAGCGCGTTCTGCTGCCTTGGAACTATTCGCACAACAGTTTGCTACTGATGACCCACCCCCCGCGACGCCCCACGCCGGAAATCTGGACGTTGTGCTGCGTTGGGACTATTCGCACAGCCGACCGCTACTTCGTTGTTTTTCCCTAAAAATGTTTATATGTTATTACTATTTTTGTTTTCTTGTATATATTTATAAATTATTAAAGTTTTATAATCTTACTACTTTGTCGGAGTGCTATATATTTTTTATGTGACACATAATTGTAAAAACTTTGATGTACAAAGAGTCATCCCTGGAATCTTCCGCTTCAGGCTCGGTCCCCTCCCCAATCACAATACAGGATGGTTTTCAGATAATAGCAACGCTTCTGCTGTGACGGATCTCATCGAGTGTGGGCCTTGATCTACTATAACTCCTTTGAAGAGGGGTGATTCTTTACAGCTGTGGCCATAAACTACATCTGCAGGGCTAGCTGATACCCTAGGACCAGCCTGGACAATCGGACACAGAGGAAAAGGAGTGTCAGAGGGTGCGGTAGTGAATAGGGCGAAAGGGAGGTGTCGGGCGGGCACAGGGTGTGATTCTCAGGGAAGAGCAGCGCAGATAGGGGGAGGTTTATTACCCATGCATAAGACAGAGAGCGGGGGTGACCACTGCCTGGGGGAGATGCTTGCGAGGGTGGGGAGCCATGCTAAGGATCGACAGCGTGCACAGAGTGGGTCTGGTCAAGGCATCTAAAATGGCTGCCGTGCACGACAAAAGTGTGGCATTTGAAAAAAGACAAGATGGCGCAGACAATGTTTTTCAACACTTCCTGATTTCCTTCGAATCGAACGTTAACAGACGTTGGGGCATATTACCAAAGTTAAGCGATATTTATCCCTAACGATGCTTAGCAACGATTTTTTTACCGTCAGAAATTATCGCAGATAAACCTTGCTATTATCAAGGTTTATCGGAAATACGATAAAAAACGACCGCAATGCATTAATATCGCTGAAAACTCAGCGATATTCATGCATTACCGAGCTAATGCTCTTAGCCATGTTATCCACCTCCCATTGGATAACATGGCTAAGAACTGCTCAGGGCAGGTGGTAGCTTTTGGAGATATTCGCGCTTATCTCGAATATTTCCAAAAGTTGATAATAGGAGATAGCGATGTTAGCGACTGTTTCCAGTCGCTAACATCTTGGCATGCCCACTTTGCATGTCATTAGTGATAAATATCACTCACATGCAAAGTGGGGCCCAAGATGGTCGCTATATTCTACTAGCCGTCGCTAACTGGTGTTAGCAACAGCTAGGTAATACACATATAATTATATCTCCGCGAAGCGGAGCGCTGTTACAGATATATATCTTGTTTCTGAACGTTAATTTCTCAAAATGCACTGAAGCACATATATTGAGACCTAGCAAAGGCACATCGGGCTACCAGTCCCTACAATTTTGCCAAGTTTCGTGCAAATCCATTCAGCTGTTCGATCCTACCGAGAGACAAGATGGCGGCCGCTACGGACTGTTTGGAATGTTTACAGACACCGGAGAGCCAATCAGCTTCGCTTCGCAAAGCTCCGTAACGCGAAAAGTACGCGAAGCGGTGCGCTGTTACAGATATATATCTTTTTTTGAACGTTAATTTCTCAAAATCCACTGGAGCACATATATTGAGATCTAGCAAAGGCACATCGGGCTACCAGTCCCTACAATGTTGCCAAGTTTCGTGCAAATCCATTCAGCTGTTCGATTATTATTATTTTTATTTTTTTTTGCCCCGCGGGGCCCTTTTAAAACCTCCACATCAAACCTAGGGGGTGAGCGACAATGTACTATGCCCCCTTATGGTCATTTGCCCCTTCGCTTTGGCCTCCTCTTGTCTCTCGATCCTACCGAGAGACAAGATGGCGGCCGCTACGGACTGTTTGGAATGTTGACAGACGCCGGAGAACCAATCAGCTTCGCTTCACAAAGCTCCGTTGCGCGTAAAGTACGCGTCCTGGGACGCTGCCAGGTCCGCTGTTACAGATATATATCTTTTTTTAAACGTTAATTTCTCAAAATCCACTGGAGCACATATAATGAGACCTACAAAAGGCACATCGGGCTACCAGTCCCTACAATTTTGCCAAGTTTCGTGCAAATCCATTCAGCTGTTCGGGCTAAAAGTGAGGCCAACCGCCCCCCCTTGACGAACCCCCCCCAAATTTTCAAGGGCTGCTCAGAAACAAAATGTGCCATTTTCCTGAAAATTTCAGCCAATTCCGTCCACAAACGCCAAAGTTATTAGACATAGAATTTTCAAAAAACCCATAGAGAAAAAATCCTAACTATATATACCTACTGGCGACCGCCAGTAGGTAATATATATATATATATACACACGCACACACATATACATACACACAAATATATCTATATCTATATCTATATATATATATATATATATATATATATATCTATATCTATATCTATATCTATATCTATATCTATATCTATATCTATATCTATATATATATATATATATATATATATATATAGAAAACAAAGTGCCCGAGAGCATTTGAGCAGGCACACGACATCGCTCTGGCCATCCAGCATAAAGTTGCAGCTTGTCCTAATGCTCCGCTGTTTGTTGCAATTGCCGACGCGTTTCAAGGATAAAATCCTTTTCTTCAGGGCTGCTGCTACAAACAACACATCAAGGCTCACAGTTTATCAGGCATTATTTATTTCTATTCCCCATAGTGGGTGTTTGCTTAGTGCAATCAGTGCAGTCTTCTCACTGTGCCTGATGGGACATTGAGTCCGTGCTGTAAGTATAATTATTTCCTTTGGTAAGGTCAATGTGTGTTCGTGATTAAAAGCATTTTCAAAGTCCTTAGTAGGTCGCAGTGCATAACGACAAGCTAATTTTGCAAAAAGGGCGATGTGCTGAATCGGTGTCGATTAGTTCCTCACCTCAGCCTCTTCAAATACCAGATGGTGCTCCGCTCCACGGCAGGGCGGCCGTGTAATTAATTGGAAAACAAAGTGCCCGAGAGCATTTGAGCAGGCACACGACATCGCTCTGGCCATCCAGCATAAAGTTGCAGCTTGTCCTAATGCTCCGCTGTTTGTTGCAATTGTCGACGCGTTTCAAGGATAAAATCCTTTTCTTCAGGGCTGCTGCTACAAACAACACATCAAGGCTCACAGTTTATCAGGCATTATTTATTTCTATTCCCCATAGAGGGCGTTTGCTTAGTGCAATCAGTGCAGTGTGGAATAGAAATAAATCACTGCAACGGTATCTGGACGTGGGTAGAGTACCACGAGGACTTAGAATATTAGTTGCCCCCACCTATGAGAATCCTGATCCAGCCATGCTGCAAGACTGGGCGGACAACAACGCCCTAGCATCTCAAAACATGCTCAAAATACTTATTAAATATGCGGCAAGTGATCGGGAGAAAATAATAACAAGGATTGAAGAAATAATGAAAGATTTGGAGTCAAGGGAAAACCAAGAAGAAATAACCGTGGCACTTAAGGAAATAATAAACAGACTGTCAAAATTGGAAGAAGAAATAAAGGAAAGGAAAGCGATAAAGTTTCAAAGAGACCGAAATGACTATGTAAATGGCCGAATCTATACATTTGCCAGAAAATTTGATAACATAAAAAGACAACAACTATCTGCAACAGCAAGCGGGTCACAAATAACACCCGCCACGAGTGGAACAGACCTCAGTACCTCGTTGGAGTCAGATCCGGAGAGCATCAGTTCCTTAGTCCTCACAGGGGAAGTGCCAAACCCGGCCCAGGAATTGGCTTATTTTCGTTTACAGCGCCTCAAATCGCTAAGGCCTCGGAAAAATTCACAAACAGAATGGAACAAAGGGAAATCCAAGCAAGATACAAAACAAAAAGCAGAAGAAGAAAAGACAGGCGCTGGGGGTGGCGGTACCACAAAACAAACAAAGCCAAAATACAGAAAAAACAGGAAACGATAATGGATGACAAACTAAAGAAAGATTTGGATAACACGATCATCAACTTGACCGATCTGGAACTAACAGCAAGGGAAACGGAAATACTATCATTAGGATTGACTTTTTGTACCTCAACTAACTTTGATTATACTCAAACCCGTATAGATCTGTTTCAATATATAAGAAAGCTCAAATTGCAAAAACATTTTTTAAACTGTACCAACAAAACTACGGGTCCCGAAAACCTAGGCCAAGGAATCGCTGAGACTGAGTATTGCGGATATGGCAGTATTAGGAGAAATGAATGCCCTTGAATACGATGAATCCCTTAGCCAAATGACACCAGGAGAAATAGCAAATCTAGCGGACTTAAGCACACACCAAACTGTACAGACGCAGTTCAAACCAAAATCTATATTTATGCCTGTACTGCTTAAAGATGGACTAGACCTTTTTTCAGAAAATGTAATTAAAGACCTAAAAGAACTATCACTACTAAGCACACGGCAATTCTGCACTAAAGACCACAATAAGAGAATGGAATATAGTGCCCTGATTGCCAAAATACAAAAGAGATCGGATATCGTTGTGCGGTGGTCTGACAAAGGTGGCAATGTGGTGCTATGGCCACTCAAAATGTACAATGATGAAGCAATGAACCAATTGCTTGATCAAGAATGTTATTGCAGAGTGAGCCCTAACATCATAGTGGGTATACAGGAGAGGTATCACAGTGACTTATACAAATGGAGGAATTTGGGTTTAATAAGCAAAGCAGAACTGGCTTTCCTCAAAAATGATTACCCAACCATTCCTCAGCTATACCTGATACCCAAAGTTCATAAAAACCCAACGAGGCCACCTGGAAGACCTATTATATCTGCCATTGGAAGTTTATTTGAAAACACCAGCACCTATGTTGATCATTTCCTTCAACCATTTGTTAAAGACCTTCCAGCTTATATACAGGACAGTGGTGACTTTTTGCGACACATATATGATTTACAGTGGGAAATGGATTTTGTGTTTATGTCACTAGACGTGCAAGCGTTATACACGAGCATTAGACACAAGGATGGGCTGAAGGCTTTGGAATACTATCTGAACAAACGGCCAATAGCATTATACCAACATTCGTTGATGTTATTACAGATGGTAGAATGGTGCCTAAATAATAACACTTTTTTATTTGATAAACTGCATTACAAACAACTACAAGGTTCGGCAATGGGTACTTGCTTCTCCCCCAGCTATGCGAATTTGCATATGGGCTGGTGGGAGGAGCAGGTATTAGCCGTTAAACACGAGGTGAACATGTCAGAAAATGTAGTGCTATATAAGCGCTACATCGATGATATCTTTATCCTCTGGAGGGGTACCATTGAGAGTGCAGAGACATTCGCCAGAGACCTGAATGAGAACAGCCTAAATTTAAAATTCACTTGTACTACCAGCAAGGAAATGCTCCAATTTCTAGATATAGAAATTTATGTAGAGAATGACAGAATTCAGACGAGAACCTACAGGAAACCAACAGCAGGCAATGCAGTACTTCACGCACAAAGTTTCCACCCCACTAAACTAAAAGAGTCCATTCCATATGCAGAATGCTTGCGTATGACACGCAATTGCAGCACAGAGGAAGGAGTCACCAAAGCCAAAACAGACTTATTTGAAAGATTAAGTAAGAGAGGGTATAAACCACAAACCCTTAGAAAAGCTGAGAGTAAATGCAAAACTAAAAGCAGGAAGGATCTATTATTCGCCAACGACTTGGAGAATAAAACAACACCAACAAAGGTGGCTGGCAACCCCCCAAGGATGATAACTGGCTACAACATGTACCACAACCAGGTCAGGAGAATTTTGCAAAAACATTGGCCCCTGGTTAGAAATGACCCAGTAATAGGACACCTGAATGGGAACAGACCAAGTTTAACATTTAGGAAGGCCAAATCCATGCGTGACCAACTAGTGTGTAATTCCCCTGCACTAAAAAAACCAGTCACTTGGCCCCCACCACAAAAAGGCTTTAAGAAATGTACGAAGTGCAAAGCCTGCAAACAAGGGTTAAACATGAAGGAGGTCATTGTACCTTTTAGGAAAAAACCCTATACCATCAGGGGCGGCTACTCATGCAAAACGGAGTATGCCGTATATGTTCTGGTCTGTAGCTGTGGCAAACGCTATGTTGGGAGCACTATTCACCAAGCACATGTGAGAATTCTTCAACATTTACGTGCCATTACAAACAACGATCTAACGTATCCTGTGGCCAGACACATAAATACCCAACATGATGGGAATATTAAACATATATCCTATTATGTGATAGACAGTGTCCCTAAAAATCCAAGGGGTGGAAACCGCAGACTAGCCTTACGACGTCTTGAATCAAGATATATAATCTTGTTAAATTCAAAAATCCCGAATGGATTGAATTCAGACGAAGCCCTGACTGTCCACTTATAATCCAGAGCGGGACCCCTCCCGACAATATGATCCCAGTCCATTTTTTAACTCTGCACGGTTTAAACACACTTCTTTTACTTTGAATTTTGAGTCACAATTTGTGCTAATATTATGGTTTAACATGCATGACACACACTAACACAATGCAACGTTGTTCTCAGGCACAGCAGAAGCAGATGACTCATATATATGTCAGGCGCAGACATGAGCAAAAACGTTTGTATGTACATGCAGCGTAGCGATTTACTCCACTTGGAGAAAATGAAAAGTGCAGAAAACACTTGAATTTGAAATCTATTATTCAAATATTTTGCACGTGCACCAGAGTGAGTCAACATGAATTGCTAGATTTTACGTAATGCACAATGAAAGTTAATTGTTCAGCATTAGCTCGCAGTCATGTTAACTTTGGAAGAAACGTCAATCAGACTTATGCGATATATTACATAAGATCTCATGTTTTTACATTGTGTTAACAGAATTGAGATGATAATATTTACATTTGCAATGTGTCAAGTGCCGACAGCGTCATAATATGAATCATGGCCATCTTTATCCTTTAAAAACTACAGAATTTTCTGTGTCTATGCATTAGTGTGTTTGACCATGACTCACTGGTTGCCATAACTACGAATAGCCTATCATGGTGTAAGGTCTGTCCGTGATGTGTCAGCATGTAAAGTGTTATAAATATGTATGCCATTTAGAGCAGAGTTAAGTGAGCAAGGCGGAGGCATCCGCCGAAACGCGTCTGTGCAGCATGTCGGATTAAAAACCTTTCTTGAGTCAAAGTCACGGAGTCAGTGCCTTCCTTTCATCAGAGGGAATCGGATTGGTAATCAATATATATATATATATATATATATATATATATATATGTTACAGTCAAAGTGTGAAATCCTGGTATTGTATAGAATGCCTAGGTAATGTATAGAATGCCTGATGTTTTTCGGCAAACTATGAAATATACTTTTTTTGTGAAAATGTTACATACTTTTCCTAGGCATTCTATACAATTCCTAGGCATTATACAGAATGACCAGTACCATTTACGCAAAGTGTTAAAAAGCCACAAGATGAGATTCCTAGGCATTCGGCAAAGTGTGAAATCCCGGTATTGTATAGAATGCCTGGGTAATGTATAGAATGCCTGATGGTTTAGAGGCAAACTAGGAAATATACGTTTTTTGTGAAAATGTTACATACTTTTCCTAGGCATACTATACAATTCCTAGGCATTATGCAGAATGACCAGTACCATTTAAGTAAAGTGTTAAAAGGGCACAAGATGAGAAGCATTTATTAATTAATACGCATTTGAAACTGAAATTACAAAACTACTAAATAAAGCACAGGACATTCTTACCGGAAAACAATGAAAGCAGAACTGAGATTGAAGTACTTGTTACACTAAGAATGGCTGGAGTAACACGTGGAATTGTACTCACTTTTATTCTTCACACAAAAACACCTTATATTTTGGCACTTTGATCTTGTACATACATTTCACGACTTAAAGAAGAATGCGAACAGAATATTGTTACCGGTAAAACACAAAACAGAACTGGCATGACCTACAGAATGCGAACAGAATATTCTTACCGGTAAAACACAAAGCAGAACTGGCATGACCTACTTGATGCAGCACAAAAACACTTTTTATTTTGGCACTTTGATCTTGTACATACATTTCACGACTTAAAGAAGAATGCGAACAGTATATTGTTAACAGTGAAACACAAAGCAGAACTGGCATGACCTACTTGTTGCAGCAGGGAAGGCTAGAGTGACATTTTGAATTGCACTTAAATTTCTTTTTCACACAAAGGCACCTCATATTTTGGAATTTCGTCTTGCACATACACCTGCCTGTGAACTGAGAAGTAGCTGCAGATCGGAGAGGTATTTCGTGGTGAGGAACGTCTTCAATTCTCATTAAGTTCTTTGGACATACGGTGAATTGTGATCTGGCGTAGAGTTGCTTCAAGATTCCTTGTACAGTTCCAAGTTGGTAAAAGCCATCTTCCGTCACGTTCGTAACAAATGCCAAGAGATTGCGTGAGTCACCCCGCCCTTTGTCGACGTCGGGAATCGGAACTCGCACAGTGGCACCCAAAGGCACAGGAGGAATTTTTTTGTCAGAATCCCTTCATTTTTTTGGCCTGAATCTCAAGGTTCGATTTCGATTCCATTTTACTTTGGCCAGCTTTCTCAATATTGAAGCAAACATTGCACAAAATGCTAACCCCATAACCTTCTACTTCGTCGCCGTCATGGTCTTTAGGAGAATGTCCCCAGATGGCATGAACGTTTCGGCCACACTTTCGACATGTATGAGCACCGCTGGTTTCTTTTAAGCAGACGCAACAGATAGCGGAAGAAGAAGGATTTTCGGTAACCACGGAAATGGAAGGCTCTTCGATAACCATGGCTTCATCACTGTTTTGGTTTCCTCCATCATGGATTGCATTCTCAGCTATGTCTTCTGCAGGGAGCTGTGCCTCTTGCACTGATTCATCTTGTCTTTCTTCCTGCTGTTGTGTTGTTTGTACGCTCTCTATTATTTTTTCGAGCTCTTCCTCAGTCTCTATGTCTTGTAAAACGTCGTCAGGCAGGGACGACGTCGAGAGACCTCCTCTAGATTTGCAGCCAAACAGAGCTTCGTATGGGGACCTCTTAATCCCAGAATGAAAAGCTCTGTTCTTCATAAGTTGGACGATCCTCAATCCCTCACTCCAGCAGCTAATTTTTTCATCTTGCATCGAAGCACACAGCATATTTTCAATGTCCTGATTAGCTCTTTAGACGCTCCCCTGACTTTGTGAGTGGCGCGGCTTACGATGGACGATCTTCAAGGTGGGTCAATATTCCTTTAGGCTGCTTACCACATTATTTGCAAATTCCCAGCCGTTATCGGACTGTAGAATCGTTGGAGCACCAAGCAACATAAATATGTCAACGAGCTTGTAGGCTACTTCTTCCGCTCTCTTTGATTTCAGAGCCCTGAGAACTACAAACTTAGTGAGATGATCTTGGTACACCATTATAAACTTGTACTCTCTGTAAGGATAGGACTGAAAATCGATGAGATCGACCTGACAACGGGAGTTGAATTCAGAAAAAAACATTGGCTTGACCACAACACCTTTTTTAACACCTTTTTGCTTCTTCTGGCAAGGCTCACACAGATGAATGGACAGCTCAATATCATGACGGTTAATGTGCTTATACTTGGGTGAAAGTTCTTTCAACATCCTAACCCGTCCTCCATGACCAATAGCCAAATGGGCCTTATGGAGTACGTCAAATAACTCGGAGTCCACGACGTAAAACTGAATAGCACTCGTACCTTCTTTAACAGGATAGATCAACTTAGTCGTATTCTCGACCATCATTACCTCAGTGTTTCACCAGCCAATAGTCCCGTGGTTCCTTCTTAATGGTCGTCTTAGCCGTTTTCACATCGTCCACTAACTTTTGGTAACTGGTTTCGGTTAGGAAAACACCGTTTTTAGCAGCATTGGCTCTCACTTGAGATAATTCATCGCAGAACCGTTGTTGCATGCGTGATTCCTGTCTTGGCACTACACTCCCTTCCGACATGGTGATACAAGAACCACGGAAAAGGATGACGGCAGAGCGTCTGTGGAACCTCAGCTGGGTGCTATACACGACCTCTGACCCTGCTTGCAGGCAGGTCGCTCCCCGCACGGCTGCCACCTGCTCTTTGCCTGGTTACTTGTGCTGTCTCTGCCCCTCGCTTGCTGGCAACTTGTGCTGTCTCTTCCCCTCGCTTGCTGATCACCTGTGCTGTCTCTGGGATTAGGTGTATTATATACTTTGCCTGCAGACAATCCGGCAAAGTATACAATGTAATGTAGTGTAATGTAATGTAATGTAAAAGAAATTTATAAAGCGCAGCTAACACCCAACGGTTTCTTGGTGCTAAAGCAAAAGGAAACAGACAGTCCGAGGAGCTAAAGCATTAGTTGTAGGCATTGCGGAACAGATGGGTTTTGAGGAGGGACCTAAAATGGGTGTAAGAAGAGGCTTGTCTCAGGCCTAGCGGGAGGGCGTTCCAATATGACGGGGCAAGGAATGAGAACCTTAATCCACCTAGTTTTTTACGTTTGAAGGTCGGGGTCCGGAGTAGGGCCAGGTGAGAAGAGCGAAGATCACGGGAGGGGACATAGGGATGAAGTAAAGAGGAAATGAAAGATGGGCCTGTACCTGCAAGGGATTTAAAGATGGTGCATCCCAGTTTGAAATTACAGCGTTCAGACACAGGGAGCCAATGGAGCGATTTCAACAGAGGACGGACATGTTGGTGTCTAGGCTGATGGTAGATCAGCCGTGCCGCCTGGTTTTGTACAAGTTGTAGTCTCCTCAATTGGTAGGCCGGTATGCCAACATAAAGCGAGTTGGCATAGTCTATCCTAGAGATGAATAGGGCCAACAAAACCAGGGTGAGAGCCTCGGTGGTCAGGAAGCGTGCAATCTTTCGAATCTTCCTTAACTGAAAAAAACTAGAGGAGACTACCATGTTAATCTGGGCCTTCATAGTAAGGTCGTTACTAATGATGATCCCGAGGCTTTTCCCAGAGTTAACAGGATTGGGGGGAGTGCCCAGCCTCGTGGGCCAGAAAGTGGATTTCCAAGTGTTGGCAGCCCCCCGACAAGCAGTAACTCTGTCTTGTCAGGGTTGAGTTTCAGATGGTTCACCCCCATCCAGTCGCAGATGTGACAGAGAGTGGTTTGGAAGTTGTCAATGGACTGGTCCGAGGAACTAATATTGAAGACTAACTGAATGTCATCCGCGTAGTTAAACGCGGTGACACCGCTGCTGCGTAAAGACCGGATGAGGGGGGTGAGGTATAAATTAAAAAGAAGGGGAGATAAAGAGGATCCCTGCGGGACGCCGCAGGTTAGTTCGACCTCATCAGCAGAAAACTGAGAGAGCCGAACCGCCTGACGGCGATTGCTCAAAAAGGAGCGGACCCAGTTAAGGGCGGTGCCCCGGATGCTAGCCTCCTCGACACGGTCGACCAGGATGTTATGGTCGACCGTGTCGAAGGCGGCCGACAGGTCCAGGAGCACCAAGGCCTGGCAGGTGTTAGAATCAGCTCCTCTCCGCAACTCCTCCATAACTGAAAGTATGACAGATTCCGTAGAGTGGTTGGGGCGAAATCCAGCTTGTTGGGGGTCAAGGAAATGAGAGTCTCCAATAAAGGTACTCAAGATGTTGGTGACATGAGACTCAATAACTTTACTGAGGTAGGGGGAAGAGGGATATAGGACGGTAATTGCTCATAATCGTGGGATCTGCCGTAGGTTTCTTCAGAATGGGCACAACCTCTGCTCTCTTAAATGACCAGGGCACTAGGCCAGAGGAGAGAGAGTTGTTCAGTAGTGCCAAAGGGGGGGAAGGGCAGGCTGTAAAGGCCTCACGGAGGATCAGGGGAGGGCAGCAATCCGTGGGGGATCCGGAGGTAACCTTTTTTTAAGGGGGCACAAAGCTCCGTCTCCGAGATTGAAGGAATCTGAGTCAGCTGCATAGAGTCGGAGGAGAGCAAGGAAGGGTCAGGCCTAGGGGGGTGGGACGGGGTCAAAGAAAGAATGCTGTTCTTGATATTAGCGATTTTCTCCACAAAAAAAAGATTTAAAGAGTCACAAAGTGCACGGGAGGGAAGGGGTTTAATAGTAACCCTATCAGGGTTTGACAGTTCCTCCACGATGGAGAAAATATCCTTGGTTCTGGTGGAGGAGTCAGCAATTTTTTTGAGAAATAAGTGGTCTTAGCTTGCAGGATCGCTAATTTGTATTCCTTGAGCAAGGTTGTGAATCGTGTTTTCATATCGGGGGCATAATCGCGACGCCACCGGCGCTCAGCCTGCCTGAGGCCCAGCTTCAGGGCTTTGAGGTCCTCCGTGAACCACCTTTGAGCGTCGTGCAGGCGTTTAGTTTTGATCTGTCTGAATGGGGCTGCAATATCGCTTGCTGATTCTAACCATAATGTAAGGGCGGAGACTTGAGTGTCGATGGATTCAAGATTGGGGGGGGGTGGAGGATCTAAGTAGCGCGACAAATTCACCGAGATCAGCCCTGTTCCAATTCCGGGCCGCAAGGTTACCATCCAAAACTCTGCTAGTGCAGGGGGCAATCATAAGGGAAAAAGAAATCCTATAGTGGTCTGACCATAGGCAGGGTGAGATTGAGAGAGCCGTTATGTCCAGATTGGAGGTCCAAAGCTGATCTAGGGTGTGACCCTTAATGTGAGTTGCTGTTTTTATATGGGAGAGGCAATTCATGCTAACAAGAAGGTCGGAAAATGTAGCAGAGTAGGCACTTTCTTTGACATCGGAGGGCCAGTAATTGAAGTCACCTAAGATTAGAAGTTTGGAGTTATTGATGACAAGTTGGGAGATCATGTCTCCGAACATTGTAGGGAAATTAGGCATAGACTGAGGGGGCCGGTAAACTAGGACGCAGATGAGCGGGGTTACTGAAGATTCGAATCTCAGCACAAGATGGTCGACCGAGGGAATACCTACTGGAGTCAGGGCAGAGAATCTAATGGTATTCTTAACAATCGCTGCGACTCCACCTCCCGATTTCCCAGGAGCTCTGTTCGCTTGGATGATGTAATAACCAGTGGGGATTGCCGCAAGGATGTCAGGGGCGGACTCCTCGTTGAGCCAGGTTTCCGTTAGTAGTAATATGTCCGGTTTCTCAGAATCTAGCAGAGCAAAGATTTCCAACTGGTGCTTTACCAGGGAACGCGTATTAAGGTAGATGAATTTAAGGTTAAAGTTTAGGGGCCTATGAGTAGTGGGAGGAATGAAGGCTGAGGGAGAGACTGGGGGTATAGGGGTTACTATCTCAGGAAAGGTGTCTCTGACGCAAAGAATCCCTAGTAGCTCAAGGCTAGGGGAATGTGCTGGAGGGGTAAGATGGCAGCAATGTAGGCGGATCAGGTCAGCGAAAGTGTATTTGATGAAACCGGCAGGGGGACATGCCCCGGACGGCCGTGGACGGGCGCAGACGGGCTTGCCTTAGGCGCGCCTTCGCGCGCTGACGGCGCGCCCGCTGCGCTCGTCCGCTGCGCGTCCGAGGTACTGCCTAGGCAATGTATAAAATATCAATCATTTCATACTTTGACGTTCGATTTTCAGGCATTCTATACATTACCTAGCCATTCTATAGAATGCCAGATTGCACACATTGCCGGGCGGGAATAAAATGGCGGGATTAGGCGTATTATATACTTTGCCGGCAGACAATCCGGCAAAGTATAATATGCATAGGCAATGTATAAAATATCAATCGTTTCATACTTTGACGTTCGATTTTCAGGCATTCCATACATTACCTAGGAATTCTATAGAATGTGGGATTTCACACTTTTACTGTAATATATATATATACATACATACATACATACATACATACATACAGAGAGAGAGAGGGTGAAAACAAATTGAGTCACACTAAACCAAATGAAAATTGTACATCGCAAGCAAGCATCTCTCTGTGTGAGAGCCCACCCTAGTATGTGTGTGAGGGCAAGCTCATGTTACGAGATCAGGCTGGTGCAAGAAGCGCAAGTAAGAATGTGGCACAGCTTCTTCTGTGAAACTAATGTGCGAGGGCTATGCTGGTGTGTGCGGCCAGTCAAATGCATTGCCCCAAGAGTGAATTTTAAAGGGCAGTATGAATATGATTTTAGGGAAGCAACTGAACGCATCTGAGCTGTATTGGATAATATGTGGTCTTATTTAGGACACGCTAGCTGAATGCAGGGAGTGGCTGAAAGGCATTAGGGAAGAGGTCCTGCTACTACCTATTCTTAAGCAACCACAGTACATACTTATGTAATGTCATATAGCTACTGTATATCTTTATAATGCGTAAAGTTAGCATAGGCTCATTACATGTTTAAACGCCATTTTTTCCTTTTGCTGCTTCTGCACACGACACTTAATTGTTGATTTAGCTTTCCACCTAGTAGTTCGTTGTGGTTTACATGAGAATAATATGTTATTACTCTGATATCAGCTTTGCTTAATAAACTATGTCTGTACAGAGAGTGCTGAAGCTTCAGGAATAACACGATAAAGAATTGTTATGAGGTCTGATCTTCGCGCCTTCATAGACATAACATAAGTGCAGCTTCTGCCAACTTTGGGCTTTAGGCGGGTTTTCTATTGCTTTGCTTGAAGCACACAAACACACTTGATGCTGTTCGCATGCAGAGAGAGCTGGTGTATGCTTATGTGATCTCTTCATTCTAGGATCCTGAGGTATGGGCCCGCCCTGCTAAAACCCAAAGAGACCTTCTTAGCTATTAATATAATATGTGTGTTAGGGAGGGTGAGAAATAAGTGTTGTTAACCCTTATTCATTACAGCATGTTAACATGCTGTCACCATTTGCTTTCTATGGACTAGTAACTATGCTGATAACTTTGCTTCTGATAATATGTTTCCTTTTATTATCTAAGATACTGCGCCTGAGAAGACGGCATTAGTAAATAAATATTTCAAATGTGCACGTGTCCTCATTTACTCCACGTTCTGGTTGGAAATGATTGTATAACGAAAGAGTGCTCATGTGTTCCACGTAACCTGAGGTATTGTAAGTTCATGTTCTGGTTTGTCTAAACATTGGGAGTTTGTTATGACCAATGAGACACTGTAGCTAGCTCGGTAAGGGGTTTGTTGGGTACTAAGGTGTGTTTTGGGTCACCCTAATTCGCTGAGGTTCCAATCCTCTGTGCACAGTTCTGTGGGAGAACAGAAACCCTGCTACATGGCGCCCATACGTTGGTGGACTTATATCATGACACTCGAGTAGTATATCGTTCAAACCTTAACCCTTTCACTGTCGTTTCCGGAAAACGGTGGTGTCGGTGAAACCTACCTATTTTTTAAATAGGTCTTTTCAAGCTTGAATCTATCTAAAACGGCTTCTTTGAATTACTACCCAGTTGAGCTACAAAGTTTCCTTTGTTTTTTCAGTAATTCCGGTGTAATCATGGCGCAGGCTGTGGCCATCCCGCAGCATCTCGCCCTCCTTCCCTGGGTGACCACCTCTTGGATGAGCGCGTGTTTTTGTCTTCAGGTATTTATACCCCAGGGTGTAGGGTTTTGTAGTCCACCCCACATTATATTCCTTGGTTGGGTCTCCTAAATTATTTTTTTTTTTATTTCACCTCCCTTTAATCATTAGTTGTTTGGCATCTGGGACAACAGTTGGGTGTTGGTTTCCCTATGGAACTATTGGATGCCTTTGGTTCTGGTGCTTTTCCGCTGTCTCCTTTCTTCTTTGCACCCTCGCTAGGCTCACTTGGGTCCTATTTGAGTACTATTTATTTCTTTGAGGAGTCATGTGGTTTTGAGCACTTTCCCTTTGGGCACGAGTGGCACTGCACTTCTACAGACGGGTGAGAGAATATACATGGCTTTGTTTCACGTAATTAATTTTGCTTTATTTAATGTTGTTGTAGTACCCTTGTCCTGATGATGCCCTAAAGACCCAAGGGGCTGAAACGCGACCGCGTCGACACCCTTGTGATTAGGAGTCCCTGCTTAGTTTATCTTTGTTTGTATAGTCAGGCGCCTTATGCAAAAAAGAGCGTTGAGAGAAGTTACATCGCAGGCGTATTGGGATCTCCATTATAGAGTTATATCACTCGAATTTAGGAGTGTATATAGTATGTGATAGGTCATCCTATGAGATCTATCTATGGGTACACGTTTTGTATATATATGTAATGTATAGATTGTATTTGTGATTTGTACATAATGCATTGTTATGTGTGTATATAGTGAATTTGCTTTCTCTTTATACATATTTGTTTTGCGCCATTCCCTTTTTGTACTTGTTTATATGTCCTCAGAATTTTGTAAAGTGATTTGTTATATATTTAGTTATATAGAACAGGATAATTTATCTTTTCATGTTCTAAAATTATAAATTGAATTTATCCCTCAATACTATTTTGTTCTACTTTTTCATCTGTTGATGCTCCTTGTCCAGGTATGGGAGGGTAATGTGGACATAACCCCTGTTTTTGCTCCACATCCCGCAGCATAGTCGCATTGCGGTGCGCAACCATTTACAGGCTTTCCAAGTCCCGTTAGATGGCTTGGCTGTGATTTTAGTGGTGTGTGCAGATCCGGCGTACCCTTTCGAACTGTTTTATTCGTGGGTAACGTTTCCGGAAGTGTACGCAAGTTCTGGTGTGTTCCACACCTACACACCCTCACCTGTACCGGCTGAATATACACCGTACAGGGCACTGGAAATACCTATTGATCATTGGCAGCATCGCGTTTGGTTTGATGGCGCCCTACCCCACTCTTTGTCCGCTGCGAGGTTGGGTCCTTTGTCCATTCCAGGCACAAATTGGCCTGCATTGGGTGGATTCACCCCGCACCCGAATCACGGCGGTTGTCCCCTTGTGGATATTCGCAGACTGCATGTTGTCTCGATTGCCGTGATTCGTGCATTAGTGCAATACATTGGTCGTCATCTCCCGGATGGTCCCCCGGGGGGTCCGGCCGTTCAAACGGAACATGGCGGTTTAAGGCTCAATCGGTTATGGTCAATTCGGTTTTTGGCAAGCGCCCCGATGATAAAGATGATTTCCCTTTCTGGCTTGCCGAGAAATTTGACCAACTGGAGGCTGTGTTTCCGAATTCTACTCCTGCTGATAAACATAGAATGTTGACGATTACTTTGCCTAAGGATTTAACTCCTGAACTCGTTGACTGTGAAAGTTGGGGGAAAACTTTTGCGGCCGTTTATACGAGGTGTTTCGGCACCCCGTCTATGTCCGTACTGCCTACGATCATTAAGCGTGTTCAGGATGATCACGGACCGGAAGCAGCGGTTGAATTGGGTATGCGCCTGTGTGGTTCTTTTGAGATTGTTAGCGATCTCATCCTCTCCAATATAAAGGGAGATGCGGTGAACTTTCAGGTGTTGAATGCTTTGGCTGCTCTGCCCGATGCCGAAAAACCCCGACAGTTAGCGAAGATTGTTGTGGCCGCATATAAAACTATAGGTCGCACAAGTAAAGGTCTGAAATATTTTCCTATCAAGGAGAAGAAACAACCACAGGGGCAGTCTGCTACGGCAGATGTCCAGCCAAAGTCCAATAAACAGAATTGGCCTAAAAAACAGAAACAGGGGAAGCAACAACAGCAGACTCAGGATTCTTATCCTGCGCCACAAGTTCCTGCGACGACAGAGAGAGTTTATGATTTGCGCGATCGCGCGATGATTAAATCACCTGATCGATTTCAGGTTTCTGATCAACGCTCTCCTCGTTCCTTTCAGGACTCATCGGCCCCGAAGACCGGTGGAGGAGGAGGTGGTAGGGGACGTGGTGGCCAACAAGGACGTGGCCAGTCCCGCCAGACAGACGGCGCAGCGAAGCAGGAGGATTCTACGCCAAAGAGACCGCAGTTTGCGAAAAAGAAAGTCGCAGCCTTAACAGCGCATCGATATGCCACAGATAGTGAGAACGCGGCTTCGGAATCTGACGTGGGCTCTGACCTTGCTGGACAGCGCGGCGGAGATTACCATAGTGAGAGAGGCGCTGCGTCCACTACTGAGGGTGACAGCGACTGATGTCTACGTTGTAATAGACCCCAAGTAGCAGGGATACCACTAATGGTATGCCTGTCCCCCCGGGCACCGTTATGTGCTGAGTGTCCTGCTCTGGATATTTAATACAACATCATGTAATCAATGATAAACAAATGATGCCTCTTCTCAATGAAGGTGATATCAAGCTTTCATTTTAGTTCATATCTGTTCCAATGCATTTCGGCAGTGAATACTGCCTTCATCAGGGAAATGATTTCTACAAAAAGCAAAGCATAAACGATAATCAGCATCAACAAGTTCATTACATTCATGATTATGCAGTTAACAAATGAAACGTTTTTCACAATTCATGCTACTAATGCGTTTTTTCACATGTGTCCCAGTTCCGTTTTGGAACGCTAAAAATACCAAAAGTACAAAATGCGAATTTCACTTTCTCAATGAGTTTATACGTCAATCTAGCGAGTGTCTACGGGCGGGTTTGTTTGTTTAACGAGGCTTGAGCTCTACGGGACAAGATTAACTCTCAGCCGGCGCTCGGTAACAGTATGTAACTGAACTCCCCGTGATAGGGGCTGTTAGGCTAAACAACCGAGTAAATGGTTTACTTTCAAGGTGCGCTTAACTATGTCCTCACGCTTACCTTAGCTTGTTTGGCGCGCTGCCCTGCAACTCACTCGCGGATTCGTTTCTCTTCCGGTTGGAATACTCGGAAGTTTGCGCATGCGCATTTAAGGTTTCTTAGCGGGTTGGTTTTTTCTATTAGTTTACAATGCAACTTTATCGGCAATGCAATATTAAAGGAGATCGGCCAAGGAGCACGTTCCCATTACGATATAAAGGGACATAAACCTAATGTCCTACTGTATCACGCAGTGCTATAATTATAAAAAATAACATACATGGCTTATTAAGATGGTCAGTGAACATAATTATTACAGGTAACATAGAAATTCTGTTCTTTCATTTAAACCCCCCGGTTTTAAGCTACACAATTTATAAATCCAGTAGTTCTCTTGTTTAAGAAGGCAGTTTTTGTTAGCCGGTCCTTCTTTTTTTGGTAAAATTTCCAACACACAAACTCGTAGCTGGCTTACATTATGCTGTTTTTGTGTGAAGTGTTCTGCTAGGCTAGTCTTGGGTGATTTCAGTCTGATGGTACTTTTATGTTCATTTATGCGTGTTTTGAGTTTCCTTTCTGTGTGGCCAACATACGCGTCGCCACACGGGCACTTTATCACATAAATCAAATTGGTTGAGTCACAGGTTGCATTAACTTTTAATGAAATAGGATAACCCTTTTGAGGGTGAGTTATAGTGGGGCCTTTCATGATATTGTGACATGTGTTACAATTATGACATGGTAAAGTGCCTCGAAATGGAGGATTTTTTTCATTGAGTTTTGGTTTGAGAAAGTCAGCTAGGTTTTTGGAGCGAGTGTGTGCAAATATGGGTTCTTCCAGAAAGATTCCACCAAAGTCAGGTTCCAATCTTAACATTGCCCAATGTTTCTTGATGATGTGTTTAAACTGCGTGCTCACTGTGGAGTATTTGCTTACGCACATTTCGTACTTTTGGTATTTTTAGCGTTCCAAAACGGAACTGGGACACATGTGAAAAAACGCATTAGTAGCATGAATTGTGAAAAACGTTTCATTTGTTAACTGCATAATCATGAATGTAATGAACTTGTTGATGCTGATTATCGTTTATGCTTTGCTTTTTGTAGAAATCATTTCCCTGATGAAGGCAGTATTCACTGCCGAAATGCATTGGAACAGATATGAAATAAAATGAAAGCTTGATATCACCTTCATTGAGAAGAGGCATCATTCGTTTATCATTGATTACATGATGTTGTATTAAATATCCAGAGCAGGACACTCAGCACATAACGGTGCCCGGGGGGACAGGCATACCATTAGTGGTATCCCTGCTACTTGGGGTGTATTTCTTTATCGTCCCAGACGGGGGACGAACCCTGGAGGCACGTAAAAACCAGCAAACATTTGAATAACAGCGGTGCACGGTTCTAACCTTAAAGCATTTACGTTGTAATAGAAACAGCCGATACGAGACTTGCTCCCCCTGAAAGACTTTATGAAATTGTCCTGTTAATTGAAGGTGACATACAGCGTACCGTCAAAGGGGTATTTTGGGAAAATCTTTCTTCTACATATGATATTTTGCTTTCGGAGGCTGACTGGCCCCCACCTTTTGTGCTCGCGGCGCCGCGAGGGGAGGAGGTAATCCTCCCCAGTTTCGCGAACACTGTCTCGAAAGGTCATGCGTAGCATTTTGCAGAAGAGTGGGCTCGGGCTCTCGCACCGGCTCTGTACCGTAACCAATGTGGTTGGGATAAATTGTCCCCGTGCCACGAAATTCCATTGCGGTCTCAGCCGCAGCCTCAACCTCAATATCCCATTCGGCGTGAAGCCAAGGCTTCCGTCGCGGAAATCCTTGAACAATTGGAATATCAGGGAGTTATTGCAACGTGTGTGTCACCGATGAATAATCCTCTTTTTACTGTGACCAAGCCTGACGGATCGTATCGTTTGGTATTGGATTACCGGCATTTGAACTCGCATTGTCGTAACTGTGCAGTACAGAATACTCACGGCTCTGCCCTAGTGGATAGTCTAGTGCGTAAGCGTTTTAAAACAACGCTTGACATATCCAACGGTTTCTATACCCACAGATTGGACAGCTTTAGCTCCCAATGGACCAGTTTTACATGCGCTGGGGTCCAAAAACAATTCCGGCGTCTCCCAATGGGCTATAAGAATAGTCCTGGTATATTTACCGCTCGCATAGTCTCTCTTTTGGAGAGGATCGACCCAGATGCTTGTTCGTATGTGGAAGACATATATCTCACAGACGACGAAATTTGGGAGCATCTGTGTCGTGTGAATTCGATCATTTGTAACTTTGCAGACATGGGTTACAAATTTAACTTTGCAAAATAGCACATTGCCGAGTACACAGTGTTGTTCCTGGGCTATGAGCTCAACAATGAGGGTAGAGGTTTGGCACCTCACTTCTTGGAGAAATGCGCACAGTTGCGCGCTCCTACAACACTGAAAAAATTACAGTCTTTACTGGGCTTTCTGAACTTCGGGAGGACATACATTCCGGAATATGCCCAGCGTATCAAGCCTTTGTATGCTTTGATACAACCAACTTTTTCCAAATCATGCTGGCTGCCTGAGCACTCAGCCATCTTGCAGTCCTTGCAGGCTGATCTGCTCGCTTCTAAGTTCTTACTGACTCGTGATAACCATACCAACCTGGTGATAAGAATAATACCGGGGATAGTGGGTTTCACGTACCTCACTTTTAATGAAGGAGACACAGTACCTATTGCTTACAAGTCACACTTGTACACTTCGGCTGAGAAACGGTTTCCCACTGTGGAAAAGGTTTTAACAGCTGTGCAGATGGCTATTCTTAAAGAACGGGCTCTGTCACAGGGGAAACGCATGTTGGTTGTTACACCCTGTCCTCATTTGGAGGCAGTCACGAAAGCCAGTGTACCAAATTCAAAAGCTTTGCACCCACGGTGGATTCAGTGGGCTGCGTCCTTGACGTCCACGGATGTCACGTTTATTTTTGACGCCTCGTTGCGGTCGCAAGAGTACTTGCAGTATGAGTTTGTTCATCCGGCTCCTCTAGCTATGCGACCTTTGGAGGACTTCCATTGCATCATTTACACTGATGGTTCGGCGCAGGTTGCGCGTGGCTCTAAACATGCCTACGTTTCCGCATGCGCCATTGTGGTCGGTGCTATGTTGAACGATGAGTTCATATCCAGGGAAGTGCACACGCTGCCACTGGGAGATTGCACCGCACAATTGGCAGAGCTTCGTGCTCTCTTACTAGCGTTGGAGTACGCTGATCCTAGTGTTACTACTCTTATTGTAAGTGATTCTTTCTACTGTGTCCAGTCTTACAATGAAAACTTGTTCTTTTGGATTCAGAATGACTTTCGTGATTCCAAGGGTAGCACAATAAAACATAAGATGATCTGGGTTCGAGTGGCGGAGCTTAAGGCTACGTTGCCGCTCGTTTTTGTAATTCATACTCTTGGCCACCAGCGAGTTGGAGTCCACGCTGTCGGTAACTCGCTTGCTGATGAAGCAGCGAAATCAGCGGTGTCTACATACTTAGTTGCAGCAGTTACTCGGTCCAAAAGTAAGATTGATAGTGACATCTTGGCGGCTGTTGCTGCCACTGAGAAGGGAGGTAAACATCCTACGGGGTTCCCTTCGAAGTACACATACCACTTAAGTCCCGAAAAGGTTCCTTTTGTGAAAATTCCTGATGTTGGGGAACGTTTGATTCCCAACTCGGATCGCAGGGCTGACTTGATTACAGCGGCTCATGAGGGTGTGGCGTCTGCGCATGCGGGCGTCTCGGCCACTGTAACTCAATTACAACAACGTTTCTGGTGGCGGGGACTGTACAAACAGACGCGTGATTATGTCCTTCTTTGTGACATTTGTCAGCAGATTAAACCTTCGACTGCTGCGCGTCCGCCACAGACACAGTTGTACATTTCTAATAAACCGCTAGGTTGTGTTTATTTAGATCACTGCGGTCCTTTTTCCTTTGATACTGCGTATAAGTACATCTTAGTAGCAGTTGATTCATGCACACGCTTTGTGTGGGTCTGGCCCCATCGCAGCGCTGATTCACGGACTGTCATTAGAGATTTGCGCATCTTTGTAGGGATTTTTGCCTGTGGTACCTTCCATTCGGATCAGGGTCCGGCTTTCGCCTCTAAGGCGTATAAGGATGCCATGACTTCGATGGGGGTCCAAGTCAAGTTTTTGTCTCCCTACAGACCTGAGGGTAATAGTGTAGTGGAGCGAATGAACCGTGATTTAAAGCAATCTTTGACAGCTCGAGTTATAGGCACTGGCAGAAACTGGCTAGCCCACCTCTATGGCGTGCAGCGTGCTCTTAATAATCTCCCTAGAAGGTCTCTGGGTGGGCGGACCCCATACGAAATGCTCTTTGGCATCAAGATGTACGTCCCTGACCTTGACGGTCTAGACTGCGTGGCTCGCGCCACAACCTTTGACGTAGATGAACATTGTAATGTTTTACAGGATCTACAAAAGACCAGAGACAGTCTTGCAAAGGAACATTTACCCTCCACGTCGGATGTTGCGCTGCAGATCCCGGTAGTCGGCTGGCTACCCCAAGTTGGAGAACTGGTTCGAGAGAAAATCGATAAGAAGAAAGAGTTTGGTCCTTCCTATCGAGCTCCGGTTCCAGTGCTTGGAGTGAAGGGCACAAGAACAGTCATTTTACCACCACTTCCTGGTCGTAAGGAAAACAGGTCTATCTCAATTGACAATGTCAAGATACACACAGTGGCCGATTCTTCTTAGCATGACACCGGCTGTTTCCTGTCCTTCCATTGTGAGAAATTCAGTTTTGCCCACTGCTTCTAATCTTGAAACTGAAGTGGCAATCAAGTTGCCTGCTATTTCCAGTCCTTTATTAAGTACTTTGCCCGGTACAGACCTTGCTGAAATAGACTATACTTACCCCACTGACTTGTCCATGCCTGACCTGCAAGCCCGTTTGGCCACAGAATCCAGATTTTCATTTGACACTGGTTCCAATGCCTCGAAAGTACCCTCACGTTTTGCAGTTTATGCCAGCTTATTTAAAAAAATAATTTTAATTCCCCCGCGGACATATATTTGGCTGGTGCTTTTTTCAATGTACCTTTTTATGTCAATTGGGTTTGTGTTTTATTTTTTCCGACTTATGAATGGACACTATGTCGAAGAAAGAACATGCATTCGACATCTAAATGGAACTTTGGCCCCCCTTTCGTCATCACATTCTGCACACAGATTGAAAAGAGACTTGACATTTGTTAACATCACAGCTTGGCCTGTCCTTGATGGGATAGTGTGGGATGCCGTTAGGTTTCAAATTCATGGCCCTACCGAGGTTGTTAATGTCCCCAATGTGCTTAGAGTTAACATGGGGGATGTAGTGAAACAAAACATACGTTCTGATGATTGGGATGTTAAGGCCGTAGAATCTTTGTTTTCTGATTTGAAATACTATGCTGCCTTTGATGCGGAGGATTTGTACTTAGAATCTGCTAATTATGGTGATTTGTTTTGCTTTCAACATTTTGGCAATCACTTCTTACATAAAACAGCGTCCAGAAGGAATACTGTAAATTATACACAGTGGGAGCATTGCCCAGCTCCTAAACAAGGCAGTTCAAGTACTTTTTTGAAAAAGTACACTTATTTTACTGACTTTAATCAGTCTAATCCTGAGTCCTTTTATTTCAAAATGACACAGAAGCCTATGTCCAAGGTTAGACTTACCGATACCAAATTGTTGTATTCGAAGTTCTTTCTTGATCAGCTGGCTGTTGGCAGCTATGAATTATGGAAGGAAACTATTGACTTAAAATCTGTTTGGGGTTCTAAAAGTTGGCAGGTACAAGGCACTGAGGCTTTGCACCGTGCTGGTCTTATCCCGAATCAAATGTTGTTTTTGAATTCCTCTATTTCACAAACGACGTGCTTTGGATTGGCTACTTCTAAAAAATTAAATTCTCCGACCATCCCAGAGTTAGAAGAATATTCAGGCTGGAGTAATTATACTCAGTTTTCGATTAGGGACTTGCAAACCCTATTGCTGAATTCATGTTACGTTACGTTAAAAATATTTATACCGCGCACGTTCACCAACGGTTTCATGGCGCTCTTGACGTAACAGCAGCTAGGGTAGGGAAGTTACTCAGGTAGTTGTTGAAAATAGAAAAGTTTTGAGGAGCTTGCGGAAATGGTCGTAAGTAGGGCAGAGACGAAGTGCAGTGGGAAGGGAATTCCAGGTGGTAGGTGCCATGGCGGAGAAACTAAGGCCACCATGCTTTTTCCGCCTGGATTTGGGAATGACCAGGAGATTGAGGGTGGCGGAGCGGAGGTCTCTATGAGGGACGTACCGTGTCAGGCAGGAGGTAATGAATGCTGGGGCTGAGTCAGACAAGGCCTTAAAAATGACACAGCCAAGCTTAAAGAGACAGCGTTTGGTGATGGGAAGCCAGTGAAGACTACGTAGGAGAGGAGTGACATGCTGGTACTTAGGCTGGCGAAAGATAAGGCGAGCTGCCTGATTCTGGACAAGCTGCAGCCGGTGGAGGTGGATAGATGGAATTCCGGCATACAGCGTGTTAGCATAGTCGAGTCTGGAGGTGATCAATGCTAGGATGACTAGGATCAGAGCATCTCTAGTGAGGAACCTGCTGATCTTACGAATCCGTCTAAGATTAAAAAAACAGGATGAGGTGACTGCATTGATTTGTGGCCTCATAGAGAGGTCCTCCGAAATGATCACCCCCAGACTCTTCACCGAGCCAACCGGGTCAGGTGGAGTACCCAGAGAGGGGGGCCAAAAGCTAGAATTCCACGGATTGGTGGAGCCCCCAACTAGTACCAGCTCAGTTTTTGTTGGGTTTAGTTTTAATTGACTATGAAGCATCCACTCAGCGATGTTGAGCATGGTGGACTGAAAGTTGGAACAGGAGGAAGGGAGGTTAGAAATAGGAAAAATTAACTGAAGGTCATCTGCGTAATTAAAGATAGTGACTGGGGTATTCCGGAGGGAGACAAGAAGGGGCTGAAGATACAAATTAAACAATAAAGGTGAAAGCGCGGAGCCCTGAGGGACCCCACAAGTAAGAGGTGAATAGGAGGCAGAAAAGGTAGATAGGTGTACTGCCTGAGTACGATGTCTCAGAAAGGATCTGAGCCATTCGAGGGCCATCCCCTGGATACCGGCATTGTTGACACGGTCGATCAGAATAGTGTGATCGACCGTGTCAAAAGCAGCCGACAGGTCCAGGAGGACGAGGGCCTGGGGGATGTTATTGTCGGCCCCCTTCCTCAAGGCATCCATGACGGCTACTATGACCGCCTCGGTGGAGTGGAGGGGTCTAAAGCCAGCTTGTTGGTTATCCAGGAAGGAGGAATTCTCTATAAAGGTACTCAGGCAGCGAGTAACATAGGTCTCAAGAATTTTACCCAAATAAGGAAGAAGGGAAATTGGGCGGTAGTTACTTAAAACGGTGGGGTCGGCATTGGTTTTCTTAAGGATGGGAATAACCGCTGCCTGTTTGAAGGAACGAGGGACCTCCCCAGAAGCAAGAGAGTGGTTAAGCAAGGCTAATGGGGGGCTAGGACATGACAAAAAGGCTTCTCTGAGAATATGGGGAGGGCAGCAGTCATTAGGTGATCCTGAGCTGACTTTACGAAGAAGAACGAAGAATTCCTCTTGAGAGATAGGTGGAAACTGAGTCAAACGGCTTGGGTTCATTGGAGGGGGGGGTAGAGTGGAAGGTGATGAAGGGGGAGGAATATTATCTTTGATAGTAGAGATTTTATCTGTAAAATAGGAATTCAAAGAGTCGCATAGGGTTTGGGTAGGTTGAGGTTGTGGAGTAACCCTATCTGGCAGGGAGAGCTCAGTGACGATGGAAAAGATGTCTTTAGCCTTGGTGTTGGAATCCAGAATTCTTTGAGAGAAATAGGCTGTCTTAGCAGATAGTATAGCTTTTTTATAAGTATTTAGGGTAGAGACATAGATCAATTTTAGATGGGGATCGTAATTGCGTCTCCACCGGCGCTCTGCCTGACGCAGCGCAAGTTTATCAGTCTTAAGCTGATCAGAGAACCAGCGTTGGGCGTCGTGGGGACGCTTAGCTTTGATCGTTTTATAGGGAGCAACTTTATCACAAGCAGTTAACAGCCATTGTTCTAGGTGGGTGGCTTGGTCATTGACCAAGATTGCAGGAACTGGGGCTGAAGAGGCCAGTAGAGCATGGAAGTCAGATATGTTGGCATTCTTCCAGTTACGTGCCGATAGGTTTTTAGTGAGGGGAGGAGGGCAAGGGATGTTAAGGTAAAGAAAAAAAGAAATTAAACAGTGATCAGACCAGGGACAGGGAAGTACCGAAGGAGGGGAAATATCAAGATTAGATGTCCACACCTGGTCAAGGACATGACCTTTGCAGTGAGTGGGAGTATGAATATGTTGGTAGAAATTCATGGCTGCCAGTAGGTCCGTAAATTCTACGGAAAGATGACTTTCGTGGGGATCAGATGGCCAATAATTAAAATCTCCTATGATCATGATGTTTGCATAATTGATCGATAGCTGGGAGATGGAATCGCCAAAAAGCTGGGAGAAGAGAGGCATATGATCCGGAGGCCTGTAGACCAAGACGCAGACGAAGGATGATTTGGGTGAAGAAAATTTTATAGCGAGGCAATCAGTTTTGGGGATAGGGGTCATAGCTAGCTCCGAGAATTTTAATTCAGAGCGGATAATGGCCGCCACCCCTCCACCCGTCTTGGCCGCAGGTCGGTTGGCTTGCATGATGTAATAACCTGCTGGAATTGCGGCTAAAATGTCAGGGCCGGAGTCCTCATTTAGCCACGTTTCGGTCAAGAGGAGGATGTCGATCAAGCCATCATGCAAGAGTTGGAAAACTTCGAGCTGATGGCGGACTAAGGAACGAGTGTTTAGGTACTGCATCCTCAGAGGAACAGGTGGAGGGGGCGAGAAAGATGGAGGAGAAGGAGAAAGATCAAGGGGGGAGGTAGAGATCAGGGTAGGAATTTCTGAGGGAACTAGAATGCCACATTGTTGGGCAGCCCTAGTGGCCTGGTCAGAGATGGGCAAAGGGAGAGTCAGACTACGAAGCTCAGAGGATGAATAAGTTAGCAAAGGGGCATTACGACGGGGCCCTGGGCCTGGTCGGCCGCGGACGGGCGCAGACGGGCTTGACTTGTGCGCGACTTTGGCGCGAAGTCGGCGCTCCCGCTGCGCTCGTCCGCTGCGCGTCCTCCATACTGCCATTTATACCTATGGGAGGGAATACTAGACCGCTAACCTGCGATGCCTGGAAGCAGGGCGGAAGTGGTGTTGCCGGCAGGCAGGAAGTGACGCTCCTCTCACTGACCCTCCGCGCAAACGGCACAAGCCGGGGCGGACCGGGGTCACGAGCGTGGCAGGTAAGTTAAGAAGAGAAATACAATTGCGCGCTAGCACACAACAAAATAAAATTCATGAAGTGCTTTTAAGATCAGCATAGACATTCGTTTTTAAAAAAAAGATGCAGCAGCCACAGCGAGTGTGTATCCGCAGCCTAGCTCGCCGCTTTAGTCACTGGCCGGGCGCTGGGAGCAAGAATATAACTACACCGGCTCGGCAACACTAGACCGCTAACCTGCGATGCCTGGAAGCAGGGCGGAAGTGGTGTTGCCGGCAGGCAGGAAGTGACGCTCCTCTCACTGACCCTCCGCGCAAACGGCACAAGCCGGGGCGGACCGGGGTCACGAGCGTGGCAGGTAAGTTAAGAAGAGAAATACAATTGCGCGCTAGCACACAACAAAATAAAATTCATGAAGTGCTTTTAAGATCAGCATAGACATTCGTTTTTTAAAAAAGATGCAGCAGCCACAGCGAGTGTGTATCCGCAGCCTAGCTCGCCGCTTTAGTCACTGGCCGGGCGCTGGGAGCAAGAATATAACTACACCGGCTCGGCAACACTAGACCGCTAACCTGCGATGCCTGGAAGCAGGGCGGAAGTGGTGTTGCCGGCAGGCAGGAAGTGACGCTCCTCTCACTGACCCTCCGCGCAAACGGCACAAGCCGGGGCGGACCGGGGTCACGAGCGTGGCAGGTAAGTTAAGAAGAGAAATACAATTGCGCGCTAGCACACAACAAAATAAAATTCATGAAGTGCTTTTAAGATCAGCATAGACATTCGTTTTTTAAAAAAGATGCAGCAGCCACAGCGAGTGTGTATCCGCAGCCTAGCTCGCCGCTTTAGTCATCCTTTAACATATCCAGTATGGATCCGAAAGGTTGGCTGATGTGGCACAGAAGTGCGGATTCATGCCAGCACCGTTTTCTAGGTTTATCTGATGGCTTTACACAGGTCAGACCTGATCCACGTTTTGAAACCGAGCATTCTGTCACAACTTACTCTGTGGGCAAATTATGTCAAAATTGGCTGAAACATTCAACATTGTCTGCGGTTAAGTTACATCTTGCAAAGCTGAATGATGATGTGGATTTAAATGATTTCATAAAGGGCCCGGCTAGTGGTAGATCAAAAAGATGGATATATGCTGTTTACAATGAAATCTGGAAGACATCACAGGTTGAGGCTGCGACACGCCTTAGAGCTATAGATCAAGCCAATCTAGAAAAGGTGCTTGCTGTGGTAGATAATAGTATTAACATGCTTTCTTCCCGCATTTACACTTTAGATAATATTGTGTCTTCTGTAGTGGATATTGTGCATGATGAAGTGTCTGTGTTGTACCATGGTCAGAATCAATTACGTTCTATCATGCAATTTGCATGGACCCTTCAAACGTTGAAAGCTGGCAAGGTGCCATGGACCTACATGAATGTTTCTTCTCTCTTTGCCCCCTTTAATTTGACTGACCAGCAGCGCTTGCTTTCCATGCGAGATGCTTCGTTTTCTATGTTACATATTGAGAGATTGGAGTCCTTGCCTTTTTTTGTAGCAGAGGCCAACGATGCAACGTGGCTTATCCACGGTTTGATAACATTACCTTTTGCTTTGTATAAATTTACAAATTGTATGCGATATGTTGCCATAGGTCGCTATGAGCCCTTAGGTAGTGCGTTTCTCCATGAAGTCTGGTCCCTCCCTTTCACTTATAGATGTTTGAAAGACGGCCAGGAGGTTTATCTGAATGGGGAGGAGTGTACAGAAACACCAGACCATTCGCTAATGTGTAGGCATATACATTTGCACGGTTCTTGTAACCAAGACCGGCCTAACTTGGCCTGTGTTTTAAAAGGGACTCCAGTACCTGCAATCACCCCGACTTTTACCTTGTTGGGAAACGGAAGTTATTTGCTTTTAAATAATGAAGATTGTTGCAGGTTAATTAAAGGTGTAGCTTATGTGGTAACCGTAACTGAGCGTGTAGTTTGCTGCAGAAATGTCCTGTACCCACCCCCGCATGAAAATAGGGATGTTTCCATCTGGCCACGCATCCCAACCTTGAAAGCAGAAATCAGCGGCATGAGCAGAATAAGGGCTCTATTGTCCCAGAAAGAAGTGGCCTTGAGTTCGGCTAGGGAAACTTTCGTTCTTCACATAGCTAATACCCGTACCGAGGTTCAGGCCCTTTTAAATACTGATTTACCGTTGCATTTCAGCGAGATGGTACATTCTATCTTTAACGCGTCCTCCACAACTGGGCTGGCGCATTTTTTTAAGTCTGTTAGCAGTGGTCTTGTAACTTCATTTGAAAAAATCTTTGGAGTCATCCCTGCTTTCTTCCATTCCATTTTTTCGAGTTTGTTTGGTGGATTCCCGGTTATCCTGGCACTAGCGGCAGCCGTTCTAGTGGTTGTTTGCTTCCTTAAATATGGATGCCCCACATGTGGAAGGAGCCGCCCAGCCCCTCCTGGCGCTGTTTCGCAACCGGATGCTTGAATATTATGGCACGCTGCCGCTTGCGATTTTAAGCACGGCATATGGATTATCGTTTCGATTTTCCTACTTCACCTGTGCCCAGCCTGTGTTTCATTGCCTAAGCTGTGATTTTGACTGGGCCATTGATTTGTGTCTCTGCGGACCGGTTTCTCCTGAAGTCGACTTTAATCAGCTGATGAGTCCCATCGTTACTCACAAGTTGGTTTGTACTGGCGACAGGATTATGGCCTTAGCAGCGATGCATGGACTAATGGGTCCTTGGAATATTCTTACAGCAGTGCAAGATTTCTGGGCACTGAGCTTTCTTGAAAACCCACCGAGTTGTCCTCTGATGGTAATAGAGGCTCCCGTATTGGGAGAGCACGTTTGTTCTTTTCCTCTTTTGACTTGGATGGCTGAACTGTTTTCGGATGAAGACGGTGATTTCCTGTTGGAGGCTGTTGCTGCATATTTTGCATATTCGGTCTTGCCTTGATGAACCTTATTGGTTTATGATGATGCCCCACTTTTTTTTTGCATTTTTTCACCTCCCAGTCCTGTTGGCTTGAGTGCTGTTGATTTCTGAAATTGACATTTTGTATATTTTGATTTGATTACTGTAGTTTTTTATAATTATAAGGTTGTTCATAGTTCTTGAACTCTGCTTTCATGAAGTTGCCCTTATCTTATCTTATCCGTCCTCGGATCATGGGGGGGTGTCATATAGCTACTGTATATCTTTATAATGCGTTAAGTTAGCATAGGCTCATTACATGTTTAAACACCATTTTTTCCTTTTGCTGCTTCTGCACACGACACTTAATTGTTGATTTAGCTTTCAACCTAGTAGTTCGTTGTGGTCTACATGAGAATAATATGTTATTACTCTGATATCAGCTTTGCTTAATAAACTATGTCTGTACAGAGAGTGCTGAAGCTTCAGGAATAACACGATACAGAATTGTTGTGAGGTCTGATCTTCGCGCCTTCATAGACATAACATAAGTGCAGCTTCTGCCAACTTTGGGCTTTAGGCGGGTTTTATATTGCTTTGCTTGAAGCACACAAACACACTTGATGCTGTTCGCATGCAGAGAGAGCTGGTGTATGCTGATGTGATCTCTTCATTCTAGGATCCTGAGGTATGGGCCCGCCCTGCTAAAACCCAAAGAGACCTTCTTAGCTATTAATATAATATGTGTGTTAGGGAGGGTGAGAAATAAGTGTTGTTAACCCTTATTCATTACAGCATGTTAACATGCTGTCACCATTTGCTTTCACTGGACTAGTAACTATGCTGATAACTTTGCTTCTGATAATATGTTTCCTTGTATTATCTAAGATACTGCGCCTGAGAAGACGGCATTAGTAAATAAATATTTCAAATGTGCACGTGTCCTCATTTACTCCACGTTCTGGTTTGAAATGATTGTATAACGAAAGAGTGCTCATGTGTTACACGTAACCTGAGGTATTGTAAGTTCATGTTCTGGTTTGTCTAAACATTGTGAGTTTGTTATGACCAATGAGACACTGTAGCTAGCTCGGTAAGGGGTTTGTTGGGTACTAAGGTGAGTTTTGGGTCACCCTAATTCGCTGAGGTTCCAATCCTCTGTGCACAGTTCTGTGGGAGAACAGAAACCCGGCTACAGTAACAACAGAGATACTTCACCCTCATACTATACAGGTGTACACAAATCATCAGGAGTCTACGGTGCCCCCATTCTTTGATGGCAGAACGTTATGTAGCCATAGAGCACTAAAGTAGACCTTGCTACTCACATGCTGATACTCTCAACTAGGAGGGGTAATTTGAGATTGGTCAACAGTTCTCACATTTTAGGAATTCAGTATTACCTTATCGTTTGACTAGTATTAAAATGCATTTCACTTCTATTTTTGAAAGGCGACAAGTAATGCTCAAGCCTCTCTCTACAAAACACTAAGTAGCCCAAATGGAGTGTTTGGTTTCTTTTTTCATAATGCATTTCAAAGCATAACATAGAGCAAATAACAAGCACATTACAATCTGTTTTAATATGTTCCCTGATGTGACCTTCAAATTAGTTAGAATTGTTTATATTATTTCCCTAGAGATACTTTTTGTGGAACGGCAAAAAGTTGTTTTTGGAACTCTGCAAGAGAGTTCTCAAAACAGACACCAGACACAAACAAATACATGTGAAGGAGTAGTTTCTTATCTGTAACTCCAGTTCTGTAGTAGGGGTATCTCTGTTATAGTCATAATCTTGTGAATAGTCCCGCCAATGTGCGGGCACCCAGGAGCAATCGAAATAGTCTCTTAAGTTGTCTTCTTCTGCAGTCCTGCATAGACACTAAAGAGAAAATCCAAGACCAATAATGCAGCCTAAAACTACAAGGCTACATTGGCCAGCACTTCATAATGAAGTGAAAAGGATAGCCAAATAATATCAAATTTTACACATAGAGAAACTCCCCTTCACAAAAATCCTTTGAAATGATAGAGAGGAAGGGTTGGACAGACAAGCCCCCATAGGCTGCCATTATGTGTCTGGAAAAGGGATACCGTGCCTTTAAAGGAACTCTCAAGAGACCCTCGGTATCCCAGGATGCACAGCCAAAGTCCTTTTACTTTCAGTTCTTTTTGAAGGTGTATAAGGCCAGGCCTGTAGCGAACAAGTTACTTACCTTCGGTAACGCTTTTTCTGGTAGATACAACATCTGCCTGTGGATTCCTCACCTTGTGAATATCCCCTTGCGTTAGCAACAATCGGAAATTCTTGTTGTAGCTTCGCGCCGAAGTGGACGACATCACAGAGGCACGGCATCGCGCGCGACTCCGCTGACGTCACCGACACCATAATAGGCCCACGCCGGCGTGATGGCATCAGTTCCGTCCTTCTTTCCGTGCCTTCGAGGCATACGGACGGACTGATGACAGCAGATATTTACACAGTATACACAGTACACAATGTCAAGATAACACACATAGTGTGAAGTCAATGCAGGAAAACATATTGCAATAAACATTTCCTTTCGACAATAAAAATATATACATTACAGTAACCCAGGCATAGAAGAGTGGACAACGGGGAGGCGGGTGGGTCAGTGAGGAATCCACTGGCAGATATTGTATATACCAGAAAAAGTGTTACCGAAGGTAAGTAACTTGTTCTTCTGATAGATACATCTGCCAGTGGATACCTCACCTTGTGAATAGAGTCCCACAGAAGTCCCCACTCCCCGAGGAGGGTGTCCACTCTCCTAAACCAGAAAGTCCTGGAGGACAGAGCACGCAAAGTGGCCGTCCCTCCTCACCTCGGTATCCAAGCAGTAATGCTTCGCTAAAGTGTGGAGGGAATCCTATGTTGCCGCTCTACAAATATCCTCTACAGGCACACCCCTAGACAAAGCAGTTGTAGAAGACTTTGCTCTAGAAGAATGAGCTCTTATACCCTCTGGAGGGTCCTTACCCACCATGGCGTAGCAGATCTTAATGCAGAGGATAATCCACCTCGAGAGCGTGCGCTTGTGCACCGCCTTCCCCTTCTTGCAGCCAGCAAATCCAACAAACAGCTGGTCATCCAACCTGAACTCTTGTCCTGTCCAGGTAAAAGCTCACCGCCCTCTTAGGGTCCAAGCGGTGAAGCCGCTCCTCCTCCTTGGAAGGGTGAGGGGGAGGATAGAAGCTAGGGAGGGTAATGGACTGTCAAAGATGGAAGGGAGTTACCACCTTAGGCAGAAAAGCAGCCCTGGTCCTAAGAACCATTCGTTCAGCATGAATGGACAAAAATGGGGGCTTTGAACTAAGAGCTTGAAGCTCACTTACCCTCCTTGCCGAGGTAATTGCCACTAGAAAATTAGTCTTAAAAGACAAAAGTCTCAAGGGACACTTGTGTAAAGGTTCAAAAGGCGAACCCATCAAGAACGTAAGAACAAGGTTTAAGTCCCATTGAGGTACAATAAAAGGTGTAGGAGGAAATTTATTGGTAAGACCCTTAATGAATCGTAATACAATAGGAGATTTAAACAAAGAGGGCTGGTCCGGCAAACAAAGGAAAGCCGACAAGGCCGACAAATAACCTTTGATAGTTGCCACCGCAAAACCCTGCTGGGCCAAAGAAAGTGCAAATTGAAGTATATTGGACAAACGAGCCCTTAAAGGGTCAATGGACTGCTCCCCACACCAAGTAACAAATTTAGACCATCTATAAGAATAAATGGACTTGGTGGAGTCACGCCTGGCCGATAAGATGACATCCACCACATCTTGTGGGAGAGAAAAAGAAATCAGGTTGCCCCGCTCAATCTCCAGGCATGAAGGTGTAAGGTCTGGAGGTGGGTGTGTAGAACCTGCCCCTCCATCTGGGAGAGGAGATCTGCCCTGTGAGGGAGACGGAGCGGAGGGCACGAGGAGAGGTGGAGAAGGTCTGTGTACCACACCCTTCTTGGCCAATCCGGGGAGATCAAAATAACTTGGGCCCGGTCTTGGCGAATCTTCCTCAGAACCCGAGGAATCAAGGGTATGGGAGGAAACACGTAAAGGAGTTGCGAGCCCCAACTCAACTGAAACGTGTCCCCCCAGGCCCCCTACATCGGAAATAGGAGGCTGCAGAATGACGGGCATTGAGCATTCTCGCGAGTGGCGAACAGGTCCACCTGAGGAGTCCCCCATGTCCGAAAGACATAACGAACTACCTCTGGATGGAGCCTCCACTCGTGGTCAGCGGAGAACTGCCGACAGACTGTCTGCACGAACGTTCAGTACTCCAGCCAGATGATTTGTCATGAGACAAATCTGATGGTCCTGAACCCAGGACCAGAGGTGCAGAGCCTCCCTGCTGAGACACTGCGACCCCACTCCTCCCTGCTTGTTGACATACCACATCGCGGTCGTGTTGTCCGTCAGGACTTGAACTGACTGACCGCGAGGTAAGGGAGGAAGGCCTTGAGCGCTAAACGTATAGCCCGCAACTCTAGATGGTTGCTGTGAAGCAACCTTTCCTCCGGAGACCAAAGACCCTTGATCTCCAGATCCCCCAGATGAGCACCCCACCCTAGAGTGGATGCATCCGTTATCACGGTGGCCACCGATGGAGGTAGTTGAAAAGGCTTTCCTTGTGACAGATTGCCTTCCACGCTCCACCAAGACAGATCCGCTGCAGTTTCTCTCGAGATCCTCACTGACTCCCTGAGATCTCCGCTGTGCTGATACCACTGCCTGCGGAGGCACCACTGGAGTGCCCTCATGTGCCAGCATGCATGGCTGACCAACATAATGCAAGAAGCCATCAGACCGAGCAGACGAAGGACCTTCAGGACTGGAACGACCGCTCCATTGTAAAATAAAGGAATCATTTCCTGTATGTCGCGAATCCTTTGAGGAGGAGGGAATGCACGACATACAGTAGTGTCCAGTACCGCACCTATGAACAGGTTGCGCTGGGAGGGCACCAGGTGAGATTTGGGTACATTTATCGAAAAACCCAACCTGTGCAACAACTGAGTTGTCTCCTGCAGATGATGGAGCACTATCTCTGGAGATTCTGCTTTGATCAGCCAATCGTCCAGATACGGGAATACCGGTATCCCCGATCTTCTGAGATGTGCAGCCACCACAGCCATCACCTTGGTGAAGGCGCGAGATGCAGTAGTAAGACCAAACGGAAGGACCGCAAACTGGTAGTGTTGCGATCGAACCGTGAAACGGAGATACTTCCTGTGCGACTTCAGAATGGGAATATGAAAATACGCATCCTGTAAGTCGATTGACACCATCCAGTCCTCTTCCAGCAGCGCTTGAAGAACCTGCGCAAGGGTGAGCATCTTGAACTTCTCCTGCTTCAGGTAAAGATTCAAGATCCTGAGATCCAGGATTGGACGAAGTCTGCCATCCTTCTTGGGGATCAGAAAATACCGGGAGTAGCATCCCTGACCCCTCTCCTGCTCCGGAGCCACCTCCATCGCACCTTTTCTGAACAGTGCCAGGACTTCTTCCTGCAGGAGCAGCAGGTGGTCTTCCGAACAATAACCCTGGCAAGGAGGGTAATTTGGGGGAAATTCCCGAAAGGGAAGAGCATACCCATTCTCCACGAGATTGAGAACCCAATGATCTGAAGTAATCAATTCCCAATCTCGCAGAAAATGGGTAAGCCGACCCCCCACTGGACCCACATGATTCGGAATGGCGGATCTAGGGCTGCTTTGCTGCGTTGGCAGGAGGTTGGGAAGTGGAAGAGGAGGAGGAGGAGGAGGCTTGGCGACCTCTAGGACGAGCTCTTTGCCTGCCCCTGTATGACTTGTACAGCGTATTTTGCTGCTGCTGAGGCTGCTGCTGTGATTGTTTGTAGGCCCGAAAGGAAGATCTGCCAAATCCTCTGAATCGCTTTCCAAAAGAGCCCCTGGTCTGAAGGCCTAAAGACTTTGCCGTCGCTCTATTGTCTTTAAACCGCTCTAAAGCAGCATCAACTTTTTTTCCAAACAACCCTGACCCATCAAAGGGCAAATCCATCAATGCAGACTGAACATCCACAGAAAATTCTGAAGATTTTAACCACGCAGCTCTCCTAATGGCCACTGAAGAGCCCATCACTCTCGTCACTGAATCAGCCGTGTCCAGCCCACTCTGGATTACCTGCCTTGCCGCAGCCTGAGTGTCAGAAATCACCTCCTGAAAATCCTTCCTATCCTTCTCAGGAATTTTAGGCACCAATTGTTTGACGGAATCCATCAAAGCATGGATGTATCTATCCATCAGGCAAGTTGCATTTGTAGACTTAAGCGCCATGCTGGCTGAGGAAAAGATTTTCTTTGAGTTTAAAAATATTTCTAGAGCGCACGTACACCCAGCGGTTTCATGGCGCTATGCAGTACTACAAAACCCAAAGAACAGAAAAGACTAGGAAACCAGGGGGGCAATTAAGAGGGGAAGGCCTGAGTAAAAAGAAAAGTTTTAAGGGCCTTGCGGAAAAGGGAGTACTGAGGGCAGGATCTCAAGTGAATCGGGAGAGAATTCCAAAAGGCAGGAGCCAGAGTAGAAAATTTGGATCATCCCCATTTTTTTCGTTTGAAGCGAGGGACTACGAGAAGTTGTTGGGTGGCTGAGCGCAATTCCCTAGACGGAGTGTAAGCGTGAATTGCAGAACCAATGAATGCGGGGGCAGAACCAGACCGGACATTGAAAATGATGCAGCCCAGCTTGAACAGGGCACGTTGCTGTACGGGGAGCCAATGTAGGGATTTAAGAAGGGGCGTGATGTGATTTAGATAGATTAAAAACCAGGCGAGCCGCCTGGTTCTGGACCAGCTGGAGACGCCTCACGAGGTACGCCGGCATGCCACAATAAAGGGCATTGCCGTAGTCTAAGCGGGATGTCACCATCGCCAGAAGTATAAGTTTAAGGGCAGAAGGGGAAAAGAACCTGGAGACTTTACGGATTGTCCGGAGGGAAAGAAAAGCTGAAGATACAACCGCACTAACTTGGGAGTGAAGGGAAAGTTGGTCATTGAGTTTGAAACCTAGAGTTTTAACAGAGGGTGAGGGAATAGGTGGGGGACCTAAAGAAGGGGGCCAAAAGAGAGAGGATCATGGACTGGAGCAACTACCCGTCAACACCAATTCCGTTTTGTCGGGATTGAGTTTCAGGTGGTTGCGATTCATCCAGTCCTGAATGAAGGTCATAACAGAATGAAAATTGGATATTGAGGCAGGGGAAGAAGATAAAGAAAAAATGAGCTGGAGGTCATCCGCATAATTGTAAACAGAGACCTCCAGCTGTTGTAGAGCAAAAATAAGAGGGGCAATGTACAAATTAAATAACAATGGGGAAAGGGAGGATCCTTGGGAACCCCGCACTGTACTGGCCGAAAGTCGGCCGAATAGTCACCCAAGCGGACTGCTTGAGTGCGGCCACTCAGGAAGGAGGAAAGCCAGACCAAGGCCGAGCCCCCGATTCCCGCCGCTCCGACACGGGAAAGTAAGATGGCATGGTCCACCGTGTCGAACGCAGCGGAGAGATCGAGGAGGACCAAGGCCTGGGGCTGACTAGTGTCCATACCCTCCCTGAGGTTGTCCAGGACCGATATAACCACGGACTCCGTGGAATGTGCGGGGCGGAAACCAGCCTGCCTGGGGGCCAAGACACTGTTCCTTTCCACAAAGGTGCTCATAGTTCTTACTACATGGCATTCCAGTACCTTGGCCAGGAAAGGCAGGAATGAAATGGGGCGGTAGTTGTCTGAAACAGAAGGGTCAGCGCCAGGTTTTTTTAAGATGGGTAAAATTACCGCTGATTTAAGTGAAGGAGTGACAATGCCCTGGGAAAGTGAACTGTTAAGAAAGGTAAGGGGAGGTGAGGGGCAAACAGAATAGATCTGTTTCAGAATGTGAGCAGGGCAGGGATCCAGAGGGGAGCCAGACTTAACCAGGGGAAGAAGGGACAGGAAAGAGTCAGCTGTGAGAAGAGGGATAGAATCCAGACGCACAGCGACTGGGGGACAGTAAGGACTAATGAAGGAGGGGGACGGGAGGGGAATATTGGCTCTGATCGCACTGATTTTATCAAAGAAAAAAGAGTTAAGGGAATCGCAAAGGAGCTGTGAGGGAGAGGGTTTGAGTGAGGCCCTATCAGAATATGCTAGATCTTGAACAATGGCAAAGATTTCCCTGGGCCGATTTTCGGCGATCTGAATTTTAGACGAGAAATAGGCCTTCTTTGTTGCCAGAATGGATCTCTTATATAGGGCCAAAAGGGTGATATAATGATTTCTTGAGATGGGACAGTAGTCCCGCCGCCAGAGACGCTCTGCTCGGCGAAGGTTAAGTTTTTGAGTCTTCAATTCGTCATTGAACCAACGGTTTGCATCTTTGGAGCGCTTAGATGATATGCGCTTTAGCGGGGCGACTAAATCACAGCCGGCCCGCAACCACCCATTGATGGATTCCGCTTGTCCAAGAGATGACAGCCCTGAAAGATCCGGGCTGGACGCGGAGAGTGTAGCAGACAGGGAAACTGCATCCACGCGGTTCCATGAGCGCGCCCAGGTGTTTTTGACTAGGGGAGGCTTAGGAACTGCACAGAGGGATAAGGAAAAGGAAATAAGAAAATGATCAGACCAGGTGCAGGGGGAGATGGACAGTGAGGTAACCGGGCAATCTCTGTACCAAATTTGGTCGAGAGTGTGGCCCAGACTGTGGGTAGGGGCGTGAACAGCAGAGGTAAAATTAAGAGAACGGAGCGACTCTGAAAACTCCCTGGAAGCTGTACACTCAGCAGGGTCAGAGGGCCAAAAATTGAAGTCCCCAAGAACGACAATGGACGAGTGGTTGACTACCAGGGTAGCCACCAAGACTTGGAAGCTTGGAAGAAATAATTGCGGGGAGGAGGGGGGTCGGTAAATGAGGACACAGGTAAGAGAGGAAGTAAGGGAGAGTGAGCGGGCCACTAGACAATCTGATGATCCCAAAGGGGAAAAAACTAAAGTTTGAAAAATGATTTCTTTGCGGGCAATCAGTGCAACTCCGCCTCCTGGCTTGCCGGGAGAGCGATCGGCACGGAGAGCATAATAGGATGGGGGGAGCATTGCCAGTAAGGAGGGGAGGGCGCTGTCAGAAAACCAGGTCTCGGTGAGGAATAGGAGGTCAGGTTTGTGTAAATCCAATAACGTGAAGAGATCGAGCTGATGCTTAACTGCTGATCTAGTGTTAAGGTACATCGCCCGAGACAGCCGTGAGGGAAGGACCAATGAGTGAGGCGGTGATGGGGTGACTGGCCGAACACGAGGGTGGGGAGCGAGAGTGGGGAAGGGCATAAGATGTGGAAAGGCCTAGCCTGATGATTCGGGCTGATACGATGTCATCTAGTGGCCACGGGCCTTGGAGACCGGTCAGCTGCGCAGATGAATATTGAGTAAGAGAGGCAGAATGACCAGCCCCTAGCCCCGGTCGGTCGCGGACGGGCGCAGACGGGCTTTCCTTTGGCGCGCCTTCGGCGTGCAACCGTCGCGCCCGCTGCGCTCGTCCGCTGCGCTTCCGAGGGAAACACATGATTTATAGCAGGAAGGACAGATAGGCGGTGGGCGTGGCCTCCGAAGGGGGCGTGGCCTGCAGCCTGGGCGAAGCGCTGGTGAGAAGCGTTTCACGCATGCTGTCAAAACAGCGCTAAGTCCGCTTTTCAAAAGCGGGAAGAAATCAGTGGGTAAGTGGAGTTTAAAAGCACAAAATAATGATGACAACAAATTTTAAAACAAACTGACTCCCGGCTTTCCGCCTCAGGAGTGTGGTACAGCAAATGGCGGCGCTAGTAGTCAGCGTCCCTTTGTAGGATTGGGCGGTGGGCGTGGCCTCCGAAGGGGGCGTGGCCTGCAGCCTGGGCAAAGCGCTGGTGAGAAGCGTTCCACGCCTGCTGTCAAACAGCGCTAAGTCCGCTTTTCAAAAGCGGGAAGAAATCAGGGGGTAAGTGGAGTTTAAAAGCACAAAATAATGATGACAACAAATTTTAAAACAAACTGACTCCCGGCTTTCCGCCTCAGTAGTGTGGTACAGCAAATGGCGGCGCTAGTAGTCAGCGTCCCTTTGTAGGAGTGGGCGGTGGGCGTGGCCTCCGAAGGGGGCGTGGCCTGCAGCCTGGGCGAAGCGCTGGTGAGAAGCGTTCCACGCCTGCTGTAAAACAGCGCTAAGTCCGCTTTTCAAAAGCGGGAAGAAATCAGGGGGTAAGTGGAGTTTAAAAGCACAAAATAATGATGACAACAAATTTTAAAACAAACTGACTCCCGGCTTTCCGCCTCAGGAGTGTGGTACAGCAAAAAGGCTTGGTCTTGCTTCCTTGCTTCCTTTTCCCCAGGAACCTGCGGAAAAGCACCCGTAGCCTTTTTTAAGCAGGCAGCCTGCACAACCAAACTCTCTAGCAGGGGGTGCGTTGACAAAAAGTCTGGGTCACTAGGTGCTACTCTATATCTTCTCGCAACCGCCCTTGACACAGCAGGAGCTGTCAGAGGCTTTTTCCACACCTCATAAATAGGCTCAGCCAAAGCGTCATTAAATGGGAGCATTGGTTCAATAACAGAAGAAGGCGAGTGAAGGACCTCAGTTAGAATGTTAGACTTGTATTCAGCAGTAGGCAGAGTAATGTTCAACAAGTCTGCAGCCTTCCTAATAACAACGTGATAAGGTATTATATCCTTGGAAGGTACATCAGATACAGAGGCCAAATCCCACTCAGGAGACAGTTCAAGACCACTAGCCTCTCTCAGGTCATCAAAAGGATCCTCCGAGTCCTGCAGTTCACCTTCCTCCAAATTTTCATCACGATACCTCTCCTCTTCCAGAAGCCTCTGTGCCTCACGCCTCGACCTCTCCTTCATAAACGAAGTCGACGGATCCGGGACCAACTCCACCGGAGCCGGAGCCGAACTCTAAGTCGGAAGAGGCAGCTTAACCCGAGGTCGAACTGGATTCGGCACAGGAGTCGAGAGTATCGGCGTTGATGGATTCGGCGTCGAGGGCTTCGGCATCGAAGGCTTTGGCGGCCCCGGAAAATGCCAATGCGGAGCTGGAGCCGGCATGAAAGGCATAAAAGGCGCAGGAGCATTAACCTGGGGGATGCCCAGATTAAATGCTAATGGACCCGTGGGACCAACCGGTGCACCAGAGGGGTACATTGCCCTGGAGTAAACTCCATACATGGCATTCAGGAACTGGGTAGGATCCTGACCTGGAGCCGGAAAGGCTGGATTAAAGCCCCCAGGTTGCTCTTGAGGGAGCGGAGTCTTCTCGGCCTCCACCTCAGGCTGTAGCACCGGGGTCGACGAACCCGCAGGCAACAAAGCCTCGCCCGCTCCTTCATCTTCTTCACCACCATCATCTTCTTGACCCGAAGAATGCGATGGATTCGGAGAAGGATTCGGCAACTGCTTCGGTGACACAGGCGAATCCGCGCGCGAAGCCTCACCCTCGGAGACCTGTTCTTCCGAAGCCGAGGCCACCGCCTCCTTTCGAAGTAACTTCACCTGTGACTTCGGCCTTGAACTCGAGTCTTTCCCAGAGTGATGGCGAGATTCACGACTCCTCTTCTTATGCTTCTTTCTCGAATACCTCGAAGCATGCGCCGAAGACGACTGCGAGTGAGACCTCGACCTCGAATGCCAAGTTCGTGAACTCGACCTCTTTTTATCCTTTTTGTTCTTCAATTTCGCTACGAGGAGCTTAGTCTCCCTCTCCCGGAGTGCCTTCGGAGTCATCTTTTTACAAGAAGGACAATCTTCGACGTCATGATCGGAGCTCAACCACCAAACGCAGCACTCGTGTGAGTGATAGACATCATCTTGCCACATTCTCCGCACGCTTTAAATCCAGTCTTCTTCGTAGACATCACGACAGAAGACAAAGAAAACACCAGCAGAGATACAAAGTAACAAAGTTACTATACAGCTACAGACGATCCCTTAAAAACCGTTAGCGTCGACGACGCGGAAAAAAGGGAACGGATGTCATCACGCCGGCGTGGGCCTATTATGGTGTCGTGACGTCAGCGGAGTCGCACGCGATGCCGTGCCTCTGTGACGTCGTCCACGTCGGCGCGAAGCTACAAAAAGAATTTCCGAATGTTGCTGATGCAAGGGGATATTCACAAGGTGAGGAATCCACTGGCAGATTCCTGGCAGATGTATCTATCAGAAATACAGTATATTATCATTTTCTCCACCGGGTGAGGAGGGCGGGTGCTTATGACTAAAACAGAGATACCCCTTACTACAGAACTGGAGTTACAGGTAAGAAACTACTCCTTCTGTAGTAGGGGATCTCTGTGTATAGTCATAATCTTGTGAATAGAATGGCAAACCCATCCCAACAAACCAACCCGGCGGTGGAGGAAACAGACAACACCACTACTGTGCAAACAGATTTCTCAACGAAGCCTGCCCAACCTGAGCATCTGCTCTGGCATCAGAGTCCAGACAGTAGTGTTTAGCAAAGGTATGGACCGACTTCCAAGTGGCAGCCCTACAGATATCTGCAATGGGAACATGACGTAGCAAAGCCGTTGTAGCCGTTTTGCCTCTGGTGGAATGAGCCTTAGGGTTACTCCCTAAGGTTTTGTTAGCCTTCTGGTAACTTCACTGGATACAGGACACAATCCAACTAGAGATGGACTGTTTTGAGTTGGCGAGACCAGTCCTGACCGATCCATAATTGACAAACAATTGGTCTGACCTACGAATGTCCTTGGTCTTATCCAAGTAGAATTTCAACACTCCTCTGACATCCAGGGAAATGAAGAGACCTCTCCGCTGGAGTGGAAAGATGTTGAAAAAACGTAGGCAAAGTTATTGTCTGATTGACATGGAAATCAGAAATCACCTTAGGAAGGAACTTAGGGTGAGTACGCATCACAACCTTAGAAGCATGAAATACAGTATAAGGTTCTTGGCAACACAATGCCTGGATCTCACTCACCCTGCGGGCCGATGTAATGGCCACAAGGAAGGCCGCCTTCCAGGATAAGTGCTGTAACGAAGCCTTATGAATAGGTTCAAAAGGTTCCTTCATCAACCTGGACAGCACCACATTCAGCTCCCATGAAGGAGGCCTAACAGGAGGAAACACTTTCTTCAATCCTTCCAAAAAATCTTTTTATCACAGGAATCTGGAAGAAGGATGTTTGTGAACGGCATTTCCTATACGCAGTTAATGCTGCGAGGTGAACCTTAATAGAATGAAAATTAAGGCCAGATTGAGCCAAATGCAAGAGGTATGGAAGGATGACATCTTCCTAGGATCAGAACTATGGTAGGATCATAGTTCTTGGACTTGCACCAGATGCAGAACCTTTTCCATTTGTAGGCATAGGAAGTCCTTGTGGAAGGTCGCTTCGCCTCCTTGAGTAACTCCATGCAATTATCAGGTAAATTCAGGTGTCCATATTGCACTCTCTCAGGTGCCATGCCGCCAAACTCAACGATGAGAGGTTGGGGTGCACCATCTGCCCCCCGAACTTCGTGAGAAGGTCCGGCCGACACGGCAGCCGCAGGTGGGGTTGAAGAGACCGGTGGAGCAGGTCTGTGAACCACCACTGTCGAGGCCATTCCAGAGCAATGAGGATCATTCGTGCTTTGGACTGAGACAGCTTGATGAGTACTGACGGAATCAGGGAAATGGGTGGAAAAGCGTACAGAAAGCTGTTCCATATCGCATTCCCCAGCTGATCCATATCGCATTCCCCAGAGTCCCCGGTTGGTAGAACCTGGAGACGAAGTCTCGGCATTTTCCGTTTTCAGTAGTGGCAAGCAGATCTATTTCTGGAGTGCCCCATCTGTCGAAGATGTTTTCTAGCACCTCATCGTGTAGAACGCACTCATGATTTTCTTGGAGCAGCCTGCTGAGTGCGTCCGCCAGAGCATTCTGCACACCTGGCAGATGGTAGCCATTATCGTCAGTCCTTTGGCTAGCAGCCAGTGCCAGATCGCCTGCGCTTCTTGTGACAGTGTGTGCAATCTCGAGCCCCTCTGCTTGTTGAGGTAATACATTGTGGTCGTATTGTCCGTCTGTACAAGTAAGGAGTTGGTCTGGCAGGACGGATGAAAGGCCTTCAGTGCCAAGTGAACAGCTCTGAGTTCCAGAAAATTGATGTGATACGTGGATTCCGCCGGGGACCACGTTCCTTGGGTCTGTAAATGGTCCGAATGCGCTCCCCAGCCGTGGAGAGAAGCATCCGTCACGATAGTCTGAATGGGAATGTCCTTGTGGAATGGAACCCCCTTGAGGAGATTCTCTGCTGAGCACCACCATCTCAGGGACTGTTGAGGGTGTAGAGACAGTCAGATCCTGTCGTCCCAGCTCCCTCTTTTCTGGTCCCACTGATCCTCCAGACATTCCTGCAGCGGCCTCATGGGGAGGCGTGCATGTGGTGTGAGGAAGATGCAAGAGGCCATCGAACCCAGAAGAGAAGACACCGTCCTCACTGTCGTAGACGGAACGGGCATGAGAGCCTGAGCCTTCCGAAGGATCGATAAGCGTCGCTCCTCCGAAGGAGACACGCTTGCTGAGAGAGTGATGGAGGCTCCCAAGTACTGTAGGCACTGAACAGGAGTCGGAACAGACTTGGACATGTTTATGTGCAACCCCAGCTGGTTCAACAGAACGGCCGTCCTTTTGAAGTGCAATTGCACTTCCTGGAAGGTGGAGGCTTTGATCAACCAGTCGTCCAGGTACGGGTAGACAAACACCTTGTTCTTTCTCAGGTGCGCTGCCACCACTGCCATGCATTTTGAAAAAGTCCTGGGTGCAGACTTCAGTCCAAACGGTAGTACGGTGTACTGATAGTGATTGGTGCCGACTAGAAAGCGCAGGAACGTCCGGTGTTTCCGTGCAATGGGCACATGGAAGTATGCATCCTGCAGATCTATTGCGCAAAGCCAGTCTCCTCTTTGCAGCGGAGGATAAATCTGGTGCAAAGACAGCATGCAAAACTTCTCCCTGCGAATCCATTTGTTTGCTTGTCGCAAATCCAGAATGGGCCTCAACTCGCTTTTGTCCTTATTGCGTACCAGAAAGAACCTTGAGTATAGATCCTTTTCCCTTTGAGACAGAGGGACGTCTTCTATCGCCCTTTTTCTTAACAGGGTATCGGCCTCCACTTGAAGCTCACGCAGCTGGTACTGCGAGCGAACCGGTGGAATTGCTGGAGGAGGGCTGACAAAACGAAGACTGTATCCATTGCAAACAATATTCAGCACCCACTTGTCCCGAGTAATTTTTTGCCACTCTGCCAAGTAATTTTGTATGCTTCCACCCACCAGAGCGGGTAACGGACGAGGGGGAAGTAAATCCTCAGGGCTTAGTGATCCCTAACTTCGCTGCCCCACTCAACAGCACATCCTGGAATGTCACAATGTCGTCCACAGGCGACACTCTCGTAGGAGGAGAGTCCGAAAACGTGGGATAATACCTCCGGTCACTTGAAGAGTCCGCGTAACGGGAACGTGATCTTTCCCTCTGATGACGGGATCTTGTCGAGGAGCGACGCTCACTGCGAGAGCGATACCTCCCTCTGGACCTTGACCTAGACCTCCTGGGTCTCGCAGGAACCGCCGGCATTGGAGGAGGCGAAAGCGGAGGAGTTGGAGCCGGAACCCCCAGTCGTGGTTGTGGAGGCCAGGGAGGCTGTGGAGGAGGAGGCGGAGGTGGTGGTGGCGGAGGTGGTGGTGGCTGAGGCGGAGGAGGTGGCTTCCTAGGAGGCAGTGGCGGAAGAGTAGGAGGCGTAGGAGTCCTGGGCCTGGTAGGCAAATAGGTCCGTGAATAATCAGATTCCGGTGACCTAAGCACTCTCCTCTTCTTACGAGCAGGCCTCGAGGAGGATGCTCTGGAGGCAGACCTCTTTGCGGACGAGCGCCGGTGCCGCCGCGACCGGGAACTCGCCGATGAAGTTGCTAGACTAACCACCGAGGCACTGGACACCGTCCTGGGCCTTCACTGTCTCCTTGACGTTGATTTTTCTCTCCTCGACGTCGACCTCTTCAACTTCCCTGTTATCGACGTCGATCTTCCAGCCGTCGACGAACTCCTTGACGTCGACCTTCGCGTCAACGGCAAACGGCGGTGTCTCCTCGATGGCGAGCGCCTTCGGTACACATCACGACGTCGATGGTGTGTCGACGCCGGTGAAGTCCTCGACGGCGACCTCGTCCGAGGTCTCGACGTCCTACCCCTCGACGTCGAACGGCGACACCGCTTCGACCCAGAGCCCTGGGTGGACAGGGAGCATATGGGGGTCATACCGCTCGACGCCGACGTCGACCGGGACCTTTTCTGGGCCTTTTCTAGAGGAAGACCCCAGACGTCAAGTGAAACACTCAAAACACTGGAAAAGTGCCAAAAATTGAATTAGTACCCAAAAAGGTAGAGCGCAATGCTCCAGGGTCCTGCTAGCAGGAGCTGGAAAAAAGGACTGAAAGTAAAAAGGACTTTTGCTGTGCATCCTGGGATACCGAGGGTCTTTGGAGAGTTCCTTAAAGGCACGGTATCCCTTTTCCAGACACATAATGGATGCACAGCAAAAGTCCTTTTTACTTTCAGTCCTTTTTTCCAGCTCCTGCTAGCAGGACCCTGGAGCATTGCGCTCTACCTTTTTGGGTACTAATTCAATTTTTGGCACTTTTCCAGTGTTTTGAGTGTTTCACTTGACGTCTGGGGTCTTCCTCTAGAAAAGGCCCAGAAAAGGTCCCGGTCGACGTCGGCGTCGAGCGGTATGACCCCCATATGCTCCCTGTCCACCCAGGGCTCTGGGTCGAAGCGGTGTCGCCGTTCGACGTCGAGGGGTAGGACGTCGAGACCTCGGACGAGGTCGCCGTCGAGGACTTCACCGGCTTGGGCTTGTCTGTCCAACCCTTCCTCTCTATCATTTCAAAGGATTTTTTGTGAAGGGGAGTTTCTCTATGTGTGAAACTTAGCAAAATGTGTAAAATTAGATATTATTTGGCTATCCTTTTAATTTCATGATGAAGTGCTGGCCAATGTAGCCTTGCAGTTTTAGGCTGCATTATTTGTCTTTAATTTTCTCTTAAGTGTCTTATGCAGGACTGCAGAAGAATACAACTTAAGAGACTATTTTGATTGCTCCGGGGTCCCCGTACATGGGCGGGACTATTCACAAGATAAAACTAGTTACTTACCTGTACACTATGGTTCTCCAGTATTATCTTTCATAGATTCACATGCTTGTATCTTCCCCATCGTCATGGTGGGAGTCTCCCGGTAAAAGAATAACCATAGCAGTAGAAGAAAAAACTGCCTGGAAACCATAGAGTAGTAAAACAATAGGCAACCTCTCCTCCTTATTATGTGGTCCAAACTACAGCCAATCAGCTGCCAGCACCAGCCTACACCATTCCCAGCAGAGCCACCATACCTCAGATTTCCAACAGCCCAAGAGTGAGCTTTGTAAGAAACCAGCGATAAAGGTGGTCTTCCTAGAAGAAACGGGGAAGTGGGCGGGCGCATGTGAATCTATGAAAGATAATACCTGAGAACCATAGTGTACAGGTAAGTAACTCATTTTTCTCCAGTATTGTATCTTTCATAAATTCACATGCTTCTATCAGAATAGATAGCAGTCCTTTTCTAAGAGCGTTTCTAGGCTAGACCCCCTTTGTCTCAGGGCTCTGCGCCATAAGCTCCCTTTATTTTTTTAAGAGACTCATTAAGAAAAATATGTAACAACTTTTGTCATTAAGAAACCTTTGTGTATAAACAACATTACAGAAAAGTAATTGTAAATTTAAAAAAAGATATACCTTATTTAAAAAGGTGTCGTAGAACTGCTTGTCCCACTCCTGCATCTGCTTTCCATTCTGTGTCCAGACAATAATGTTTAGTAAATGTATTGACATTTGACCAAGTTGCTGCTCTGCATATGTCTGGAAGCGATACACCTGCTAGCAATGCAGTTGAAGTGGCCATCTTCCGTGTATCATGAGCACGTACTTTTGTGCACAGAGGTTTTCCCGCTTTTTCTTGACAGAAGAAAATGGCGGATGCAATCGGTCTAGAGATGGAGGATCTTGAAAGAGCCAAACCTTTTCTAGGTCCTGAATAAGCAATAAAACAACTGATTTGATTTACGAAAACATTTTGTCTTTTCAACGTAAAACTTAAGACATCTCCCAATGTCCAAAGTATGAAGAGCTTTCTCTGCCGCAGTGATAGGATTCTTGAAATACGTAGGCAGGATCACTGGCTCATTTAGATGAAAGGAAGAAGGTATTTTAGGGACAAATTTTGGATTAGTTCTTAGCAGCACCTTATCCGATCTGAATTGCATAAAGGGATCTTGAATTGAAAAAGCTTGAATTTCGCTGACTCTCCTGGCTGATGTGAGAGCAAGAAGTAATGCTACTTTCCATGAGAGAAATTGCAACTCAGCTTTGTGAAATGGTTCAAAAGGTGCTTTCATGAGCTGTGACAAGACTATGTTAAGCTGCCAAGGAGGCGGAGGACGTTTAATTGGAAGAAATTTCCTGAATAAGCCTTTTAGGAATTGTTTAATTAACCTTTGAGACCAAAGAGATGGATATCCTGGAGATCTACGGTATCTGGATATTGCTGTCAAATGGACTTTGAAGAATGAAGAATGAGAAAGTCCCGATCTGGCCAGTTGAAGCAGATATGGAAGAATTTGTTCCGGTGAGGAAGTAAAAGGATGAATCTTATGTGCAAGACACCAGTTACAGAATCTTTTCCATTTTGCCGCGTATGTCTTGTTAGTAGACATTGCTGTAGAACTTGCCAGGATTTCACGACATTCCTGAGGAATATCTAGTGACTGAAACTCATGCTCGAAAGGTTCCAAGCAGACAATTTTAGAGAGGTCAATTGCGGGTGAAGAACTTGACCCTTGTTCATGGAAATCAGAGTTTGGATTATTGGGAACTGTATCCTGGGCTCCACTGACAATTGGAGAAGTTCTGTGTACCAAAATTGCCTCGGCCAGGCTGGGGCTATTAGAATTATTTGGCAAGGTTCTGATCTCATCTTTCTCAGTATCCTCACAATTAGAGGAAAAGGAGGGAAAGCATAATCAAACATCCCTGTCCATCTTTCTGTGGGAATCTGCTTGCGTAATGTCTGCACTTTTTGTTTCTCTGAGTTGCAAACAAGTCCAAATTTGGTTTGCCCCATAGATGGAATATCCGATCTAGTTGGTCTTGATTCAGTTCCCACTCGTGGCAAATGGCGGATGATCTGCTTAGCAAATCCGCTCTTGCGTTGTCTACCCCAGGAACATGCTCTACTTGCATAGCTATGTTGTGACAAAGAAGCCAAGTCCAAATTTTCTGTGCCTGCGCAGATAGGGGCTTTGATCTTGTACCACCTTGCTTTCGAAGATAAAACATCGTCGTAGTGCAGTCGGTCCTCACCAAGACCGATAAACCCTGAATTCTGGGAAGAAAAGCTTCAAGACCCAGGAAAACTGCTTTCAATTCCACGAGATTGATGTGAAGTTTTGCCTCTTGCGGAGACCAAAGACCTTGAATCTCTAGGTCTTGCAGGTGTGCTCCTCAACCATGCAATGAAGCGTCTGATGTCATGACGTAACTTGGAGATTGAGGTTCGAATAGCAGGCCCTTTGTCAAGTTGCTCCTGATACCCCACCATCACATTGCTCGTTTGATTGGAAAGTTGATGACCAGCTTGTCGTCGAATGAACCTAGAGCTTGAACCCATTGTTTGTCTAGGGATTCTTGAAGTGGTCTCATATGCAAACGGCAGTTGGGAATCAATGGGATACAGGATGACATCATTCCCAGTAATGACTTGAAGATCCTGATGGAAGTGGACTTTTTTAATTTTATTGATGCTGTCAGATTTAGAATTTTAGTTACGCGTTCTTCTGATGGAAACGCTTTCACTTCCTGAGTTTTTAATATTGCTCCGAGGAATAGAAGAGATCGTGTCGGAGTAAGAGAGGATTTTTCTCTGTTTATTCAAAGGCCTAATCTTCGGAAAAGATTCATACAGATCTGTAAATACTCTTGTGTCTCCTGATACGATGGTCCTTTTATCAGCCAGTCGTCCAAATAAGGGAAAATTTGGAGACATTGCTGCCTTAGATGTGCTGCGATCGGAGCCATACATTTTGTGAAAACCCTTGGGACAGACTTCAGGCCGAAAGGTAAAACTTTGAACTGGTAATGGCGCCCGCCACCATGAATCGGAGATACCGTGTGTGCTTCTCGTGGATCGGAATATGGACGTATGCATCCAAAAGGTCTAGAGAGATCATGTAATCTCCTTTGAGAAGTAAAAGAAGGATTTCCTGTAATGACAGCATGCGGAATGAGATTTTCTTTATATATTTGTTCAGATCTCTGAGGTCCATTACCTGCCTCCATTTGGAAGATTGTCTCTTCTTTATTAGAAAAAAGTGCGAATAGAATCCTGTCCGTTAGTTGATCTGATGGAACTTTTTATATCGCCCCTTTCATTATGAGGGATAACATTTCCGCTTTGAGGGCTGCAAGATGTTTTTGATTTCTGCAGAGAGGTGGGCGACTTGGAGGTTTTTGTGAGAATTCCAGGGTGTGACCCTGTGTAATGATGTATAATACCCATTTGTCCGATGTTATGGACTGCCAATGTGGTAGGAATTGAGAGAGGTAATGGAACTGATTGATATGAGACGGTGTCGGAGGCACCTGAAGAAGATTACTGTCTGCGACCAGAATCTTGCTTTCCACTTGCCGCAGATTTCCTCCTCACACACAGCAATAGGCCTGTCACCCAAGACACTCTTAGAAAAATTCTAATATGGCGTGGATACTGATACCAGTATACCCAATTATCATCATTGGTGACTCACTCTCATAACAGTGGGAAAGGAAACAGAAAAAACCAACAACATATAACAGTGTTTTTCGATATCAGACCCACGATCTGCTGATAGTTCCTATCAAGACAAGACAATGTATTGCCCTTGCTGTACTTTGTGCACAATTAACACAAACCACAAAAACAAAGAACCCCCAGTGAGAAAGAAAAGTGAATCTCACACAGTTAAAACAGAAGAGTTCACTAGCCACTCATGATTTATTCTGGGCTGTGAAACCTTCTGACATAAAAATGACTCACACCATATGTACTCTCAGGTGCGTCATAATGATGATAATTGGGTATACTGGCAATTGTGAGTCAGATAACCCGATTGGCGGTTCTTCCGTGAGGGGCTCACTCTCTTCTCCACACTTTTTCCACAAGTAGTGTCTGGTGGGTGGTGGTATCACGACAGATTGTTTGTTACCGTGGTTGTACCGCATTAATGTTTGACACCTGGCTGGATTCGAACCACCAGAAAGATTGAGGGGTGGTGATAATAGATAAAGTTTGTTTGTATCAGTATCCACGCCATATTAGAATTTTTCTAAGAGTGTCTTGGGTGACAGGCCTATTGCTGTGTGTTATGGTTTGAGTGGGGGGCGGCCTGTGCCCTTCTCTTCCCCCTGAGACTCCTTTTGTTTGGGCAGATTTCCTCCTCCCTTGTTGCTGAAAAGATGTATTTGAGGATCGATATTGTTGATTGGAGGAGTACTGGCGGTAACCCTATTGATGGTACGGTTGGTACCTACTTGATTGAAAAGAAGAACGTTGTTGAAAATTTCCTCTCGATCTTCTGCCACGAAATGGCTGGTAACGGCCTTGCTGCAAAGATTCCAAAGATCTAGCAGTATCGGTGTCTGCTTTTATACCTTGAAGTGCCTCATCAATATGTTTTCCAAACAGGCTTTCTCCATCAAAAGGCATGTCCATGATTTTAGATTGGACTTCAGGCCTAAAGGATGTTGACTTGAGCCACCCTTGCCTCCGTAGAGCAACCGCTCCAGCCATTTGTCGAAAAGCTATAGACACTATGTCCATCACTACATCTATGGACTCAGATGCTGCTCTGGCTCCATCTTGTAAAATTGTACTTGCTTCCTCCTTTTTATCATCTGGAAGATGTGACAGGATTGGTGCGATGTCAGACCACATCTGCCTGTTAAATCGACTAATAAGTGCCATTGCATTTGCCGCTTTGATAGATGCTGCTGCCATGACTGCAAAGCGCTTACCAATACCATCCATTCGTTTACCCTCCTTATCAGGAGGGGCTACGCTAGTTGTAATCTGATTTTTGGAGCTTCTTTGTGCCGCTTGAGTAACAACCGACTCCGGACGAGGATGTCCAATTAGACATGCAGGCGCCGTCTCTGGAGTGCGCTATTTCTTATCCAGTTTAGGAATTGAAGCTGGAACTGATGCCGGATTTTTCATCAATTTTATTCCTTCATCCCAGATATGCTGGATAATCGAGATAGCTCTTACGGACTTCCAAGATGACTCTTTGAAGGTATAAAGGAAACTATCACTTTCTTTAACCGGCATAGAAAGCTCAAACCTTTTAGCAGCTTTTTCAATTAGATCATGAAAGCCGGCTATATCCTCCGGCGGAGAACTTGCTTGAGGTAATGGTGACACAGGAGAAGTTGGAACAATGTATTGGTCCCATTCCTCCCCAACCACATCATCCTGGGGAATCTCTCCTTCCTCAGCTTGATCGTCATGATCAGAATCCATTAAGTCATCCTGAATAGCTATCACTTTCGGAACGTCAACACGTTGAACTGGAGGAGGGGACTGTACCACTGGTGTTTCTTTCACAGGTTGAGAAACATTTGCAGGAGTAGTAGTAGGGACTGGAGCGTTATCCTCTGGAAAACAACGGTAATAACTGTCTATCGTGTGCCTTAAGTCAGAAATCAAAGATACAGGCACTGACATAGCCTCCTCTTGAACATTGGGACTTACTTCCTCCTCATCCTCATAATGATAAGCCTGATGAAAAGACTCATAGCGCTTTGGGCCTCTTACTGGACGATCTTTAAAAGAGAAGTGTTCTTGAACTTCCTGAAAATCTTCCTCTTCCGAGCCTTGACTTTTAATATGGAGCTGTGAGGGACTATAGGCAACTCCATAAGGCCCTTCTTCTTCAGATTCCTGGCAATCCAGAATAGTGGTTGGAAGCAGTGGCGAAATCTTGGGAGTGGAAAACTCTCCTTCTTTACTCGTCGACGAGCCCGTCGACAGGGCAGTCCTCTTTATGGATATGTAAGTAGATGTTATCATCGTTGGAGATCCAACAGCAGTCATCGTCGATGATTTTTTCGTCGTCGACGGGATCATCGATGATTGCATCGTCGACGGGATGGTCGTCAATGAAGATCTTGCCGTCGACGAAGGCCCGGCACTCACCGTCGACGGAGTCGTCGTCATCGATGTCGACGAGGCTTTCGTCGTCGAGATGGTCGTCGTCATCGACGAGATCGTCGTCGACGCCTTCGTCGGCAATCTGACTGGAATATCTGTAGATTTCGACGACAACTACGACGGAGCCTTCTTTTCTGAAGTAGGCTTGAGAGGAGTTGGAGGAAGAGAAGAAGATTCACCTTCCTTGATTTTACCAGCTTTGTCTCTTCAGATCTCCTTTTTCCTCAGAGGATTCTCTCTTATGCTTTTTAGAGGTGTGTCCTTTGGCTTCACATCAGATTAGGAGTCTGTAGATTTTTTCTTTTGAAGCCATAACAATAGACAAGCTTCTCTATCTTTAAGAGTTTTAGCAGAGAAGGTGCGGCAATATTTGCAGTCCTTAGGAACATGCTTGGGATACAAGCAGTACAAGCATTCCTTGTGTGGGTCCTCCGAAAATAATCTGGCTTTGCCACAGGATCTGCAAGATCTGAAAAGTCTCTACTTGGAGCCTTCAGACATTTTGAAGTAAATAAGCTTGAAAAAAAAAACAGTACCTTACTTCCAACTGTAGAAGGTCAAAAGTTCAGTAGAGAGAAAAACTGAGCTGAGCTCAGGGAGACTCCTTCTCACACGAAGGCGGTTGGAAATATGAGGTGTGGTGGCTCTGCTGGGAATGGTGTAGGGTGGTGCTGGCAGGTGATTGGCTGTAGTTTGGACCACATAATGAGGAGGAGAGGTTGCCTATTGTTTTACTACTCTATGGTTTCCAGGCAGTTTTTTCTTCTACTGCTATGGTTATTCTTTTACCGGGAGACTCCCACCATGACGACGGGGAAGATACAAGCTTGTGAATCTATGAAAGATACAATACTGGAGAATATGACTATACACAGAGATTCCCTACTACAGAAGTGAAAGTTTGACACTGAAACAAGCCTCTCTGCGCAAGCGTGGGCACCCAAATCTGCAGGCAGCTTGGATTTGAATTAAATCATAGCAGTTGTGCGCACGCTGCTTATTGCAGGAGTCCTTCTTGAATGTACTCTCCATTTGTCTTCTCACTAGCGGAGACCTGCACACAATGCATTTCATTCCAAACAATGCAAATTAGTCCTCCTAAATACATGAGTTTGTATGTTGCAGTCTGCTACTACACTGATGTACAAGGGAAACAAGTAAACTCTCTTTTGCAACAGATGTATTGCTTCGACTCACATCCTTGTCAGGAATGAGGATGGCAGATAGCTCCGGGTGGCCCACAACCTTGTATGCGCTGCTGTGTGAGGAAGAATGGGCAAGCTGAATGTAGAAACATGACCAATCAATAAGTGGCTTCAAAATAAAGCTACAAATTGATTGAGTGTTCTCGCTCCTGTGCATCACCACTGCACTGAGATTCCTTTTTAGCATTCCCACAATTTCCTAGCTGCTCTCATGATCTTAATTACAGTAAACAGCACACAAGTGGTGTCAGGACAGGCTGTCCAAAGCAATACAGCACTATCAGAAGACTAGATAAGCTGTGTTGATGTCTCCTTGGTACTGAGACCCACAGTGCAGGTTCAGGAGCCTAAACTACAGTTGTCAGTTTGAGGGATCGATCAGCCCGACATCTGCACTTTAATTTACGTCAGCTCTGCCAAACATTATAGCCCTAACATCCCTATGGATGAGCTGCCACTGAATCTAGGAAGCATTCAAACTTATCCAACCAGAGTGGCATTTATTTGTGAATCAATACTATGCACCCTGCTCTCTGAAAGTACAAAGGAAATGCTGCACCTTTCCATTGCAAATAGTGGAATCTCTCACTACCACTTCGAGAAATTGCCCAATTGGGACCAGCAGACTGCAGACTGGCTAGATGGTGTAGAACAGTGGAAAACAGTTCCTCTTTGTGGTAATTCACAATCTCTGCAACTTAATGACCCCTCCTCACCATGGTGTACTACTTTGTAGAAGTGATTGGGTTCACTGTCCACGTTATAAAACTGTTCACAAACAATTCAATATTAAATAAAACACTTAACAATTGCACAAACCAACTGATAAAAAAACATACTTTTTTCTTCTTTGTCTTTCCTTTAACCGCGAATGATAAATATCTACAACAGCAATCTTCAATGCTGCAAAGAAAGAAAAGATCTTTAAATACAAATATCTGGTCTGGAAGAGATGAACATCATATCACTGATGATCTTGTTACTAGAAGGAAAGAATTTAAAGAACAAAATCCAATATGAAGTTATCATTCTATACATGAAAAGGGGGAAAATACTATCTCTAGATAACCTATTGGCACATAGAAGAGTAAAAGTCCTTGTCACAAGTGATTCTGTTACTACATGGAAGAACATAGATATTATTGCCAGTGCTCCCATTTCTACAATTTTCAAGTACCACTAGGAACCTGAAGCTATTCATAAAGAGGGCAAACACTGCATATGTTTTGATGGACCCTTTGTTGCTTGCTCTTCACCAGTAAGCCCCAGTTTCATGGTCTCGGTTCTAGTGCGCAACTCTTTTTGTTCTCATTTCTTTGCCTATATATTTGATTATTTCCTAAACCCACAATTAAGAAGTAACCATAGATATGTGTTCTAACTGCCTGCACAATGAGAAGGTCAAAGTAAGAATTCAATAATAGTCAGGACCGTGCAGAGTAAACAGCTACCTTTAAAATGATTTACACTGAACAGCAGGTCTCTTCTCTGTTAGACTTGGTAAAAGCAATAGGTTAGCAAATCAATGCTCACTTCAAACATACATACAAGCTTTCCATAGATCCTGGCCGCATCATCAACGCCATGGTACACGACGTCCAGAGGGTACTGCCTCCCAGCTACTGACTTTATCCCCAGGGCTACCACAGGATTTGATAGACTTGGTTGAAATCCCCTGTATATCTACGAGTTGTAATGACCAGTCCCAAATGGCATCTCCCCTACTTTGCACTGAAGATGCCTCATCTAGCATTTCCCCTCCTCCCGCCCCAATTACGAGACGATGTACTAGGGCAGGTGGCTTGGTAGCCCCTAGCAAGGCTAAACAACAGAGGGGGGTTAGGCTACAAAAAGCAAAGTCTAAACCATCTAAACAACCACCCCCAATCATCCAGCCATCTTTGGAGGATTTATCTGATACACTTTGGGTAATTCTTAAAGAGAAATTAGATCGTACTCTGGTTCCCATTATGACTAGGTTATCCTCTATTGAAGATAGGATGTCTGCTTTGGAGCAGAGTAGTGATTTGATACTCCAGCCTAATGCTTCTTCTGTAAGACTAGTATCAGTACCCCAGGAGCTTGTTGGGCAGTCAGTCAAAGGGGCAGGTGCTCCATATACCCTTAATCCAGCCTATGGCTGATCTCCCGCTTGTTGCTGAGGGCTTAGCCACTGGGGATCAAGCCCTTGAAACTGCTGCCCTAAAACACATTAGTGGGCCTGTAAATCCTGGGAAAGAGGTCCCTCCTGCTACTCGCCCGACTGGCCCAACAGGTACACACAAACCTTTACCAGAGAGAGAGGCATTCCAGTTTATACCCGAGGCCCTACCTCTAGTACTCGTTTTGGACAACGCTCCTTCTTTGGGTCCCGGCCAAGTGGAAACTGCAGCCACATTAATTGACAAAGCACTGCATTGGATGACTAACAATATGAAGATATCCAAAAGGGGCAGACAGCAACCAGCCAGGGAAACTATAATGGCTAGAAGGGTGACTTGGTTGGGCGATCATAGGAAAATATTTGAGGGTGATTGCATAGCTATACATTTTTCCAGCCCCTAAGTGTTGACTAATGTGTTGGCAAACCTATTCCCCCCCCAACAAAGGGGTTCTGTAATAATACCACTAACCCTAGAATTTTTCTATGATAGACCTTGGTGTAAAAGGAGTACCGGCAGGTATAGGCCTAAATGTCCGTACGCACACCCGCCATTCGGTAGGGCGATCCCATCTTTGTTGGACGGAATTAGTCTGATGAATCGTTTTGGGGCCCTGACCGATATGGAGGAATGAGATTGACTGCAGGGTGTTTCTAACAATTTCTTGAGAAATACACCACCGAATGGCTGAGTGAATGATCATCGGGTACAGGGTAATGCGGGGGTCCACCAAGATTCCACGCCACTTGCATGTCCTCCAGTTAGATCATTGGCCAATGCTGGGACTCCACATGACACTAATCCCCCATTAGTGGTATGATTGAATTCCACTACAGAGGGTGGACCTTGTAAAATGAGTAAAATCCTGTCAAACCCACAACCTTCAAGGCTTATTATTGTTGAGCATACTCCTGAGAGGGAGGGTGATATTCTAGGAGGAATAGAGAGTCCCTTAAACACGAGTACAACCCTGCTAAGGAAGGAAGGCTTGTCCCTACTTTCATGGAATCTTGCGGGAATTGGTAATAAGGTATTGTCTCCGGAATGGTGTAGCTTTATAGACCAGTATGATATTAACCTCTTTCAGGAGTCTTGGTCAGTAGCCCCAGTCTTTCGTGTGGGATTTCTTAATTTTTACATCCCCGCCACAAAAAAACCAAAAGGCCGGCCTTCAGGCGGTCTGGTGATCTGGGTTCGCCAGACACTACGATGTAGGGTGCAGCAAATTGGGTCCCCAGTGAATGACATCCTGACGGTTAGACTTGAAGGGGCTCATGGTCATAGGTTGGCTATTTTTAGGTCTCGGCTAGAAGCGAGCGAAGCTCGCTCTCGCCAAAGACCTATAGTTAGCGTGGCAGCTTTCCAGGAGGACAGCACTGGCCGCGCGTGGCGATTTGTTAAGGTCACGCGCACGAGAACGCGCTCGCGGCCAGGTGCTGTCCTCGAAAGCTGCCTCCCTTCCCCGTGCAGGGCGGGCCGCCGCGCTGCCTGCGGCGACCCGGAAGCATTGCCGGCCAAACCGGAAGTAGGTGCTGTCCTGCAGAGCACCGCTTTTCAACTCTCTGCTCTCTGTCACTATCCCCCAAGCCAGCACCGTGCACCGGGGCTGGGTGACTGCCGACATGAGCAGACACTGGTACTGTTGCAGCGGCCGCTGCACGAGTCTTCGGACCCTTAGAGACAACATTGGTGTTAGCGTTCTTAGGACCCATCACTGCTCCGGCCCAGGTGTTCGATAGAGCCCCGTGTCTGACACTGCTAATCAGCAGCTGCAGCTCTTTCCCCTTGACACCAGGAACCGACCGCAGCTCCGCCGAACTGACAAGCCCAGTGAGCGGTAAAGTACCAGCTATGTCGGCGTCTTTCTCGATACAAAAATGACAGCAGCCTCAGCATTTCGGGTAGTTTAACCAGCGCTTAGCACCATTCAGCATTCACTTTCACGTTTCTTCACCAGCATCCAGGGGTGCAGGGGGGCGGGAAACGGAGAGCACTCATAACCTACCTCACTCGGACACAGCCGTGTCTGCCATCTTGCCTCCGCAGATCCTACCTTCAACACAAAGGTTGCCTCTTCTTGAGGTCTTTGCGTTTTTGGCAATTGCCTAGGCACTCTATCGAATCGACTTGGTTGTTCATGGATGTAACTTGATTTTAAGTCATTTAAGCTTATCTGCATTGCAATGAGCTGTGTACTGTAATTTATTAAATACTTTATCTAAGTTTCTGTGCTTTTACTTTGCCCTTCTGTGGGCCGCAATAAAATCTTTGATTGATTCTATTATGCTTTTCTATGGAAGAAAGTTATGCAAAAGATGTTCCAGGGCCCACACATGCAGAAGCAGATTAATAAAATGTTTGACTTTACTGAAGATTCCTGCAATGCAGAACCAGGAAAAGGTTATGTACCGGTAGTTATCTTCTGCATTGAGTCTGTACCCCATACCCAAAAATGTTGCAGTCAGGCATGGTATATAAGTAATGTAATTAGAGATGTGCTAGCGGCAGAAATTCAGTTGCTGGTGTACATAACTTCAGATTTATATTTAAAGTTATTAAGGATGCCTAATCTATGAAATGTTCAGGCTTTGTGGCCGTGGTAACCACATTTACTAATTCTATCGGAGAACCCATTTTTTCACCACTAGCTCACACTTATGAAGGTGCATGGATCTGCTAGCGTATAGATTTTCCACAAATCTTAATGCAGTCTTCACCACCGGTGCGACAGCAACAGGCAGGTTTTTAAGCCCTATTTACTGTTGTCTGTTACCACACTTGGACAATTCCCTAGTTACCACATCTATTTTATTTATTGTTGTAAAAATGTATTTATCTTGTGATGTTTTATTATTGCTCTAGTGGATTTCGAAGGAGTCAAAAGTTTGAAATAAACGTGCCTTGTTCCTTCCAGTTGTCACACTTTGACAATTCACTAGTTGCAACACTTTGACACTGACTCACTCACACTAACTCTCTTACTCACACTGACTCTCACTCACACTGACTCTCACTGATTCTCTCACTCAAACTGACAGACTCTCCAACTCTATCACTCACTCACTGTCACTACCAGACTCTCACTGGCTGACTCTCCCACTCACTAACTCACTCACTCACTCACTGTCCAGACTCTCACTGACCGACTCACCCACTCTCTCTCACTCACTAACTGACTCTCTCACTCACTGACTGACTCGCCCACTCATTCTCACTCACTGACTCACTCACTCGCTCTCAACACATATTGCAGTACAAATGCAATAGGTGTCACATTTGCGAAAGTTATAACTATTGGCATTGTTATACACAATGCCAATAACTCTAACTTTAATGCTGCGAGACGTATTGCATTGTAAATGCTTGTTAATGTTTATGCCAGGGGTTTAACAGGGGGGCACACTTCAGAGGTAATAGCCGCTCTGGACACGCAGCGAGAGACTCTCCCAGAGCAGATGTTCCGATAGTGGGTGGAGATTTTAATACCACCTATGAACCGCTTGGGCAAGAGGATCAGGATCTCTCAGCAGATCAGGATCATAGATGGGGTATCCCAAAACTTGAAGTGCCTGCTATAAAAAGATGGACAGCCGTAGCCATCCAGCTAAAAGCTATGTGCTTAGAAAGAGGCCTTAGAGCAGCCAACGGGAGAACCACCTCGGACCAGCAGGGAGCGAATACATTTGATAATGGACGGAACAGCAGTCGCATAGATTATCTGTTGGTGGATATCAGATTGTGGCATTGTCTAGTTGCCATGGTTATCAAACCTCATCTGGAGAGTGATCACAACCCCCTTTGTACGTTATTCCCAGCTCAAAAATGGGAAAGTGATGAGTCTCCTAGGGGTGGGATTACTACACTAGACATTGTTGCTTCAAATAATATGCGCCATGTCAAATGGAATAAATGTATTGAGAACCCTGCAAAAATGGACGCGCTCAAAGCTGAGGTTGCGAGTGAATTGGCCCAACTTAATCCTCAAATTAGCAGCACGGAATTTCCCCAAATTATGTCAGAGGCACATACCCAACTTTTTTTAAGACAAAGCATTTTTACGAAGGCCCCACACCGGGAAAATAGAAGTACAAAGTTGCCCATGGCTAGGTGGTATAATGAGCCTTGTAAATCCACCCGTCAAAAACTGAGCGTGGACCTAAGGACAAAGAATCCCACTAGAGAGAGAGGCAAGGGATTCATATAGACACGCCCAGAGGGTGGCAAAAAGACAGTGGGACGAGGATAGATGGCGGGACTTGAAATATGCTTGTGAAGTTAAAGATTCCAAGCAATTTTGGAACATTATAAAATGGGATAGGGGAGGTCTAGCAGAACCCCCTCAAAATAATGTTGACCAGTCCCGGTGGCTAGAATTTTTTAAGCCCCAATATGCCCGAAACCATGAAGAGGAGGAGAGCCCCCTACCTCCTGTTACCTTTTATCAAAGCCAACTTTTTACCATCAAAGATGTCAGTATAGCATTAGACTGTGTGACTGGTGGCAGAGTTCCAGGTATGGATGGCATCCCCGCCGATGTCTTTTTAAGTGACAGACCGTCCTAGTGCCAGTATTTTGCTCGACTAGCCAGAGGTGCTCCCATCCCATCTTCGTGGAAGGGTGCTGAAATAATCCCGGTTTTTAAAAAGGGAGACAAATCCCTCCCAAGTAACTATAGGCCCATTAGTCTTATAGACTCAGCACTAAAACTTATTGGTCGCCTAGTTCAAAACAAAGTGCAGTCATGGGTAGAGGAACATAACATATTATCCCCTTTTCAAACTGGTTTCCGCCCCTGTACTAGTTCTATAGACCAAGTCTTCTATTATATCACACTTTATTGGAGGAATGTGGTCTTGACTAAGGGGTCACTTTACGCAGTCTTTGTAGACTTGAAATCGGCTTTCGATTTAGTCCCTCGCTGTAAACTCTGGAGGGTTCTCGCTGATTTGAGGATGGCTCCTGAGTTACTGACCTTCCTCGTCCGCTTACATGAGAACAATTATGCTAGAATTAGATGGGGGCCCAGGGTGAGGTTACCGATTCATTCCCTGTCGAGCGTGGTGTTCGGCAGGGTTGTGTCTTGGCCCCCAACCTGTTTTCCTTATATATAAATGGAATAGTTGACCATCTTCGTAGTTCCCCCACCGATGCCCCTGTACTAGCTGGGGTTCGCGTACCTGTCCTCATGTTTGCGGACGACACTCTGATTGTCTCGCGGACTCAGAGTGGGTTGCAGAAGGCTGTAACGCCTTTGGGGAGTTTTGCCAACTGCGTGGACTTGAGATTAACACCACAAAAACCAAGTTCATGTCCCTGACTCAGCATAAACCCTTTAAAGGTAGAATCCTCCTGAACGACACACCTTTAGAGCAGGTCGAGGCCTTTACTTACCTAGGCATTGTACTCCAGGGTAATATGGGATGGAAACGCCACACGGATATGGCCCTTTTAAAATTTCACCAGCTTGCAGGTGCACTAACCTCCAAACACAAATCCTCTCTCACAAAGCCAATTACACCTGCTTTGGAGATATACAACATGAAAGTGTTAAGTGCCACCCTCTATGGATCAGAGTTATGGGGATTTAACAATCTGACCCACCTAGCAAAAGAGGAGAATACATTTTTACGTAGCTTAGTTGGTGTCCCCCAAAGCACCCCTACTACTCCGCTCTTCCTCGATCTAGGCAGGAAGCAGGTTATAGATATAGCGAGGTTACGGCCATTATTGTATTGGAGGCGAATCTGGACCACCCCTGAATTAACTCACTATGTCCAGGGTCTGAAGGATGTGATTTCGGTCAATCGCTTTGACAACATCCAATGGCTTAAGGAGCTCAGGTCCCTTTTAACAAAGTTAGACCTAATCCTCCTATGGGATTAACCAGACACATCAGCTTTCCCCTCCAAAAAACAAATGAAAGAAAAATACTGGGAAATTGTCTTGACATCATCCCATGCAGCGAATATGAATACTAACTTAACCGGCCATTTCTTAGATCACAAATCACGTCCTTTTTGTGAAGCATATTGGGATATAATTGAGGGTCCTCTAGACCGTAAATTGTATTTTCAATTTAGGGTATTTTTATTTTATTTATTTAAAGAGTTTTATATAGCGCTGGCTAGACCCGGAGGTATCAGAGCGCTTTACATAAGGTTCCACATAGTTGCAAATTTACATCAGTTACAAGTTACCAATGATACCAGTAAAAACATTTAAGGAGCATATAGGAAAAGGAAAATGGAGTGATGGTAAGCATTTGTATTTACAGCCACACATGCTATGAACACATACATACAAATGTATACACCTATACATTTTATATTTACATGCATACACACTGAAAAAAATAAAGATTAAAGTGATGCGATAGTTAAAATAAAATCTTCGAAATTCACTGGAAAAAACAATGTTTTGTTTGAAAATGAGTACAGTCTTTAAAGCGCACTTGCGCAAAATCCAATAGACGGATCGTACAGGATTCCGAAGCCTACAGTGAACTGTTCTTTGTGGCACTGTTAAAATAATCGGGAATTTCGAAACCATTTCAGACCAGCCGGGGGACCTTGTAAGATAGTAAGACCCTCAATCCAGTCTCTGGGTATTTGTAAAATGTAAGTAACATGCTTATTAAAGGTTCCACTTAAGAGATCTGAGCCCCGAGAGGGTGAGAAAACTAGCACTGTCAGCGTAGCGGGTAACAATAAAGTTTTACAGAGTGGTAATCTTTAACTTGGATTAGTGTTAAACTCGCTGCCAGATGATGTTCACTATTATTATTTTTAAGGTGTACTGACAATGCTCTCAGAATGTGATCCATAACTATGATTGAAACATTGAAAAAATATGAAAAAATATTGTGTTTAAGGTGGTAATGGTCTGTTGAAGTCACATGTCTTCTTTATTTGAACACTTTTTGTGACATCACTCCCTTACTCGTGAACAAGGAAACTTGGTTTCCGAAACGCATAGAGGCTTGCCATCTAAATAAACTCTGTTGGATAAGCAGTTGTGGTGCCGTGGATCGTTGTTTTCGTGGAGGATTGAACGAAGAAATTGTGGATGTTAGGGTGTCGCTAACCCGCCACGGCCCGCCGTCGCAAGTGGCTTGCAGTTGAAGCGAAGGCTACCGGTGGACAAATGTATACACCTGTACATTTTATATTTACATGCATACACACTGAAAAAAAAAAGATTAAAGTGATGCGATAGTTAAAATAAAATCTTCGAAATTCACTGAAAAAACCAATGGTTAAAGAAATGTTATTGTTTGGTGAAAATCTCGGTGACAGTGTAACATTTTAAAATAAAAAGCAAAAACGCAGAAATTCACCAGTTCTAGTTCTCTCTAGTGACTAACTTGGTGCTCTAAAGTAACTATAACTTTCGCCCCAGTCATGCAGCGTTGGTGTTCACGATTAAAAAAATTGCCTAATATGTGCTCAGTGTTAATTTTTTATCCGCAAAGAACGCACTTTGAGCCTGTGTAAGGGAAGCATGATAAGCTCCAAAGCCAGCTTTAAAAATCTCTTTCTTATTGGGAGAATAGTTCTTCTGCCTAATCTGTTCAAGCTTTTTACAGGATTTGCATTCTGTGGCCAGGGAGTCAGAGAACCAAGAGGCAGGGAGCCTACCATGTGCTTCTTCCGTCCTTGCAGAGGGGCCAGAGCATCTGCTGTCCCTACTAACCAAGATGCGACAGCCCTCTCATCAGTCTCCACCTCATTAGTCAGGTAGTGTCAAGAAAATTCACCAATTCCGCGCTATCCACCTTTGACAATGCTCTAGATGTCATGGGGTCTGCCATCTTGTAGAGCCGACACACTTTCCACTTTCCAAATAGAAGATCAGGAAATGGTAACAGAATTATACAAAAACAGTACCGTTTTGGGGGGTGGACCTGTGAATGGGCTCAAACTAGAAAGTTCTGCAGGAGCAAGTGAGCAAAGTTCCTTTTTGGATGGACCTGACTGGCCAAACAATAGTGCTTTGTGAATGTGTGGAAGGACACCCCGCATCTGCCTGGCACATATCTGTGTGCTAATGTACTAGTAGCAGTATTGGTACTGGTGGAATTGGCGCACAGCCCTTCTGGATGCTGTTTCTTTGCAAATGTCTAGCAGATCTTAATTCTGAGCATAATCCACTGTGAGATGGTACACTTCTGCATGACTTTTCGCATTTTTTCGCTCTGGCGAACCCCACAAAGAGTTGATCGTCCACTTGGGGGTGTTAAAACAATTGATGTAGAAGTTGAGCATTCTTTTGGGGGTCCAAGCAATAGAGTCTCTTTTCCTTCTTAGAGGGGTGTCAGAGTGCATAGAACACTGGCAGGGTGATGGATGGATTGACCAAAGTGGAACAGAGCCACAGCTTTCAGTGCACAGGATATCCTAATACACGGGACCAACATATCTGGGAAGAAGGTGATATGTGATGGATGAACACAGAGCCTGAAGCTCACTCGCACATCAAGCTGAGGTGATGGCAACCAGCAGCACTGTTTTGATGTAGGGATGCTATAAAGGATACTCTAGAGTGGCTCAAAAGGTATACACGTTTTGGCCTAACGGCTAGGGCGCTCGACCTCGGACCTGGGGATCTGGGTTCGAGTCTCGGTAACGACGCCAGGAACCTTAACAGTCAAAGCTTTTATTTATAAATGGGCGCCATCTCTCGATGACAAATGTCATAACTGTTTAGACATGGCGGAGACTATAGCCCACTTATTTTTTGCATGCCCCCTCTATGCAGCCCCACGACGCGAATGGCTCAGACCCATCTGCCTAAACCTGGGCACCCGAAGACACATAGAAGCACTAACGATACTAGGGTCTGACTGTTCACCCTGCATAGCAGTTGCTGTAGCCAAATTTCTAAGGTGGGCCTGGATTATACGCACACGCACTTTTCTGCCACCCGCTGCTAGCTAGCATTATGTATGATGTCACCATGCTGTCTTCATCTTATGAATTCATTTTTATTGGACCAAATATGAATTTTAACCTGTTTTTTTAAATCGACAGTAACCAATAGAATTTAATATTTTCTTAAATTGTGTATTGTTATGTACTATTTATTGTGTCTTGTGATCCATGTATTGTTCGTGCTTTTATGACTCACTGTCGAATAAAGCTTTTTGAATTGTTGTGTGCGGTGGGCGGAAGCAAAATTGAACAAAACTCCCTCTTGGTATGTATATCAGGTATGAATTTTTGGGGGTTAAACAGTTATCTGGTGAGACAACTAAAGATGTCTCAAAGGCCAAACCTAATTTTAAAAAATGCAGATAGTGGAAAGCATGGAATAGAACTGGGTTAGGAGGCAAAGGCAGAGTAGCAGCAGGTGACTGGACTCACACACACAGAAAGAGAACATAACCATTGCTTGTGGATTTACAAAGTAGAAGACCTGGCCAACTGGGAAGATGGCTCAGTGTGCGAAGGTTTGCTGCTGATATGTGGTATGATCTACTAGTCACAATAAAATTCCAGGAAAGCAAACTCCATATTCCATCCTTCCATCCGGGGCCAGATACATTGAGTATCAATATATTGAGAGACAGTAGCATCTTATTTATAGTGCTTTGACATGGCTGAATTGAATATATATATATAAAGCACTAAATGTGTGCATTAAAGAGGCAGTGATCAGACAGATGCCAATGGAGCATGTGTGAAACCTTCCAGACATAAAAGTTTAGTGTCTAGGGCATCTGCATAATATGCATAACTACCAGTTTTGGGACAAAACGTAGCTGGAAAGAAAAATTAAACGCAGATCATGGAGAGCAGATAAAAATACACGTGGGAGGTAAAAATATCCAAGAACTGATTGAGAGCAGGTGAATAACCTGGGGGCTTAGGGAGAGATCACAGTTGTACCTTGTGGTCCACAGATGCTTAGCAAAATAGTCATAATCATCAAGATGCCTCACTAGGATAACACTCAATGTTGGCACGTGGCATAATTTGCTAATCGCAAGCTGAAACACCAGCAAGGCAGGCTCCACCTTCCAAGGTTGGTAAAAGGAGTACCATTAATTTGAGTAACAGCAATATCTGTGATTTACAGCAACACCAATTACTAGTATTATTTATGTTGCATAGGTTCAAGCCTGTCCAAGCATATTAAAAAGATCAGAGGGAGGAAGTCAAGCTGCATGAGAGCATGGCAATATAGTTGAAAGACAGAGAGGGAAATGGTCTGGAAAAGCAGACTGCTCTGAGGCCTGGTGTGATGTTACAGAGAAGTACACTACTGGAAGACAAGATGGGTGTTGCAAAGATGGTAACAGGCAGGGAGTAGTGGAGAGCACACAGTGGGACTGAAGAGCAATGCAGATAGTGAACGCAGGGAGGAAAGAAACAGTGGAGATGAGAAGGGACTGGGTGCAACTGACACAGTATATGAGACAAGCGCAGGGCAGCAGTGTTTGCCTGGAGCCAAATAGAGAGTCCAGTCAACCCTTGTAGGCAGTGCTACAGCTCGAACAAAACCAGAAAGAGGCCTTAAAAGCGATACCAGCGTCAGGCACAGGAGCTCTTGTTGGGCGCTTTGGAGCAGAGAGAAACATAGAAGACAGAGACGCAGAGTAGGCTGAACTACAAGTTTAATGCACACAAACCACCCCAAAGCAAACGCTCCTCATAGGAAACCATCTGCCTGGAATTGGTTACCCTCACGAACATCACATATGGCTAAGTCTGCAATTCATTTTTAAGTGATATGAAACATTATGATACAATCCTGTTTCAAGTAAATATGCTTCCAAATAGTTAACACTCTTGATATGAAGTATCCATATGTTAGTGTAAAACTATTTCAGACAGTCACAATCATTAGGAACAGTCACAAGGTCTGGGGAAAGAGGAAGGAGAAAGAAGCATAGGTAACATGAAAAGTAATAGGAATTGGAATTTGAACACTGTGTGAAATCTTTACTACAGTTTGCTAATTGAGAATTTTGTTTACATGAAGCATTGAAAGAACAATGAGGGAAGCATCTCAGTAATAGCAGATGACGGTGGCAAGACAATCTGACACAACTATCCTAATTAGGTAGAACCAACAATCTCCTATATTTCCTAGACAATGCAAACTCTCCTATTTCCCAAGAATGTAGAAAAGGGATCTTTCTCAAAATCAAACTGGAGGGCTTGACCTCAGCAGTAGCAGGACCATCTGCTTAGGATGTTCTGTTTGATAACCAATTCAGCAGGGAGATTATTAATCGTATGGTAGTAAGTTTGAGTTCATAGAAAAAAGTTCAATCTTCCCAGTTGCACGTTTTGGGTCTCATATTTTTGAGTTATTAGAGTCAAGGATTGATCTACAGACTATTTTCACACAGACAGCTGGACTGAGCAGCATCCCAGTAGTCAGCTGAGTAGATATCAAAACCAAAGACTTGCAGTCTTTTCTTCACAAAGACACAGCTTCTTCAGCATCCAAAACAACTGATAGCGAATTCAGTTTAACTGAGATTACTCAACTCACCATACCTAAAGAGCAGAAGATTAACTCTATTTCTAGAAACTGGCTGCATATTCTACCGCATGATGGATAATACAAACTGACTAGAATTTTACTCCATTCCCAATGTAAATGTCTCTAGAAAGGACTCTTCAATTTTGTTAGCCAGAAGCTAAACTAATCAGTGAAGAGAAAATAGCCCTTTTCCCAAAAATTCTCTAAAAGTTTCCTTCCTACTTAAAAACTTTTTTTGAAACAATATTTTCTTAACAGGAGTAGGCTGATCGAACTTCAAAGAGGTCTCTCTGGCCAGCTGTTGATCGTTTCTTTGCGAGGTAGATTGTTTTTCCGTGTCGAGAGCTTTGTGGGTTATGCAACCAGTTTAGAGAATATATCTTGCCTCGAATAGTAGCAAGTTGAGTTTGAGAGTGGGAGTGATGAGCTCAAAGTGACTTTCCCCTGACAGTAGTCTGGCCTCTGCAAGGGGTGTAGCTTTCAAAGGGGTGCAGTGTGTTTTCAGGGCACTCGTGAACGTCGGGTTACCATAGTCCAGCTCGGAGAGGACTAAGGATTGCACCACAGTCTTTAGGTCTTCAATGGGGATGAAGGGCTTGATTTTTTTAAGGTGCTTCAAGTTTTAGCTTAGGAATTGTAGTGCTCTTTCATGATTGGGTTTTACGTGTAGAGAGCTTTATGGGTTATGCAAGCAGTTTTGAGAATATATCTTGCCTCGATTGGTAGCCAGTTGAGTTTCATGAGGATGGGAATGATTAGCTCAACGCGACTCTACTCAGACAGTAGTTTGGCTGCTGGGTGTCAGAGACATGCAAAGTCAGCTTCATGCAAGAAAGTAATTTGTGGACTTCTTGAATGATCTGGTCGAATTGAGTGCATGTTGCATCATTTTTCAATTGCAAGGGGTTGAGGCTGATGTCTGGATTGCAGAGAGGGGGAGTTTGGAGAGACAACCATTGGTTGGGGATAGGGTCTTGCGTGGACCCTCTTTGCTGGGGGGGTGGTTGGATCAAGAGAGAGTTTGGACCCTCTTTGCTGGGGGGGTGGGTGGATCAAGAGAGAGTTTAATGTTAGGTACTTTTTCAGAGAAGAATGAAGCAAATTTTTCACAGCGCTGCGTAGAGTTGTTAATTGCGTGTTGAGGGAACAAGGAGGTTTGCTGTTTGATGATGTTGAAAAAGTCTTTAGGTCTGTTCATGGACTGGTTAAGTTGGGCTCGGAAGAAGGACAATTTTTCTCTGAAGATGTGTTTTTTTGGCATTCAGCTCGGAGGACCAAGAGATGCGTTTATGTGGGTTGCTTTCTCCAGTTTCTTTCAGCCAGTTGGAGTCGTCGCCTCCCGTTGTTAAGATCTTCATTAAACCGGGATTTGGAAGTAATACTTCTTGATTTTTTGAGTTGTAGAGGGGCGAATGTGTCAAGGAGTTCTGTCATTTTTGAGTTGTAGTCGGCAGTGATGTCATCGGCAGAGGTGAGTTCAAATGGAGGAAGAATTTGGGAATGGACTAATGCTTCTAACTCTGCCTGGAGGATCTGATGTATGTTCCTCACCCAGTGGTTGGGACGTATGGCTTGGGAGTGGGCTGAAAGTTTAATGGCATGGAGATAAAAAAAAATTAGGTGGTGGTCAGTCCAGTTGGTGGGTAGGATAGAGTGGCGGGATAAGGTGTTGTGCTTAGAGATGATTGTGTCACCAGTAAAGCCCTTAATGTGAGTTTATTTATTACAGGAGGGTGGATAGGGCTTGTTCTGTTGGATCTTTGGCATTATGCAAGTGCAGGTTTAGGTCCCTTAGTACATTGTCTATGCTACCTTTTAGGGAGTTATGAGTTATGAGGTCCCTTGCAACTGATCTCCAAGAATTGACGTTTTTCACCTGGGTGATAGATGACATGAAATTTGATGGCGTTTGGGCCCTTAGAGGCGAGCTGAAGTCCTAAATATTCAAAGATAGGATATTTGGTATCGTGGAAGGGAGTTAAGCAAAGCTCTTTTCGTGTATGAGGTCTAAACTACCACCAACGCAATCCTTGCGGTCACAAAAAATGATTGAGAAGCCCGGTAGGGTGAGGAAATCGATGAAAGGGGATGAGTGGTCATTCAGTCACGTTTCGATTAGAAATCAAATGTCAGTTGTGTGTCATAGGATGATTTTAGCTGTTTCAGTGGTATGCTTGATTGCTGACTAACCGTTTAGTAGCATGCAGCAAAGCATGGGTAATGATCTCAAATCAGGCTGACTGAGTTGGATGGTAGTTAGTTAGGCAGGTGGCCTGGAAGGGCGAATGGTATTCAGGGTCCTATTCGTGCAAAAGATGACCAGGATCTTGCAGTGGCAAAGTTGGCTAGGAGCATTGTCATATGTGTTGCTCAGCATTTCGTCTTCCCGCTGCAACATTCCAGTTGTGGTGCGTCCATGTTTGAGGTGGTAATTAATGTAAGGGATAGTTTGCCCGGGGGTGCAGTGAGGGGGTGGTTTAGAGTGTATGTTTTGCGTCCGGATCAGTGGTCTCCCTAGAGGCGCGAGGTTGGGCAGGATGTAGCTAATCCTCAAGTCCTTACATAGGGACGAGATTTCATCCAAAAGAGTGTGTATTTGGAGTTCTAGATGGGCTATTATAGGGATCAGTGGATAGGCTGTTGAGTCAGTGGTAGGGAGTGGAGTATGATGGGTTTGGCAGAGTCTGGGATGGAGGTTATGGTAGGATCCAACCTGCTGTGGATTCGGGTGTGATAGATAAATCAAGCTGGGCAGTGAAGGTGTGCCATGGTGAGGGGAAGAGTACATCTTATAGCGAAACCGAATTTTCAGGGCGTCTGGGAGTGGAATAGGCTGAGGAGCTGGAGACAATTTGAGGGAGAATGAAGTAGAAGGTTTTGCAAGTAGTAGAGGCAGTGCATGAGCTAGTCCTCTGGGTGAGGGTGGATGTGTGGTGGGGAGAGTGGATGGCATGGAGACGCAAAGAGTAAGGAAGTGGCAATGAAAAATGGATAGGTTTTTTACAGAGGCTTGGATTAGAATGTTCCCATTTATGTAAATTATGGACTGTTCTTCGCTAAAGTTCTGGGATGAGGATATGGTGAGTTTAGATCCATAAGGGACGTTGGTAGTATTAGTTATGTGACGGTGTTGTGAGAAGTTCTCTCCATTTGCCAGGTTACTTGGTGTATAAGATGTTTGTTATTAGTGTCTCTGGATGCTCATTGAGGATTTTGTGTTCGAAGGTTTTAGCGGCATGGAAACCAGACGCTTCTCAGCAGTTGATGCCTTTTTCTTTTTCAAAATGTGCTCTGGCGACCCCAGTATGTCAGCAATTATCACTATTGTGGCAGGCCAGCCTTTTGGAATGGGTGCCCTTCATATGCCAAGGATGCCCTTATGTCGAAAATTACATAAAGGCCAGTGCTAGAAGTTTGCCACAGTTGACTCATTTGCCATGAATTACCGCTAGGATGTAAGTACTAGTATTTTACAATGTGTCTCCATTATGCCAAGATTAAACGAGTACCTCTAGTATCTCAGTGCCAGTATTTTGTGGCAAGCACCGGTCATGCTAAGAATGGTCTGCAGCATACAAGTGCCAGCATTTTGCCTTGGGTGGTACTCACATTTACTCTTAGTTTTGCTCACTCATACGATGCTACTTACAATCACTTGCACTCACTATTACTCTCCCTCACTTACTGTTGCTCACTCATCCCAACTCTTTGTATAATGTGACAAGGCTTTTAGTTAGAAGTTATTTTTGGATGTTTTTAATGTTCTACGCAGTTCAAATAGGGACTGTCAATCTTTTATGAAACATTTAATACATTAAGTGAGGATTGTGATTGATAAATACCTGCAATTTTGTTATTGAATACATTTGTATCTTTTTAATTTATATATATATATATATATATATATATATATATATATATATATATATATATTACTACTTTTTCCTGTTGTCCATTGTCATCCTACTGTGTTTGAAGGTTAAATGTGTAAGAGTGGTGTGTCAAGTGTGAGTTGACCCAAAGGGGGTTTCTTTATGACCTAGGGCTCTACTGGTACCCTTCCCCTTTGGTTGTTGGGTGCCTCTCTCTTTCTTTGAGACTTTTGCTCCGATTTTTAGTTGCACTAATAGTGACTAATAAACTATTATTCACTATTAGTGTAACTTAAAAATGGTCAGCAAACATAAAACGTTTGCTTGTGTTCTTGCCACTGAATTTGCCAATTCTGAGGGCAGAGGTTGCAAACCCCTAAATGAAGTTCATGATGGGTCCTGACTGCTCGTACTGTACCCCGAACCTTGCATCCTGATTAGTACTTACTGTCCTGCTTCCCTGACTGCAGCAGTTCCATCACCAGTGACAGTTGTAAGTGCATAGCTACTATTAAAATCTCTTGCAAACTTCGTGACACCAGCCTTAAGTCGCTAACTTCCTAGAGACACCCCAGGGCAGAGGGGTAATTGTGCTACCCCTCTGCCCTGGGGTGTCCATTCCATTTGCAATATTTGGGGAGTGGAGGGGGTGCACCGATGGTAAGCAGGCTCTGTAGAATTGCTGTGCCTGAATCTAGACATTCCAATGTACAAACCCCCCCTCTCCCATCTACTGGATCGAAAAAACCATAGGAAGAATGAAGCTACTTAAAACAAACTCCCAGACTTTGTCTGTCATTGGAGAGACTGTCTTGTTCCTTCAACCCCGTAACGGAGCCCAATAAATTGCACATTATCTTAGAAGCTAATGAAGCGTCTAGATAGACTTTGGAGGAGAAAGTGGACTCCCTTACAATGAACATTAACCTGCTGAAAGATGACCACAGGAAATTATCCGACGGTGTCGCCCTATTGGAGAACACTCTTTTGAAGTTTCAACCCCAATTCGAAGACCGCCAGTGACAAGCAGGGATCTTACAGAAAGAACCTACTTTCTGAAGAGTATTATCTTTAATTAGTTGGCCTACACAAAAGCTCAAATCATGGCAGACTAAATGAAAACATGGATAAAAAGCTTCAGCGTCCTTCAAGAACTCACTCTTTTCTTGGCACTCGAAAGGGCTCATTGGGTGCCGGCGTGACAACCCCCCTTCCAGGAGCCTAAGCAAGTGCCATTGTCACCAAACCTCTTCATTACAAAGTCAGGTACCCAATCCTCAAAACTGAAAGACAAAATGGCTACCTCAAAGTAAACAACCATCATGTCTTAATCTTTCCGGACTGCAAACTAGCAGTTCTGCATCAATGTACATCATTCCTAGGAGTAGAAAAATGAATAGATAGGTTTAATGACTCCTGGCAGGAGAAAATTGGCCAAGGGATGATACCAAAAGATGTAATCTGCAAAGCTCAGCAGGCAGAGGAGATGCATGCTTGATTAGCCAGCAGACACTAGACAAGCACAAAGTCAAATTTAAGCATAAATCCGGAAGAAACAATGGAAGCGATGTCATCTTAGACTAAGACCCTGATGAAGATCTTGGGGACAGGGTTACTCCCTTTGATGGATATCTCGTCCGCTGTATTACAAGTCCATTATAGCCTGTGCCTTAATTTGAGCCAGTGGTTTACGGTGTTCAGCACTGGCACTTAAATCTCAGCACCGGCTCTTATTACAGTCTGCCTAATTAGGGATTAGCACAACACCAATTGTTTATTAATTGAATACACATCAACATACTTCATAATTGCCATACAAGCCATTCTTATAGCTTTATTGGGAGCCTGGAACAGTATGATTTGTCATACTTGTTAGTGTGATGGTTAGTAGATGAGTTGGTATCGCCACTGACAGCGGCAATGGATGGTGCAAGATGCAGTGGTTTCCTGATAAGGACCTGCACTTTTTTATTTTAAAAAACTAAGCACCGATTATATCCTATGAAACTTGTAATATGGTGGACGGGATATCCATCATGTTTGTGACGGAGTCTCCCATCCGCCAAGATGGTAATCAGACCTGTAATCATTTAAGAGGCCATGAAAAAAATAAGATAAATCCCATGGAAGAAACAGATCAGTGGGTAGGACAAGGAAGTGAACGTGAAGGTTATATGTCACACTATAAAGTTACTGACTAAGAATTAACAACAATTACATTGTGAGCATATGCAGCATCTGAATAATTTGACTTATGGGATGCTCGAAAATATGTAGCTATCAATCCACGAGAAGATGTCTAACATTATGTTACAGGTATTTTTTTATTTTTTTTAAGAGAATCAGGACTTAGCAGAACCTGTTTCAAAAGTAACATGGGTGAAATGGGTGTGGAAGGTTCGCCAAGGTCGGTGCGCCACCAGGTGCTGTCCCGTGGGTATGGGGTGGATACGAGGTCTTCCGTTTTCTCTGAGTTGAGCTTTAGGCAGCTGTTGCTCATTCAGGGGGCAACGTCTTTCATACCTTCCTGGAAGCTGTATCTGGTGACGTTGGGTTCGTTGGTGAGGGAGAGGATGAGCTGGGTGTCGTCGGCAAAGGATATTATGCAGAGTCTGTTTTCTGACTGTTGGCGAGAGGGGCCATGCAGACATTGAAGAGTGTGGGGCTAAGTGAGGATACCTGGGGTACTCTGCAGCTGATCTCTGTGGGTTTGAAGAGTAAGGGCGGGAGTCTGATTTATTTGGGTACGGCCAGTAAGTAGTGGTGCAAAAATGTTGGAAGGGTTATAGCACAATAATTCAGACATAGCATTACACTTAACATGACTTTGCAGAAGCATTCCTGGTATTGTATAGCCACTGCAGAAATTCTCCAGCTTTCTACATAGGCCGGCCCGTCTTTCTGCTAATTATGAAGACAGAAGAGCTAGCTTCCCAAGGCGAACCGCGAGCATGGAACTGGTAAAGTGTTCCAAAGCGCATTTCATAGTTAAATCCTAGCCTCTCTAATTAGATTGTCAGCAATGGTTCAGATTAAAGCAAATGAATAAGGTATCTGCCAAATTGATGGGTTTTGACGCATTTCATGTGGACACTGATCAGACAACAAAATGTTCTTATTCTGGCATTAAGTGCAGCTGAATGGTTCTACCTACCCAGATAAAAACAAATGATCTCCCCAGTCTTCCCTGAGGTACTATGCTTCTAGAGTTAATTACATTTTGCACCACTTTAGAGTATTGAAAAATAACATGTACAATAAAAATGTATAGTACTAGGGATAACCACAGTTCTGTCCAAAGACTCATCGACAAAAGACTTACCATGTAAAATATCAGAATCATCTTCAACAAAATCTATGTCTCTCAAGTCCCACTCTGCATAATTGTCAAATTCCTGATGGAAAAAAGAGCCAGAATTAAAGATGTATTGATGGGTAAGCAGCCTTTATCAAATTAACATGGTGATGAAATCAAATGTCACTGCACTGGTAAGATTCAGCCCTGAAGTTAAGGAACCAGTCATCACAGGTTCTTGGTCTGTGGCTTGGCCAACAAACCAAGAGATAAGTGGCAAGGAAGAAATCTAGCAGCTAGAACTTCAGTAGACATGGGGTTTGGTGGCAGACAGATGATAATATTTAGTTGCTGAAAGCAATCTACACATGCACAGTAATACCTACATGATCGGTGACCCATCAGAAGACTTTCATCACCAATATATTGTCTTATGTTGGCAGGTTCGCCCTAGCTCTCTTAGTTCTTTTTTGGTTGTGCAAAGGTTAGCCATGCCACCTTATTTAACTTCACTCTAGCAGCATCTATGGTTGAGCAATCAAAGGTTACTAAGAAGAGGTTGCTTCAAGATTGTATTGAGATGCAATAGAACGACTGAGTCAGTAAACATAATATAATACTTAAGTTGTTAAAAATAATAATAGACAATGTGTACTCTAAGATTTATACATCTTCAGTATACAGTTAGACAGAAAGATAAAAATGAGAAACAATGACAAAAACCATAAACGTAACAGTTAAGGTTCAGATTTCCAACAATAATACACACATACACACGAAATACACAATAAAGCATACCTTTATGATACCACATTAATCCATGGCCAGGAGCTGTAATAACTCTTAAGCAGAGGCAGTTCAGTGGCTTTTGATGTTGTGTAAGAAATAAGCTATTTACCTGTAACTCCAGTTCTCCATTGTTGGTATATTTCATAATATGTACATGCTTGAATCATTCCCTGTTACGTTTTGAATCTCTGGTAATCTTGAATAGCAGCAAACAGTGTTAAAATGGCCATAGGCCTTAACAATAGTGTTCGTTTAGTAGTACGTCTACCTCATTTGAAGCAATCCAAACTTCAGCCAATGAGGTGGAAGGGCTAGCTCTCCCATTCCTCTTAGAGAACACCACAGGTCAGATTTCATAGCGCAAAGTGTGACAACAGTATATAATAAACAAGCCTCTGGCAGGAAAAGGATGGAGGGTAGCATGTGAATATACGAAAGATGCCAATGCTGGAGAACTGGACTTGCAAGTTAGTAGCTAATTTCTTCTTCAGCACTGGATATTTCACATATTTAAATGCTTGAATCAGAATAGGGAGCAGTACATAACAATCTTAGTAAATATAAGAAAGTAGGACGCAGGCTCACCTTTAATGAAACAAGTTATGGAGGACAGCTGGTCCCAATATTGAATTGGGTTCGGTGTTCACATCAAGGCATAGCGCTTTGTGAAGGTGTGCCTTCTCCTCCAGGTAGCTACGCGGCAGTTGTCTTACAACGGCACACAATTGTGTTACAATGGACAACAACGCCCACGACAGCAAAGAGCAAAGAGCTCTTCACTATCGTCAAGGAGTTCTCCAACCCCAGCACCGGCACCAACGACATCACTCCGTCACAAGACCTCTGCGACTCCCTCGCCTCGTTCTTCCACCGCAAGATCGCCGACATCCACAACAGCTTCGGCGCCCCACCCACGCACCCAACCGTCGAACCAATGCCCCCCACCGCCACTCTTCGCACATGGACCACGGTGACCACCGGAGACACAGCCCGCACGATGAACACCATCCACTCCGGATCACCGACCAACCCCTGCCCACACCACGTCTTCAACAAGGCCGACTCCACCATCGCACCCCAACTCCGGAACATCACCAACGCCTCCTTCAACACCGCCACCTTCCTGGAGAGCTGGAAGCACGCCGAGATCAGCGCCCTCCTGAAGAAACCTACAGCAGACCCCACCGATCTCAAAAACTTCCGCCCCATCTCGCTCCTCCCTTTTCCTGCTAAAGTCATCGAGAAGATTGTCAACAGACAGCTGACCGCCTTCCTCGAGACGAACGGATCCCTCGACCCCTCGCAGTCCGGCTTCAGAGCCAACCACAGCACCGAGACCGCCCTCATCGCAGCCACCGACGACATCCGGACCCTGCTCGACAAGGGGGAAACAGTGGCCCTCATCCTCCTGGACCTCTCCGCTGCGTTCGACACGGTCTGCCACCGCACCCTAGTCCAGCGCCTCAGCAACATCGGTATCCAAGAGAAGGCACTGGAGTGGATCATCTCGTTCCTCGCCGGAAGAACACAAAGAGTCCGCCTCCCCCCGTTTCGCTCCGAGGCCACCGAAGTCATCTGCGGCGTCCCGCAAGGATCTTCACTCAGCCCCACCCTCTTCAACATCTACATGAAACCTCTCGCAGCCATCGCACGCCAGTACAACCTCAACATCAACTCTTATGCCGACAACACCCAGCTGATCCTCTCCCTCACCAGAGACCCCGACACCGCCAGAACCTGCCTACACGAAGGGATGAAAGACGTCGCCGAGTGGATGAAGGACAGCCGCCTGAAACTGAACTCGGACAAGACGGAAGTCCTCATCCTGGGATCTTCGCCCTCCGCCTGGGACGACTCCTGGTGGCCCCCAGCCCTGGGCACCGCACCCAAGACAACCGACCACGCACGCAACCTGGGCTTCATCCTGGACCCCTCCCTCTCGATGACCAGACAAGTCAACGCAGTCTCCTCATCGTGCTTCAACACCCTGCGTATGCTTCGCAAGATCTTCCGCTGGATCCCGACCGAGACCAGGAAGACTGTCACCCAGGCACTCGTCACCAGCCGACTGGACTACGGAAACGCCCTCTACGCCGGAACCACAGCCAAGCTACAGAAAAGACTCCAGCGCATCCAGAACGCCTCCGCCCGACTCATCCTGGATGTCCCCCGACGCAGCCACATCTCCAGCCACCTGAGGAACCTGCACTGGCTCCCCGTCGACAAGAGGATCACGTTCCGGCTCCTCACCCACGCACACAAGTCTCTCCACGACCTGGGCCCCAAGTACCTCAACGACCGCCTAACCTTCTACACGCCCACCCGCCAGCTACGGTCCACCAACCTCGCGCTCGCAGCCGTACCACGCATCCGAAGAGCCACCGCCGGAGGAAGATCCTTCTCTTACCTGGCTGCCAAGACTTGGAACTCCCTCCCCATCCACCTTCGGCTGACCCAGGACCATCTCGCCTTCAGGAAACAACTCAAGACCTGGCTGTTCGAGCAGTAGCATACCCCTCCCCCCAAGCGTCTTGAGACCCTCCCGGGTGAGTAGTGCGCTATACAAATGGCATGATTGATTGATTGAAGCTTAGAGTGCTGCATTCCTAGCCATGCCCCAGCTGGGATGCGGACTCATTATTACCTGGTTTGGACGCTTTGCCTTTTTGTGGCAGAAGATGATGCAGAATGATAGCTAACATGCTATTCCCTGTTTGGACAGGTGTTAGTCTATCCTTGTGTGGCCAGAGGATACAAACAGCTGGTCAAAAGATCAAATGTGTCATCTTTTCCATGTAAAACGTTATGCACCAGTGCACATCAACAGAGTACAATTACTTTTCTGCTGATGTCGTGGGATTTAGGAAAAAGGATGGCCGGCACATTAAAAGTGAAATCAGTAGAGGTCTAAGGTATAAGTTTGGGATATAAGATTACTTTGTCCTTACTAAAGCAGGCAATGACTTTGCCTTAGTCTGAATGTCAATATAAGCGCAAAGAGAAGCTCTCTCTTCCATGAAATGAACTTTAAATGTACTCTGTGGAAAGGCTTAAATGGTGGCAGCAAGAGTTGGGTCAGAACAGTATTAAGCTCCTAGGGCACTGGTGTGGGCCACACAGTAGGAAATGCGCTGAAATGTCCCTTTAAAAATTGTCGTATTATTCTCCGAGAGAAAACAGTGGTTGAATTATCTCCTGTTCCACAAAATTGTGCTCAGAAAATATGGAAGTAGTTGATGAGGCATTACGGTCACTGGGTGGAATCTCTTGGTTCTGCACTCAACACAGAAACTCCTTTTATTTGGCGTTTTCAGTTCTGATGGTAGCTTGCGCCAGGCTGTTTCTACATTCTGCTGGGAGATGTAGATGACCAAATTCTAGGTCATTGGATACCATGCTGTCTCCGTTGTGCCTAGATAGGAGATTAAACAGGCACAAAATAACTGAAGAGATCTGCCAGATACAGAGTACTCTAATTTAGTCCACAACTGCAGGTCCCGACAAACATACTACGGCCACTTCTTGGCATCTCACAATAACAATCAGTTTGGTACGATATTAACAAAATATAACCCAGCAGATCTCGCCACCACTTTTTCCTTTAACTTATGCCTGCTCATGGCAATATACCTTAACCACAAAATCTTTAAATGAACCAGGTATAGCAATCTGGTAAATGGACTAGGAATGTAAAACATTCCAAAAGGAACTATAGAGCTTCACAAAGCTGCAAACGTACTGAAAATCATATACTGCACGCCTATCCCTCACACTTAAACGATCACACTGATAAATGATGCATCCCTTAAAACGATAACTGCATTTCAGTGGTCATCATGCATAACTTGGAAACACTTCCCACATAAGGGGAAAGGTTGCCGCAGGGACTCGGATGTCCCAGATTACAGTGGGGTCAGGAGGCTGCCCCGGACACACATCCCAGCTGCTGCCAGTTTGCTTCACTTAAAGCGGTATAAAGAGCAACGCGAGGTCCAGAAGCGTGGTGTGTGTGATCTGTGCCTGGGCAAAGCCTGGGCCAAGGCATGCCCATCCTGCGCCGTCAGTACCAGGAAGAGGCGAGGCAGGGCCACCTCCCTTCAAAGTTTACTGTTTGCAGGCCCATCCCCGCACGAACGCTTGTAATGCACTTAGGTGCAAACTTTTCTTCTTGGCTTGCCTGTGTTCTTCGCCACTTTGGGTTTGGTGGGGCCCTGTGAATTGAATATTTGTGGGTATCAAGACCCAGCTTTTTGGTGCACTAAGTGACATTTTACCCCGTGGCCTGGATTGGGACTTTAGTAGCACATGTGCACTATACCTGTTTAGCAAGGGACTTCAGAACTGTTGGTAGAAATCTATGTAGTCAATGCATTTGTGGAAGGAGGAGGTTGAGGGGTGTTCCGCTCACCTTTTCTGTTGTACATTGTGGAAAGTCCCTATAGCTGTAGTGCCCCGAACTCCTGATAATGTTGTCTTAATACCATGGCTCTTGTTTGTGTGAAACATGGGGGAAGAGAAAGTCAGCTGCCCTAAGTTTAATGTCCCCCCCAGGTTGCCCAATGCACTACCACCATTGAGGGGTTTTCGTCAGAAGAGGTTGGCGTTGTATCAAAGGAGATTAAGCTGTCAGAAAGAAGGCTATTGCTAACCAGGGAAGACTCTCCTTTTACCTTGTCCTGTGTCCCTAGTCTGCCAGGGGGTCCTATTTTGTCCCCAGACTCAAGTGGCGTGTTTGGTCCAGTCCTATCTTTATGGAGCGTGATCAGGAGGGCGCCACAGAGGTATTAACCTGGTGCCCAAAGGGGGACGTCTCAGCAGGACATACCTAAGGGAAAAATGCTCAGACAGGCCATATTGTAAACCCAATGTGTAAATGCAGGAGACATGTTTTTGTCCCAAAACAGAAAAGCATTCCAGCTAATATGGCCATGCAGACTGATCCAAGGTCTTGCCTCTCCTAGCAATTGCGTCTTTAAGGTCACCTCTCAGATATCTACCTGTGCGAAGGGTATTTGGACTCCAAATTAGACCCTGGCTGGTGAAGACTGGAACTGGAGTTTTGCATATCTGATTAAAAATATCTGTAGCCCCAGAATTGATTCAGTGCTCCTATCCTCACCACAGAGACGGTTAGTGCAAACCAACAAACTAGTTCGCCTACCCCATGCTACTCAGTCGACCAGGGTTCTAATGGATGTTTTATCTACCTCCCATGGCCCCTAAGTACCTATGATTGGGACGCCACACTACTCTAGTAGTTTGTCCTCCATTTCCCAACACAGGTGTGGTGATCAACCTCCAGAAGCAACCCCGTATGTGGTAGTCCCAGGGAATGTTCCTTCCCAGAACAACTTGTCACCTGAATTGTTTGTGGAGTTAAAAAACCAGGCGGCACACTGGTTTGACTTAAATCTCCATACCGAAGTTAGAGTGTAAGGTTCATTTAATGTGGTCCGGAAGATAACCTGGCTTGGTCCTGATGTCAAGAGGTGGGCGTGGGATTGTGTTGTGGTTAATTTTAACAATCCCACTATCGCTGCACTACTCCCGACTACCCTAGGCTCACTCAGAATCCACAGACTACCCAATATTTAGGTGCTTCGACTTGGTTGGTTTTAGGCAACAGAAATGGTTGTTAGACTTTCAAGGAATCCGATTGGAAGAGCTAGCCCCCTGTAGAGGCTCTACATTAGTCTTGTTACTTTTGTACAGTCCTCATTCTCCGATATCACCCAGAAGGTATCAATATTGTTTAAGCTTCCCATGCCAAATGTTAGCTCGCAAGATCCAAAATGATTTGATCATGATTGTTCAAGATCCCTTCATCTTTTGAAGGTTGCCTTAAAGCAGGTCCTCAGATATAGGGAGTTTGTTGCGTCCTACTGCAAGGGTTATAAGAAGGCCTTCGCCACCGATAAATTGATCTTGAGCCACAATGCTTGGAAGGACTTAGCTTAGGCCTGTGATTCTAGGGGTCACACTTTGTTTTGCAGGGTGATAAATAAGCCCTGTTTTGCAGATGTGACGGGTCCGGCTTCAGGTCACCATATCTTAGAGCAACAATACGTGGAACATTTTTAAGGAGTTTACAGCTTTGGGCTTAGTGAAGACAAGGAGGTGCAGTGGCTTAGTAGAGGGAAAAGCAAATGTTTTTACCTTGGATGAGGTTTCCCAGGGTATTCGTCGCTACTGTGCAAGGTCCTGATGGTATACCCTCCAATTTGATTATGGTTAATATTGAGTTTGGGGCAAGTTTTGACACTGGTACTTAATGCTGCAGCGCTGGTGGTCAAGTGTCGCAATTGTCACAGTTTTTAAGAAAGTAGACCAGAACAAACCCCAGTGTTATCGTCCGATATCAACGATTGATGAAGCGGTAAAGGTTCTTGGGAGGGTACTTCTAATAAGGTAGATGTTGTGGTAAGACACAAATTATATGTTTTCTGAGGTTTAATATGGCTTTAGGCTGGGCAAATCAACCACAGGTCAGTGTTTACATTTATGTTTAATCATAGATTAGTATACCATTGCCCAGGCTGGTTCACTTCTTTTGTCCTACATGGACCTCACATCCGCCTTTGACGGGGTTTATGGCAGGAAGCTCACGATGAGTAATTCTCATCTCACGATGGGGGTTGACCAGGATATTGTGCTTCTTTTATCAAACTTGCATGCTAACACCTCAGTGCAATATTCTCAGGGGGTAGACTGTACTCAGCATTTTAGCACCAGAAGGGGAGTTATTCAGGAGTGTGTTCTTGCCCCCTTCTTTTTCACCTTTTATATTAGTGTGCTGGCACAAGCTCTTCTTTCAGTGCAGGCAGATTCCCCTAGGTGGGAAGTAGACCACTTCAGTATGCAGATGACACAGTTCTAATGGCAAGGACTGTGGAGGGTCTGCAATTACTAGCGGACATGTTTGTTGCTTTCATGGATAGCTTGTACATCGGTGTAAATTTCACAAACTGATATGTTATGGTAGTTGGCCCTCAGTCCACCAGCACCAAACCTTTCCAAGTGGGGAAACATATATTGGTTAAAGTTACTGCTTATTTTTACCTTTGGGTGCTGTTTGATGTGAATAAATGCTGAAAGCCTTTGACTGAGGGGAGGAGGTGCAACCTTGCTAAAGCCATGGAGGCAGTAGCCAGATTTGCTCAGAGGCTGGGTTCTTGGTCACCGAGTATCTTAGTCAAGCTTTACCAGGCTAAGGGTGTGTCTAAGGCTTTATATGGTTTGGAGATACACGAGGATTGATAAGATTCAGGCTGCAGAGAATGTGTTCTTGAGACGCATCCTACAGGTGACGAAAAGTATTCCAAAGTTCTTTGTTCATGACGAGCTGGGTGAAGGTTATACAAGAGACCTTGTTGCTCTCCGACCCCTGCTTTGCTGGAATAATATCTAGACTGGGGAGGGAGTTCAACTAAACAGACTAATCCTCTCCAACAGTTTATCCCTTGATCATTCACTCAAAATCCCTTATATCGCCTATGTAAAGGCAGCTTTTGCTAGTATTGACAGGGAGGATATATATTCGAACCCTAATTCCCTGTGCCCCCTGGAGCTCAAAGGGGTGAGGGGTTGGTTTCCACAACGGGTATCATCCCAACATGAACACACAGGGCTGATGAAGCCCATGGTAAAGGGGACATATGTTGCTAAAATCTGTCCAGGATATGGAGCTATACTTATCCCATGTATCTAATGAGAGGGATACATTTCTCTTGACGAAGTTCAGGTTTAATCTGTTACACCACCTTCTAGCATCCCTCAGTGGATGAAGCCATTCTGGAACTTTGTGGCCCTGTGGATGCGACAATGAGTCTCCACAGGATACCCTACATTTTGTGGTGTTCTGCAAATATTTTAGTATGCTAAAGAAGTTGTTTATTACTCTGCTACTGAAAACCCTGAACTTCGTCCAAGCCCATCCCGCACTTGTGTTCTTGCAACTCTTATGAAAGAACACTATTTATTTACTGTCCCTTGTTTTTTATGTGCTGCCTTGAGATCAAGACACTCCTGATTGGATTAACTATGCCGCTGTTCCTTTTAATGTTATGTACTACGGACACTGTTTTTGATCATCTTTTAAGGGTTTTTAATGTTGTATGTACATCTTCTCGGTTTTATGAGATGGATGTACTGTGGTTCTGTGCTCTTTTATGGTTGTACTTACAATCGAATAAAGATTATGACTGACACTTCCCACATGCGATCAGAATAAAGACAACACTCTTTCAACTACAAACCCTGTACTATGTAGCACGCTACCCATGAAGGCATGTACCCAAATGCCCCACAAAGAGATAGTAAGCACTATATACAATACTGCAATATAGTGTCAACCTCTTTTCAAGCCTTCCGAGTCTTTGATGGAATGTGCTGCAAATGTCACACCATCAAGGCTTATGCGCTGGATAAAGGTAGTAAAACATTAGCCATGTGTGTCATCAGTGTAGATTTTCTCCTGACCACAGGTAGGACAGGATCTGAAGAGAGATTTCATTCCGTCAGTCATGATGACAGTTGGTGAAGGAGGATACATCTCCCCGGGTCAAGAAAAATGTAATACCCTCATAAATGTGCCCCAAAAACTCACAGTTCACTGAAAGCTGAAGATGGGACTGGCTAAGCTCCAGAGTAGACCACACACTATCAGGATGAGGTCAAAGAAAGGTTAGAGCAGAGCTCTTCACAGGTACTCCCAAACACATAACATGAGGTAGAAATCGGAGATATGGAGAGCAAGCACTTCTACTTCATTGGCTGAAGGTCAGGTTGCTTCAATTGAGGTGTATGTGCAACTAAACGAACACTGTTACTGAAGCCGACAGTTCACTGCTAATTAAGATTACCTGGGATTACCAACCGGATGACAGGGAATGATTCAAGAATATTTTTAAGATCGGATGATGCATGCAGGTGGGCTTGTGGTCAGCGAATGTTCTTTTTTACACACACTGTGGGAATGCCCTAGGATACGCACATTTTGGGAGGGGGTGAAAACTAGACTTGAAACAGCTATTGGGGTGCCCATTAAGAGCCAGATAATGCTGATGTTGGGGGTGTGGGGAGCTTCCGATCTATCTCCCATCAGAAGATTTTAGGGAACCTGGAGTTTTTATTAATGAAAAGGGAAAATCGGGAGAAAATGGGGGAGTGATGTGAACCCGCAATTGCAGGACTGAAACTGTGAGATGGATTGTTATTGTGTGTGGGAGAAACGAGTGTATGATGGTCAGAGCTACCCATACAAGTTCTAGAAAGTGAAGGGGGTGGTCTGTTGGAGTAAAGGGATAAGGTGTTGTGTCATCTTGAGGCGAGCATCAGGTGGGTAGTGGACAGCGGCGTAAACACAGTGACAGAGTCTTGGACACTTGGAAGTGGCTCGCCTTAACCCGATGCTCTGATGCAAGACTGTCATTCAACAGAGCATGGAGTTATGCGCCACCTGTCACAGTTGGGAGATAAACGCGGGGGGAGTGAACCGGGTATCACTGCAATGTTTTTGTGTTGTTGTTGTTTCTGTATAAGTTTCTAAAAATCAATAAACATGTTTCAACAACAAACAAAAAAAGAATAGATAAAAGACCCAATGACAGAGAAGTGTTCTGTTCAGATTTAGCTAAACAAAATGTAGGAAAAAGGTTTTTTATTTTATCTTGGGTGTACAAAACAAATTGCAGTTTGGGTAGGGCCAAATTGCAATTGACTACATCTCTGTACCTACTGGGCACAGTAGGAAATTCTTTCACTTGCGAGTCAGTTATGTTGCATTAGCAGTTAGAGTAAGTTTCTGACTATGATCGGGAATACAGCTACTGGTTGCTGTGCCACGATTTAGTGCCAAGGATGGAGCATGTCACTAGTGGTGATGACGCTCTCAAAGGAAAATTAAGGCATTTAGTCGGCATTTACAGTCCACAGTTCCGCACCATCAAGGTGGTGGTATTGCAGTTGTACTAGGTCTCTGGTGATGGGCATAGGCCCTTTGGCACTGAAGCCATCCACTATTTGTTGTAGTTCGAGTTATGATATGTTCTGTGACGAGGGTTATAGCCCACTTAAAAATTGTGAATTCTCAATAATAGATATCTTCTAATTCATAGACAAAATGTATACACTCCAAACGGCTTGGTTGAAAAATGGCGAAGGGACTCATAATGCAGGCTTTGCCACAAGTTGTAGGAGGAATTTGATCACTAGACTTGGAAGTGGCAAGGGTGGTGGATTTCTTTCCAGCCATCTTTAACTCCTTGTCCCTCATGATTGGGGTTTCTTAGTGTCCGAATATGCTTCAGGCCCTCTTAGGGTATGTATAGGATATACATGTTGAGCTGCTCAGGTATACAGCCCTTGCAGTGCATTGGTAAAAGGTGTATGGTGTAGGGGCCTCATGTGTGGCAAGGCAATAAATGACAATGGTGCATGTTACATGCTAACAAAGGCCTGGCTGCATGTAATCATGGCCTCATTTTATATTAGAGAATGTATAGGCACAAGGTCTAGAAAAAGTGGACTGTTTGCTAGTAATATAATTAATGCTAAGAAATGTGTGTTTGACAGCCATGATTTTAGTTTAGAACGTTTGTTGCTGACACCGTTCAAACTAACAAGGCAGAGAAGGAAACACGTTCTACTTCTCCAGTACATGCTTAATAACGAGGAAGCAGCAAAAGATGACCGTGCAGCAATCCATCTTGGAAGGAAGAAGGAAAAGCAGCATTAGCTTTTACATGGGTCTGTAAAGGGGCATTGTTTGCACATCTTAATAGCAAAGCGAGAGTTGAGTAATAGTGAACCATTCTTAGTCCACAATACACTATTAGTAATAACGGTATTTAGGGCATTAGTGCAGGGGCACTTGCTATGGGGAGATGCTGAATGGCTGAATTATGACTGCTGACCCGAGGACAACATAAGGTAAGCAGGGTAAAGTATACATGCTTTAGTATAACAATGCACATTAGACTAATACAGCCATTTAGGTTGGATGGCTGACACCACGATTGATACACTGGGTAGAAGAAAGGCTAGAGATGTGATATAAAATATCTGATGAAATATAATTGGTGCTTTCATAATCTCTGCAGGAATTTGCACTTTATCTACTGAGTCTTTGTAAGGGGTGTGACAAGTACTGCATCTCAACTATCCATATAATTGCAAAATACCAATCACTGTGAACAAGTATTTATTAGGGGAATATAGGCAATGGGGGTCTACTTTATCATCACCTACAGGAAAGAGATTCTCTGAGAGGACTGTCTGACTTCTAACGTTCCCAATCTAACAGAGGATAACTCACTAGAGGAGGAGAGAGAGACACCTGCGAGAGAGGTATCCTTCTGTCTAGAAAAGGAGACAATTCCCTCTAGGTCTAAGGAAGATATACCAAGAGTGACCCTGATGGCATCTCTGTGCCATGTCTAAAGTAAGGGTGGGCGTAGTTGGCGAAGTAGCGCTATGCGAAGCTACACGAAGTGCACTTCGCACTACGCGAACTTCACGTAGCACTACGCGAGCTGCGTAGTAGCATGTTCGCACTGTGCAAGATGCGTTTTCAATGATTGCACAGTGCGGACAAGCATCCGGCACTGTGCAAGCATTGAAAACGGCATCTTGCACAGTGTGAGCTGTAGTTTTCTGCTGCTCGAGTAGATTATTACTCGAGCGGCAGCTTTCTCAACGCGAACAGGTAGTTTCTCATTGAGAGCGGTCGCGAGCATGCGCAACCACTCACAATGAGAAACCTGACCTCCTCGCGTTGAGAATCTCGCCGGGATGTCATTTTGCTTGCTCGCGGTCGCGAACATGACGTTCAGGAACGCGAACATGACGTTCAGGACCGCGAACAAGCAAAAAATGAGCGCTGCACTACGCTACGCATGTTCGCACTGTGCTACGTGCCGCTCGCGTAGTGCGAAGTTGCAAAAACTTCGCAAACTCCGCGAGCGTAGCGTAGTGCTTCGCCCAGGGTTAGTCTAAAGAATGGCTGTCAGATCTCACATATTGCAATGACATTGTTGAAACTTATGCATCTCCCACAATAAGTATACCTTAAAGATAGCTGGGCCCAAGGGAGATCTTACCTCATAAATCATGCTTCATGATTGAGATTACTGGTCACCTTGAATGAAACCGGTGATTTAAAAAACATATTTGATTTACATTAAGGAACACAGGGAACTGCCATAGTTGTTGGCATTGGTGGCCAGATCCCCTGCACAGACAAGAAAACTGTCAATGTTGATGCATTAACTGGTTCGATGTTGTGACATCGTCTGGCTGGATCACTGATTGAGTTCTATCTCCTTGGTTCAACAACTACATTATTGGATTCTAAATACTGTACAGTACAGGGTTTATGTTGTAAGGAACTGCACACTGTGTATTACACCTTTCTGTTATATAAAAATACACAAAATAAATAAAAACAATGCTCACCATAGATTAGACCTTGCTATTGTATATAATGAAGAATAACAAAGTGCATGCCTGCAATGACTTATAATTGATTTGGGATCTTTTGGGGTGCCAGTAGTAGGTGTATGGCCTGAAACGTACATGCACTGCTGCAATCTGTGCATATCTGGTCTTGGGAAAGTTGTCCTATTTGGCACTGCTGCCGATTTACTTATTCGTGCTTCAGGCAAGGTAACATCAGGACCCCATGTTGCACCTTCTTTCTGTGAGAATTTGTCAGCCTGTGTTGTACCTGTTCTTTTTCAGGAGAATATGAACAGCTGAACAAACTTTTGTGTGCCAGTTAGGCTTATATTGCTGATCTTGGAGCAAGAAAGGGGAATGTAAATTCTATCTGCATTACTCCAGTTTGTGAGGATCCATCCCAAGAGTGTTGTCCCTAGTACTTAAAAAAAGGCCACATTGTTGTTGATCACTCCAATAAACGGTGAAAGTGTGAACTGCAATCCTTTCAGTACATTCATCAAATTATCCAGACCATCTTCCCCAGTGGCAGAATACACAAGATCAAGTCTACCACTTACTACTGGAAACAGGCTTAATTAGATAAATTGAGGACATGTGAGCCCTCCTTGACCTGTCTGAAGAGAATGCATTCTCCCTCAGTTGGAAGAGGCTTGTGTAGCTGTTTGGTATGTAAGCCCTTCAGCAGCATTTCTAAGACTGCAAAATTAAAAACAAGGGTAATCATATATGTGACCTTAAGAAGGGTTTCCACATGGTCTTAAGACAGATAATGATGTACCTCTGAAGAAACAGCAAAGTAACTTGAATATTACTTTGATTTTGCACAAACAAGTATCTGAGGTCAAAGCCTTAGACTGGTCAGGTCTCACTCCAGGACAACTAAGCCTATGACTGATGCCAATTCTGCATTATATCAGCATTCTGTAGTTGGCGGGCTCAGGTTCTAGGAGGAAAGAAAATGTTTTCAGAGTGATAGAGTAGGCTACTTCTCGATTGCAACTGAAAAAGATTTATCCTTTTACAATAGATCAAAAGTCTAATCAATGATGGGGCAGACTAGCACTGACACCGTCTTCTTTACATGTTGGGCAGATAGGCCACGGCTGTGTAAGCCTTCCTGTCTAAAGCTTAAATGGATAGCAGTCAGCCGTGTAACAGATAGGATGATTCAATATTTAAAGAATTTTACGTTAGACATATGCGACACCAGGCCTCATGGATGCTTAATCAGTTTTAAAAAAGCTGACTGAGGGCAGTCGTGTCTGTCTAGGGCACAGCAGGCAAAGGGCACAATCAATTCAATATCTCTGACTTATTGGGGTTTTGTGGTCCCTGGTGATTGTTTGCAGCTGCACATGGGAGCAGAACAGTACCCATGGAAGAATGCCCAGAGGGTCACAAGACAAGTATGGACGATGGACTCCACAAAAAGCAGCTACACATAATAGATGGTGGATCCATGGAGAAGCCACAATCTTTGGCAGTACAGCTAACGTTCCTCCTCTCTTATGCCAGATGGGATGGCCAACCTACAGATCATAAATACTTCAGATTACAAATCTCCTTTGTTTGCTTCTGCACTCCATGGTATGAAAGGATCACTGGAGGAAACAAGATGGTTTCAACAACTGTAACTACATGTAAGCTCCTGCTCCTGTATCCTCACTCAGCTAGGATCACTTCGCCTTCCATTTCGCTACTTGGGTTTCCTGGCTACTCGTGTTTCAGCCTCGGTTTCTCTAATGAAACTGCACTTAATATGCCTCATCATCTCATTGAAATCCATGCATGTGATTATTTTGGTCCTAATGGTGCCTTCTGAGCCTCTAACAGAGTTTTCCCTGTACTTCTCCGTACCTCCTGCATTTTCAACGCCAAATACTTGATAGAACCTAACTATAGTGATTTTGCCTGCTCTCTCGGTGGGGTATCACCGCTTGTTTGTGAAGACTCCTAATTTCTATGTTGTAATGTCCTGAAACCGATCTATTTTATATCCCTTATGTAATTCAACTTAATTGAACATGGAGTTTGGCACATGAGTACATATAAGACTGTTTGAACATTTGTTGGATATTTGCAGAAAACAAGGGTTCCCTGTAATCAAGATCGTAAACCCCTAGGTCAGGGAAAAATCAATGCGTAAATATCAACCCAGGCGGTCAGAGAACATGACTTGCCCACATAATAGTGATTAGACACCTGAAGGTGTTGGAGCGCTTTACATGAGCAGCAGTTACGTTACACAAGGACACATTCATTTTTGGGGAGGCACAGGGAGATTAACACATGGAGATTAAGTGATTTGCCCAGAATCACAAGATGTTGAGCAGATGTCGAGGCTCGAACCTGGTTCCCCAGCTCCAGGGTCGGCAGCTCTGTCCTTAAGGCTACATCCCCTCGGTTAAAAATGGTTAATAGTCAAACTTAATCATTCACACACAGCCCATCTAATTTATCAGTCAATTTTAAACAAGCAAAGCAAACTAAAAACATGAGTACCTCAATAAAGTCAGCTCTGGCAGGCATGTATCCAGCCATATCCCTGGAAAGCAGCGAGTCGAAAGCAGGCCGAGGAGGATCATCAGCAGCTGAAACAAGGCATTTATTGATAGGTTTACATTATCAACAAATTGCATACGAAGCACAGAGCTGTATCAGAAATTTTTTCTTTCATAGTGTAGAAAAGCAAACAACACAAATTCAGTTACTTGAGGCCCTCCGATGATCAACGCACGTAAGCCACATTCAGCCAAGCAAGCAGGGTGACAGAATACACCTTGAATGCACACTCTCTGAAGCACACTGTTCACTCAGTTACCCGTGACTGCATACTTTGCATAATTACAGTGCCTCGCGTATTCTGATGCAACTGCAGCACCACTGGTGAGTGAGTTGTGAGACCAGGGGGTGGACTGGACATTTTTCTCACCTGCTAAGTTCAGTAGATAACACCTACATAACATCCGTACTCTCACTCAAGTCCCTTATCTTTAGCAGCCCCTAGCCCACTCACCCAAGCAGACACTAGTATAAAGAACAGATCCGTCCGCAAGCAAAAATACTCGCAATACTCAATTTCCAAACTAAGGGCGACTAAGTCACTGATATACGGACAAGTCACCAGGTGAGAGTATTGGCACTCAGAACATCTGACTGAAACCCCCCTCATCAAAAGTTCCAGGCAGCACATCTGTACTTGCAGAAGAGGCTCAAGGGACCACCATGGAGAGAAAAATCACCTTCCCAAGATTAATGAAGGGGCAGCCATGCACATTCAGCATGCTTCCACAATTTAAGAAAGAAATCGTGGGTTCTTCATTTTTGTTTTGTTATTAATTCATGAAATTTATATCACACACAGAACCATGAGATTATCTTGAAGAATCTTTACGCAACACAAAATCGGTGCATTTTTTAGGCCTTTTTAGAATTGCAAAAGGAAGCTGCTCCTTAGAGCTCGCTAGTTAAGCAGATCTAAAATGATGCACCTCGACATACTGAAAAGCTTTGACCTTTTTCCTAAGGCAGGACAAAGTACTGGAGCTCCCACAGATTACAGCCACTCATCTGATACAATTTCTAGACCCAAGCAGCTATTCCACCTGTATAACTTTGCCATTCATGGCTGATCAAGGGCTCCAAGGTCCAGTAGGAGGGATTACCGGTCACAAAATAATTTGTATGCACCAGTGCTTAATTTGAGCCAGTGATTTCAAGTGCTCAACACCGGCACTTAATGGTCAACACCAGCACTTATGACAGTCTGCCACATGGTGGCGCTGTATGAGTAAATACGAGATGAGCACAACAACGGTTGTTTATTGGTTCAATATACATTAAAACAAGTAGTAAATACGCCCAAGCCCTTCTTATAGCTCTGTGGGTCTGGTATAGTCTGAATTGCCACACCTATAGGAGTGTGATGGCTAATAGTTGTGTTGTTACTGGCACTGGTGGGGGTAATGGGTGGTGCAAGTGGCAGTGACGTCCTGATGAGGGCCCTGGCACTCATCATTTTTACAAATTAAGCACTGCATGTGCATATCCTTTGATGCACAATACTCACTCCGTCCAGTGTGACTGTCTGAATTTTTCTTTTTTTTTTACTCCAAACTTTCTATATACCTAAAGTGCACTGTAGAGCAATGTAAGGTGGCAAGTTAAAACGATATAACGTTTTCTGTGGTTTCTGACAAAGCACACATACACAATGAAGTATTTGTGGTCACAGGGCATGGGCACATAGATATTCAACAGAAAACAGTATGCAGCTCAAATCCTGTTAAAACTGCAGAGTTCAAGATTTAATATACCCACATTGCCAGGACCTAAAGCCGACAGAGGAGTGGGTTTTTAATCTGTATCCCAATAAAGATTGCACCCTATCCAGCCAGTTATAGTGCTCTGTTTCACTTCTAGATTCAAACTATACAACTAACTTATCACACCCATTTGAAATTTCCAACAATATGCAACAATTGAACATTTTAGCACCGATGCACTGAAAAATTTATTGCAGTAGAGGACAGAAAGCAATGCCGTTTCGCTTTGTTGAAAATAATAGTTTTTATATTGCTTTAGAATGACACCTAGAGAAGCACTTTTCAGCCAAAGCAAATAAAAAAATACAACACAAATACATACAATACAACCTAACACCTACAGTGGGGAACCAATTAGAGCATGTGGGTGACCATATGTTTCACAGTCAACATAAAAAAACAAAAAACTAAGAAATAAAAGAAACTATGGACAAGCAGGTATTAACATTCAGTTAGAGGCTGATGCTGAAATGCAAAGACAGTATGGATCACCTTGTTAGAGCCGGCTGCTGACAACAAGTTCTTAAAACATTTCATTCAAAATGAGCAAACATACAGCCTAATGACTGAATGTAGACTGTGACTGAACGTAGTACATCACAAGACTAGTCTAAGGTACTATGCTCGGTCCAAAAATATCCAAAGCTCCCTAGGGCCGGAGGCATGAGCGCCAGACGGATCTGAATCATAGCACCTTTTACTCCACAAACCAGGAAGCTAGTATACATCACAAACAATATATGTTACACAACCAAAGCAAGAGGATGTTTTGAAGTCCAATGTACTCAACTAGGGAATGAACTTGTGATTGCTATTCAGAAAGCAACTGCAGAGGAAAAAGTCTTGTTATACTTTCTCTGTTGAAACATTTACATGGGCTAAGAAGTACCTAAAGTAGCTTCAATTTGTGAATATTGTACTTTAAAATTCCTCCCACTCTATTAAGGGTATGACTCTGGATTAGTAAACTGGGAAATGAAACTAAGAACAACAATGTGGGGCAATAGTAAAGCAAACACTTATATGTTAGGTCAGTGACAACAGCTGGTGGTAAACTCAAATGCAGAGTCTTACTCTGGAAGGGTATAGTAGTATCTGCATGTTTTGCCTCTTCTGCATGCTTCCAGTTCAACAACGTTGATGCAAATAAGGGATTGTTGATGAAATGCTTCATGTAGTGTTTCTCGCACTCTTCCTTGGTCTTCGAGCGCATTTGATTCGCTACATCCTGCCTGCAGGAAAGAAACAAAGATTTGCTATTGAAATAAAAATTCTGCTGCCGCTTCTTTGGAATTATTATTCCCCTAACAGCAGAAAGTCTCCATGCTGCCCAGTACCACCAACAAAACAGAACTGTAGTCATGAGGTAGCTGAACTAGGTGTCCTGTGTATGGCATCATGCTGTTTTCATCCTTCTTCCTTTCGAAAAGTACAGGTCTGTGCAGCTGTAGTGTCGGTCATGGAATATATTAATTGTAAAATTGGTTGGTTTTGAAATATTCAAACTGTAAATCTATTGGACTTTTGAGTTTGCAATGTGATATTAGAAAAACAGAAGTAGCTGATGAATATATGTTTTTTTTTTTTTAAACAACAAAAACACCATCGGTTGTAGACATGTTTATTTATTTATTTTTTTAATTACCGCCATACATGGGGTAGGAAAGCTCTTATGACATAAAAGAAATCAGTTACTTATCTGTAACTTCAGTTGTACAGCTTTGGTACCTTTCATATATTACCATACTTGAATCATTCTCTGTTGTCAGGCTGGGGAATCCCCGGTGACTTTGTATAGCCAATATAAAGTATGAACAGTGATGGCCACAGGCATCAATAATCATGTTTTTAGTAGAACACCCACCTCTTTCAAAAGAACCCAAGCTTCCGCCATTGAGGTGGAAGTACTAAGCTCTCCTATTCCTTATGGAAGCCCCCAGGGCTATGATTTATTTAGGTATTTTAAAGAGTTTTATATAGCACGAACTAGACCAGAAGGAATCAGAGCGCTTTACAGGAGCACAAGTTGCGTTACAGATGGACACATTCTTTTTTTTGTTAGGCACATGGAGATTAAGTGATTTGCCCAGAATCACAGGGTGTCTGGCGTCCCTGCCCAGACTCAAACCCGGTTCCCCGCCCAGACTCAAACCCAGTTCCCCAGCTGTGAGGTCGACCGCCCTATCCATTACACCATATCCTCTCCCCAAGGATTTCATAGCACAAAGTGTGAGCAGAGTACATAATTCCTCTGACTGGGGAGGTGGGAGGGACGCATATGAATATATGAAAGCACCAATGCCAGAGAACCTGAGCTGCAGGTGAATAACTAACTCCTTCTCCAACATTGGATCTTTCATGTATGTACATGCTTAAATAAGAACAGTAAGCAGTAACAAGCATTTGCAATGCAATAGGTCTCACATTAGGAAAGTGTGAGATTTTGGTATTGTAAATGACACATTTTTTTAATATGTGTTGGCTTTGAAAATATATAAATTAATAGCATTATTATTCACAAAGCCAATAGCTTACACTTTCCTAATGCGAGTCCTATTGGCGAAGGCAATGCTTGTTGGTAGCAAGCAAGGACAGTGCTGTTGTGGTGCTGAGTGATGATGTGGTTGGGCTGAGTGATGTGGTGGTGTCCCAGAGTGGTGTGGTGGTGTCCCAGAGTGGTGTGGTGGTGTCCCAGAGTGGTGTGGTGGTGTCCCAGAGTGGTGTGGTGGTGTCCCAGAGTGGTGTGGTGGTGTCCCCGAGTGGTGTGGTGGTGTCCCCGAGTGGTGTGGTGGTGTCCCCGAGTGGTGTGGTGGTGTCCCCGAGTGGTGTGGTGGTGTCCCTGAGTGGTGTGGTGGTGTCCCCGAGTGGTGTGGTGGTGTCCCAGAGTGGTGTGGTGGTGTCCCCGAGTGGTGTGGTGGTGTCCCCGAGTGGTGTGGTGGTGTCCCCGAGTGGTGTGGTGGTGTCCCCGAGTGGTGTGGTGGTGTCCCCGAGTGATGTGGTGGTGTCCCCGAGCGGTGTGGTGGTGTCCCCGAGCGGTGTGGTGGTGTCCCCGAGCGGTGTGGTGGTGTCCCCGAGCGGTGTGGTGGTATCCCAGAGCGGTGTGGTGGTATCCCAGAGCGGTGTGGTGGTATCCCAGAGCGGTGTGGTGGTATCCCAGAGTGGTGTGGTGGTGTCCTCGAGTGGTGTGGTGGTGTCTTCGAGTGGTGTGGTTGTGTCCCCGAGTGGTGTGGTGGTGTCCCCAAGTGGTGTGGTGGTGTCCCCAAGTGATTAGGTTAGAGAAAGTTAAGAATATTGCATGGGAGAAAGGAACACATACTGTATGGGAAATAGGGAGGTATAGTGTATGGGAGATAGGACAGCCTAAGAAATGAGGCTTCATGTATGAGGCAAATTCAGGGAGGCTGTAAAAAACTGGAAGGCTGCGCTTATAGGAGAAAGAAAGTCTGGTTGAATGGGAGAAGACTACAGACTATATGGGAGTAAGGAAGGTAGGTTGTATGGGATAGTGTATGATAGAGTGCATGTGTTAAAGGGGGATACAGTGTATGCAAAATAAAATATTTGTATGGAAGACAAATAGACTAATGGAGAAAGGAGTGCAGATTCTGGGAGAAGTTATGACAGAAGGCACGACCTAAAAACTGTTTATGGGAGAACAGAAGGCAGAGACTAAGGGAAAAGTTACACCCTACTGCATGGAAGAAAGGATGAGAGACCATGAAAGAAGCAACAGTAGACCTTAAGACAGAACAAAAGGCAGTTTGTATCGGGGAACAGGAAATAGAAAGGAGGGGTTATGGGAGAAAGGGAGGCAGCGAGCAAGGGTAAAAGTAAGACAGAGAGCATGAGAGAAAGAATAGCCGACATGGGAAAAAGGAAAGCAGAGAGCAAGGAAGAAGGGAAGGCAGAGTTTATGGGAGAGAGTAAGGCAGACAGAATGGAAAAAATGGAAGGCTGACAGTTTGGGAGAAAGGGAAAAAGAAGCTAGAAAGCATGGGAGAATGGAAGGCTGAGATCGTGGGTGACAGCAAGGCAGACATGGGAAAAGGAAGGTGAAGGGCATGGGGGAAAGGGAAGCAGAGTGAGAGGGGAAAGGGAAGCAGAGAGAGGGGAAAGGGAAGCAGAGAGAGGGAAAAACGAAGGCAGAGTGCATGGGAAAAATGAAGACGGACAGCAAGGGAGAAAGGATGGGAGAGTGCATGGCAGAAAGGAAGGCAGAGATCATGGGAGAAGAAATGCAGAGTGCATGAGAAACTTGGGGCACAGTGCACAGAAAAGAATGTAAGGTAGACTAGGAGAAAGTAATCAAACGTTATCACATAAAGCAAAGAGCATATGTGAAAAAAGAAGGCAGCTTATGTGACAAAAGGGAAGGCAAAGAATGGCAGTAAGGAAGACAGCGTGTGGGAGGAAACGAAGGAGAACATAGGAGAAAAGAAAGCAGAGAGAGCCGAAAAATGAAAGAAAAGTACAGAGCTTAGCAGAATGGGAAACAGAGAGCACGGAAAAATGAAAGTGAATTAAGAATGTGGGAAAGAAAAAGCAGAGAGATGTGAGAGAAAGGAAAGCAGTTATTGGGAGGGGGAAATTAGAGTGAATGGGGAAAGGAAAGTAACCTATGGAAACAAGGTTGAAAGCGAGAGAGAGGGGAAGAAACAGAGGTAAGGAGAGAGAGAGAGAGAGCTGGATGAAGAACAGACCATGAAAACAAATAAATAAAGGCACACGAGAGCGAGGCCAGCAAGTTCGGGAGCGCATTACTTTGAAGACTGATGCCGAGGCTCAGACAAATGATGGTGTGCGAGCGGCTTCCTTTCAAGTCTGATGGGGGCGCGGGGGGGCGGGGGAGCAAAGGCGAGCGCGCGCCTGTCGCAAATGCACTGGCCATATTCCGCATTCCAAGCCCTCTTGGTAGGATTTTCTGGTGCCCCTCTATATCTCTCGCATAGCGATTGCTTACGCAATAGCTAGGCTCGACCTAAAAAGGAGGAAGCAAGCTGATCTTTAGTAAAACAGGTTTGCAGAGGACTGCCTGTCCCACTGCCGAATTGGCTGCTCCATTTCTAGCTAGGCAGTACTGCATTGTGAACGTGTGCCTACTCTTCCATGACAGACATCTGGTGAGGGTGATCCTGGTGGAACGTGCCCTCACTTCTCCCTGAAACAGGCATTTGGCCTTGCTGTGGCAAAAGGTGATGCAGGAAGGCAGCCAACATGCTATTCTCTGGTGCAACCTCTTCATGGATAGCTGAAGCATACAAACTGCTGGTGACAAGACCATTGGTCTTTTGTCTTGTCAACTTAATACACCTGGGCACATGCAGCAAGTACAACAACCTCGCTGATGATGTTAAAGGATTCTAGAAAAAATAGTGTGTGAATGACAGACTCATTTAAATGGAAGTTGGTAGGGACTTTATGCATGAATTTGGGGTTGATGCACAAAATGACTGTCCACTGAAAAAGGGAGAGAGGGTTATTTTAAAGTAAATACTTGCATCTCTAATTGCAATGTAAGTGCCAGGAGAACTACAGTCTTCAAAGACATGAATTTGAGATGCGCTCAATAAATTAGGACAAAGAAAGGCAGCATAACCTGGCTCAACCGAGTGGGACTGGAGGGTGCTGTACCAGAGGAAATGCTCTGAAAAGTCTCTTCATAAACTGCTTTATGATCCAAGAAAGAGTGGATGAAGAGTGTTCTGTTCTTCTAAACCTTGATATTGCTGCCAGATGAGCTACTTAAGACCCCACTTAGCCCCACAGTCCTAAACCCTTGAATAATTCCAGTTGCATGTGCGGAACCCAGAACAACATTAAACAGTTCATTTTCATTGAAACAACATCAAAGAATGTCTTTGTCCATGAATCTTTTGAATAAATCAGTTCCATATAAGCATTAAAGATCTAATGTTTCATGAATGCTCATCATACTCCTTTCAGAATGTAAACATAGAATTATGTTGCAGCATCTTTCAATAGATAACTTTGAAATACAGAACATTAATGTAAAAATACAGCCTGTAAGCTTACATTAAACGGACACAGAAAAAAGGAGCCTATAACTTTAAGAACTTGGGAGGCACCCCAATCCAGAATGCCTTGTATTAACAGAGGTCTCTCTCATCCAGTTATTTTTTCCAGTTCAGGAACACTGCTGAGGTGTTTAACTTTAAATCATAAATTTTTTCTTCATAGAAAAAAAACTTTATTTACATCACTCAACGTCGTTTAACCTCTTCTGTCGTATGGCTATTTTGTCCTTTGTATTCAATCTAGATTTTCCCTCTTCTCAGAGTGCCCCTCATGTGGAGAAAGAAAACTGTTATAGGGCACACAAAGTGTATGTTTATCTCTTTCAGACTCTTTCTTAAACTGGGACACCTGTAAGGAGATGTCTAAAACACCACCAAAACACAAAGCCAGGGAATGCATTTGGACATGAGGGCAGAAGAGGAGAAAACAAAGAGCCTAGAGAGCTGTTTCTGGGTCACTCTCATCTAGTGGTAAGGACCATAAGAGTTAGATCAGGGGAGACAAATCAAACATTATTCTTGTTGTCATCGGAAAATGGCGCTGCGATCACTGATAACGCAGATAATGGCAACAAGACCATTGGCACCGGCTTCCTCACCGTCAAAAGAAGGATCGACAGCCTCACATCAATGCCATTTAGGTCACTTGACATTGAAGCATTGAGGGCATCATATCTCGACATTGAGAATGCACAAATTGCCAACACACTATCATCATCAAAGACACATCACACGCAATCAGCTGCATTGCAAACCATTGACCACTTCACAGTCAATATCCAAAAGATGCCAAATGTCTACTTCACTTTCCTAAGTGTCAAATCTCCTTATCTCCTACAATACAATCAGTATACTCAACAGCCTCACAGGCTGTAAGATCCTTGCGAGTGAATGACCATGTTCAATCCAAAAAGAGGTACAGATACAATCAACATTAACTCCTCCATCTTACTTCCGTCAAGCATACTCAGCAGACCCAGCTATATTGTCATATCAGTCTATAACCCGATAATACCATTTGAGGATATTGTACAGACTTCTTTGATACCTCTAAATCTTTCACCACTATGAAGATACCGAAGATGCAGAACCAGGACTACAAATACAGAACCATTTCTTCTGCATCATACACAGAAACACTTCCATTTGGCATTACAAGTTTTTGTCGTTGCTGGCACTCCTGCTTGCCCTGGGGTATTACTACAGTCTACTGGCAGGACCAAATGATGAAGTCTAGGTAGTCTGGTACCATGCAATCAGACTGGAGGTCGTGATGGAGTTTTCTCTCTGTTGTACCTAGAGAGGAGCCTGTGGTATTTTTTTTTTTTTTTTAGTAAATTTGTTATTAACTCCATAGATAAAACAATGGTGTACATCACAGTTTAAGCATTTTTCGCATTTTCGTACCAGATCAGAGCAAGGCTCAGCGCATGCAACAACAGATACAAACTTTACAGTGAGCAGGATTACATCAATTATGCAGTATTTCGAGTGGATCGTCAACCCTAGATGTCATTGGGGGCTCGCAGATGTGTCCTCATTCCAGCTGGACCAAATGTCAGCCCATTTCTGTGGGCAGCCCCTCGCCACATAAACTGTCTTTTCCTGAAGCATGCACCAATCCATGTCTTTTTTCCATGGATCAATCTTTGGTGGCGCACCAGCCCCCCAGAGTCTCGCTACATTCCGTTTTGCAATTACAAATCCAAGTGTAGCCCACGTCTTACCCCGTATAGACAGATCGGTGGGTTCCCATATATTCAGCAGGCAACGTTTAGCCTCCACTCGCAATTGCACCCCCCAAACCTCATGCATGCATTGATGTATTTTCCGCCAGTATCGCTGTATGAGAGGGCATTCCCACAAAATATGGAAAAAAGACCCCGCATCCCCTCCAGCAAAGCCCGTCAGAGCAACGGCCCATAAGTCGCAGCCTTGTGCCTGAAATGTACACTCGATGAAGTATTTTAAGTTGAATAAGACGGAGTCTGGCCGATATAGCCACCTCCCTAGGAGATGCCAACGCTCCATTCCATTCCTCTTCATCGATTTCCAACCCGTCCGCCTCCCATTTCCTTTTAAGAGTGTGCAGCAGCTCAGGGGAGTTATTAACGATCTTCTCATACGTGAGGGAGATGGCATGGTCGGGGATGTGGCCGTCAAGTAATCTGTCTTCCAGGGGGGAGGACACTGGAGGAAGGGTCCCAGGAGGAATGGTGGATTGAAGGGAGTGGCGAACCTGCAAGTAACAATAAAATTCCCTAGGGGCAAGCTCACAGGTCTGCTGGAGGTGTTCGAACGATACAACCCTTGGGGGCCCCACAAGTCTCGGACGTGAAAAATCCCGATTAGGTCCCAGCTACTGAACCCTTTCGTGCGGTGCAGGCCGCCCAAACTCTCAGAGGCCCATAGGCCCATAGTGGAGTGGACATAGTAATGGTATTTGCCCAACCCAGCTTCTTCTGCACCACGTGCCAGCAGAGTGTTTGGTGGGCCCGGTGAGTGGGAACCTACCCGGTTTAGAGTAAAGCGCTCTTTCATAGGCCCCCCCCCACGGCAGCAGCCAATGGTCCATCCCGTACCCGGGTTCACCTCCAGCACAGTACGTGCCTTGGTTGATGGCGGAGAGGTGTGCTGCCCAGTAGAACTTGCGGATATCAGGTAAGGCAATACCCCCATCAAACCAGCCAAGCGTTGGCTTTTGAAGGGATATGCGGGGCGCTCCTGCCCACAGCAGCTCACGGAGTGAGGCTTCGAGTGTAGCAAAGTAGGACTGCGGCACTAGATCCGGGGGGTTCTGTAGTGCATACAAGAATCTGGGCAGGGCCATCATCTTAAACAGCGATGCCCTACCTAAAAGGGACAATGGGAGCTTGCGCCACGTGGCCGAGTCCCTCCGGAATCTTTGCAGGGGGGGGTGGGGGGGGGGGGGGGAAGATTCATCGTATACCGTGTGCTTGCAATCTTGGAAATATAGACCCCCAAGTACTTGAACCCGTCTTCAGCTATAGAAATCGGGCAACCACGGGGTACAACCGGTGGGCCCCCATGGAGGACATACAGGATCGATTTACTCCAGTTTATACTGAGAGCCAGAGTTAAGCCCAAAGCTAGTAAAAATGTCCAATGCAACAATTAGAGATTTACAGGGACTAGTCAGGTATAAAAGGATGTCGTCCGCATAAAGCGAGATCCTGTCCTCCCAGCTGTCTGCCCAACGGATTCCCTTTATGGAGAGGTCCTGTCGGATCCAGGCCTCTAAGGGCTCAAGGGACAAGGCAAAAAGCAGCGGCGAGAGTGGGCACCCCTGTCGCGTTCCCCTCTCCAGGGCGAACACCTCAGATAGTTTATTGTTTACAGTAACTCGGGCGAGTGGCTCCGAGTAAAGGAGGTGGACCCATCCAATGAATTCGGGTCCAAAACCCAACTTCCGGAGGACCGCTATCATGTATGGCCATTCAAGAGTGTCGAAAGCCATGGTCGCATCCAGGGACACTAGGACAGCGTCCTCTCGGAGAGTATGGCAGCGCCCCACCACTCCCTGCACGCGGCGGAGGTTAAGCGCAGTGTTCCGGCATGGCATAAACCCCGACTGGTCTGGGTGGACCAGTGTCGACAAGACTGGTCGGAGTCTATTGGCTAGGACTTTAGCGAGGATCTTAGGTTCAGAATTGAGTAGGGAGATAGGCCTATAGGAGGCACAAAGGTTTCTAGGTTTGCCTTCCTCTGGAATGGCTACTATGGTAGCTATCCGTTGATCCCTGGGTAATATGCCCTGCTCTTTACTGTCCTCGAACATCCTCTTAAGGTATGGACTGAGGCCGTCAGCCTTGATCTTATACAGCTCGATAGGGAGTCCGTTAGGTCCCATAGCATTCCCAGACCGTAGATCGCATATGGCCCTGCTCAGCTCCTCTACCGAGAGAGGGGCCTCCAAAAGCTCCTTTTCCACCTCCGTAAGGGTAGGCATTCGGATGTCAGCCAACAAGTCGACAGAGTCCTCCTCCGGCCGGTCAGACCCTCTACTGTACACCCGCCGGTAGTGTTTCTCAAACTTCTGTACCACCTCTCTGGGTTCAGTTACCACCGTGCCGGAGTCCGTCAAAATTTCTGCTACCACCTTGCGTGACTGCTGTTTCTTGTCCAGCCATGCAATAAGTTTGCCGGCCTTGTCTCCTTCGTCGTAAATCCTCCCCTCCCTATCTCTAAGGGTGGTGCGCGCAGCATCCGTGGCTAGCACCTTGCATTCCTCACGTTTGAGGCGCAGTCGGTGCACCTCTTCCGGGTCGTCACTAGCGAGTACCGCTGCCTCAAGGGCATGCAAGTCCCCCTCCACCTTAAGCAAGAGAGGGGTTGGCCTAACGGCTAAGGCGCTCGACCTCGGAAACTTGGTTCGAGTCTCGGTAACGACGCCAAAAACCCCCTGTGATTCTGGGCAAATCACTTAATCCCCCCGTGCCTAAAATGAAAGTGTGTCCTCATGTAACGTAACTGGTGCTATGTAAAGCGCTCCGATAACTGATTCGGTTCGGTTCTAGTTCGCTCTATATAAAACTCTGCAAAAAAAAAAAAAAAAAAAAAGCATCTGTGCCTCCCGCTTTCTCCGGCGGCCGGCAATCGCCAACAGGGCCTCCCCCCTCAACACCGTCTTAAAGGCCTCCCATAGTATGGCTGAGGACTCTACTGTGCCATCGTTTTCCTCAAAGTAACGGTCAATCACCTTAGCTAAGACCTTACGGGTTTCCGGATTTCGGAGATGCCAGGCACGGATCGGAGCTACCATGCCCTCTCGCTCGTTCCCTACCGTGATGTGGATCAGCAGAGGGGAATGGTCTGATATACCGCGTGCCAGATGGGTGGCCTCGCGGACAACCGTACCGCACTGTAGAGGAGCAAAGATATAATCCAAACGGGAGAAGGAGTGATGGGGACCAGACAGAAAGGTGTATTGCCTGTCGGCAGGGTGTTTAAAGCGCCAGAGGTCCGTGAGACCAAATGTATCCGCAAAATCAGCAAGCCACAACTGACCATGCGGAAGATCTCTAGGGGGATGTCTATCACAGTGACCTGAAACTACTGCGTTGAAGTTGCCCCCAACAAAAAGTCGACCCTCTGGAAGGGAGAGGAGGAGCTTCCCTAAAGCCTGAAAGGACTGGGTTTGCAATCCCGGTGGGATATAGCAAGTAACCAGGTTCATTGTGCCTTCCTACCATTGGCCTGAAAGAGCTGCATATCTACCCAGTGAGTCTGTCTCAGTGTGGTCAATGGATAGGGGCAGGCCTCGGCGTATCATAATGCCAACCCCTCGGAGCCAGAGGTGAAGCCGGCATGAAGAACAAGGGAGTAGCCAAATCTGTTAAGCGCGTGACATGTGTTTCCCAGAAGGCGGGTCTCTTGCAGCAGAACCACATCAGGCGCTTGCCTTTTAAGAAATTGCAAGACTATTGTTCTCTTCAGCTTGTCCCCCAGCCCGTTAACGTTCCAACTCAGAATTTTAAGGCTTTTATCCCACCCCATGTCGGAAGATCTGGTGAAATGCATGCAAAGCCCCGCTACCAATGGTACCACAGTGTAAACAGTCATTTTCATCATGAGTTACAACACCAAACGAGCCCAACCCCCGCCCCCCAACTCCCCCGTCCCCATCCACCCATCCCATTCAAACACCCCACCAGATCCCACCCCCACTTTCTCCCCAAACAGGCCTCCCTCCCTGCATCTCTGCTCCGTAGGTGTACAACTACCCACATCCCCAATTAGCAGAGCGCCTTTCGCCCAAAAACCCCAACGTAGAGTGGAGATAGGCTCCTCTCCTCTAGAAGCTTGATGCTAAGGGGAACGTGCACTGGCCCAAGCTCCAGCCTCCACCAACCCCCAACTTGGAATATTGTAGCACACCAATCCAGCTCTCTAGCCACCGTAACAGTTAGCCCCTAGGCAGGGGGTAGCACTAACAGAGTTAAACAGTGTCTCAACATGTTCTCGACAGATATACCCCACGCAGTCAGTTGCCTAAGGGGAGCAGCACATATATACTCCCCGACTAATCACAGAACAGCATCCCAGTACAGCAACTACATGCTGCCCGATTGCTCCCCCAAAGAAAAGGGCATGACCACTATGCGCAGGCTGTTTAATACGTTACAGGTCATAGAAGTTCACTCCTTTTGGTCCATCTCCGTAACCGCTATTCTGTCTCATGGAGAACGTCCAGACGAGGACTGGCCTACCTTGACCTCCAGGAGCGCTGACTCCGGCCCCCTGCATCCGACTGTCCCGTAGTCGAACCAGGTGAAGCAGCCTGCGTGTCTCTCCAGCTGCCCCCGTCCTGGCTGTACGGATTCCTGGATGCCCCCTTGTCAAGCCAACTCTGTACATCAGAGGGATTTGTAAAAAATAGGGATTTGCCACCGGCGATAACCTTAAGTTTGGCTGGGAAGAACATCATATACTTGATCCCTTTTTCACGTAGTGCTGCCTTGACACCTGTAAAGGTACGGCGCTCCCTCTGTACCTGTAGCGTGAAATCCGGGAAGAAACGGATAGTGGCATTTTCATATAGAAGGTCACCCGATAGCCTCGCCGCTTGTAGGATGGCATCTCTATCGCGATAGTTCAGGACCTTCGCTATGATAGTTCTAGGTGGTGCGCCTGGTTTCGGCTTGGGGATGGGCGCCCGATGTGCACGCTCAATGGTGAAGATTCGAGAGAGGCGTTTAGGTTTCAGGTGGTTGAGTATAAGGTCCTCAAGGAAAAGCTCCATGCTTGGCCCCTCCATTTCCTCCGGAACACCCACCACGCGTATATTGCTCCTCCGGGCCTGCCCTTCCTGGTCCTCAAGCCTGAGGGCTGTCTGTCGGTGTTGGAGGACCGGCTCATTGACCCGGGTCTCTAATGATTTAGTGGCAGTCTGAAGCTCCCCGAGTCCGTCTTCATTGGCATGGGCTCTATTTTAGTCTCGAGATTAGTGCCCAGGGACTGTATAGCCGCCATGATAGAGGCAAGCGATGGCTCTTTAGGGGGAGCCGCCTCGTCCGCCGCACCACCTTTAGGGGGGTCCCCTTCTGGACGGCATATTTGTCCAATTTGTTGGATTACGTGGGGACATTAGGCTTGGGCCTCATGATAGCCCGTAGGAGGCACAGACCCCTCGCAGCCAGAACAGGGGTCAGCGAAGGAAGGCCCCAGCACCCCGGCCCAGCCAGGGCGCCACCTCGCGACACTCAGAAGCAGTGCGTCACGAGTCCCGACCGGGGGTCCGTCCGGAGAGATCAGCCACAATCGTTCAAGACCCCAAACCAGGGACAGCACGCACCATCCACGCCCTCCTGTCGATCTCTCCAGCAGGGGGTGTCCTCTCGTGTCTCACAGCCTGTAAGGATAGTTGCTGGGGCCCAAAATGGCCCAGGAACCCTCCGCATCGACCCGCTCCAGGCCAAACCCGTCGTCCCCTCTCAAGATCCACCGCCGCCTTCCGCAGTAGGGCGTTATTCAGGCGTGAGACATTTCCTAAGCTTGGATGCCCAGAAAGGATTCAGTGCCCGGTGTGAGCAGCCTGCAGGAAAGTTCAGAGTGTGCAGCGAAAGTCCGTGCCGCAGTAGGTCAGAGCCCCCGAGTTCCAACACTCACGAAAAACAGGCAACACAGAGGGGCGGGTGGGGTCTCAGCAATGTCTCAGTGACTCCCCACCTTAGGCGTGTCTGACTGTACCCTGTGGGGCAATCCCAGTCCAGCCGAGCTTCTCGCCACCTCAAGGAGCCGGCCCCCGGTGGCTGGGGCAGGAGGCGGAACGGCTATCTCCAGGGTCCTGAGAGCCGCTGTGCGTGGGGCAACAGACGTTTGCATCCCCCTCCTCTTCACCAACCAGTGGGGGCAGGCTGGTCTTTCCCCGCGGCTGGCCGCCCAAGGCCACAATGCCGGTGTCTCGACTGAGACCCGGCCCGCCCGCGGTAGGAGCCGTCACTAGCCGGTAGAAAGTAGTAGCGCCGGAGGCCCGCAGTGAATTTGCACCCTCGGCCGGCCTCAGCGCGGCCCTGCAGTCGTCCACACGGGGGGGGGGTACACAGGGGTAGCAGGAACTCCCGGGCGGCCATCAACGGGGAGGCCCCCGAGCGTAAGGCCTCATACTCCACCAGGTCCTCTTTCAGGGCCGCCCACGCTACCCTCGGCTCAGCGACTGACCATCGATGGGCGGCCCCCAGCCAGCACTCGCCGCTCCCGGACCAACAGATGGGGGGGCCCAAGAACCCCAGCCACACCAACGGGCTCCAGTTGCCAGAGGTTCGCCGGGAGTCGCCAGAGCTCCAACAGTACACAAGCGGAGTAGGCCTCACATCCGGGACCTTTCCCAAAGTTCAGGCCGCGATGCAGGCTCCGGCGTCTCCTTCCAAAAGCCGGAGGACAGCAGATCGCCCGCGACTCGGGCGTAGGCCCCAAACGATGCCAAAGGGGGGGGGGGGCCTTGAGCACACCTCCGCTGCCAGCAGGGCTGGAATGGATACGGATTTTACCGGATTTTGAGAAAGAAGGGGATCGGCTCGGCGGAGCTCCGAGCTAGGCGCCCATTCGCATCGGCGCCAGGCCACGCCCCCCACTGTGGTATCTTTTAATAGTTTCACCAGAAATGCAGATAGTTTCAGGATTTTGGTGCACCAGTACTGGAGTGGTTACGACAAAACAATAAGAATAAGGGTACAGTGATCCACCTTCACCTTTCTCGTTACCTTCGGGATCATGGGAAATGAGTATGCAAAAGCAAGGTATTGGACCATTTGATAAAAAAGGCAATGTTCTTTGTTCTCGATTGTCAAAACCAGCTGGTGCGGTACCGGCATTTCCTGGTGTTCAGAGTTGCGACCAAGTTTAGAGTGGGGTCACCACACAAGTGGAAAATATAGTCCACGCGATCCAGGTGGAGTTCCAACTTGTGGCAATCTGATAGTGTTAAGCTAAGTGCACCAGTCTGATTGTTCTGTTATCCTGGCAGATGTGGTCATAACCACTTGATGCGAGATAGCCCAGTCTCATAGCAGCATTGTCTCTTCCGATAGAGGCTGGGATCCTGTTCCGCCTCTACGGTCTCCTTCCTCAGCTTGTTGATGTATAACATTAATGTGGTGTTGTCTGTCCTAATGAGTACCACCTGACCTGCCAGTGTCAGGCAGAACAATTGTAGGCCCAGCGGTATGGCACAGAGCACCAGCATATTGGTATGTTGCCTCTTTTCTGCATCCAGCTATAAGCCCCTGGTTGAGAGCTCCTGCATGTGAGCTCCCCAGACCTCCATGGAAAAATCCATTATTAGCTCCACTCTGTCATCTGAAGTATGAAATGGGAGTCAGAGGTGTTGAAATTTGCAGGAAACCGCCGCCAGAGCAGCACATGCTTCAGTCATCCTGTGACATGTATCACTTAGTCCCACAAGACACCCCATTGCTTCCATTGGTTGTCCCATTCTTGTTGGGTTGGACTTATCTGGACTCTGCAAAGAGGTATAAGGCCAATGCCTTATACCTTATACTTTATATTCTGCAAAAAGGTAGAAGGCCAATGCCTTATACCCTATTACCATAAGGTTATGACTGGTGATCTTGTCATCTGAGGAAGGCAGCAACCGACACTAGACACTGGATGAATATTAGAGATGCTGATTTGAGGCTGAATGGATGCAACTTGAATTGTTGCCACACCACTGAAAAACATAGGTATTTCCTGTGATGGTGAAATATGCGTCCTGAAGATCAAGGAAGGATAGATTATATTCTTTTTTTTAGCAGGAGGAAGGACTTTTTCAGCGTTACCATGCAAAGACTTTTCAGGAACTTGTTCAACTAGCTGAGGTCTGTAAAAGTGAAATGTGTGAATGAATGGAAAATAAAAACTTAGAAATCACGTTGGATGACACCAAATCATGGAAAAAACTTTTTGAAAGCAAGTCAATTTTAAGGGGGTCCAAATAAATGTATACTTTAAAAAGAAAGACTTTAAAGGAAAGATAATTTTAAGGAGAATTCCAAAAAAAGACAATACATTTGGGTGGGGTTTAGTGGAAGTGATGGATTTTTTTCAGGTTCAGGGATCGGTGCCGTTTAGGGGAGCAGAACAGGGTGGTGGTTAAGGGGTATTTAGTGTTCACGGATTAGTGCAGTTTGGGCTGGGGGAGTTTTTACTGTTTAGGGATAGATGGGCTTTAGGGGAGATGTGGAGCTTTTAGATGTCCAGGACAGGTGGGGTTTAACCGCTTTGCTGAGGCCAGAATTCACCTGCGGTGCTAAGGAATTTGATGCGTGCGTGGTTCGGACGGCCCTTGGCCGCCCTCCGCACACGCCCACTGTGACGTGAGATGGCCAGGTGCGTCCGACGCACAAAAGAGGTTAAGCATAATAAAAAACTTTAGATTTCAGAGAAGGGTGGAATTTAGTGGTCAGAGAGGGGTTTAAGTGTGGTAGGGCATTGATGGATGGTGTTTAGGGTCTTGAGAGGGCAAGAAAATTAGAAGAATCAAATAATTATGTAACAATGGAAAATATATAAATCTGAAAAAACATCCCCCGATGTAAAGCACTGAAATAAATTCATCAGACAAAAATGCTTCTGAAAGTAGGACCTGCAACCATTGCATTTACAACAAAAAACTGTTTTGGAAAAATAAAGTTGTAGGACTTGGGTTTTATGAAATTGTAAATGGCATTCCTCCTGCAAATTTCTATTAACCCCTTCTGCGCTCATGACGAGCTCAGCTCGTCATGAGTGACGACGCTCGTACGCTCATGACGAGCTGAGCTCGTCATGTAACGCGTTTTTTTTTTAAACGCAGCGCGCAGCGGGAAAACCGCTAGCGCGCATGCGGTTAAACATTTTAGGTGAAATAATTTCTCAGTAATAGTATTCAATGAAATCGTTATTCTATGAAATCACATACAATCCTTAAAAATAGTCATCCTGTGTCCAGTCTTCTTTATTGAATCAAAAAGAACATGGAATAAAAGCTCTCATTTCTTTGGGATCTCTGGACCATATCTATTGCTTCTTTGTGAAAGAGAAGGAGAATTACCTATTGCAACTCCTTCAGGTCATGATGATGATCTTTTTTGGGGTGGGCAGATTGGTGGTTTCTGTACAAACTCCAAAGTATATCTTGATTGTATGATCCACTGCATCCATTGGTCCATTGTTATGGACTCCCATTTAGGAACAAAAAGCAAAATTCTCCCCTGATCTGCCGAGATGTGGATGGTGGAGGGCAGATACGAAGAGTGAACCTTGTTTTTTGATTGGCCTGTGAGAGTGTTTGAGAGGAGCTCCCCGTCCTTCTTGAAGAGCTGCTATAACCTGGTCTCCGATTCCTGTTGGATGCATAGACCCGGTCATATCTGGGCTGTCGTGCACTGGTTGAAGCCTCCTCCGTAGTCCTGGCATCTATTTGTGTGATGAAAAGTAGACAAACCAGGATGGTAGTACTGGGGGGCTCCAAGAGTCTTTGCTGTATCTTGGTCTATTTTTATGTTTTTTAGGGCACCATCTATGGATTGCTCAAACAGGGTGAGTCCATCAAATTAATGGCAAATTAAGTATCCTTTCTTGAACTTTCAGACGGCAAGTGGTTGATGTCAGCCAGCCCAGACTTCTTAAAATCGCTGCTCCTGAAAGCTGGCAGGAGCTCAATTTGAAAACATCCATTGCAACATCTATCATGGCTGCTGAGGCTGTTGCTCCCTCGGATGATAGCCTTAGCAGCCTCCCATTTTCTCTTCCGGAATGAAGTGGACCAGTGGCAAAATGCCATGCCACATCTGGCAATCATAATGGCCTAAAATCACCAAGACATCTGCAGCCTTTATTTTTTTTGTTTTTCTTTTTTCAAAAACCTTTATTTGTCCCAAGTGATTACACAGCTCAAATCGCCTACAACCCTGTGGCCGGCGGCAAGTATTGATAGATTAATGAATGCCATCAGTGGTAACACAGCCCATCAGCCGACAACTTGGGGGTCCGGCGGCAAATTTTGTAATAAAACATACAAACAAAGAACAATATATGCAATACATACGATATCTTCAATCCTCCAGCAATAAAGTCTAGTTCGCTGGGTGAGCGTGCTATCTCCTACCTATCTCGCATATCCCTTGTACCGCTCTTTCGATAGACCCAGTGCTGTGGTATGGTGAATCTTAATCAATGGGAACAAACCTAACATTTAACCACTGTCCCTCCCTGCACTCCCCCTTTCACGCACTGCGCCCTTGGTCGGCGCCACACTCATTCGTCACACTGCAGGATACTGTGCCGCCTGCAACCTCAGCACTCTCGTCACAGCGGAGGGGCCGCATACAGCCCCCTCAGCCCTCCCTCGCTATATGTCTCTCCCCCGAAACAGAGCAACACTCATTTCCCTAACTCCCCAAACACCCAGAGTCGCTCAATGACAGTAAGCAGTCAACATAGATTGGCATCTTTACTGTCATCACATTAGGAAGGGGCCACTGGAGACGTCCCGATCCCAATTTCCTCATTTGCGTCTTCACCTTGAGTGGCACCACTGATGTGTGTTTTATATAAAGCCCAGAAGTTTTTAGGGCGACTTATGGGTGGTAGTAGTTCGCTATAATGTTCCGTTTGAGTGCAACAGTAAAGCATGTCTTGTGCCCAGCGTGTAACTGTAGGCAGTGGGCCCCTCATCCAGCATAGCGCCAGCACTCGTCGCCCTATCAGCAACCCCATAACGGCTAGGCGTCGGATCGCCACCAGAAGAACCCGTGAATGTCCCATGAGGGCCAACGCAGGGTCTGGAGACAACTCCACCTCCCAAATCTTGCTCATTTCGGAGAAAATTTCCATCCAGTACTCTTGTATGCCTGGACAGGTCCATGCTAAATGGAGAAAGTCTGCGATAGGCTCTTGACATCTCTCGCATGCCGCAGACTGGCGGAGGCCGTACCTGTGCAGCTTCTCAGGAGTATAATACACCCTTTGGAGGAATTTAAAATGAATCAATCTGTGCTTTCCATTTAGTGAGATTTTCCTGGTGCTAAGGCAACAGTAGTGCCACATTGCATCGTCAATTTTTATCGCTAAGTCCCTCTGCCAGGACGTTCAGGCCTTCATAAGCCGATGCTCTCCATGGGACTGAGCAATCCTGTATAAATTGGTCACAAGTTTACGGGAGGATTTCGCTTTTATCACATATGTTAACTCCAGGAACTCCAGGTCCGGCCCCAGTAGCTCCAGAAAGGCGCTGCGGAGTCTATGGTATTGGAACCGATGCAGCAGTGTCAGGTCTCCCTTATCGCCCATCAACTGTTCCCATGTTTTTACCGTGCCGTCTTTAAAGAAGTCACCTGCCAATTGTATACCAAGTTGTTGCAAAGCGCGCACTACTCCCCGTTCTCGCACAGGCTACTCCCCGTTCTCGCACAGGGGGCAGCCACACTGTCCAGTCCCCTGGGCATTAGAGGTGAGTAGAGCAATACGCTCCCCTGCCTCGACAGCAGGGAGTGCCACGCATGATTAGTAGCCGTGATCGAATCAAGAATACCCGTCCTGCGGTTCATGGGTTGGAACACCGTCACCGGAAGGGCAAGAGTCTCCACAAACAGTGTCTCCATAATCTTGTGCGGGATACGCTGTTCCCCATGCACCCAAGTGTGCAAGTGTGCCCCCCTGTGCCGCATGATAGTAAAGTTCCATATCAGGGGCTCCAAGGCCTCCCATACTATATGGTAATGTACGGGTTGTCCATTTTACACTGGGTTGTTTGCCCACCCATGCAAGGTGAATCAGCAGTCGCGTTAAACGCTGGAAAAATGCCCTCGACAGTACCAATGGAATTGCGCTAAACAAAAAGAGGAGCCTAGGCAAGACGACCATTTTCATTATAGCAATTTGCCCCATGAGCGAGAGAGGGATCTTATTCCAGACAGGTACGTCATCTTCCAGTTTGCTAATCGCCACTCCGTAGTTTTCTCGAATAAGTAGCTCTGGGTCTGTGTGTAGACGTACACCTAGGTATCTGACAGGATCCTCAGTCCACTGCAGAGGGTATTCCATACCAAACCTCTGAGTGACAGGCGTCAAGGGAAAAGCCAACGACTTTGTCCAGTTCACCTTTAGGCCCGACAAGGCGCCGACGTGGACCACCTCTCTGAGCATCGACGAAAGGTTATTCTCAGGATCATGGACATAGAGCAACGTATCGTCCGCGTACATGGAGACGACTATATTGTATGTTGGGAAGCGGATACCTTCTCTGCCGTGGTATTCCCTCAGCGCGCAGGCCAGCGGCTCCGCCACTAAAGCGTATAGCAGCGGGGAGAGTGGGCAGCCCTGTCGGTTCCCTCTGCCAATCATAAATGGTTCCGTAACCAGGTTGCCAAGTCGCACCGTAGCCGAGGGGTTATCGAAGAGCGCCCCTAACATTTGAAGGAACGGCTCGCCCAGTCCCATTCTCCGCAGCACCTGTCTCAGGAAAGGCCACTCCACCGAATCGAACGCCTTCTCCATATCGAGGAAGACAGCAATGGCTTTTGTATCCTGTTTGACATGCTGCATCGCACCCAGCACCGTGCGTATATTATATACAAGGTTCCTGTTAGGGATAAAGCCCGCCTGCTCCGGCGCCACCAAAGTAGGTGCCAGTAGTGCCAATCGTGTCGCTAAGACTTTAGCATATAGCTTGGTATCCACATTGATCAAGGAAAGCGGCCTGTAGGAGCTACATTCATCATGCGCTTTCCCAGGTTTCAATATTGTAACTAGTAAGGCTTCTCGCATAGACTGTGGCATACTGCCCTCCACACATATGTCATCAAACAGTGTGGATAGATGGGGGATCAGTTGTTCCCTAAAGGCTTTATAGAATTCCACCGTGAGCCCATCCATACCCGGAGCACTGCCAGTTCTCATGGATGTCAATGCCTCTACTATCTCATCCTTTTCTATGGGGAGCATCTAGAATTCTCTATGGGCGTTAGAGAGCACAGGTAGTTCTATGTGCTCCAAATATTCTTGGATCTCATCAGTTAGGTCACCGCTCTGTGAAGAGTAGAGGTCAGAGTAGTAACTTCGGAATGTGTTTGCTATACTGCGTTCCTCCGTAACGATCAGGTCACCGTCAGTTTTTAACTCAGTCACCTGCTGTTTTCCTCTCCTGCTCTTGAGTATATTAGCCAAAACCGAGCCAGGTCTCTCCCCTTTCCCATATGTGCGTGCTGTGGCGTATTTGCCCATGTGCTTGACCTCCCTATCCGCTTCCTCATGAAATTCCGTAAGGAGGGACTTCATTTCCTCTACAATTACTGGATCTGGGCACCTCAGTTGCCTCTCTTTCAATTTCACCAGATGACCCTCCAAATCGGATAGTCTCTGCAGAATGGATTTGAGGACACTTGACTGTTTGGACATGGCGATCCCACGTATATAAACCTTAAAAGCCTCCCAGAGTGTCTGGAAACTGTCGACCGATCCCACGTTAGTCTCAAAAAGACATCTATCGCCTCCGCGATCTCGCCCCTGAATAAGGGGTCTAGGAGCAAGTACGGTGGGAAGCGCAATGTAAAGGGGGGGACGGCCTTCGCTGGAGCCACAAGGACCAGTAATAGGGGTGAATGATCTGACAATGTACGCAGCAATATTGTACCCTCTCTCACCCGGTCCATCACGCTGGAGGAGGCCGGCCAATAGTCTATACTAGTGTGGATTGCATGAAAGGCAGAATAATGTGTGTATCCCCCTCGTGTCGGGTATCTGGTCCTCCACACGTCCTCCAGGCCCAGTCTAAGGATTTGCGTGTTAAACAGCTGCGCTGCCGCCGAAGGTCTGCGCTGAGGACCTGCAGATCTGTCCAACACTGGATCTCGCACCAGATTAAAATCCCCTCCCCACCAAATTTTTGCAGTGTCATGCGTACTAACAATGTCTGCTAGGGATTGGTAAAATGCCGGAGAATCATAGTTTGGGCCATATGTGTTAACAACTATAAAATCCATCCCCTGCCCCTTGCATAGTGCAATCACAAATCTTCCCTCCGCGTCCACTCTTAAAGAGGTTAGGGTGAATCTCGACTTGGGATTCACCCAGATCAGAACTTCTCTGGCATGGGTTGTAAAGCCTGCTGCCACTACATTTCCCTCTAGACATTTACTATGTAACATTCTACTGGTGAGAGGCAAGTGAGTCTCCTGTAGGAGAGCTATATCCACCTTCTGTCTCTGTAGATAGGCAATCACCTTTCGCAACTTACGGAAGTCATTCAGTCCTCTTACATTCCATGTTAGGGCCCGAACTGTGATCAATTTATCGTGGTCCCCCCTGCCAAGCGCAGTCAGTGCAGTTGTGAATGAGATAGTGTGTTACTGAGTAGTATACGTGTGAGCTTATCAAAGCCAGCGTGTGGTAACAACGTGCAGTCCCTCCCCCAAAACCCCGTTCAGAACTTAACTCAACAACCTTAGCCTCCCCCCTCCCACAGCAGACCCCCCCCCCCCCAACTGGGCCTCGCCGAAAGTGAAATCCTCCCTCCCTCCCCCTTCCCTTGTCCCGATCAAAAAAGTCTCCATGGAGACAGATAGGGTGCAATACACGCGGGGGCCTAGGTTGCCTGGCCGTCAACCAGACGTGCGCACTGCTCTGGGATCCCCCTCGCCACCGCCCGCATCAGTGTATAGTAAGCACCAGAGTGGTTGTTCTTGTATTTACACATGTTACTAAGACCTAAGTGTCTATACAGTTAAACAGCATATTCAGTGATATCAATATTTCTCAGGCTCAGTTCAGATCGGCTAATTTTCTTCTGATCGGATCCACCTGCAAAGCGGCAGTAGCTCCCACAGCGGGAAAATACCCCAGTCTAAACAAAACAGGCCCCATCGCAGCAACAAGAGTAATAATGACCCAGGCGGGCATCAGCAATCCCACCCAGCTACCAAAGTCTCATGGTGACGCCTCACAGTCTTAGCGTCTATCCACAGGCCCATCATCTTACCAACTCCAGTAGACCTTAGGTAACAGGCAGTCAATCTTGTTCCTCCAGCCAACTCTCGCATTCCGCAGCCTCGGCCGGAAGATTCACCTCCCTGCGGTGATCCTTTGACCAGTCCTTCAAGGCATATTTCAACGCCTTGGGGTCTGTAAACAAGTGCGAGTGTCCTTGTCTATTAACACGCAGTTTCGCCCGATATAGCTTGGCATAATCCAGGCCCAGGTCTCTCAGTTGCCTTTTAAACGGGGCAAAGTGCTTACGAGCTTCCTGCACTTTGGCGGTAAAATACGGATAGAGCGAGATTTACGAGCCCTCATATTGCAGTGATTTCCATTCCCTAGCGTGTCGCAGAGCTGCATCCCGGTCCCTGTAATTCAATAGTTTTGCAATAATGGGTCGAGGAGGGGCTCCCGGGCGCGGACGCGGGCCCAGTGATCGGTGAGCTCGCTCCACGACAAACCGGCGAAAAATTTTCGTCCCAAGTAGGGTGGTTAGTAGCTTCTCAGTGAAGAGTTCCATATTCCCTGTCTGGGTCGTCTCCGGAAGGCCAGTTATTCGGAGGTTGCAGTGCCGCGACCGGGCCTCTAAATCCTCTGTTTTGTCCTGCAGGTTCTGCATTAGCTTGTCCAGCCTTTTATGGTCCGAATCGAGCTTAGTTTGCGCCTCCTCAGCCTCTGTCAGCCTCCTTTCAGACATATCGAGGCGTTCCGCATGTTTGTCTATGCGTTCCGCCATTCTGTCCATTCTATAGGTGAGTGCGGCCATCTTAGATCCCAACGATGTAATGCTGGCCTGGAGGCCTTTCTCCATGGCCAGGAGCATGGTCTTAATGTCCGCGCCCCCCGCCATCTCTTCTTCCTCCCGCTCTACAGTCTTGTCTGTTCCTGTGGGGCCCTGTGATCTTGACCGCCTTAGGTCAAATGTAAGTTTACTCTGCGTCTTATCACCTTTGCCCATTGCGCTGCGGGTAACGTCGGCTCGGCTATGGGAATCAGACTGCTACAAACCACCAAGTGACAGATCAGCCAGCGGCATGTCACCTGCGCATCTATCTTCTAGGCTGTACTTTCGGACGGTTCAGGCTTGTCCCGTGGTGATGGCTCTATCGCTGTCCTCTCGCACCAGCAGTACAAAGCAGAACAGTGCACTCCAGGTGGTCGGTTGTTGGTTAGGCCGAGCGTCCACCGGCCCCTGGGGCCACCACTTCCTAGAGGCCAATTCAGGGCAGTTCAGGTGCTTTCCGCCGCTTCGGACTCGCAGGCCACCAAGCCCAGGATGACCTGCATTATGTGTGGGGGGAGGGGTGGGCCTCTCCCTCAATGGCCTTCACGCACTCTCCCTGAGTCGTCTCGCTCTTTCCCGGGGGCCGCCGCCGACGCCACCGCGCGGGATACCGCTCGGGGACCGGCTGCACGCCGACCCAGCCACCTGTAGCAGCGTCGCCGGAGCCAAAGACCCCGAGCCCTCCAATGTACAGCTAGCAAGCTGTGTTGTCTCGGTTCAGGCTCTCCGTCCCCAACGGGTCACTCCCAGTGCCGCCTCAGGTCCTCCAGGCTTTCCTTCTGCCTCACCGGGGGCCTTCCTCACCCCAGGCACCATCAATGCCTCATCGGCAGCCGCGTTATCCCGGGCCTCCGACCGCCGCGTCGCGGTCTCGTGGCACCCCGGTATATTTATTTCCTTCCAGCCCTCAAATATAGGTGGGGGGGGCCCGGTCGCGCTCCTCATCTCCTCCACCCTAGGCCCGGTGGCGTACCCCCTGGGAGGCGCCTCCGCTGTTGACGCTGCGGGGGACCCAGGCACCGAGCACCGGGTCGCAGCTTGACTTCTGCCGCACGCAGAGTGACGTCACCCGGGCTGCAATACCCCCACAGCCCGTGGCTCAGGGGCCCAGATCGCCGCCGCTTCGTTGCCGGGAACTCTCTTTGTGCATGAGGGATCTGCCGTCGGAAGGGGTCGCGCAGCTCACCGACCTCTCCGCAGCGCCCGGAGCTGTGTTGGGGTTTAAGTTCACCTCTCTGGTGCAGGATAAATGCAGGATTGTGTACATGCGGGCAGGAGCCTCGGGACTACGCGGCCATCTTCGCCGCTGGCAAGCTCCGCCCCCCTGCAGCCTTGATTGACGTGTTGCCACTGAACCAACTCTGTGGCTCAAATTGTCTCTCAGCCTGCTATCTCTGCCTGGAAGCACATAATTAGATTTTTGATTTGCGGTGTGCTGTAGACATATTATTATTACTATAAGTTGAGTCCGGTTTCAGAGGGCTGCAAGGCAGGCAATGACCTTATCTGGGGGTCTATTCTTCTTCTCTAAATGGGGTACTACAGCGGAGACCATAGCTAATTAGCGTTGGCATCCCGACCATCAAAATCCCAAACGAATGTGGATCTTGAAGCTTTGAGTGGCTGTTCCTTGAAAACATTATGGGAGCCCTGCTGCTCCATTGATACAGTTGGATAATTGCATTTCTTAGCAACCCTCTAAATTAGAGCACGAAAATGGGCTATGTCGTCTGGAGGGGACGCAGGCTGAGCAGGTTACTTGCAACCCTCTTTGGGTATGATATACTCATCCTATTTCTCACTTAAGCCGTCACCTCCTAGCAGAGTTTCGCCCAATGTCTTTAGGGGTTGGAGGCTGTGTGACAGCTCTGGGAGGTTTGTCCAAAGGAGGTGAAGAAGGCGGAGGAGGTGAAGACGCCACGTGTGGCTAAGGTGGGTGTAGGTTGTCCCACAAGCTTTTGTGGAACAGTCTTTGGACAGTGCCCAACATCTGCTGCAGAGTGGACAAGAACACAATTAGCGCCAGCATGACCTCCGGTTCTTTATAATAGTGATGAGGTGATTGAGGGAGGTTAGCACATTGATGAAGATGCTTATGGTAGCTATTTGCATTGATGGATAATATTTATGATCTATGTACAGGAGGCTATATTTTACTATATTTACATCACTGTACTGTACTGCATTTGATCAATCCAAATCTTAATCATAAAAAAAAGATAATGATGATGATTGAGGAAGGTGATCTGCTCCAAAACTGGCTGACAGACATGCTCCTGGTAGACCACCTCCTCATCTAAGGGCTGTTCCTCAAACTCTGGTATGGAACACATCAAGCTGTGTTGGACTGCAGACTGCCTACGACATATCTTGATCGCTGAGGATTGCCTCAGTATCCTTACCCGTTCTCAATCAAATGTGATGTGCTGTCATCAACATTGATGATAGAAGGATAGACATCAAGGATAGACATCTTCAGCCATCATCATCATGGTCTTCTTTATGTAGGACTAGGGTCTCATAGGTGACAATAGAGTGGTCTTTGATGAACGTGTCTTTTTTCTCATCATCTTGTCAGTGATGACAGAACTCCCATGGGTGAGAATGGCACCTTAGTGAGGACATCTATAGAGTTGGATTTTCACACCGTTTTCTGCGCATGATGGTGTTCATCCTTCCGGAACTATTTTCTTGAGGAAACGCTGGTTTCCTCCTGTGAGGAGAGGGCTGCAGGTGCTTTAGGGTGAAAGTCCAGCTCTAGAAACTCTGTTTCCTTTTAGGTGCTGCCTTCATGGAAGTGTTTGGTGTGGTGCTTTTCATGGAGTCATGCCAATGAGTGGGCATTTCCCTTAGCAAGAGACAATTTGTTTTTCTTAAGTACATACAATGCCAATTTTCTCTCTTTATCCTTCTTAGTCTTAGAAAGCCTGGCAGCGTGAAGTCTTCCTCGATGGATTGAGGTAAAAAAAACATTGCTCGTGTGGATCATCCGTATAATTCCCTCTATCCACAGATAGAGCAAGGTTTGAAAATACATTTTCACTCTGTCCCTCAAGATGTTAGTTGGTAACATAGATCTCCCTGGTCCAGGAAGTTATCCTAAAAAACATTTTACAATACTCTGAAAGCTGAAGACAGGGCTGACTGAATTCAAGGGTAGTCCAGGAAAGTAACATGATTATGTCACTGAGAGGTTAGTGCAGAGCTCTCTTCGGGCACTCTCTTAAATGGCATGCAGTGGAAATATGAGCTATTGTAGCCTCTAGAGGGAGAAGGAGAGCTCTGCACTTCTACCTCAATGACTGAAATTGATGTTGTTTTGAATAAGGTAGATGTGATACTAAACAAACTTGGTTAATGGGGGCCTATGTACATTTTTATCACCATTTACTGCTAGTTAATGTTACAAGGGATTCCCTACCTGACGACAAGCAATGATTCAGGAATTTAAATAAATCAAAGATGCAGTGCTGGAGAACAATAAACTCAAACTGCAATAATGGATTCGGCATGGACTAAAATAGCAAGACATAGTAGGAAATCAGCTTTTAGGAACAGTAACAATGTATATCTTTGCCACAAAATTCACACCAGAAATCCAGATATAAAGAATTACACCTTCTACTGAAAATCAGAGACTTGCTTCACTAAAGGAGAACATATTTTTACTAAGAAGTATAAAATAACACATTCAAAATAAACATGTACCATTAAAAGGGAAACAAGGACTATATTGCAGGAGGTGCATGAGCTGTACTGTGAAAAAGATAATACTTAGTAACCTCACCAGTTTCCAAAGCCACAATCCATCACTGCCTCTAAGAGGGACATTTCCTCCTGTGCAGACCAGCTGGGATCAAGAACAGGAAAGTCTGAGGTCTGCCAAAAAACAACATGTACTTTTCAATGAACATTTCATGTTACCGTACATAATAAATTATACATAAATTAAATCAAGAAAAGGGGAATATCAACAATGGCTCTTTACCATTATTTCATAGCTATGGTCACTTTGATGCTTTTTGTACTCAAACCCTCGGGTGAAGCACTGAAAGAAAAACAGAACGTTATTCAAGCAAATTGCCTCCTTGACCTCACTGGCATAAACTGTGTGTTTTTTTCCTAAGGATGTACTATTTCTTAAGTAAATTTCCCCTTTCTTATCATTGTTTCCAATGGTACGTTTGACACCAGGACCATAAAAAACTATACCAAAGAAACCCCATAATAATGAACCCAACAAGCACTGGCAAAGCCAATAGGTCTCACCTTCTAAACTATTGCCTCTGGCTTTTCCTTTTATTCATGTGGAGTGGAATTATTTGGTGTGCTGTGCAATTATGTGGTGTGGAATTAAGAGGTGAGGTGTGGAAGTCTGTGGCGAAGAATTGTGTGGCATTGAGAGAAATGATGTGGAGTGTAATTATGGTACATGAGTGCAGTGGAATTATGTTGAGTGCAATTATGTTGTATGGTGTGGAGTGAAATTATGTGCACTGTAATTATGTGGCATGCGGTGGAATTATGTTGAGTGACATTGTGGTGTGAAGTAGCATGGACTGGAGTTGCATTACGTTTTGTAGGGTTGAATTATGTTTCGTAGGGTGGAATTATGTGGCGTGAGGAGGCAATGTGTTGTTGAATTATGTGGTATGGGGTGAAGTTATATGGTGTAGATTTGTGTGGCATTGAATGGAGTTATGTAGCATGGAGCGGAGTTTAATTTTATGCAGTGTAATTATGTGTTGTGTATTGAATTTATGCGGATAGAAATTATGCAGCTTGGTGCGGAGTGGATTTTTGTGGAGTTTAATTATGTGGTATGAGGGGAGTGGAATAATGTGATATGGAGTGGATGTATGCGGTGTGGAGTTGAAATGTGTAGTATAAATATGTGGCATGGTGTGGAGTGAAATTGCGTGGAGCATAATTATGTGGCATAGTGTGGAGTTACATTTTGTGGAGTAGAATGTGTTTTAGACCTGAGTGGATATATAGGGAGTGGAATTATGTGGCATGGAATTTAGTTATGTGTAGTGAAATTGTTTTGCATATAGTGGAGTTATCTTGAGTTGAATTGTGTTACGTGGAGTGGAATTATGTGGACTGTAATTATGTTGCGTGGGGTGGTATTATATGGAGTGGAATTATGTGGCAAGGAGAGGAATGAATGTGGAGTGAATGTGGAGTGAAATTGTATGGAGTTGAATTGTATGGTGGGGAATTGTGAGATGTTGAAATGTGTTGTGTGGAGTGGAATTATGTGGAATGTAATTAAGTGACATGTAGTGGGGTTGAATTATGTGGATTGGCATGGAGAAGAATTATGTGGTGTGGACACGGACAAGGTGGCGGTTGGGAGAAGAAGTGAGGGATGGGGAAGGAGGGGGTGGATTCAAATGCAAGCTTCCCACTGCAAAAATAAACGGGACCAATGCATCTGCCCCCCACACCTTTGCTGTACCCCTTCATATGCTGCCCCTCCTACTGCGCTCCATCCCTTCTGCACCAGCATTGCAGACTCCAAGACCCCAAGCTGGTCTCCTTCAGTCTAGGTCACACTTACAGGTGTGAGTAGGGACAGGCACTGAGAGAATAGGGCAAAGCAGAGACGCCCTATGCATCACACTAGTCACTTATGTAACTTCACCACCCCGTACTATCTCCAGAGAGATCGGTAGTTGAAACTATTGTTTAAACAGAGACTGACGACTACGAAATACTTCCTGGATGTGGCAGACAGCCACGCATGATGTCTAGCTATTGAAAACTGGTAGCATTGGGAAAGGTAAGTGTTAAGGAGTGTGTCTCCCTTCCCCTTTTACTCTTCCTGTCTTGTATTTTGGCTGGATGTAGATGTTCTGGGCACCGTGCCACTGCTAATCCGTGCCACAGCGCAAATGCGTCCTGTATATAAATGACTGTGTGAACAACGATAACTTTAATGCTTACATCTGTGTAGGCTGTTTGTTAAGGATTACTTTCTATCACCATGTCCGGCCCCAGGAACCAGATCGGAACTTCGAGTTTGATATGTTTATGCTCAGGTCAGTGTGGGACACCTTTTAGTAAGGACCGTTTAGATGTCAAATGTTGTGAAATGCCTTTCCTGAAAATGCGGTAGTTTCTTGCTTAAAGCTTTACTGCAGGCTGTTGAGAGTATGCGTATTGGCCGTCTGGTTTTGGAGCAGCAGGACCAGCCTGGTCAGATCTAGCTGGAGAGAGAGATCGGCATTCCGAGCATGTGGAGGGGTGACTCTGATCTCAGCAGGGCCATGTCTGGCAAGGTGAATGATGGCTCCACTTCCCCATGGGTGTCTGCTAGCAGACCCCCTCATTCTAGAGGTAACATTCAGAATTAGGCTACGTTCCAGCTAATATTTTGTAGTGTAGTTCCTAAATTCCCAATAGAATCTGCGCATTGGAATAACATAAACGATTGTTTAGACGTAGGACTTAGGTCGACTAGGTCTCTATTGAATATGTTAGACTTAATTATGAATGCCAGCTAGCTCAGAGGTCACTAAAAACTTTCTCGAGTAAACAAGAAGGTGTTAACTTTCCTGAATAGACAAGAAGGGATTAGTTTCTGACAACCGCATAAACATGACAACTTTGCTCCCTCCAGAATAAGGAGTATACCTCCAGAGTCGCGGAAACAATAGATAGCTATTTCACTCAGTCAATCGTGCATACTTAGTTTCACCAGAAGCGCAGAGAAATAGAGAGACGGCCGTTTTCAATAAAAGAGGTTATTTATTGAACAGTCTTCTTTCTCATGCAAGAGAAGTGAGTTGCCACAATTGTAATACTTGTTATGAAGTAAAGTGCGTACAGTAAAAGAAGTATTATGAAATAATACTGTAAAAGCATGGTATGGTTTCTAAGCCATACAGTGTTTAAAATAGTTAAAATATATACATAGATAAAATCATAACTAAACGTACTCAACTGGTGCTTCTAAGATACGCCTACCCCGGTGTACCTAACCTAAGCCTAGTACAGGGAAGGAGTAAGTGAGCTGCAGTTTTAGTTAAGATAGTTTCTGGCAACAATCTGAATCAAGAATTCTCTAAGGCTCTAATCAGCTCCGTACCTAGGTTATAGAATGAAGGAGGTCTTGTATCTCTCTCTCAGGACTCGATCTCCCAGCAACCCGCAAGGGTGACAGGGAAACTGTGGAACTGGATTTCTCGGCAGGAGAAAAGACAGCGTCTCTCTCAGTGCGTCAATGAGAGGGTCGGCTTCCATCGGCACTTGCTACAGCAGGGTGTCGGGCAAGTAGATAGCCGATCTGCTCCAAACCACAGTGTGTTTTGCTAGGGCAGATGCTGGTATATTTATACCTGGAAGGTGCCGAGTTTGACGTAAGGTTGGACATAAGACGTCACTAAGAACTCTCAGTTCTTTCAGGACTCCAGGAGTGCTAGGACAAATCAATACAGAAGCAGGGGGAATTCCCGGGCTGCTGGAGGCTTGGTTTGTTTAAGAATGCGTTGTGCTTTCTAGGAGTCTATGGGAGTAGCCTTGCCGTATTTGGACTGCATTGGCTATGACTTAATATGGGTATGATTCTTATGCCTTTTTTAAGGATATGATTTGATATAACCGCATAAGGGCATAAATCGGGAACATTTGAATAGGGTCCTAGATACGTTTACAACACCCACTCCACGTATAATGTCCATCATTACTAAATACTAAGCAATTTTTAAACATAACTATGCATGTGTTTTCCATCCCACCCCAAAATACATAAAATGCATTTGAAATGGCATATACACGAAAAATGAGTATTATACTGTACGTTTTCAAGCAGTGGTATCATTCAGATAATTCATATATTGTACACTTGAAATGATGACTGAATGAATCACAAAATTTACATTTATGAAATGGCTCTTAATACAGAAGAGAAGGTCGAGACCATTTCATCACATATTTATACAAGACTGTACATGTGCTAGAGGCTAAGTCAAAATATTGTCTCTAGGGTTTTCAAAAATAGAAATCTTGTTCTCTAAGAATAGTTCTACTTTAAGCAGAGTATCATGTGCCAAAAAAAGGTAAATATTTTGGGAACGGGAAAAGAATTCCTCTTTCAGGGAAACATAAATAGTTCCAATAGTTTTTTTTAAGTTCTGTTTATCAAAACTGAAGGCCGAATTCAGAGTTCAGGGAACGCTGTGTGCTCGTGTTTTCAAAAGTTATTCTCGTTGTTAGGAGAGAACATTAACTCAGAAGAATTCGTCTACAACAGTAGGTGAAAGTTGGACCGGGTCCGAATAAGTAGAAATAGTGCATATGTGAGAAGCATTGCCATCATCGGTGTCTAGATCAGCAATGGTCACATAAGGTTGTACCTATGTGCCGCTTTCATCTCGTACCTCACCGCCACCTTATCGTAATGGTGAGGTCTCAACGAATGCCGTCATCAGAATAGGTAGCCGCTGGGGACAACACGTTGCATGAGCCGTTACCGAACCAAGCAAAGCATCGACATACATAGGTATTGCTGATGGGAGTGTGAGACAGATGTCCAACACGCATTCTTCTCCACAGAGCAGGCATCGTAGAACAGGTAGGATGCAATCTTGCCAGATTGGTCTGAATGAAAGAAACCAGGTAGTATTCAGATCTTAGCCGAGCCAAGCCTAGTACTTTAGTTATCCAATCTCGGTATCTCATCGCTAGGAGCGTTTCTTCCATTGTAGCCTGAGTTTTCTCTGTGGCTGGACTTGCCATATCGGAGCAGAAGGAACAAAAATAAGATTCTTGCTACGAGTCCCAAGATGGGAGGCAGGCCGCTGAACACAGAGTGCACGAAATTCGGGAAGATGCTCAGGACTGCCTCAAAGGGGGCTAACAGTCCCGAAAAAACTGTCTTAAATACATGTGCAATGCCACTGGTATCAGACATGTTTAAGATTTGATTTAACATTTCTACGAAATGTACGAGGCAATTTGTTGATAATAATGCATGTATCTCTGCTGCTGTCCTTGCAACTTGCAGATCATATGTTTCTCTAGACGAGGTTAAAGGCACGGTTGTTTGTAAAATAATGGATTTCATTCCGCTTAAAGTATCAATTCGAATAGAAGAGATATTCAGAGAAGGCCATATCATTGCCTCCTTGTCTGGTTTGCTGTTTGGATACAATACTTGCATACAGCAAGTAACCATGGAAGTTACACTGACGAGATCGGCCCTTCCTGGCACCATGCCACAACACTGCGGTCACTTATTATAAAGTAACTGCCGTTGGAAAGTTGTCTGAAAAAAGGCTCTAATTGTGTAGCAGGGGTGCCGTGCAGGTGGCATGAAAGGTTATTTGATGAACCTTCGCAGGCTCCATGTAAGTTAATTCCTTGACACAGAATTGTACCGCTCAGTGAATTTTTACAGTTGTTACCACTAAGAAATACCTCTTTTTCCCCCCTCTGTAACATCTATGTGTATAAGGTAGATTCCATGTTGACTTGATGTACCCTTTACCCAACCTTTCATACAGGCCTGCTGGTATGTGCTCTTGGCAATATTGAAACTGAAAAGTTGTTATCGGAATTGTAATTGTGCCATGTTTTATCCATTCAAAGACAGGTCTTTCGGAGACTGTCAATGGCAATCTTTCTAGTTTTTCAATGCTCAGCACCGTATAGTCTGCTCCTTTTTGTGCCAAAGAGATTTGTTTATCAGTAAGGTTAAAGATAGAAAATAATGACGTTGAGTTGATTAGACGCCATGACACATAGCCTGAACGGAGACTTTGTAACGTCCAGCCTAACTGTACAATAGAACGTAATTGGGACTGGCCATGTTGTAACATTAGCATATCCTGTTCTATTATATCAAAAGCAGATGATGTTGTCCAGTGAATAAATTCTGGAGGACAGAGTCGTTAACCCATTGTCCACTACAGACAGTGATTTTTCCAAATTAATACGATCAATTTCTCGTATTTTTTCCGCAGTTTCAATTTCCATTACTTTCCAAGCTTCGTTGTAAGCAGCGTATATACCGGCGTATATGAAACGTTTTTTACGCTGTTTGCGAGGTCTCAATAAGAAATCTCGCAAGTCAGCACCTTCTTTAAGTAAAGTCAAGTGTTGCTTAATTTCAGGTAGTGTGGATTTCTGTAGCCATTCGAGGCATAGTTTTCCTACACTGTATGTTGTAATTATCCCTGGATGTGGTCTCTGGGAATATCTTGGGTCTGGCCTGTTCTGTTTGAAGCCCTGTTTGTGGTTCAGGAATCTATCTTGACAGCTATTAGTGTCTGTGGGCCAGATCAACCATTTTTTCCAATCAGGATTAGTTCTGTTTTGGTGTAAAATATGGGATACGTCTATCTCCATATCTGTAGTACTATTACTATCAGGTATGGGCTTTGGTATAGACGGTTTGTTTAAGTCCTTTATCTTGGCTAAGCCAAGACAGGTTGTTTGTTGAATGGTTTTATTCAGGAACATTATCTGTTCTGGGATCATTCAGGCTCTGAATAATGATTCTAAACCTTGTACCTGCCAGTCTTTTGTACCCCAGACAGTTTTTGTCTCAATGTTGTTTTTCCAAAATTCAAAACCAAATGTAGACATTTTTTCATAACATTTTGTAGAATACATCAATTTAGTATTTGTCAACATGTTTTTCATTCCGGTCTTATTCATCATTTTAAAATAAAACGTTTCTGGATCAGTTGTATTAAACCCTGAAAAGTATGGGAATTTCTCATAAAATGTTTTCGAGCTGTGTTTTGGCAGTGTTGGACAATGTTCCCATTGATTATAAGCAAAAACATTTCTAGGATTAGCAGATTTATGCAAATAGTGATGCCCATAATGATTAAAGCAATACATTTCTTCATAGTTTGATGAACCTTCTAAATAATCATGTTCTGTAAATTTTGCTGACATTTCTAAATCTGACATCATATTATTAATATTTTCAAAGTCCCAATCATCAGAGAAAGTACTAGGTGATACAAAGTCACTTAATGAAACCTTGAACTGATGTGGATATTTCAATAGTTCAACCAGGCCATAGATGTCGTAATCAGTAGCGTCCCATGCTACAACACCAGGTATAGGTATGGCTGTGATGTTTACTGACGATAGTTCTCTTTTTTTCAATGTGAGAAGATCTGTGAGGCTTTAGAACCAAGTAGATGTTCTGACTTGCTGTGTCCATTGTACTATATTTTCCATCAATGAATCTTCCCAAGCTTAAAACCAAAATGAGCCAGAGTAGGAGGAAAAGAACACCTAACACAATTCACAATTCAATCCATGGTGGAATCAGATATGTCTCTCCAAGTTGATGAAAGAGTTCAGTTACTTTTTCTTTGAAAGTTTTATTTGCTGGCTTTTCTTCATGTTCACTTGGATCTTCAGAAAAGTAATCGAAATTGATGAAGTAACCAGATGCAGTTCTGTCAATTGTTGGAATAGCTTCCCGATTTTCATTAATCTTTGGATTTGTATAGTCAGAGGCTACATCATTGTAGATTGGTGTTTCTTGACGAACTGTTGCAATTTGGGTTTCAAGAGGCACAAGTTCCATGGCTTTGTTGCATAGTCCTTTTTTATTCACTGCAGGTTTATCAAATGTGATTAGTCTCTCAGTTTGAACCTCTTCAATTGTAGCAAGGTTTGGTCTTCTGCTACTTCTTGGGAGTCCACAGGGCCTACTACTTAATATTGGCCACATGATTGTGGTTTTACCAGGTCGATTGATACAACTCTGTTCTCCTTTTTACCAGCAAAGGCCAGAAGTACTACTGATCTTGTTCCGCTGATAGCTAAGACAGGTACTGCTTTTCTGTAAGAAGGCCCAAGTTCCTTCTTCACCGCGATCTTTTCTCTGACCAGATCCCCAATCTTTGGAATCCAGACAGGTCTTGCTGGGACAGGTGGTTTTTCTTCAGTGGCCATTGGCTTTAGCTTTGTGTTACTTAGACTTCTTCTTGTTTCATTTAAGTCCTGTAAAACAGCCAAACGATCTTTGATATCAAAGCTTTTTTGTTCCACCACTGAAGTCTGACTATCGAGATCTTCAATAATCATTCTAGTACCAAACAAAAGTTCATATGGAGTGATTGCACACAGAGAATGTCTTGGCAGATTATTAAGACTACGTTGGACACTTATTAGATGTTTGACCCACCCATCACCCGAACCTTTTTGTCACGGTTTTTTCTCTCCACTACCGCATTTCCCTCGGGATGGAATGGACTAGAGCACCGCAATGCAATGCCCAAGCTGGCCATGGCCTCCTTGTAAGCTCGAGAGCTAAACGCAGTACCATGGTCAGAATGTAGCGTGCCAATTGCGTATGTGCCGATAAAGACTCACAAATCTTTTATAACAGTTCTGGCGTCAGCCGAGCGCTGGGGCCACATCCAAATGAATCTCGTCTTAATGTTTATGGGATCGCATTTTTCCGTGTGGATGTCTGCGTGTAGATAGCCTAATGCTGTCTAATAGCGGTGTCTGGGCTGGTATCTGGTCCGGTTCACAACTGCGATCTCTATTGCAGTCCTGACAATCCTTTGCAAAATTATAAAGTTGCACGCTCATCCCCGGCCACCAGTATTGTGATTGCAATTCTGTTAGAGATTTCAAGATCTCTTGGTGCCTCAGACCCATTCCCATGTGTGCTTCTTGAATCAAGTAATCCCTCCGGTTCGTGTTTGGAATTACTCTGTCCCCCACTCCAGGGATTTGAGCAAAAGGAACGGAGTTCGCATCAATTATGTATGTATTGTTGAGTGGATAGTTGAGAGGTAATGCCGCATAGTCGCCTTTTAATGAGGGTTTTACTGCCAGCATGGTTTCTCCATCTATTTGTTTTTTAGAACGCTTTTTTGTAGTTACGGAAGCCTGTTGAACAGCTGACGTTGTGGCTTTGTTAGCCAATGAATTCCCTGCAACGTGAACGTCATCACGTCGAAGACTCTGCGTATGTATCATGTGAGTCTTTCGTAGTTCTTTCTGTAAAAGAACTACTTGTTCCCATAGTTTTTTATGCCTTATTGTGACACCTGTCTCATTTTTGTAACCGTTTTCAATCCAGGTCTGCATGAAATTATTATAAGAATGGACGCAGTAATACGAATCGCACACTATTAGTGTCGGGAATTCGCGATCGGCATTTTCAAGCGCCATCTTTAAAGCTCGTAGTTCAGCTCGCTGAGCTGTACAGTTTCTGAGTGATTCAGTTTTAGTGACCATTGGTCTGAATTTACCTATGCGCCAGCGACCTTTAACAATCGCGCATGCTGCATTGTAAACTCGTTTATCCACAACGTAGTGTTGTGCAGATACGTCTGTGTAGATTACAGTTCGAGAGGCAGAATTTCGATTGACAGAGGACATTCATGTTCGTATTCTAGATGTTCTCGCTTTTTCATTTTGGGATCAAATGCATGTATCACGTCTGTTGCAGCAAGAGAATTTTCCCATTGTATCCATTTTGGATCTAAAGCTTTAGCATTCGGAATGCTCGGTCTTGTTACTGCCTCAAGGGCTGATACTGCTGTTAAAACAGATATGCTCTTCCCTTGGGCTAGGGCTCTTTCTTTTGCTACAGCAGTTTGAACCGCAGTCAGAATTTTTTCAGTAGAACTGAATTTCATTTCAGCTTGTGTGTACAAGTGTGATTTATAAGCTATTGGTACAGTTTCTCCCTCATTAGAGGTCAGGTACGTAAATCGGCATCTTCCTGGGATGACTCGGATTACAAGGTTGCGTTCGTTTGCACGTGTTTGCAGTTTTGTTTTAGTTAACATGTCTGTTTGAATTGATCGTAAAATTTTTGTGTGTTTGAGTCCAATTAATTGGTTTGAAATCAGGTTTTATTAATTCGTAGGGAGGTTTAACCCTCTCTGCGTAGTTTAGAATGTAAGTGCTTCCGAAATTCAGGAAACCTAGAATTGATTGCAAGTGTTTCAGCGTTTTTGGAGCTTGGAGTACTGCACATTTCTCTAAGAAGTTGTCTGCTAGGCTTTTGCCTTCACTTGATAACTCATATCCTAAAAATAGGACAGTGAGGTGGGCAGTTCGTGACTTTTTAAAGTTCGATTTGTACCCTTCAGATGCAAACCCAAGTATAATGGTGTTCATTCTTTTCAAGTGTGTCTCCAGGTCATCGTTGGTATGATAGAGGTCATCGATATAAGATAATGCCTCATCATCATACATTTGTAGTATTTCTGTTACCCTGGCTGAAAATAATCCTGGGCTGTTCTTGAATCCCTGGGGGAGATGACAGAATTGCCTTTGGGCCCCCATACTTGAGAAAGCGGTCAAGTACCTGCTTTCTGGTGCAATGTTTTGACAGTAGAAACCATTTGAAATATCTAATGTTTTATATTTTTTTGCGCCTGATGTTATTCATTAGTGCTGCACTGTGTGAGTTTTGTACTGCAAATGTTTTGCAACAAGAGTTTAGATGTCTGTAGTCCAAAACTAGACGATATGAATCGTCTGGTTTGGAGACAGGAAACAAAGGGTTGTTCATTTGTGAGGTGCATGTTTCAATCACCCCCTGGTATTCAAATTGATCTAAGATCTCCCTGACTTGTTTTTTAGCTTCTTGTTTAACAGGATACTGCCTCTGTGCAGTAGGTTGATTTTGTAACTGAATTTTATGGTGAGGAAAATCCTCATCCCATCCTACATGATTTTTGTATAATGCAGGGGCTTGGGCCACTGCCCATTTTCTAGCATATGTGTATTTTTTATGAATTGGAATGTGATTTGAGAAGGCAGGCAAAATCATTTCTTCGCCATGTGGGCACTCCCTGACAAACTCTGGTGGCCAGTCTTTCTCTGCTAGAAGGATATCATAGCCTTTAGATAGATTCTCCCAAAAGAGACCTCTTATTTTCCTAGTTTTGTCCCCTTCTATACGTAATGTTATTTCATATAATTTATGGGGTACACTAACTCTGGTGTCTGCAGTTTCCACCTGAATGTATTCATTCGTGTCCACTGTCTCCAGAAGATTCATCAGGATCTTGCGAGCTATGGTCACTTCTGCTGCGCTGACTAGCATTTTCTGGGCCCATTCTCCGTTCCTGAGTTGTGTCCTCAGAATCCTCGGCATGTTTTATTTTATTACTGGCTACCTTCTTTTTGGGAAATTGTTATTTTTTACTTTGATGAGCAGCTTCCTTGTCTTTGGACTTGACGTGCTCTTCTTTATGTTCTGACTGTCCTCTTCTTTCCGATTTCTGTGAGGAAGTCTGAAAAGAGAGAGGGACGTGTATCATCTTGATATCCGTCAGGTTTTCTTAAATTATCCCTATTTCTTAGGTTGTATCTTTTTTCAGAGGGCTCCCGTTTTGGAGACCTGCCCCCCCCGTTCTGGAGATCTATTTCTCCGTTGGGGAGACCTTCCTCTGGACTGGAACTGTTTTTCTCTGGGAGTGGTTTGTTTATTACCCTCCCACTTCTTTTTTGGAGTAATGAGATCATTCTTAATAAAGCTCTTTTCAGGATTTTCAGTTAGTTGTGGTTTTAGTGGTTTCCCAACCAAACTATCTCTACCTAATTCTTCATAGGACTTTTCAATTATTCTGGCAAGTTCAAAAGGTTGTTCTGCTATATCTGTTTCTTTCAATTTTTGGCGGATCGCCACAGATGCTGCTTCTCCTTTTATGTTGGCTAATAGTATAGCCGAGACTTGCTTAAAGTCTTTCAGTAATTTCAAACCTAGATTTTAAGGAGGCTCTGGACCTTATTCATTTTGAATCTGTCTTAGTATGTCTGGTATAACCGCCATAGACGGAACACCATGTGTTTTTGTGCATATCGAAGCAAAGACTGTTCCCCAAGTGTCACAGTCCTCCACACGTGGTGTGATCCCCATTGGTAGACAGATTGTCAGAATTCTGTGTTTCTCATTAGGTGTAGTATCAGGAAATACTGTGTCTATTTGAGTAATTTTTTGAGCTAACCAGAACGGAATTTGTTCCCGTTTGCGGGTAATTTGCCAATGACTGATTGTATAGTCTGTGGTGTAATTTTATTTGTGTTCCCCTGGTGAGGGGTATGCTGTAGAATTTTCATTGCTGGTTGGACTGTTAAAGTCTGCATGACATATTGGACCAATTGTCTATGTATTTTAATTAATTGTTTTAGCTGAACTAAAAGTTCTCCGTTTGACATTCTTTTAATGTCAGGATGTGGTGTGTAGCTGGCTAGAACCGGCCATGTGGCTCTGGTCTACCTAGTGGACCGAGCCTGGTGATGTGATTGTGATGTTTTAGGGCGCCATTAAACCAGAGCTGATGCTCTTGGTACGTTAGTGGAATTTCAACGTCCTCGAAAAGAACGTATTCCGCTGGAGATTCCTCTACTTTGTAGTAGTGGAAATCGTGTGTCACAGCATTTGCTGCCGGAAAATGTATCCATGAATAGAATACCTCTGTCTGCCGATATTCATGGGCCTCTACCACAAATATGCCCGTACCACCTCTTGGTGATACTCCATTTTCTATAAGTTTTATAGTTATGGTTTTTCTTACATTTACCGGGATGATTATAGCATCCGGGTCATTTTGTTGGAGACTTGTGTCCTCCACTAGAAGTTGAGCTGCTATTCTAGCTCTCTCCCTTTCGTCGTCACTTTCCTACATTTTTGCTGACAGAAGGTTTGCAGAGCAAGTTTTCAAGGAGACAAAGATTAGGTGCACAATATTTTGAAACACTGTATCCTTCAACGTTGACTAAACCAAAAACTAATACAAAGGATTCTCATCCTACTAAGTCTTGGCGGATATTAACCTTTCACCCACTCCAGACGTCTATTGGAATTTTTACGGGAAAAAGGGGTCTGTGTGAAAAGCACGTCTGAGTTACTCTAGTATCTAGTGTTAAATTATCGCCTTACCAAACGTTGGGCGCCATGTGGTGTAGTTCCTATATTCCCAATAGGCTCTGCGCATTGGAATAACAAACGATAGTTTAGACGTAGGACTTAGGTCGACTAGGTCTCTATTGAATATGTTAGACTTAATTATGAATGCCAGCTAGCTCAGAGGTCACTAGAAACTTTCTCGAGTAAACAAGAAGGTGTTAACATTCCTGAATAGACAAGAAGGGATTAGTTTCTGACAACTCAACTGGTGCTTCTAAGATACGCCTACCCCGGTGTACCTAACCTAAGCCTAGTACAGGGAAGGAGTAAGTGAGCCGCAGTTTTAGTTAAGCCAAGAATCTGAATCAAGAATTCTCCAAGGGTCTAATCAGCTCTGTATAGAATGAAGGAGGTCTTGTATCTCTCTCTCAGGACTCTATCTCCAGCAACCCGCAAGGGTGACAGGGAAACACTGGAGTTGAATTTCTCGGCAGGAGAAAAGACAGCATCTCTCTCAGTGCGTCAATGGGAGGGTCGGCTTCCTTCGGCACTCGCTACAGCAGGGCGTCGGGCAAGTAGATAGCCGATCTGCTCTAAACCACCGTGTGTTTTGCTAGGGCAGATGCTGGTATAGTTATACTTGGAAGGTGCTGAGTTTGACGTAAGGTTGGACATAAGACGTCACTAAGAACTCGCAGTTCTTTCAGGACTCCAGGAGTACTAGGACAAATCAATACAGAAGCAGGGGGAATTCCCGGGCTGCTGGAGGCTTGGTTTGTTTAAGAACGCGTTGTGCTTTCTAGGAGTCTATGGGAGTAGCCTTGCCGTATTTGGACTGCATTGGCTATGACTTAATATGGGTATGATTCTTATGCCTTTATAAGGATATGCTTTGATATAACCGCATAAGGGCATAAATCGGGAATATTTGATAGGGTCCTAAATACGTTTACAACAATTTTTGTCACTGTTTTTCATCTACCTGAAAACATGTGGTCTAAAACTGCGTTATTCTTCTTTAACATGTATATAGGCCCGCTGCATGTGCTTGAAAAACTGTATTGTAATCTTCAATATCTTCTAAAATTGACGTCCACCCAATCAAAGAACCTGATGGCTGTCTTTGCCTAGTTCTTCATATTCTTATCACAATGATCTTAGTTGTTTACCTTTTCTGGCTCACAATGCTGATCATCTTAACTACTTCTCATACTTCAACACAAGCATTCTAGTTGGTTATATACTTGTCTCAGCTGCTCTGCAATACTACTAACTCTTACTGCTTTTTCAACGTTGACTAGGTGTTATGCCTATCTAGCCCATACAGACATTAAACACAATAAAATCTCTTTTTTAACATTAAAAACAATAAAATCTCTAAAAAGAGAAAACAAAAACTTAGATAAAAACATCTTAAAGAATTCCCAAGCCTTGCTTGTTCTTTGCATCTCTATTACAACCCTCTCCTTCCCAAATACCTACAAATTGTATTTTTTCTTTAAAACATTAGAACATCGTACCAAATAGTGACATAAAACTTCATTTTAACCTTTTAATTATATTTATCATTTCCAACAATTGTCGAACATGCAGAGGTGTCATAATACGGATCAATACCATTTTATGGCAAACAAATTTTTAATAGTCTCCATGGTTCGTTGTTCTTGTAATAGTAAACGATATAATTTAGCTGCAATTCCCCAGTGTTAAAAATTGCTCATTCAGAAATACTAGTTAATTTCATTTTGTTCTCTAAAACATGCAAAAAGTCACCCACAATTATGACCTAAAGCTATATTTTCACATTTCTTTATGGATGGTTTTGTTGACTCCACCTGCAGCTGCCTTTTAATAGGGGGCAATAGTGTTTTACGGCAGTCCTTCAGTGTTAAGCCTAATAAAATAAAATGTGTTAATGATCAATCCACTGATCTACATAACAGTCATTTAACTGCTCACAACACTTTAAAACTAATTGCCATAGCATTTGTTAGTACTTTTGTCTCATTCTTAATTTTAACATCAGTCTTTTTATTTCCTTGGATTTGATACGTCTAAGATAATAACAAAGATCCCTTGTTATACCTGACTGCCTTAGGGTAGTCATCCCTCTACCTCTATTTTTCTGACCTCCTTTTTGATGGTTTCAGGACTCTGCGCACTTCACCATTGGTGACCAGAGCGAAAGTGCTTGTGCTCTCTTCCCTACATATGGTAACTTTGGCTTAACCCAATTGTAAATTAAATGCTACTAGTGGGCCTGCAGCACTGATTGTGTCAACTACTTAAGTAGCCCTCTAACCATGGCTCAGGGAGCCCTTAGAGAGTTTGTATGTGCAATTTACCCTGCCACTTCGACTTGGCAAGATAAACCTCTTGCCAGACCTAAATCTTCCCTTTTTATACATATAAGTCACCCTTAAGGTAGGCCTTGTATGACCTATAGTGCAGAGTGCAATGTATTTAAAAGGTAGGACATGTACTTTTATGTTTTGCATGTCTTGGCAGTGGAAAAACTCCCAATTCTGTTTTTCACTATTGCAAGGCCTATCTCTCCCATAGGTTACATTGGGATTACTGTATTACATCTTTTAAGTGTAATTACCAATTGTGGAGGGGTAGACTTTTTAAGTTTGGGGTCACTGGACTCACAATTTAAAATCACAACTTATGCGGCAATTGGATTTTTAAAGTACAATTTGAAAATGCCACTAGACGGTTGGCATTTACTTACTTTAGCCATTTGGTGCCTGCTGCCCGTCTCCGTTTAGTCTGGGTTAAATGACAGCGGGACTTTGTGTTTTCCCTCTAAACAGCCACACACAAAGGGAGCTTTAGGTGTGTCTTGATGGGAAATCCTGAGGGATGGGAGGGAGGAGCTGGGCACTGCCTTACACTTACTACTGAATAGGTTGTGTTCTGTTCACGCTCAAAGAGATGCATCGCCACCTGCGCGAGCAGTAGACCTGCCTAGCCACCAGAACCGGCGATTCATCCTCGGAACCGACACAATGCCACCACTGCTCGGAGAATCTCGACACATCTGACCCACTGTGTAGCTCGTAACCGCCACATCACTTCGGCTACACCTCGCATCGTTTTCGAAGTCGATGCAAGCCCGGATCAAGATACTTTTGGTTCAGCAGTCCCAGGTGGGTCCCTATCTCCGGTCCACGCTCCATCGCAATCAACCTGAAATGTTGACTTCGTGCAGGTCCAGCATGACACGATAACCCATCTAAGCGCTTATTGATTGTAAGCGCTATTTTACATTTATTCTTTAAACATTCAAATCTCGTCTTCTACTTGTGGAATTTTTGTCGTTTTAGTCTTGTTTTATTTATACAATAAAACTCTATTTGTCTAACCTGGTATGGAGTCTTTGTTGTGGCGTTTTCACTGTGTTACTGTTTAAAGTGTTGCACAAATACTTTACACATTGCCTCTTAAGTTAGGCCTAACTGCTCTGTGCCAAGCTACTAGAGGGTGAGCACAGGAAAATGTAGGGTGTATTGTCACTTACCCTGATGAGGATTGTGGTTCCTGCTTGTACAGGGTGCATACCTCGGACAACCAGAAACCCAATTTTAACATTGCTCCCCCAATTCTGCAGATGAAATATTGCCACATTTAAAATGCTTTCTGCTTGTCACTTTGCTTTCTCTGCACGTCCAAACCTGTTCATGTAATACTGCAGAACGTGGTACATTTTGATCTTGTATAAACCATTAACTGTTGGAAGCCTTGAAAACGTTCCACGTGGAAGAAAACACCTGTTGGCTGACTGGTCATAATTTATGTACCTCTGTACTGCAACAAGGACTCTATATATTAAATCCATTCTTTAATCACCCATTTCATTCTAAAATCTGTAGTCTCTTATACTACAATCCTTTTGATTTAGATTGCCGTTTTATTCTTGTTCAGATTGCACAGTAACTAAATAAAGCAAATTAATTTTAGTGTATGAAACATGACTATTAACTGCTTTGTATTAACAATCTTTCTATACAAATTACTGCACATATTGTCTGAGGGTTCTACTACCTTTTACACTGTCCATATTTGTATCGCTATAGTACTATTTATTATGGGTTCTACATTGTGGTCAACCTGACAAAATGAAAATAATTATGAATTTGTCATATTGTACTCCTTGTGTTTGTGTATTGCACTCATTTTCACATATGTATGCACTACTAGAATGCATGTTGTCAATATTCACAAATTACTACTATACTTTGAATATTAAAATCCTCTGCAAGCATATAGTGTAATAATTGCAGATAATTAGGTAGGTCTATTAAGAGGTATTTCTTTTTTATAATAATTTTGGCAAGAGTGTTAGTCAAGTAAACACTGGAAGGCCAGAGCATGTTGTGGAGGAATAAGTAGTAGAGGCATGAAGATTTACAGTCATGGAGGTATATTTCTCAAACAATGGAACGGAGTGTGTGGACAAATGAGCGTGGAAAATAGGATCCGCATCGCAATGGATGCGTAATAAAAGGATGCCTGGGGCAAGGATCAAACACACAGAAATTGCCCTTTGAAACTGTGTCAGTCATATAATTTTCATCTAAATCATTTGTTTCTCTTGTACCGCAAGTCTCTTAAGAGTATCATCAGTATGGCCAAGTATAGGCGGCGAGTTTGTCAAGGTGGAGAAGCTTTGGTGGCTGATCAGCATAAGTCCTACTCTTTCCTGGCTAGTGGAGAGTACAGAGGCTTTGCACTGGCCGAGGAGCATTGGGATGGTTTCCACTGATCACTCTTTGCAATGTGGCATCACAACTACCTTTCACTCACCTGTAACAGCCTGGGGCACAAGGACAACCCGTGCCTCAGCACTTTAATAAATAACTTTTCAAGACATTAAAGATGATGAGCATCTATCAGAGAAAATGTTACAGCAGTTTCGATATGGTAAGTGTCATTTTCCAGTCGCCAGATCATAGAGTTTTTTCCATTAAGAAAAATCGAGTTATCTTTACTAGACCCCACAGACCTAAACCTTTGGGTGATCACAAAAATTAAATATTTGTGCAAAGACTGCAACTTCGTGTGAAAGAGTCAATCCTAACTACTGAAAACATATTTGAACCCAATATTTATAGAAAAAGAGCAGACTGCCAAAAGGAGGCATTGGACAGCATATCCTTAGAGCCACAAAGCATAGTTGGTAGTACAGTACTATTTCGTCCTGTACCAGGCGCCGCAGCGAAACAAAAAAGCTAAAAGTATGCACTTATGTTGCTTATTGTGATATGCTCTCCAAGGGACGAGTGGCCTTCTTTCTATCTGTGGAAGGATTTGAAAATAAAACAGAAGCAAGAAGTTGGATTGGAGCAGTACTTGACGAGGGAAGGAGGAACTGTATTTAATGTGAAGTGATGCAATGTAAGAGGACCTTTGCTTGTTAAAAGGTGGGACAATGCCACCTGCACAAAATCACAAGAACTGCAATAACACAACCACGACCCAATTTCTTGTTTACATCCCATAGCATCAATGCAGTAGACCAGAAACACCAGTTTTCTTTCTTCAGTCTAGAGTAATGTTATCAACAAAAATGATAGAAACTAAAGAATACCCGGGAAATATTCCAGCAAAATAGGCACTTTGTTTCTTTTAATGGGAACCTTTCCCTTATTCTGATCGTTGGTATAGTTGTGCATGTCCATTTACATGAAAACAAGTTGCATACCATTTTTGCCAACCACACATTTTCTACGTTTGCCCTAGGGCACCTACGCTTATTTTTGTATTTGTAAAAAACTGCATCACCTTGGGACTTAGAACAGTTCAAATGGCGCTCATGGCACTGAAAATGTAAGCTAAAAATGGAACAAAATGTTACAAGGAATACACCAGTAAAGTAAATGTGATACAACTTAATGAATACAGCTTTTGAAATTGAAATAATTAGTATTAACTGCACTGCAAAGAAATAATTGACAAAGTTTGGGACGATTTTATTTGCCCTCCCTTAAACCAGACACAAACACAGAAAGCAGCTTTGTTTAAATATTTTTAACATAAACATGTATGATGTACCGTTTATTATGGACATTTATTCGAAGCACTTCCAATTTTAGAAGGCAGGGAAGCTGAAGCATTTTGAAAATAAAAGTGCGTTTTCCATTATCACACATTTTTTCTTAAGTGGGGAAACTGTTTCCTAGCTCGTTAGCTTCCAACTCACTAGTAGATCAAGTCTTAAAATGTACCTGCAAGCACAGAAGGAATGGAGGAGGTCCACATTCCGCACATTTGATGTAAGGTTCCATGAGGTAGGAAGAACAGCCTTTACAAGGTGGCTTATCAAAAGGATCACCTGTAGCAGTAACAAAAGAAAATATTTAGGTATCACATTTCTCACATACTTTGAGGCTACACAGCAATGCGAATAATGATCACATTCCCTTAACACGTGACTTTAGCATGCTGCCTTAACTGAATGCTGCTTATTAAATTTGCATCGGACTCCACTCCGTTTTCCATAGTGTAGAGCAAGAGGAGGCAGGGTACCAAATTCCTAAAAAAAAAGAAGTCTCTCCCTCACAGGAGGTATTCTGTCTTCCCACATGTTTACCATCACCACTGTTGCATGCTTGTACAGACACTATGAATTAGAGCTCCTGAAGTTAAGGCATTAGCACTCAGTTTCAGCCTCACCGCTGTCTGCTGAAGAACAAGGCTTCTGCAGCTAAGACACTGATGCATATCAAACATTCCCTTGCTGTCTCTCACTGACTGCAGTCAGTCTTCGAGCTGGCCAAGTCGTGGGGGGGAGGGAGGGAGCTGAACCAGCTGCAGCAAGCTTGCTTTTGGACATCACCACATACAGTATACACATGAAAGACAGCAGTAAACAATCACTGCAGAGACTAATACAAGCACGTCACTTTCGATAATAGAACAGGAGTCCTGTACTTTAACGGAATCAAAGACAATAGCAGCTTCCAGAAATGTGTTTGACTCAGACACTTTGGACCTACACCAGCCAGATGTCACTGGTGTATGGTCTATGAAATAGTAAAGGGAAATGCTGTAGGGTAGACCCTTATGACAAATATGGAATAACTTGTCTTTTACATAGCTAACCAGCCTTGCAGTTAAGGCAACCCACAGGCATCATTACTGCTCATTTTATCCTCCTTAGGAAGACTTTAATGCAGGTCCAGTAGCAGGACCCAATTTTTACATAGGAAGCGAGTCAAGATGCTCTCAGACTAGGATTATCTGTAAATCAAATGGTAATTGTTCGTGCGGACTAGCAAATGCCCCACGTAAAATCAATTAAGTTACTCTACTTTCAAAGAGTACTGTGTTCAAGAAAATAAAACTGGCACTGAGGAATAAAGGACAGCATATCCCCCTGTTTAAGCACAGAGAATTAAATGTGTGGACAACAAGACATGTGCATATAGATATAGATTCAGTATTTGACTCTTCTCCACTACATTTCTTTTCAAATTGCAAATAGGACTGGTCTTTCACATGCTTCTAAATGCTCCTTAACGTGCTAGAACCGAGACTCCAATAAAAAAAATAGACAGTGTTGACCAATTTTAGTGAAATGGGTATGCTGGAATTTGATCCCAGGTTCTCTGTTTCCAAATACAGCAATTTACCATCTAGACCACATTTATTTCATTTTCCTGCGATCCCTCCTTCATTTCCTTTCCTTCCACTGCCCTTCATTAATTCAGCCTTTCCTTCCCTTAGCTCATCATTCCTTCTGATATACCCTTACTCTCCTTTTGATTGTCCATTATTGTTAGGTCCCCAACCAATCCCTCAATTACCCTTCCTTCACCTTTCCCTGTGAAGTTGTTAAGTCGTGCTCCCCAAAGTTGATGAGGCTAGAAAGGGAGATTGCTGTACCCCATCTAACAGAGACTCTCAACCTAACCATCAATACGGGATGCTATCTGGAAAACAGCGGTTATCAAGCCTCTATTAAAAAAAGTATCCTACAGACTTTTCGATCCATTTCTTTACTCTTGGTACCGGCCAAGATTCTGGAGAAACATCTTAACTCACAATTGAGTGCGTATTCGGAGCAAAATCTCCAATAATATATTTATTTTTGGTTGGATGCTGGGCAAACCGTGCTGTTGATCTTACTGGACTTGTCTTCAGCATTTGATACAATCTTGCCAAATAAGTTGATCAACAGGCTACAAGAAATAGAGGAAATTGACGGAACACATGCCTTTGTGGGAGAGCGATCTCTTAACAGAGGTGCGAGAACTACAGGGGTTCCAGGCATGGGCCCCGTTGGGCATTGAACACCTGGGAGATATCTGGAAAAGGGGAAAAGTAATTGACTTTGAAAAACTGAAATTGGAATACCAGCCACAGAGAAATTTAGATAAATGCAGCTAACACATGCTCTAAGAGCACACGTGCACAAGGGTGACCAAATACCAGAGATCGCCCGGTTAGAAGACAGAATATTAACAGAGCCACTAGGGATAAAGCAACATCGCTCATCTACAAAAAATAATGAACAACACTCCGGACCCATTAGTGGCCCTAAGGGAGCGATGAGAAACCGATGAGGGCTTCTCGAGGAGGACGATTGGTTGGAAGTTACTCAGAGCCCTACAGAGGTGGCTGTGATAGCACGGTTTAGTATTATACAAATCAGGATTATACATAGATCATACACAACCAGGTCAGCGCTGTATGCAATGGGTAAACGCGAATTGAATGTGTGAGAGGCTGTGGGGAAGAGGGTACTTTATTTCACACAGTATGGAGCTGCCCTGAGTTAAAACAATACTGGGGTGCCATATTGGCTAGAATGTCCAAGATCGTGGATCAAGAGGTCCCATTGGAAGCCCGCTGGCACACTCTATGTATCACAGGAGAAGACAACTGGACAAAATATATGAAAACATGGTTAATGCTAGCATACATGGTCGCGAAACAGAATATAGCCAGGGCATGGGGCAGGCCGCAGCCACCAACAGTGAGGAAACAGGATCTTGACTAGTGCTGCTTGACAGAGAAGGTGGTGTATCAGAGCAGAGGCTGCCCCCGGAAATCGGATATCGTTTGGGACAGGTGGGCTGCACACAGAGGACTGTAACTGATGAGAGAATACTTACCAGCAAACCTAGATGAGCTTGATGCCCCAAAGAAAAGTAATTGTAGGATGCTCACTAAATAATTCAGGATAGGGATGGGGGGGGTGTATATATACAAGGAGACCTCTGTGTGTTGCAAATTGTGATTGACAAAATGTGCTGGAATTGTGATAATGTAACATGCATTAATGTGTTGAAAATAAGATACAAGAATTAAAAAAAAAAATCCGCAAGAAATATCAGTGTCATAGTGGACACCAGTCTATCTTTCAACCACCAGGTTAATAGGACTGCGCCCTCTTGCTTTTGGGTCATAAGAACCCTTAGAAAGATATTCCCATTTATTTTTCTAACCGCAGAAAAGCAAGCTACTAGATCAATAATTCCTCCATCAATACACTGCAATAGGTGCAGAGCAAGACTGATATTAGAGGTTCCAAAATGTCATTCAATTTTGGTTGCCATCAAGAAAGTGCACTGGGTCTCAGCAGAAAAAGGAATTTTATTTAAAGCCTTGTATATTGTGCATAAGCCACTACACAATTCAGGACCAGAGGGAATCAGGCACATCTTTCACAGCTATGTCCCTACCAGACAACTGCGATCAGCCAATAAAAATCGTCTGGTTGTCCCGAGATACAGGAGGTCACGATGGGGAGGAAGACCTTTCTCTGTTGCATTGGCCACGTTTTGGAACACTCTTCTTCTATCCATATCTGGCATAGAATCACATCTCCCAATTCGCAAGGCCTTGTAGACCTGGCTTTTTGCCTTGTAAATCTGACCTCTGAAGAATTGCTCCTACCATACCATGCAACTGTTGCAGCGCCTTGACACATTTGGGTATATGTTCGTGCTATACAAATTAGTCATTCATCACTCAAAAATGTGTCTTCATCTACCCTATCTTCCTTCCACCCCATCATCTGTCTTTGTTTCTTAACTTCTTTGTTGCATCCCTTTTATTATCAATTCCTTCCTTTTAGCAAGTGTTTGGAAGATATTTTATCCGTTTTTCACCCCTTATTTTCGTCATTCAGTCATCTATCCTCATTTGCCCCTTGTTCTATACACCTCCACCTCTTATATGTGTCCTATGGGGAGATATCCACACGTACGTTTACTACTTAGTGGTAAATATGGGAGGAACCAGGCGGAGTGGTGGGAAATCGGAGAATATCTGCAACAAAATGGTATGGGTTTAAGAAAGGGACAGGCTACTACAAACACCCATACACAAAAAATAAGCAATTTGCTGTTCACAAACTTTACTTATAAGTTACTACAGCCCTAAAGGTGGCAAAACCACAGCATATGTACTCCAGCCCAGCCTTGGAGCAGGTCAAGCACCACAAGTAGCCACTTACAGGTACTACAACATACGTTACAACATAATAGAGGCAGGGACATAAAATAACACTCCATAGGAAAGAACTTTAAATACATTAGTGTGTGTATATATATATATATATATATATATATATATATATATATATATATATATATATATATTACACGCTGAATCCTGACCGCCAAAGATGACGGTAACAACAGGCGTGGACCTCGTCTTCGATCAAGTGTTTAGTTAAATCGTAAACACACAAAAAGCCACAACACAAGAGTCATTGCCAGCAATCCATTTAATTGCGTTTAAAGTGCAAGAGCGAGTGCCCTCCCTGACGCGTTTCGCTCCGCAGGCGGAGCTTGATCACATGACGCGTCAGGAGTAGGACGTGCATTAAATTAAAATTAAAAGCCCAAGCGCCTAAAGAAACAGGACGCAAAGGTTGCAATAAAGCAAAAAGGTAAACAATTTGTGGTTCAAATAATGATGCCATTTGAATTGTGTTTTTTCATGTATGTACAAGGGGACAGAAATAAGAGCATAGTGCTCACATGTCATGTCAAGAACTGGACGTTGCATAAATCAGTAGAATGAATAATTATAGGGAGTAAAAAACAAGTTATTCATTAAACTTATCAACCTAAGGACTATGAGATGAAGATATAAAAGAATGTGCAGCACAACTGATACATCACAAATGGAAATAAAAACAGTGTGTTTAAACAATCAAATGCAAGTGCATCCGAAACATTCTATTTATCCTCAGTCACAAAAGAGCTGATTATATTTTCACTGGACAAAGTTATTGACAACCCCCTGTCAAAAACAACAATATAAGTCAAGTGACGAGAAAAGTGCCTTAGTGCTAAAGTGCAAGTGCTTTAAAATCGATTTCATAATACAATGAAATACATTTTACTAGCTGCGGAAGTCCTGATTTGAAAACTATAAATATAAACAAGAAAGATACAGTATAAACACTTCAAAATATCACGCCCTATTGTTAGATCAGGAGACAGAATCATTACGCGAAATGTCAAAAACTAGAAACAGAAATTACTCTTTTCACAAGTAGCAAGGTCGGATACAAACAAATTATAGAAAATTATGTAATTCATCAAAAGCATTGAGCCCATTAGGGGCCCGGGTATCAAGCAACAAAATGAAAAATGCCTCTTTTTGGCGAAGCAATTTTTCGCGATCACCACCTCTACCTGGATTGGCTACGGAACACAACAGAGTGTATTTAAGATCTTTTAGTTTCTTGTTGTGTACCGCTTTGAAGTGGCGAGCCACCGGGTAATTCATATCTGAGTTAACTATAGCTCAGATGTGCTGCAGAATACGCTGGTGTGCAGGAAGTTTTGTACTCCCAATATATGACAAAGAACATGTGCAGGTCAGCTGGTATACTACATAACCGCTGCGACATGTCAAATGTTCTCTTATTGGGATCAACCTATCATTAAAAGCTGATGTATAATGAGTCCCATTCACAGCAAATGTGCAAGCACGGCACGAGGTGCACCTAAAGAAGCCAGATTTGTTCAGCCAATTAATTTTAGGGGGCAATTCCGGTTGGGTTCTATCAAGTGCATCTTTCATAGAGGGAGCCCTCCTAAAAGTTACGGCTGGTAATTTAGGTAAGAATGGAGCTAGGATAACATCAGTTAATACAATTGGCCACTCCGATCGAATGATGTTGCTGATCTTGGATGACTGGGAGCAAAAGGTGGTAATGAATCGAACAGAGCCCTGTTCAGTAGATTCTGAAATCTCCCTAATTTTTGGGATTAAAAGATCATCGCGAGAGCGAGCACGTACCTTAATCATTGCCTGATCTAGAATGGCTCTGCTGTAGCCCCGGCTAAGGAATCTAGACCGTGATTCCATTAAACATTGATCTAAAATGTCGGGGCTGCTAAAGATACGTTTAATCCGAATAAATTCACCCAAAGGTATGCTATTGATGGTATGAAGTGGATGAGCACTGCGGGCATGCAAGATGGAATTACCCGCAGTGCTTTTTCTATGGAGTTTAGTCTGTACAGTGTCATGGTCAATGTAAACCTGGACATCTAAGAATTCAGCCGCATCAGATGTGATATTGGCAGTAAACCTTAGATTTCTGTCATTGACATTAATATCACTGACGAATGACGCTGCTTGTTCCTTTGTACCTCGCCAAATGATGAAAATATCATCAATAAAGCGCCAGTAATGCACTAGATGAGGGAGCCAATGTGCATGGGTGACCCCAAGAACATGCCTCTGCCACCAGCCAACGTGAAGACAAGAATAGCTGGGGGAGAAGCATGAACCCATGGCCACCCCGCGTTCCTGGTGGTAGAATTCTTTTCCAAATTGGAAATAGTTGTTAAAGAGGCATATCCGTATCATTTCCACAAGCATGAGGTTATGATCTCTAAATCCTGCCTCACGTCCATCCAGAAAATATATGACTGCCTCAAGGCCCTGGTGGTGGTTGATGCTGGTATACAATGCCTCAATATCCATCACCAGGAAACAAAAATCAGGACACCAAGTGATATGACTGACCTTAACCAAAAAATCAGTAGTGTCTTTCAAAAAAGAGGGGAGAGAAAACATATGTGATTGAAGAAAAAAATCAACATATTTAGAAATGTTCTCATTCATGCTACCCTGAGCAGAAATAATAGGACGGCCCGGGACAGGAACGGTGCATTTATGAATTTTGGGTAACAAATAAAACAGTGGAGTGATGGGATGTAAAACATTCAAAAACTTAGATTCTTCCTTTGTTAGTAAGCCATTTCTAAACCAGAGATTGATGTTTTTTCTCGTATTTTCATGACTCTTTAACATCACAAATTTAGTGCATTTTGTGTAACAAAAGGGATCACACAGTTGCCTGTTCGCTTCAGTGATATAATCTGTTTTAGCCCATAACACTGTGTTACCCCCCTTGTCGGCACTTTTCACTATAACCATGTCATTACCCTGAATTCTCTTCACAAGTTTGGTATATTGTGTATTGTTAAAATCAACCTGTTTTTTCTTTTTTAGTACTGTTCTGTTAAGGGACTTCAATTCTGTTATAATCCTATCACTAAAGACATCTAATGCGTCTTTAGCCATCAGGGGCAAGAAAGTGGATTTACCACGGAAGGTGGTAGGAGGAGAGCAGTTCACCTTGATAGCTTGGCTTACTGTCAAGTCAGTTTGCGTATTAATTTCGTTATCAAGGGACAATAACGTCTGTAGACCCTGCAGATGTTTCACCTGAAGAGATTCGGCATTGGGTGTAACAACATCAGATTCAGCACATGGTATTACAATATCAGGATGCAACAAAAAATATTTTTGCAATTTGATTTTCCTGATAAATTTAAAAACATCAATTCGTGCTTGAACATAAGAAAAGTCATTGGATGGACAATACGACAGTCCTAAAGAGAGGAGTTGTTCTTCCGCCCTAGATAATGTCAAATCTGTCTGGTTTATCACTGTGTTGTCTTGCTCGCTGGTTAGTTGTTCCAATTCTTGCGAGTTTTGCCTCGCCTTCCACCTCTTTTTGGCAATACGTTTCCTGCAGCGTCGTTTTTGGCTGACACTTTGTCTGCTTGGGGAGGAGTATTCCGTGAGCGCAGAGAGTACCTCCGGTCCTCGCTGACAAAATTTAATTCGTCAACCACAGAGAATTTAGTTAAGTCAATTGAAGTTGCATCAGAACGTGGTAGACTGTCTTCAGAGCCACTGAAAGACGCTACTGATAAATTGTCCTGATTTGTCAAGGTAGGGCCCAAGTTTGCCCCTGGATCAGTAGTGGTAGTTGTTTGCTGTTGAGTAGACATGGCTTTGCGCTTGTAGGAATCGTACTTGCGTGAAAAAGTAAAAATACGACCTGTCGCATAGTCCTCTTTGTCTCTGGCAAACTTATTGATTTTACGTTCTTGAATAGTTTGCTCCAGCTTAGCGAGCCTTTGATCGATTTCCTTACGGGCATTCGCTATTAAATCAGTGTCACCTGACGTCTCCAAAAGTGCATTGGTTTTCGCAATTTCAATTAACAATGATTCTCTGTCAGAGTGGGCAAATTCGGTCAGGATTAATAGCATATTCCGCGATGATTGAAGACTATTTTCTGCCCATCTCTGAAGCATTTTGGGGTCCGGGTTTTCATAAGTAGGAACAATCATTACTCTTAATCCCCGGGGCACACAATTTACTTCAAGGTATTTATCCAGTGATTTCTTTTCCCACCACTTAGAAAGTTCACTACGGAGCAATTTCTCCAGAGTCTTTAGTAAATCTTTGGTACTGTTGCTCGCGTTTGAAGTGCGGCTTTCTTGAGAAGTTGTAGATTTTCCAGTAGGTAAGTTTTCATACAGGGCTTCCGCCGCCATTTCCCTACTCCTGAGTGCGTCGGTGGACAACATAATTGCAATTTATTGTAACGGTCAAATATGCCGCTGGACTGCTATTTTGGCTGTTGTGGCTGCAAAAAATATATATGATTGTTCTTTCAAGTATACAAATAATTAGCCCAAAACCTGCCTTACTCGTTAAAGATTGCTGGTACGCGCAAAAACTTCCTTACCGGAAAACGGTCCGAAACGCCGAGTGAAGCCAGCCGACTCACTCAGCTACGAAACACACCTCCGGGTCGGGAACTGCTCAACGCCGGCCAGTCCGATAATCCAATGAGTGAGTAGGCAGGGGGCACGGTATAAAGTACTTTGTTCAAGTCCAATTTCTAAACACCAAGGCGTTTAAAGTTTGCAGAAACACCGAGCCTCAAACAATGGGCGGGTCCACGAAGCCGGAAGCAAACCAACTCCGGTGAAGAAATTACACGCTGAATCCTGACCGCCAAAGATGACGGTAACAACATGCGTGGACCTCGTCTTCGATCAAGTGTTTAGTTAAATCGTAAACACACAAAAAGCCACAAGAGTCATTGCCAGCAATCCATTTAATTGCGTTTAAAGTGCAAGAACGAGTGCCCTCCCTGACGCGTTTCGCTCCGCAGGCGGAGCTTGATCACATGACGCGTCAGGAGTAGGACGTGCATTAAATTAAAATTAAAAGCCCAAGCGCCTAAAGAAACAGGACGCAAAGGTTGCAATAAAGCAAAAAGGTAAACAATTTGTGGTTCAAATAATGATGCCATTTGAATTGTGTTTTTTCATGTATGTACAAGGGGACAGAAATAAGAGCATAGTGCTCACATGTTATGTCAAGAACTGGACGTTGCATAAATCAGTAGAATGAATAATTATAGGGAGTAAAAAACAAGTTATTCATTAAACTTATCAACCTAAGGACTATGAGATGAAGATATAAAAGAATGTGCAGCACAACTGATACATCACAAATGGAAATAAAAACAGTGTGTTTAAACAATCAAATGCAAGTGCATCCGAAACATTCTATTTATCCTCAGTCACAAAAGAGCTGATTATATTTTCACTGGGCAAAGTTATTGACAACCCCCTGTCAAAAACAACAATATAAGTCAAGTGACATATATATATCAGCAAACATTTCTTCCAAGAAAAAGAAATCGGAGGCCAGAGGGGGTTTCAGGAAATGCAGCACGTTTTATTCACCAAATGTACAGCGCGGCGAATGCATTTCGGCTTTGTCTGCCTTCCTCAGCGCCCTGCGCTGTAGTGAGTTCTGCAAGATTGTGCTCCTCCCTGTAAAATACTGGCTCACACGCAGTATGCCCCTCCCCTTGTTGCACTCGGCACACCTGTAGAAGTTCGTGGTGAATGAGGGAACTTCAACTCCCATCAGGCACTGTAGCGGCGAGCTGTGTAGGTGGCGTAGGGGGGTGACAATGGACAGTAGGTCCGTGTGCGCTCTCCAGAGGGCGGGGTAGATTGCCTCAGATTCAAGTGAAGTCCACCGCCGCATCCCTGAGTCCCCTCGGGCCACAGCGACCAGTTCACACAATCACGCCTTTGAGCGGGGGCTGCCAATGTGAGACACTTCGCCCTGTAGAGTTGAAATAACTCGGTCAGCTCTCGTCGTCCTGTGCTTCCTGGTGGTCCATCGGATAATCGATTCCTCGATCCAAAGACAGCTGCAAGCAGCCAGGTGCCATTATTGTTCCGTGACTCTTTGTGCTGTGGGGCCACTTACAGGTACTACAACATACGTTACAACATAATAGAGGCAGGGACATAAAATAACACTCCATAGGAAAGAACTTTAAATACATTAGTGTGTGTGTATGTATGTATGTATGTATGTGTATATATATATATATATATTTTTTTTTTTTTTTAAAGTAGCAAACTTAATTTAAAAATAAAATGTAAACTTTTTAAAAAATACAAAATGATTTAAATTAACTGATAACAACTTAAACTGTACTATAGAAAATAAAAATGTTACTGTGGGTGGGAATTTTTTTAATTACTCTAAGAAATAATTGTAAGTTATATATATTTCAATTATTTACTGCCATTGTAATTTAATGAGTTAACACACTTTGTGAATAGGGCTGAATGACTAGTGAGTTTAAAGAAGGCTGTGCGTCTGAAACAGAACTTTGACATTTATTGATGAGAAAAGAAATATCCAAGTAACTCCTGGCAGGCTTAGTCTTTAACTGCCAGTCTTGCTAGTTCTGGAATATGTCCACATAACAGTGGAACTCCAGATGATGAATGCCTCATAATAGAATACAACATATCCCACTTAAACGTTTAAGCAAAGGAACCACATAGAGAATGCAATGAACATGACACAATACAACAATACTTATACAACAAAGTGAAAGAAAAGTGCACGTCTTCATATGGTCAATGTCTAAGTTTAGTTCAAACATCAGTTATGCACGTAAACGTCTAATTTCTAGGGTCTTTCTTTTCCTGTTCTGTACACTGCCCTTCCTTTCGCTTTGATCATCAGCCACCACATCATCCTTGTTCGAACCCTCCTTCCAATCAGTTGTTCTAACTCGCTACACTTTGTGACTTTCCTCACATTCCACTTTTTTCAGGTACTTCAATAGTACCGTGTTAGCTTACACTTCAATTACTTCCTTTGAGCTTGACCAAAGGGAGGCACCCTTCATGCCAAATTCTCTCTGAAACACCTTCTCACTAAGTGCCCTTTTTAGGTCTTGCCTAGCAACACAGCGCATGCGCTGTTGCCTTGGCGAGACCTATACTCGCCGGTGGCACGCGCAGACAGGAGATGTGCACGCGTACGGACAGGAGATGTGCACTCTGTGCACATCTCCTGTCCCTGTCGGCTGGCATTACACAGCGCGCACGCGCATCGCACGCTTTCACTTTCCCTCCCCCATCGGCTCCACTCTTGAAAATGCACAGAGCCAAAAGAAATACAGCACTTTCAAGAAAAGGAAACAAATCGCAAAAGAGACAGTTTCTTTTAATGCGGCAGATAAAGTGGGAATTGCGGGCATCGCCTGCCTATGGCGAAATCGCTAAAAGCTGGAGGGTCTAACTGACAGTCAGTGTACTGTGCTGAGGGCCCCCAAACAGCAACACCTCCCCCCCATGCACTGCGGGGAAGTCACTGTTGGTTTATCTGAATGACCTTAATCAATACATGAAAAGAAAATACACGCGTGATCTGATCGCCACTCACGCAAATTGGCTTCTTCACATTCATTTGAAGTTCCAAGGCTGTCAATAACATATATCCAACCACATCCCAGATAGTCTTAGCAGCCAGTGCTACTGAAATGGAGTCTCAGTGGACCATGCTTAGATTCCTGGTCAGAAATTGAACTGTCTTAGAGCAGGCATGCTGGCTTCTGCAGTTCGCCCCTTCAAGTCTGGGACAGACCTGGTGTTCACATCAGGATAAAATAACATTTCATTGAAAATTATTTTCTCTATTTTTTCAAACTAATTTGGACCTTGTTGTACATACTGGTCTTGAATTTGTTTTCTACCCTTTCATTAGGAGTCTGTTCACTCTAGAACTATCCATTCTTAACATACACACAGCAGCAACTGTTGTGCATTCCACTCTTCCCTTTAACAAAAATAATGGATAACATATTTTTTATATCATGTTCACAATATAGTCCCCCACTCACTGACAGCTGGATACACTCACTAAGATCACCAGTTCAATCACTCAACCAAACCATTCTCCTGAGGATGGCAAACTACAGTTGCAATAGTAAGTACGCTCTTTAAGTACACCAATATTATCCCTATGCACGAACATATGGCAACCTCCGACTCAACGGCTCCAAACTCAGTGTACAAAATCAGATCTTCTCTGATAGATCTCATCCTACACTAGTCTCCAAAGATGCCATTTTGTTTCACAGAAACAAGTTGGTTCCTACCAACCATTCTTTTGCTCTTGATTCTAAGGTAGGACGGAGGTGAGGATTATGCATATCTTTCCTCACTTTATTTGCACAGCAGTTCAAAGAAAATGTAACACCACAATCATTAAACAAAAGACTACACTACCTATGAACAATGGGGGGGGCGGGTGGGTAGTCTCCAAGGCAACTATAGTCCAATCAAATCACAGTCCATCATATATAATATTGTGACGTCCCTTCCGCTTCCTCGTTCTTCACTAAAGTGTATTCCTTACATTCTTGCCTTAATTTGACGTTGTTGCTCTTTGCATAACGGTTTCTTGTGCACGTTATTAAAATAATTGCCTTGGTATTGTTTCATAGCCCCCGTGCAGCAGGCTCTCGCCCAAGCGCGTTCTCCCCTTCGCAGTTTCTCACGCTCTGTGCGCGGATAGATACTGTCAGGCGCGTCTGGCTCAAGCGAGGTAGCTCCGTCGAGCGCTCCCGCCAGTCTTTACGCGTGTTTAGGAATCTGGTCACTTCTTAGTGTCCGCTTGATTCCCGACCAACCCTCACCTAATTTTGACACTGCTATGCGGTGATTTCCCCACACAGCCATGTTTAGTGTCCAGCTCCACATTGTGGTGGAAATTGGTACTGTGCCTCAGTTTTCTTATAACAGCTTCGGGGAAAGCCCAGCTGTTGGAGCACCGAGGGCTGCCTTAAGGATTTTACAGGCGTTTTTCTGTGCTCACACCCTCTGCTTGCATGTGTTCTTCAGAAGACCATTTTTACTCCTGCCAGGAAGTGGAGGAGGAATGCCCCCCCCCCAACATCTCCCTCCAGCAGTGGACCAAGCCCTCTCTCAGGCTATTTTTAGGGCGCTGGCTCCTCTTAGGGATCAAGTTGATAAGCTGGCGAAAAGCATTACGGGGGTGTTCAGTGACCCAGATCTGGCGGTGGCAGGTCCCAGTTGCTCCCAGATGGGGAATAAATGGGCCGTTAAGTGTAACGCGGGGCACTTGGAAGGATTTGATAAACTTACGGAGACCTTCCTCAAGAGTGCGCGAACGCTAAAGCATGCACCCTGCCGGGAGGAGGTGGAGCCCGGTGAAAATTGCAATGATGTCGCCACTATTGTAGACGGCGGGTTGCCCTTAGAGGGAGAGGGTGTATCGGAGGACGATTTCTCCTTTGATGACGATAAGGACTCGGGCGTCCCTGGATTCCAGAGTCCCACTCCGCTCAGTCCCCGGTTGGGGACGGGGTCCACTCGGACATGTTCGAGCCTTAGCCAATTTACCATCCTAGGTCGGCGGAGTGGACCCCTGACGCCAAAGTGGCAGATTATGTGGCGGGGAAAATCCGTCAACCCCTTGAAAGGGAGGTCAGGAATAGGATTAGGCGAGAATGCCCCAGGCCCTCGTTGAACAGGAAGGTGGCACACACGCCAGAAATCGACAAGAAACTATGTACTTTTTTCTCTAAGTATATGAGGGATCTTAAGAAAGGAATTGATAGGTCTTGGAGAAATTGCCAAGACAAGCTCTTGGACGTGGTAGGGCCTTCGACCCAGATTATTTAATTGGCGGAGCGTTCAAAGGAGTCAGGATCCCCTTTGTCCACGGATATTGTGGCTGTTTGGGCGCAACAAGCAATTTGCTAGGCAACGTGAATTGTGCCCCAGCGGCGGAAAGAAGACGGTCCCTTCTTATTAAGATCGATACAAAGTTGGGGGACTTAGCCACCTCTGAGGCGGGGTCCATAGCTCAGGGTAAGCTCTTCAGGGAGCCTTTTGTTAAGGAGCTAAATAAATTTGTGACCACTTTTTCAGCCCTGGATAAAGCGCAGGCCTCCATAAAAAAGATATTTCCAGGGCGGGTTTTTGCCGGGACCGGACTAGGTAGGGGTCGCTCCTCCAGTCATGTCCACCAGTAAGGCCCCTCCAACAGAGGTCAACGGAGAAATAATGGCTGGAACGATGGACGCCAAGGAACCTTCTATCCCAGCAGCAGAGGTTCCAGAAAAGGAAAAGGACGAGGCAACAAAGGACTCGCCAACGCTCCTGGAGGACCCGATGGTAAGAATTACCCTTTTTTCCCCCTCAAGATCTGGGGGGAGACTACTTCTCTTCTCGCACGATTGGGGAAAAATAACGACAGACACATGGGTGTTACAGACTGTAAGGGGATTCCACATAGAATTATACGGGACCCCCACACAGGTGGTGCGACCGCGCCCCTTGGTGTTTTCAGCAGAGGAGGAGAGGCTGATAGAGTGCGAAACTTCAGAACTCTTAAGGAAAGGAGCTATATGCAGGTTGGTACTTCATCCAAACGGTTTCCTCAGCAACCTGTTTCTAGAACAGAAAAAAAGACTAGGGTTTCAGACAGGTAATCAATCTGAGGGAGTTCAACAAGTGGCTGATTTATCGCCACTTCAAGATGGAGGCGATACACTTACTGCAAGACATCCTTCTACCGGGGGACTGGATAGTCAGACTCGATCTGTAGGATACGTATCTAACAGTTCCTATTTTCCCCTCCTCACAGGAGATTTCTTCAATTCGCCGGGAACACCAGGTTTTCGAGTCCCGTGGTGCTTCAAGAAGCTGTTGCGCCCGTGATGGAGACGCTACGCGACCGGGAAGTGCGAATGATCATCTACTTGGACAATATCCTTATCATGGGTCCCTCTCTCCTACAACGTAAACATGACTATTGCATTACTACAGGACCTGGGTTTTGTCATCAACGCACGGAAGTCTGAACTACTCCCAGCGAAACAGATGGTATTCCTGGGGTTTCTCATAGATTCAGTCTCAGGCTCCCTGAGCTTGCCAATGGTAAAGGTGAACAAGATATGGAAGGAACTTGCTTAAGTTCTCCAGAGGGACAAAATTTAGCTGAGGAAATTGGCCAGGAACGTGGGTCTTCTATCCTCATCGATCCAGGACATTTTCTCGGGCCCGTTACATTACAGGGCCCTTCAGAAACTAAAAACTCAACATCTACGGAGGGGCCTTACCTACTCACAGATCGTTTCCCTGATGGAGGAGGCTAGGACGGAGCTTAGGTAGTGGATCGAGCACATGGCAACCTGGAATGGATGTACGATCTTCGGATCGACACCGGACCTGGTGATAGAGTCGGACGCAAGCAGACTAGGTTGGGGAGCCCGTTGCTGGCGGGATCCTTTGTGGTGGAATCCCTTACCAAGGACAGGGTTTTGTGTGGTATCTTGTTGAGGATGGACAACATCTCTGGGGTACAATACATCAATCGCCTGGGAAGCCCTCGCTCTCCGGTTTTGGCCAACCTGGGAAAAGACTTCTGGCACTATTGTGTGGCTCAATGGTTAGAGCGGCAGACCCTGATGCAGAGGTCTAGCCCGGGACCAGGGTTCAATTCCCCGCCTCGGCGGGTCTTGAGCTCAAAATTCCACGGACCTGATAATTCTTGCCTCGGTGCCTATTCCAATCATGGAGCCCCACTCTGCAACTCTGGGCAATAACTTGCTTAATCTCCACAACGGCCCCCACAACGCTAAGGATGCCTGGCCTCCACCTTGGGGGTGCCCAGGAGTGGACACCTCACAGGGAAAGCCAGGATGGGTTCCACAGCGGTATTCGTACAAGCGCCTTGAGACCCTTGCGGGTGAGTAGTGCGCTATACAAGTATCAATTTACATTACTTTTTACTATTGCCTCCAGAGACAGATCTCTGTGACGGCGGACTACCTTCCCGGACTGCAGAACACGGTTGTGGATTGGAACACCAGGAACTTCTCAGATTACAGCGACTGGCGGCTAGATCGGGCAGTCTTCCTGGCTTTGATGGACAGATGGGGTCCTTGCAGTCTCGACCTCTTTGCCTCACGTCTGAACCGTCAATTTCCGCGGTTCGTGAGCTGGAAACCGGACCCGAAATCTTCAGCAGTGGACGCTTTTCTCCAAGACTGGTCAAGGGAACACCCATATGCATTCCCCCCCTTCATGATGATATCCATAGTAGCGGCTTAGGTTCGCCATCAGGCAGCGTCCATAGTCCTGGTCACACCGATTTGGAGGCCACAAGCTTGGTTCCCGACATCGATAGATCTGTCGTGGGATTGTGCAATACGGTTGCCCTCATTCCCATCCATTCTCAAGGATCCCAAAGGGGATCTTCATCCTCTCGTGCTTCAGGGGCACCTGTATCTCACGGCATTGAAGATTTCAGGGGACGCTGGAAAGACAAGCAACTTTCAACTTTCATCAGATGCTGCAAACCTCATCCAGCAGGCATGGGCATCAGGTACGGTCAAGAGGTATCGCTCGGCTTGGAGACGATGGCATTGTTGGTGTCTGGAGAGACACGTGGATCCCATGGGGGCAAGAGTTACACACATTCTGAATTTCTTAGCGCAGTTGTCCCATGAGGGTCTGGCTTATCGAACAATTAATTCTTTTCGCTCAGCCATCTCTGCAGGGCATTGTGAGATTGACGGTAAACCAGCGGGCGTACATCCCTGGGTTTGTAAGTTGATGCGAGGCATCCGACTTTCTAGACCTCCAGAGTCTAGATATTCGGGGCTGTGGGACGTTGATCAGGTACTGAGAATTCTCTTGAGTTGGCAAGATAACTAATATCTGTCCCTTAAGGAGTTGCCAGCTAAATTAGCCATCCTCCTATGCCTCATATCTTGCAAACGAGTTTTTTGATGTCAGGGCTCTGGACATCACAGCACAGGTTTTTACCCAAGAAGGGGTGACTTTTTCTATATCTCGAAGAACGAAGACCAATACCAGGTCAGTATCTTATCCGTCTTTTCCGGAACACCCTAAGTTGTGTGTGGTCAGGTGCATTAAAGCGTACGAGGAAATGACCTCGGAAATCCGTCCTCCCAGGAAGAGACAATTGCTTATCGCCATGCAGAAGCCTTTCAGGACGGTTTCCTCCCCTTCCATTGCCAGGTGGGTATGATGGATTATGTCCGAGGCCGGTGTGGATGTGCGGATGTTCGGTGCACATTTCACTAGAGGTGCTATGGCGTCAAAAACCATTCAGGTAGGTGGTAGACTAGAAGATATTATAAATGTGGCTGACTGGTCGACTGATTCTACCTTCAAGAAATTTTACTTTAAACCCATTTCGGAGGCGGCGTCTCTAGTCGTAAGTAAGCTTTGAACATGCATAATCCTCGCCTCCGTCCTGCCATAGAATGAAACATTTCCTAGCTAACAAGAAGGAAAGTTTCAATTCTATTAAAGACTAGGAGGCGAGGATTATCCCTCCCTGAGATTCTTTTTTCAATCTCTTCCCGCCCTGGAGTCTTTCGTTTTCAGTAAGTAGTGGCTTCAGATAATATTGTTGAGATAATGTGGATGTCATTGCGATATGATACTGTGCTTCTCAATAAGTTGTTAATTTCATATTCTCTTGTTGAGAAAATGACAATTTCATTGAATCTTGATACTGTTGAAAATTTGTTTTCCACATAGTGTCCCGTATTCATGATCATTGCAAAGTTTTCAGTATACTGAAGAATGGGATAACGGAAGTGTATCTGTGTTTCAGGATATGACCAAAAGTTTGAATGAAGCAATGGCCCAGCTTAACCTCGGCACGATATTATATATGATGGACTGTGATTTGATTGGACTATAGTTGCCTTGGAGACTACCCCCCTATGGTTCATGGGTTGTGTAGTCCTTTGTTTATGATTGTGGTGTTACGTTTTCTTTGAACTGCTGTGCAAATAAAGTGAGGAAAGATATGCATAATCCTCGCCTCCTAGTCCTTAATAGAATTGAAACTTTCCTTCTCGTTAGCTAGGAAATTTTTCATTCACCTAAAACTCCCATTGCTCTTTCACGCCAACTGCAAATTACTGGTATCCCCCTCAACAGCATCACACCCTAACCTAATACTATCCTCTCTACTCACACTGGCCTTTCCAATTAATTTGATCACTGCGTCTTCGACCCAACTCCTTTACGTGATCATACGCAGAGCCCCATCCTGGGTAGGGCGTATAGTGACTCCCCGTCAGCAATTTCCCACCGAAACAACACAAATCTATAGGCAACCGTCCTAAATTTCACGGTCTGCCCGTAATTTGGACCTCTTGTCCTTAAAGAATTATTTCACAGACGCCTGTTGTATGTAATTTCGGACTTTAGAGCGAGCTGTCCCCTGCAAGCAGCCTGAGAGTCCTATACTCTCACTGCAAGGGCCAGCTCCTGCTGTGATCAGTGGCCTGCAGCAGCCCCTCCCCTACCTGGCACAGGTGTATGTCGGCCTAATTATCACATACAGAATGATAATGGGCCAGTGACAGCAACTGCTGGGCCTCCTCATGCCAAGGCAAACCGCTTTTGTTCAGGTGCTCGAGTCACCTCACCAGAGGCCAAGCTCTGGGGGGGTGGAGGTTTCATTTTGGTGCATGTTACCCAGGTGCATCCAATATGCAAACGCAAGTATTTAAGTTTCACTCAGGAACACAACAGAAGCAGTGCAAGGTTCTCTCGACCGAATATAAACTTATTTTGACTTGTGCATTTGTTGGTTGTCTATTTTTTTTATTTTACATAATTTTATATAGCGCAAACTTGACCCGAAATGGGTATCAGAGCGCTTTACATAGCTCCAGTTGCGTTACATGAGGACACATTCATTTTTTTGCTAGGCACAGGGAGATTAAGTCATTTACCCAGAATCACTGGATGTTCAGCGTCATTGCCGAGACGCGAACCCAGTTCCCCAGATTCGAGGTCAACCGCCCTAGCCGGCAGGCCAACTCCTTACTTACTTATGTAATATTGCGCGACTTCCTCTGATGTGTCTGTAAAATGCATCCTTTGTCCCAAATTTTTGTCCCGAATTCTCCCCTTCTGTCCTGAATTTTTGTCCTGATTTTTTATCCTTTGTTTTGAATTTTTACACTCACTGTCCTGAATTTGCACCCATGCCAGTTGGTCACCCTAAACCCACCTCTTCGCAGATCCTGCAATGAGGAAAGCTCTTTGCGACAACCCTAGCGCTTTAAATTGGCAGGTACTTACTGTCCATTACTCAGTACTTGCACTTCTGTTATTTGAAAGGGAGTATCTGCACTTATTGCTGCAGTACATTTCAGGGGAGAGTACCTGCACTTGTCAAGAGCAAACAGGTACTTCTAGAAAGCGAGTACCTAGGCTTCTATAGTTCCATTTAAAGCACTTGACAACCCTACAGGTATTGAGTCCCCACATATTAGCATGGCCCCTTGTTTCACTGCAGACCTTATTTCCCTGCAGAACACAATCCTAAAACAAATCTCAGAACCGACCTAAATACCACTTCTCACATGAGGATAGGATCATCTTTCCGTTCTCTATTCTGTTACCTACTTGCCTCCTACATATCATTTAACGACCCTTCTTTTTAGCCTCTACTTACTTCCGTAAGGGGCGAGACGATCCATGACAGGCTCCTGGCCCGCAGTTGACACCGGTGTTGCCACAAGGCGAAAAATCAATTTCGCCTACTGCAACCAAAACAGCTCTGAGCAACGGTGCGCAGCCGTCTGTTCCATACGTCACAGAGTCACCATGCGCGCATCCAATCACATGCATGGGAACCATTCACGTGTGGGCGGTCGAAATGGGGCTGGGCAAAAAGCAGCAACATAGAAGATACACAGGATGATACAAACAAAGTAATGTTAATATGGCGGCCATCTTGAAGAGTATGTACTGGACAGGAAAAACAACTCTTATTTCTAGCGTTCATTGAGGGAGACCAATTTCTCGTAATTTGAAACGATGCTTTAACCAACACATTTAAATGAAGGTAAACTTGAACCTCCTTCAGGGGCTGCGTTAAGAACGTGTATGCGCATTTACTGCTATTACTGTGTAGTAAAAACACCGGTCTGTGAAGCACTGCGAGGCTAAGGGAAGCACGAAAGTGTATGGGCGGGGCTGAAAGCGATTCAGGAACTATGGTGGGGACTGACAGGATTAAGATGTTTGGGATAAGCAATACTATTAATGATGAACGATATATGTAATGGTTGAATTTACGTTTATAGTGTTGCTATAACCAGGGAGTGATTTTTGGGCGGTACGCGGTGAGACCGTCGCCGGAGCTGACGTCGGATTGGGCGTCGTTTTTGCAAGTATATTAGGGTTTGAAAAGCACCTGCTACCGTGTTCCTGGCCTCCAGCAATTTTTAGACAACAATGTAAATGTCAAATTAATTCGGGTGATTAATGTTCTTCCTAGAAATACCGGCGTTTTGTCTAGTGGAAGTTTTGACTCATGGTAAGATAGCGCAGTGTAAAGTGGAATACAGATGATGTCCTAACAATTAACATAGAAGAGTTACATATGGTTAAACATAACAAGCACCTTACACGCAGTGGGTCAAAATGCCTGATGCAAAGAACGTGTACCATGCAGATCACAAAGTGCACATAATGTAAATAGGTTAGTAGGTTACAGCTTTTGTCTGAGAGATCCTTTTTTTACTGCAGTTTATAAGTTAAAATCCTACCACAGACCAGTGAGCTATTAACCGTTATCAAAAGGCTGCATGCAAACTACAAGGAAAAGATTAGAGCCTTATGATTTTTTCCCCAGTCTTTCATTATCCTGTGTTGGAAAAAGGGTTAATTTGGATATAACTCAATTCTGATGATTAAAGAGAACCCCCAACTTTGGAGTTACTTTTTAAATTCTGAGATTGTGCTTCTCAAGACCAAGCACTATTAAACTATACTGTCTACCACTATGGATGTTATGAGACTCCTACACCTTGTAGTCCTCTGTCTTGCGTAACATTTCCTATACATTGATTTACACACCTATGATTGATTAACTCTGTTTAGTGTGTGATGTAAAGCGCTCTGACACACTACACTGCTATGATTGGCCCTATAAAACTAAATCCATCTGAGGGAGAGTGGTTATGGAGAATCGAGGGGCACTGTTAAAGGTTGGTAGTGAGGGAATCTGTGGCGTCGGTGGTCATTGGGAGCAGGGAAATCATAAGGATTTCGGGGGCCTTGGGCCAAACGTATTTTGGGTGCCCTTGTTCATAACAGCTTTGAATTATTGACCCAGTTCCAGCTCTTTCATGCCCTCTTTGGCCATGGCACTGACAGTGTACAGACACACTTGTCCATATTCTAAATGCGTTTCCATCTAATATTGAGAGATAGTGACGTATGATTTAATTATCATTATACAGCAGCATCTCATTAATAATAGTGCTGATCATCTTTGTGATCCCCTGCAATTTCTCACTGTTTTGAGTAAAAAAAACAGTTTTTATGGATGTTGCATGGTGTTGAAAACAAGCACTTCTCTGCCAAATGTCTGTACTAGATTCCAATACATCGCCAACCGCGCCTCAAGACCCTTAGAGTGATTAGTTCACGCTTTACAAATACCAGATTTATTTATTTAATTTATTTGTTTGTTTATTTATGAGAACAGGCCACAACTGACCACTAAGACTTGCCAATGGTGCGGCAGGTATTTTCCACACACAGGAGAATGCCGAGCCATTGGTAAGAAGTGCACAGCCTGAGGAAAACTAAAGCCTACGCAGAAGTTTGCCACTCAGTGCCTTTGTCAAGAAACTTCCAGAGGGTAGCAGATAACACAGTGGGATTCCAGGCAGAGCCTGCAGAAAACCATGACATAGACGACAATGACTTGGACGGTACAATCCACATGGTCTAGGTGGTCGAACAGTTCTGCAGCCAGGCTTAAACTACCTCACAGTGCTGAAAACATGTTGGAGGGCAGCTCACAAAAGCACTCATTGACACCGGGGCATCCATCAACATTATGGCGCAGGAGTTATTCAAGACTTTGACCACAAAGCCCAAGCTCCACTCAACAGAAGCCAAGGTGTATGCCTTTAGAAACACCACTCACCTTTCCCTGGCTGGGTTGTTCACCACAGATATAAAACACCAAGAGAACTCCACCCAACATAAGGTGTACTTCATGAAGGGAGGAGAGGTATACTTCTAAGCTGCAAGCCTGCAGACAAACTTAAACTGATACAGTTCCTGCTAGGTGCACACATTACAGGCCTAGAAACACTACTGGAAGGAAAAGATGTAATACCTACACCTCAAACAATCTATCCATCAGGTGGCCTTGCAACATCGTCGAGTGGCATTCCACTTGAGGCCGAAGGTGGAGGAATAGCTACAAAAGCTAGAAGTAGCAGACATCATTGAAAGAGTCAATGATCCCAGCACATGGGTGTCCCCTATCATAGTACCCTGCAAGCCAAAAGAGCCAGCTAAGGTGCAGCTGTGCATGCACACCCCAAATTGAACTATCAAGCAGGAGAGACTTATGACTACCACGGTGGGGGACAACATGAGTGAGGTCACAGGATTGTGCTGGTTCTCAAAAATGGACCTCAGATCAGGGTACTACCAGATCCTCTTGGCCCCAGAATCGTACCATGTCACCACACTCTAGGCCCACCTAGGGCTATGCAGTACAAACACCTCAACTTTGGCATATCAAGTGCTGCTCAAGTATTCCAAGACATCACACCAGGCATACTGACATGACTCCTGTGGGTTCTCCACGTCGGTGATGATAATCTGGTACACGCCCGTCCCTCGAAGACAACTTCACCCAACTGAAAGCAGTATTAAACAAGCATTTGCAATGCAATAGGTGTCGCATTGATAGTTTGAGGTATTGGCGCTGCAAATATTAATGCAACACCAATAGCTCATACTTACAGTAATGCAAGACCTAGTGCTTGCAAATTTTTATTTAAAAAGTTCTATATAGTGCAAACTAGACCTTGGTAGGGTATCAGAGCACTTTACAAATGCTACATCAAATAGATAGCTTGATACACTAGGTACAAAAATAAGAGTAGATAGTAGGGAAAGCATACGTGATGTCAAACATTAGTAGTGGGTCTGGGGGTACCCAAGAGTGTGTTAGCCATAGGTCCTTAAAATCCGGTGTAAGTCCTGTTTGGTTAGCTAAGTCAAGTGTTGGGATCTGGCAGGGATTTGTTCATTAGAAGCAGTTTGACTTCTTTTTTGAAGGAAGTGCTTGAGTGGTTCATTCTGATTTCCGGAGGCACAGCATTCCAGATTCTAGTCGTGAGAAAGTACGGTTGTATGTTTTCTTTTGCCGAAATTTTGCAGTTTCAATAGCCAGGTGCTGGTGCTTCTAGACATTCTGCCACCGCCTGATAGCTCCAGTTTATCGGCTAGATACCTTAGAGTGTCAAAGTGCAAGGCTTTGTGTGTCATGCAGCCAATTTTAACATGTGTTCGTTCTTGTCTCATAAGGGGGCCAGTTCAGTGCCTTTAGATCAGTGGTGATGTTAGAAATGGGATGTTTGGTAGGCTAGGGCATGGGCCAAAGCCAGGCAGAAACCACCACTCTAGTCAGGATAAGGGAGTTACACCCCTAAAATAACCCCTGCTCACCCCCATAGTAGCTTGACACGAGCAGTCAGGCTTATCGTAGAGGCGGTGTGTAAATCATTTTACATAACCAACAGTAATACAGTGTAAGCACTACAAAAGGACACCACACCAGTTTAGAAAAAGATCCAATATTTTTATATACTTCAGACAAGACCAAAAACAATAAAAATACAGTACTTAAAAATCTTCAGTTATCAAAATATGCTTGAAAAACAGTTCCTTGATGTCGATTGCTCCGTCCGGGGCTATCACGGCATCGTGAGCAAACAAATCCAAACAGTTCTGGCTGACCGTGACGTCGCGGGCTAGCTACAGTGTCGGGAAGACCCATAAACAGTACCTTTTAGAAATAAAGGGCGTCGGCGACCTCTCATTATCACATGCGTTGCAGATCGAACTCCTCTCTGTTGAAGTCAGGAGCACTGGCGTTAGCAGGCGTCAGGTGCTGCGGGACGAAGTGCAGCATTGCGGCATACCATGCCCTCAGGACCCGGTGTGAGCAGCGGCAGGGTGGCGGCTTCAGATGGCGTCGTTTGTGAGACCTGGGTGGGGGTGCGAAGGGAATGCGGTGCTCGTCGCGGTACTGGGAGGGGAGGTCGCGGTGCAAGCAGCGTCGTTGTCATTGCTGAAGCGCTGTCGTCGGCTGATGAACTGGAGTAGGTGGCACCGGAGTTGGTAGGCGAAGACTGCGGTCTGGGTTTAGAGTAGTGCATTGTGTAACTTTACGAGCGGTGCCCTCGAACCACGGAGCTAGCAGCGGCGTAGACTTCGGCATGGAGCGGCGTCGACGGGCATACTAAGGCGTCGTGGTGAAGCGAGGTGGTGCCGAGTGCAGGGCTCACAGGTCACGGTGTGAGCAGTGGCTCGGTGGCAGCGTCAGCAGGCATTGTCCGTGAGACCAGGGTCGCGTTGCGACGGTGCCTTCATGACACGGAGTCGGCAGCGCAATCGTAGGCGGCGTCGGGTTGCTTTTTCTTTTGTTGCAGCACAAAACACACAGTCCCCAGTGCTGAGGGCAGCAGAGCTTGAAGTCTTTGTTGTTCTTCAGACTTCTTGAACAGGGGGCAAGCTCTACCTCAAACCCTTGGAAAAACTCACAAAAGTAGATTGCAGAAAGTTCAGTCCAGTCCTTTCACTGCCCAAGACAGAAGCAGCCACTTCAGGCCAACACAGCAAAGCAAACAGCAATGTGGTAGTTCCTCCTCACAGCTTCTCCAGCTCTTCTTTTTGGCAGTCTTCGTGGTCCAAAAGAGTTCTAAAGTTCAGGTGTCTGGGCCCCATTATTTATATCCCAAAATCCTTTGATCTCTTAGGCAGAGAGTGTCTGTGCCCAGCCAGAACCAGTTCTGCCTTCTCTGGTGTGATTTCCTGGCAGGAGGTGGAGACGGTATGGTCAGAGGCAGACCAGGCCCTTTGAGGTGCAAGGAAATCTCCCCCTTCCCCAATTGCAGCCCAGGTCTATTCAGCCCTTTCCTGACCCACCTAGACTATCTGGAGCCACTCCTGCTCCCCAGCCTTCTGTCATCCAAAAACCAGAAAGTGTTATTTTCAAACACAGAATGTAAAAATCACCTTCACTAAAAGATGTGTAGAAAAGCAGCCAATCTCTAACGAATAACAAGGCTGCCCGGCTCAAGACGCCTCTAATTCCCTTCAATAATAGTTACCAAAATAAAGAGGCAGGCGCTGGTAAACTGGAAGGCAAGAACAGGTTTATTACTCCAGAGGAGAACAGATCAACTTGGACACACAGAATGTCTTTGGGAGGTGTTCTAACAACTTATCCGCTGCTCAGTCTTTTATACACATTTCAGTCAGTTTATTGGTGGTCAAACATCCTTGGAATTCCTGCCTCCAGCAGGTTCCCACACAGACCCAGCAGCTGTCGTCACCCCCCCTACAAAATCTAACAGATGATTGCTATCTTGCAGCTGGACATTCCGACAGGATCTAAAATCAGACTTCTTTGTTAGTGCTACAAGTCCTGCCCTGTGGGGGCAATAAACTATGTCTGCAGGGGTCGGTTAGTGCCTGAGACCGGATTGAGCAGCCAGGTGCGGTCAGGGAGGGTATCAGGAGGCCTTGCTCATGTGCGGAGGATGAAAGGACAAATGGGTTTAGGGCGGGAAGTGGCTCCGGGGCTTTGTCACGAGGACAAGGTTTTACAACCCCAGTATGTTTGGTCATGCTTAGTCAGGGTGCTGGGGATGATTGCGAGGTCAGAGTAAATCATAGGTGACTAGCAAAGAATGAAATGGCTGCGATATCTAAAATGGTTGCTGCTTACGCGCACACAGAGGCCTTTGCTAAGCAAGATGGCGCTGGCAATGTTTGACGATCTTCACTTTGCTCTCAACAGTGGCTGTGGCGAACATAAATGAACGCCGCTTATGTATACTTAAGGTTTATCGATTTCCACAGTCCCCAGTTTTTATAGTAAGTTAGTTCATTTCTGTTCATATCTGTTGTGATGATGTACAAGTTGACATTATTATACACAAAAGCTAAGTATGCAGCGGCGGGCCCCAACAGCAACAGGTGGTCGAACAAACTCCTGAAGTGGGCCAGTAGTGAGAGCACACTGCGATACCAGCAGGCACGTAGGCAAAACAATGAGAGAGGGCTGGAAGCGGCGACGGCCTGGGAGGCACTAGTACAAGCACTGCGGGACTACGGGACACCGGATGACAGCGCAGAGTAGGCGAACACTTGCGACACGACCCTGGAACACGACGGGTGCATCAGGTACGATAACACACAATCACTCCTGTACGCATACACTGTGCGATTTCATTAACTGCACACACCAGTGACGAGGTTAGGGGAGGTGGAGAAGGGGGAGGGAGCGCTAGGGGGGAAAAAGGGGGAATTGTTTTTTGGAATTTAGATTGCAATGGAACATGGATGGTAAGAATTAAGGTAGTTCACGATATGACATATGGGGACTGAAATAGAAGAAGTACTATAATGTTTAATGTATGCCTTGTGAATAAAACCAATAAACTACGTTTAAAAAAAAAAAAAAAACTAAGTATGCAGTTGGGCTGTTCATTGCGGCCTTTGGTGGCCTATATGTTTTATGGGCAGATGAAAAAAATTCTGCTATCAGTACAAACAGTATCGTCAAATAACCTATGCAGTCAATGTTACAAGCAGGGAGACAGCGCATACAAAATGACGTTTGTCGTACCATACGTTTAGACCTGGCGATGAGCATAATTCTTAGATGATGCAGTAAATTTGTTCTAATACAAAAATGTTATCATACAAATTGTTCTGGTAGGATAAGGACCATTAAGTGCATTATTTGAGGTCTAGACTCCATGAGGATCCAAACTAATAAGCATGTTCATGAGGACAACTGGTATTCTACAAGTATTGTGATGCACAGTTTACTCCTTCTTCCATATTTCTATGTTACTTATTCATAATATGACACAGTGAATGCGATCGATGTAGGGTTTCAAAGGAAAATCTTTTTCTTTTCCAATTGGGGCATAATCAATACGAGGTGATTGGGAGAGAAATTCAACCTAATATAAGTGATGGTCAGGGAGCGTTAATGTTCAAAGACTCTTCTTTCCAGTGTCTTTTACAGTGAGCCATCACTGGTAGGCTCTCATTGTTCTCTTCTTTCCAGTGTCTTTTACAGTGAGCCATCACTGGTAGGCTCCCATTGTTTTCTTCTTTCGTTGGCACTGTTGAGCACCGGCGGCGGAGCTATGCGTCCAGCTCGGATCCAGATTCCACGTTGCAGTGCGAGGTTGTTCTTGCTCTGGGATCACAGTCCCTTTCGCCCTGTTCCCTAACTAATCTATCGCTGGCACCTTAGACAGGGTACCCGCACCCTATTCTTGATGCGTGAAGTCCATCCCTACTAACCCTATTCTATCTTCGTGCTGTGTGTCTTCATCAAGTCAATTACAAAAACCCCATATGAAAAAGGGGGTGTGTGTTTGGGGAGGTCAAGGGAAGAGAGGGTGGGGTGAGATCTGAAATGGACCAAGGGGGGGCAGAAATTTCACGCAAGTGAGCCCACCAATTAGGCTCAATGGGCTGGGACTTCAGGAACAGGTGGATCAACAGGCTGGGGGCTTCTGGGCAGCCCTTCTTTCTTTCATTTTCCTTGTTGGGGATGGTGCCTCGACCAGCATCTCTTTGCTCTGCAGCTCCACCGTGGTCGTGGTCATAGGTGTCTCATGATCTGCAGCCAGGCTGTGCCGTGCGTCCTACCCCTCTCTTCCGAAGACTGGAGGATATCTTTAATCTAGCAATGAGTATAAAACAATTTTTAGAGAGCTGGCAGGGGAAGACATTTACACAATTAAATTTCTCTCCCAACCCTAAGTAGCTGGGGAAACATTTATCGTTTACTCAAAAATGACGATAGCATGGATACTCTTAATCCTTATATCTGTGCATATTATTTACTCATGAACCATTACTGTTGTGCAGGTCTGCAAGCATTTCTATGAATTTCCACCATAATTTTTATCTTCGGTGTCCATTCCTTTTACGTTCTTGATTGTGGCAAGAAATCTAATATCTATCAATTATATAGTCTGTCAAATTCAAACCGGCTCCTCCGGCAGAGACTTGTCGTTATAAATTAAATCCTGTTGAGCTATATTTTCTTCATGGTCTACTAACTACAAAAAGTGTGATGTGCTATTATCATGGCCATACAGGTACCCTTCCTAGCTTTTGTTTACCATTAAGTACACAGGCTGAGCATTGTCCCATCCTGTCAATGTTCCTTACTTTTAGCTAAACATTTCGACTCAGTACCCATTCAGCAGGGCTTACTACAACATTCCTTTCAGTTTAGTTATTCACTTACTGTAAACCTTATTCTTATCTTTACATCATCTTTTACAACCTAATTACTTCACTTGCTAATGAAGGACTTGCGATGTCCCTACAACGTATTGTGCAATGTTTGTGGTAACATGAACGATGATGGTGATGCCATTGAGGCATCTCGAACAAAAGCCATCGACTTATAGCCCCCTTTTATGGGTCAGATTAGGGGACATCAGTGTACCCGTCCTTTCATTTTCAGCCAATTGAAATTCCACCATTTTACAGAAAGGAGGCATAATATGGTATTTTGTTCCTGACAATTTGTTCAAACACTGTCGTGTTGAGGCCAATTCAGATGTGTACTTGGGAGGTACAGTGTCTTAATTTATTAAAATGCGTATTAACCGCATTCTATGAAGTGAATTGCTAAGAGTGAGTCCACCCAGTTGTCTTATGGAATGGGTCCCAGTATGGTCATTCCTGGACAGCGTAGGTAGGCCCAAGAGAGACAGAGAGTGTGCGTGCACAACAATAGGCTATTCAGTACACGTACAACACAGAACAGTACAGAACGATTTATATATTAAACACACAAGCCAAGGGAAAACATAAATGCACAGTTTACATACACACAATACTGAATAGGACACGACAGTACATGCACCAAGCACAGAAACCGAAGACAAAGACGCAGGGTTAGTTTGGACAAAAGGACTTTTTCATGCATGTCGCGCATCTCATAGTTCATTTAATTTATTCGGGGGCCAGGCTCCTTCCTTCCCTCCTTCCTAACAGTTGATCATTTAATCAAATGACTTCTTTTGAAAATAATTGCTCCCTTTAATGATTGGACACTAGCCCATTCGTACTGATATTCACGGTGGGGTCCCCCAACATCTAGCAATGATGGTCCAAGTTGAGGTACAGGTGTAAAGGTGGGACGCCAGCCAGATGTGCAACGGTACAATTCTTATCTTTCTATGTGGATGGAAGAAGAAGGGGTAAATCTAAAACATGACAATATCTCTAACTTCTGGGTGGAGGAGGATTTGGATGAACCCCACCCGGGGGTACTCTTCACTTCTCTATTTGGTCAGTACATAAATCAACTCACTGGTGCGCATTACTTTGGTCTAAACAGGATAGAAAGTGTTCCTAGAAAAGGTCGCACACTTGGGATATCGGTTGGAGTCGGCTCGTTGTACTGCAATAATCCTTCAAGCCCCTGATGTAGACTACCCTCCCATTCACTGGCTTCAGAGAGACTCGTTTCTAAGTAAGGAATGTGCTATATTTAAAAAAAAAAAAATGCTATTCGTCTTTCGCATGTAGGCACCATGTTCAGGCCTATTTTTCGCATCCCATTGACCGCTCGATCAACACCTCAATCATACAAAAAGCGTTCTCATATCGACTCAGGCGCACATGACACATACGCATTCATACTATACAAATCAGGACGCATATGCATTCATACTATACAAATATTTCACGCCCCCAGAGATAGCCTCTGCATACAACGTACTATCTCACAGTACTAGCCTATTTTTCGTGTGGAATACAGTGCGCTAGGCCTTCTCCATTCTTCAGCTGAAACTCCGATGTAACCTAAAGAAAAAGAAAAGAGGGGGAGGGGGCAGCATTTAAAGCACATCAACGCGCGTGATAATGAAAATATTTTTACTTACCCTGTATCTGACTTATTTCTCGGGATGCAGTCCTCGGCATTGAAGCCCAGAAGAATTGTTAGTGAGGTAAAGATAACTAATGGTAGGACGCTCACTACATAGATCATTCGAGTGCGGTATTACGGACCGCGTGTGGGAAAAGGGTCAGATTTATTTATTTATTTATTTATTTTATGTAGTTTGTAGAGCGCGCAGCTACCCCCGAAGGGGTGTCCCGGCGCTAAAATCCTGAGCCTCCCAGGTGGAATAGGTAGAGAAGAGCAAGAAGAGCTGGAGAGCGATTCAGAGTCTGGAAAAGAGCCAGGTTTTGAGTTTGGCTCGGAAGAGGGATTCGGAAGAACAGAATCTCAGCTCAATTGGAAGGGAGTTCCACAGCTTGGCAGCAATGACACTGAACCCTCTGCCACCCATTCTAGATAATTTAAAACGGGGCGAGATCAGGAGGCGGAGGTCATTGGATCTCAAGGATCTAGTGGAGCGGGATATCGAGACACGTTTCTTCAGATAGTTAGGTCCGCAGTCGTTAACGGCTCGATAGGTGAGGGTGAGGACTTTGAACTGAATGCGGCTGGCCACTGGAAGCCAGTGGAGTTTCCTCCGATATGCAGAGACAGATTGGCGGAAGGGGATGTTGCCAATCAGTCTGGCTGCAGCATTCTGGATAATTTGCAGCCGGTCTACCAAGTACTGGGGGGCACCTGCATAGAGGCTGTTTGCATAGTCCAGGTGGGACGTGATGAGGGCTTGGCAAACAGTGCGGCGGGAATCCAGGGGGAGATAGGGCAGGATTTTTCTGATCATGCGCAACTTCAGGAAACAGGCAGAGGTAACTTTAGTAACCTGAGTTTTACATGACAGGGAGTCGTCAAACTGGAAACCCAGATTCCGAGCCGAGTGAACGGGGGATGGGGCAGGATCAAGCGCCGTGGGCCACCACCAAGAGGAGGGGATGGAGGCTCTCTGATTGAAAAACAGTACCTCCGTTTTGTCTGCATTCAGTCTGAGGTGATTGGCGGTCATCCAGATACTGATGTTGGTGAGACATTGGCGGAAGTTGGTGAATGCGGAGTCAGAGTGGTCCCCTGGGATGCCAGAGGTATAAGGCGAGGGGGTGATGGATCAATGCTTTCACTAAAGAAAACAATCTACAGTGGTCTGGGGCTGTTCCTACTCGCAGAGCAGGGAAACTATAGGAGGTGGCGAGTTTCATTGGGTGCATTCGTGTTTCCAACGGTATGCATTTTTGCTACACGGTTAGACCACTAACAGACTTGTCTAATGTCTGCATGGAGATCAGTTTTGCGGGCGGGTGGAGGACACAGCGCAGCTCTAGTTCGAAAACGCGGGGCACAGCTTTGCCAGAAAATCACAGATTCGTAATTGGCAAGGCTGGCAGACCTGTTCATGGGGTCCGTAAACACGGACTAGGCCATGCCTGAAATGTTTGTGTAACGCGTACCAATCTATAACACACAAAAGAAACTGTGCCTTTCTAAAACCGGTAATATGCATTTGTGCCTGACTGCTAAAATACAGTGCCTAGAAATGTTTTCCCATATATAATCTAAACAGATTACCGCTGCTTTAGGAGGTTACGAGTGGTTAAAACAGAGTAGGACTTTCCTGAAAATGCTCATTCCAATCACGCAACTTGTGTGAGGACATCAAACGCTAACATTTAAAACAAGCTTTCTTGCAATGTTTTTCGAGCCCTGGCTTTGGCATGCAGGCAAATAGGTTTAGAAAAGATTTTTCTCTCCTTTTTAGGTCGAGGACCATCACACTGCGTAGCAGTGGGCGGAGTCCGAAGATTTTATGTGTTTTAGTTAGGGGGCTTGAACCCGCCCCTCTTCTCCATTGCTTGGCTTAGTAAATGCTGGCCAGCCATTGGAGGAGAGGGGCATCACTCCCTTTAAGCCCCGTCTTTTTCGGATTCGGGGGCGTGTTTTTTGCGTTCTTTTTATCTGTGACGTCATCCGTCACTCAGCAAAAAACACGTCCCCGATTCAGAAAATTTCAGAGCTTTGCGGCCGCCATTTTTTTTTCTTGTTTCTCTCCTTCTCTGTAGCTCCCAGCAACCTCTAACGAAATGTTCAGTGCGTGGTGAATGCAGCCGGTGATCTGTGGGGAATCGTGCCGAGAGCTCGGGCTCGACGCCGGGCCCTCTCGGCCTCACACTCATTCTCTTTCTCCCTTCATTCTTCCTTGCCGTCTCTTATTTTCTTCGCTGGCCTTCAACACTTGTTTGGCCACTCTTTCCTCTGCATCTTTCCTCACCCACTTTTTCTTCTCCCCCCCCACCTCCCACTCCTAGTCTCTCTTAAATCTTTTCCTCTACCTGCGCTTGGCACCTTTGCCCTAGAGAGGCACCATGTCTGCCCGCCAGCGGCGCACGGCGCCTGCCTCCCGTCCCTTCTTTTTTCAATTCACACCAAGTATGCTGCACGAAAACAATCTGTAAGTTATCTCCGCTGGACGCAGGGTGTGATATATTTTCCCTGATGAGGAGCGCGGTATTTTTAATGCGTCACGTTAACAAAAACCAATTTTCATTTTTGAATACATAAAAGAAATAGCTAAGAAAATACTGCAAATGAAAATCTTATAAACTAAAGAGTGCGCCTTGATAAATGCGGCTTAAGAAAGTGCTACAATGCTAGAGAGGCAATGACTATACTAGAGGTACTGAGAAATGATTTTCCCACAAGCGTAAGATATGACAAAGACTGTATCTTCATTCTCTTTCTCCCTTCATTCTTCCGTGCCGTCTCTTATTTTCTTTGCTGGTCTTCAACACTTGTCTGGCCACTCTTTCCTCAGCATCTTTCCTCACCCACTTTTTCTTCTCCCCCCCGCCTCCCACTCCTAGTCTTTCTGAAATCTTTTCCTCTACCTGCGCTTGGCACCTTTGCCCTAGAGAGGCACCATGTCTGCCCGCCAGTGACGCCGGCGCCTGCCTCCCGTCCCTCCTTGTTTCAATTCACACCAAGTATGCTGCACGAAAACAATCTGTAAGTTATCCCCGCTGGACGCAAGGTGTGATATATTATCCCTGATGAGGAGCGCGGTATTTTTAATGCGTCACTTTAACAAAAAACAATTTTCGTTTTTGAATACATAAAAGAAATAGCTAAGAAAATACTGCAAATGAAAATCTTATAAACTAAAGTGTGCGCCTTGATAAATACGGCTTAAGAAAGTGCTACAATGCTAGAGAGGCAATGACTATACTAGAGGTACTGAGAAATGATTTTCCCACAAGCGTAAGATATGGCAAAGACTGTATCTTCATAAACATGGCTCAAAAGAGATTTTACATAAAAAGATTATTTAAAGACCATGTACAGTTATGGAGTGGCCATGAAGAGCTAACTTTACTCGTGATAGCCAGTTATAATTTTTAGGGATTTAATGGGCTAGTGAGAAGACTGCAGCAAAATGACATTGGAAAAAAGACTTATCTACAACAGTTCATGTCAAAAACATACATAAGAACGAGGCCAAGCAACACCCATGTCAATGTGAATTGTGAGCTACAAGGACAAGATGGACTTGCGACACCACGCACGGCTGGCCTTTGCCACAAAACCTGAAGGACTGCCTGAATAAATGACTGTCGCAAGGAATGATGGAGCTGACCGCGGTTTTCAATAATTAGCTATTAAGAAACCACAGCAGTGTAATCACAACTCTCGTTTAGAGCAGTGGCAGGGGGGGGAAATAGAAAGCTCATTAAAGGAGAGAAGCGTTCACCAGCCAGAAGGCACAACAAACTTTGGGAAAATCGTGTTAAAAATGTTTTTAAAACTGTGGAGCACACTCAGCAACAACGACGCACGCACAACACTGACAGGCCGAGTGGGCATGTGGAAATACTCTGGATGCTTGTGTGGCGCAGACTTTAGCTGTGTGTGTCTGTCCCCGATGAAGCCTGGATGAAGTATGGCTGGAGAAGAGAGCATCAGAATAAACATTTTCTATTATCCGATAGAGGCCTTCAGGTTATCTTGCTGCTTGTGTTGTCCTTAAAGGAGGTGATGGGGGGAGGGTCACAGGTGATTCACAGTACTGAGGACAAAAACCCCACAGTGGGGGTTCTAATTGTGAAAGGCAGTGTGCTTTACGGACCACTCTTTGCTTTAAAGAGAGACAATGCTTGCCCATTAACTCTGATATGTGAGACCCTACATCTACACTTTATGGAACAATTCTTTTCTTTCTGCCTACAACCTGCAGCCAGCAGCGTTGGCAAGTTTGGGAGAATGGTACACAGCTCTGAGCCAACAACCTGGAGGCCGGCAGGGCTATACGGACACATTGAACATCTAAAGAGGAAAGTCGAGGAAAAGAGAAGGAGCAAAAGAGTCTAGTAAAATAAAAGAACCTATCGAACCACCACCTCCACCCACCCTCTACTCCTCCGCACCACTGTACCCAGCGCCTCATATCCAGCAGAAATATATTCAGTGAGGGTCAAGATCTGGGCACCTTCTCATGCAAAGATCTAGGTGCCTTCATTGTCATCTCGGGGGAGCAAACGCAATATCTGCAAGTATTTCGGGCAGGTCACTACCAATAGGATCTTAATGAAAAGGGCCCATAACTCTAGATACAAAGCCACCCTGTTTTCAGACATCAGTGTTATACGCTCCATCGCCAGGGTAACCCATAATCAATGCAGCCATGTTACGTGGTCTGGGATTACCTCTGTTCCCCACCGCATGAGCAGTACTTGCCGCATGGCATTCAATGGTAGTGCCATTTGCCTGCCTCAAGTCGACCACAGGGGAAAGGTCAAGAGGCTGGGCAGCCATAAGATCGCGTATACAGGGAAGCGGGGTATAGTTGTGTCAAATGCACGGTCAAATTCATTCAGGACCTGGTCCCAATACCTGGCCAATTTAGGACAATGCCACAGGAGGTGAATGAATGAGCCTGTTTGACCACAGCCCCACTAGCATTTTTCAGAGTGCCCTTTATTCCAGATATGGATGCGTGTAGGTGTTAAGTACCAGTAAGAGGCAATTTTATAGGCCGGACATATTTTCCGATGTATTATGTACCCTATAGTAAATGTCACGCCATTCTTTGTTGGAGAGAGGCCGCCTAGGTCATTCTCCCAGCATAGTTGGCCCTTGGTCTTGGGGCAAGAGCCCCTATTGGAGAGGAGAACAAAATACAGGGGTCACCCATATAACCCATAGGCTTTTGGGTATGTAACAGGAAAAAACAACAACGTAAAGCCTACGGAACACTATTTCTTTTTTTGTTTGAAAGACTGGATACCATTAATTGTCCAGTCTTGGGACAGTCCTTCTCCAGACAATTTAATTGCAAAATTTTTACTTTAGAGTATCTCCAAAAAATAGCCAAACGCATAAAGCAATAAAAAACCAGTGTATAGTTCAACTTTCTCTTTTAATCAAACCACACTCGACCTCAATTACTGGTCTCTTGCTTTAAACAAAAAACTGTACACGATTTACATATATATATACAAAAAACACATATACTTTTAACTTGCATACATATATACACTTTTTTTGAGAACCAAACTCACGGTTCTAATGCCCCACTTATTTGAACAAGGATGTCAATGTATGATTTTTTCACATGACATTCCTACTCTTAAGATCACCAAAACAAGCCCAAAAGCAATGAAAAAAGGAGTGTATGAGGTTATACCACTTTTGACCTCTCTTAAAATAGCACTCTCTTGAATAATTATTTCCTTAACAGTGTTCAAGCAAATTTCTTGTTTTGGAGTCCTCCAATTATGTGTGTCGACGCGTTTCAGCCTTTGTTTATTCCAGGCCTCATCCCAATCCGGTAAGTAGCAAAGAGAGCTCTGTCTCTACATTCAGGGCGCCGAACGCGTTTCCTGCGTGTAAACATTAATGACGGACTACTTACCGGATTGGGATTCGTTACCGGAATGGAGGATTTGAGTGCTTGATAGAACACTCCTTGAGGCTCATTTTCCGTGGGGAGGTTAACCCTCAGTGAAGGACTTCAAGTTAATAGCCCGGATAAATGAAAATGTTTATGTAAGAAGGTGGAGCTCTGGCTACAGTAAATTCACATTTGAGTTCTAATATATTTGCCCTCGTAGTCCTGATGAGGCCTGGAATAAACAAAGGCTGAAACGCGTCGACACACATAATTGGAGGACTCCAAAACAAGAAATTTGCTTGAACACTGTTAAGGATTGGTGAGGTGGAGGAGGCGATTTGTGTTATCTCCACATTGCCGTGCCAGGATGAAGCCGGATTGATCGGGGTCGATCAGGCCTGATATGATAGGGTTTAGTCGCATAGCAAGAATGTCTGAAAAGAGTTTGGCGTCAATGTTGAGAAGGGAGATGAGCCTCTATGACCCACAGTCCTTAGGGTCTTTCAGTGGCTTAAGTTGCTTAAGAATCACCGAGATGGACACCTCCAGCATCGAGTCAGTCAGGGAACCGGAGTAAAAATAGAATTAAATAGCCTGGTCAACAGAGTGAAATGCTCTTGACAAAAGGTTTTATAAATAGGGCAGAGAAGCCATCTTGCCCTTGTGCCTTGGAGGGTTTGAGTCGGGCAATAGCAGCGACCACCTTCTCTACCCAAATAGTTTGGTCCAAATGGGACATACGTTCTGGAAGGATATATGTAAAGGGGACTCCCTGAAGATAGGTCTATATATACCTGTCAGGGCCATCTAAACTGGTGTATAAGATGCTATAGAAATCCTTAAAACCTCAGCTATTTCGGGGTCTGTGTGGACCTCATCCCCACAAGGTAATCAAACAGATCCCACGGAGCCGGAGACAGCTTTACCAGGAAGTCTGTGCACCAGCATGCTTCTGCAGCGGCCACTGCTTAAGTAAATTTATGTTTGAGTTGCAGCAGCGCATATTCCGCCTGGTCACGATCAAGGTGCTTTAGCAGAAGCCCCTGTCTTTCCAGATCCTGTCAAACTCTTGGGGCTGCCGTGCATTTGTGGATCGACTCCAACTCAGAGACCACATGCTCCAGCTGTTGGCTCTTTTCATAACGCACCCGATTCTCAGCAGCTGCAATAGCAATCAGTTCTCCCAGAAGGATGAGTGTTAGTGCCTCACACAATGAAGGGAGGCGGTCCCCTTCGAGGTCATTATTGCAGAGATAGTCCCCTAGCGCAGTGCATATCACCGCAATTGTGGAAGGGGATTAAAGCATGGTATCTCGCAGTCGCCAATGTGAAGAACAGGGCTAGGCAATGTTCAGCCGCAGAGTTACTGCTATTTGGCATGGTCCGACAGAGATCAGGGTTCTATGCTCTCCTCTCTGACACAGGCTGTGAGGGCCGGCAACGTGAGAAAGTGATCAATACGGGCATATGACTTGTGGGCCACAGAGTAAAAGGTGTAATCCCTCGAAGAAGGGTGGAGATGTCTCCATATATCATAAAGCACGCCGTCTGCCAACCACCTACTGCCGGCAGCTGAAAGGGATCCTGTTTGAGAGGAGCATTGGCTAGAGTGATCCAGCTCCGGCCATCTCCACGTTCAGGTCCCCCCCAATCAAAATGGCTGTATCAGGGGACGTGAGGGCAGTCACCAGCTCGTTGAGGATAAAGGGTTACTGTCACTCGTTAGGTGCATATATGTTAGCCAGGGTGAAAGTGATGGCACCCCACTGTATTCTAACCACAAGAACCCTTCCTTTTACTTCCGTTATTGTGGATATTAGCTTACCATGGAACTTCTGGGCAAGAAGAATAGCTATGCCGTTCTGAACAGGACCGGAGGACCAATACTGCTGGGGCAACCTGTGCAATTGCATATGGGGGTATCCTTGGCAAGCAAGTGGGTTTCCTGTAGCAGGCATATATCTGCGCCATATTGCTCCAGTACAGACTACATCACTGCATCATTCACTTGGCTATTTAAGCCCCAAACATTAAGGCTGACTATATGCAGTTCATGGGTCATGAGATGAGGACCTGTGTAGCCTAAGCGCGCCCTCTCCCCAGGGGACCTATAGACGGGCGCCAGGCGCGGAGCCCTATCAGGACAAAGTTGCAGGAGCCTAAGTAATGTTGTCCGTCTGGAGGAGAAAGAAGAAAAGAAGATAAGAAAGACCCCAGGGAAATACAAATCAATAACACAAGAAAGCTGAAGCTCGTCAATGTGGTATAACTGTTGTGAAGAATCTTCCAGACGCGGTCTCCAAAGATGCCAGGGAAGTTCCCCATAGGATGTGTAGTACCAGGTGAAGTTGGGCATCATGGAAGGTAGTTCCGTAGTACCTCGGTATCCCCAGAACCACTGCTTTGTCCTCCTTCAACCCTGCGACTGTGAGAAGATCCAGGTGGTTCCCTTCCACTTCAGGTCGCTTCCAAGAGGGTGGATTCCCCTGAAAGAGCCGGGAATACCGATTGTTGCTCTCTGCTCATGGTGTCTGGGTCCAGCTTTGCTCTAACGTGGGCTCTCTTTACATGTAGTCAGCATGACCTCTTCTGCCTTCTGTGGTCAGGGGAAATGGCCTGCCACTGTGTCTCTTGGGGATTATCAGTATTAAGCAAGGAGCAGGCTTCTCTGAGGGATCTTAGTTGGTATAGCTGTCCATCATGGCGGAAGATGATCCCGAAGGGATGTCCCCAAGAATACATTATGCCTGCCTTCCACAGATGGTCAGTACCCGGACGAAATTCTCGTCATTTTTGCACAGTGATCTGGGAGAGGTCCTGATATAGAACTGGAGTGTGGCCCTGGATTTAGAGCGGGTGCAAACCTCGGGCTTTCTTTAGAATGTCCTCTTTTTTTTTTAAATCATTGGAGCATACCAAGATGTCAGCAGGCGGGTTCTTTTCTGGTCTGGGGGGTCTTGGATGCGTATGTTGTTCCTGCAGGAACGATTTTCCAAATCTTCATTGTGGGCCTACAGGTCCACATGTTCTTTGAAATGCAGGACCTCTTGTTGCAGCCACTCTATCTCCTCCTGTCGGCTCGTTTCTCAATCCTCCATAGCCGCCACTTTATCTCCCACCTCTTCTAGGTCACAGCGAACCTCCCGAAGTTTTGCAGCAAGCTCTACCTTCATGGTTTGTAGGTCTCCTCTTAGAGATGCAAAAAGAGATTCCAGGAAGGACTTAGTGACAGGGCCCTCTCCATCGTCAGGGTCCACACTGTGCTCTCTAGCGTTCCAAGGTGGCTTATCATATGGGTCTGGGTCTGCTACCCCCGCTTCACAAACATGTCCTTAAGAGAGTGATCCATTTTAGCCCTGTTCACGAACATGGCACGGGCTGAAAGAGTGGCCAGTCAAGAGGGCTAATTTGACAGAGGGTTCAAGACCAGCGGCACGCTGAGCCAGCTGGAGTCTCCTTAGTGCAGGAGCTCAGGCTCGGTCCAGAGCAAGGCACCAGAGCGCAGGACCCTCCTTTCCAGACCTGCAAATGAGGCTTCAATGCCACAGAAATACAGGTTACCGCTCCTGGGATAGGCAGACCTGGGGAGGTCCATCAGCCGCTGCAAAGATTCCCGCCTGTCCGTCAGGGATCCTTCCCTCCAGTTCTCTCCTTGAACTCTCCGATGGGCCTTGTATTGGAAGCCCACCGCAGGTGCAATGTGGGGCAGGGGTCTTCACATCCTGCCTAGCCTACCTCATTGCTGAGTTCCTGGTCTCCACCATGGGTTCTCCCATTCTCCCACTCTCTCCGCAGTCCGTATAGCTCCTGCTTCACACTTCTTCCGCCGGGGACTAGGCATGGCGCAGTGCAGTGGGGGGAGAGCTGAGTCTTCACTAGAGCTCAGGGCCTACCAGGTCCGTTGGCCATGGAAGAGCCAGCCTGTTATCTCCTCTTCAGTGTCTCAAGACCCCTGCAGCACTCTGTGGGTTGCTCCTCTCCTCTCGGGGATGCCGGTAATGGCGGGCATTGGGGGAGGGGAGCCCCAGACCACCCGTTCCTCCCTCCCGGCATACGGGCTCCTCGTTTTGTGGCCCGAGGGCGGCCGCTTCATGGAAGGCTCCAGCGGGGCAGAACTCAAGCCGGGCCACACCTCGTTGCCAGACTCCCAGGGGTCAGCCGCATGCATAGGCCAGGGGAGCCCACAGTCCCCGGTTTTGCCCCGCTGGCACAGTCCGTCTGGGCCTAGCCACCGCTATACTGCCTCTCATGTACAATTGTAGAGCACCCAGGCACCTCGGAGGGACTTTATCCTCTTCTTCAAGCTACACTCCGTGTCAGGTCTGTCAGGGTGAGTGGGACTCCCGGCTGCCTGCTCCCCTGTCCAGCGCCCACGCTCCTCACCTTCTGGTGCACAGCAGGCCCAGTGGATGGAATGCTCCGCAGGGGGCTCCCGATATGTGCCGGCTTCTCTCTCCTGTCCCGTGGACAGCAACTGCCCAGCTCTGTTTTGCCACCCTCCGGGAGCAACCACAGGTAGAGCGAGGCCTCTGCCGCCGGCTGCCGCACCGGTCAACAGCCGCAGGCTCCTCTCTTGCTCTGCCGCACTCCCAGGAATTCAGCAGTTGCAGTCTCTGGCATGGGCTCCTCTCACACCCTGTTCTACCGCCTCAGGAAGCCATCATGGGCCGGGCGAGGCCTCGCCGCTGGCCCGCGTTTTGGCTGCCGACCGCCCCAAAGGCCTGCGGCCACTGGCTCCCACTCCTCTCCTAGCGCCTACGGTGGTTTCGGGGGCCTCAGGCCTCCGTTTCGGCTCAGTGCACACCCACCTCCATCTGCCAGGTGCGGAGCCCAAAGGGAACCCTCAATGAAGGGTTGGAGGACAGCATTGCGGTGCTAAGGTTGCGGCAGCCCGGAGACACCAAGAATCACGTCTTTTACGTCCGCCATCTTGGACACGCCCCGGCATCTACACTTGAAAGGCAAACAAGACAGAAATCCCAAATTGTCTTTATTTGCAATTGCATTTATATAGTGCTTAGTACGCATGTGATGGGTTAATAAGTGCTAAATAAGTATTGAAAAGGGAAAGGAGAGTTTTTAAAATGCATTGACCATCTGGCAGTCCAGACTTTTCTGTCAATAGGGGATTTGTGGTTTTGGTTCTAAAAGTGCCAAGAACTGACTAAAATATAAGAACATGCAAAAGGATGTTGGCAAAATATGGGTGGGTGGATGGATAGCAAAGAGGGCCAGTGGGTGGCAGTTCCAATCCTCTGGGTATACTGTTCCTGGCTGCCTATCGTTTTTTATTTGTGCAGTTTTATGTACAGCAAACCTGGACCAAAGGCATCAAGATGCTTTACATTAGCACCACATTACATTACACAAAATCTGATTTTTTTAGGCACAGGGAGATTAAGTAATTTGCCTAGGATCACAGGATGTTGAGCTGACGCAGGGATTCAGACCTCATTACCCAGTTCAAAAGTTGTCAGCTCAGGCCATTGGGCCACATCTCATCCGTTAGTAATGGTGTCAATGGCTGCTGGTGATCTTTGAAAGTGGGGAGTAGTAGTGCTAGAGATCGCGGGTCACCCGACCAATAATTTCGCCACTTCTGGCTTCGGGCCCATATACTTTACTTTATCATATACATTGATCAGATGACCACACAATCTACTACCAATAATTGTGAGTTCCCTTTCGATTATTTCCCGTGTACCCAACTTACCATCCACCGTTATGGGTACCTATGACCACGATGGTTCAGGGAGCTAGCTGTAAAAGGAAAGACAGCAAAATACAAAACCCAACTTATTGTACTTTATTTCATGAAATGACCGCGGACAACTGAGAAGTTTTAAAGGTTTATCTTAGATTTCAGATTCTGCAATCATACAGTTTATAGTAATGAGGCAATCTATATTCAGAATAACGAAGAGCACATAACCATATAGGAAGAGTATACAGGTAACCATCTAACCCTATAATGAGGGAAAATCCCGAAATAACGGAAATGAAATTCGAGGGAGGGTACTTAATGCTCGGAATATTATGCACGTATTAGGATTTTATCATTGGGTCATATTTCGAGAGAAAAGATACTAGGGAAAACTATATATCTATGGAAGGGTAGAAAATTTGCAAAACGCTATAATTCTAACGTTATTACTTCGATTCAGTATTTAAGAGAAATTTGTAAAACATATTTAATTCATAAACAGTATGGAAAGATTTATACTAAAAAGGCAGGGGAACATAGGAACATGCTATGAAATGCAAACTGTAAATGACTTTAATGAGATGCAATGATTTGCAGAGAAAAGCATGGAAAATTAACATATGCAAAGGGTATGTCTTTATTGAAGCAAAGACAGAAAAATAGAAAGGTGCAGTTTAAGAACTCAGAGCGATATTTACCTAGACTGGTGTGAAAACCAACCCTGGCCACGGGTCAGTTAAGGACAGGAAATACCCCAAGGAATAGCAGTCATCAATGGGACAGCAGGTGCAGTAGGGACACCCCAGGACAGGACAGGAAACCCAGATTAGGATCAGGACAGGACCACCAGGACACGACCAGCCCCCGCAGTTCGGAAGCAACGCCTGCGCTCCACCCTCTCTGCAGCTATCGATCAGAACCCCGATTGGGTCAGCGAACTCCCAGCAAAAGTGCTCCGCCAGCACTTAAGGTTTAGTAAAACCTTCAGAGTCTATGGTCAGATTTCGGACAGAGAGCTCCGCAGTACCTCTGTATCAAGTCACCTATTGAGTGCGTTGGGTCAGTGACAGGTCAGCTATTCAGACAGTCGGACAATTTCTCTAGCTAAACCTAGGCTAGATATACTGTTTTGGGACAGGGTACCACCCCCCAAATGTTGCAAAGTGTCAGAATCCCCAATTTGGATTAGTCCTAAGGTAGGATTTGGTTAACACACCAATCAGAACAGACTATTCTAAGGCCTACTTTGCATCCTAAGGTGCCGCCTAGCAAGATTTTGGGTTCCCACGAGAAGTCGCAGGGAATACAATGGAAAGAAATACAATGTATTCAAATAGGGTACAAGTTAGGCTTTCTCGCTGGGTGAAGGTGCATCTTCCCATGCATGCTCTGGCATCAACCTTCTTTGGCTTGGTTTCAATGCCACCGCACCATCGACTGATTCGGCGCAGTAGTGCCCTCCAAGATGGACTCCCCAACCCCATCACCCATCAGTGCCGAGGATACATGAAAAGTAAGCGAAAACAAATTAGTACATGGAAATAAACGAAGGCATTATATGTCATATTTCGTACTTCATGTTTATCATCATAAAAATATACTATGCAATTTAAATATTAGTGCAATATATAACGACACGAGAGCAACAGCACAAGCTTCACCACGTTAATACAGGGAAATGCCATCTTGTGGCTATTACGCATGCGCACCCTTTCCCTCCAAAACTATCTCTACGTGTAGTCACGTGAGTGTGACTGACGCATGCGCAGAAGAGGAAAGTCAAGCAGCGGCCATGTTAGGAACAAAAATTAATCGTATTAGTAAAACACATAAGCAAGCATCTCTATGATACCCACGCACATTCAAAATACATAAAATTAGTAAAACAAACACTTGAAGTTACGAGATTATAATAGATTTTCGAGGTTCTTGACTCGAGCAAGTCGCGATGCGAAATCTTGCTCTATCAATCCCCTCTTTGATGATATTTACTATCATCACAAAAAATGGAACCAGATGCCAACTTTCTTTCACACCTTGTACATTTCTATCTCATCCAACAGGCGATTCAGTTTCTCTTTCTCATTTTTGGTAGGGTGAGAATTTTTCACCTTTTTATAAATCTGATTATTCATTTCTTCCAATTCCAGCTCATCCGCACTCCGTTTCACTCCTCTCGCATTCACTTGGTATTTCTTTGTGTGTTTGCGACATTTGCAACAGACGAATATGAGAAATAGGATAAGACCTATCACTCCAATTGGCATCAGTACCTTAAGTAATAAGCTTTTACCTAAACTAGCAAACCAATGACCTACATTGGAGAGACCATCAACTAGTCTCTTCCAGGCACTGTCAACCTCGAGTGGTTTGAGTTCCTTTTCCAAATTAGTAATGTTTTTCACATATCTTTTGAGCTGTACGCTTTTGTCCGGAATGTAAGTGCAACAATGTTGCGCCTTCAGCATCCGGCAGACTCCGCCCTCTTTTGCTAATAAGGTGTCAAGAGCAAGTCTGTTCTGCAAAACAAATGATCTGATCGCAACCATTTCGGTATTGACCAGCAGAAATCCATGAGCTGTGTCAGTAGACAACACATCCACTATTGTGGACAATTTGCAAATTCTGTGAGTGTTCAGAACCACTCCCACTCCAGGTATCAGTGCACTAAAAATACTACCCATTATTTCACCTACGCTTTCTCTTTTGCTACGCACTAAGCCATTAGTGTTTTCACTGCTTCCAGCAATTTCATTCACATGGTATATTCTCGGGAAAACAATGCCAAAGTAGCAGCTTCCATACCAGTGATCCGGCAATTTGAAATAAGCCTTGTCTCCACATATATAATAAATTCCAGGAAACACAGGCTCTGACCCATTTTTGAATCCCCAACCTCCAATTACATTGTAATTGTGCTCACATTGACTGGAACCAATGAAAATGTTATTATAATAACTAGTCTTCTCACGATGAAGACAGAGTTTCCCTTTCTTTTCGAAATCCAGCAACAAAGCAGGCCCTGCCCCGCCATTTGAGGTGCTTTCCATGTTCTCAGCCCATTTAGGTGTTTTCTGCCTTTTGTCATTTGCCTTCCTTTGGAAACTCTCCCTTCTCTTCTCTGCCATGTTCAAAAATATCTTTTCTTGTTCATGTAATGAACAGGTCAAGTTGTCTCTGTGTGCTTCATTTAAATCTATTGTACCTATAGTCAGAAAGTATTCTCCCATATAACGTGTAACGTCACTTTTGGTATGTACAGGATCAGATTTCCACGTATAGGAAGTTCAGAAAAGATCACGTCATTGTTAGAGTAATAGTACTGTAACGGTCCTCTTTTGTAAAATAAGCTTGCTAAAATACTACAGGAGATTCCATAGGTCAGAGGTAGGTGATGATATGTCACGCCTTCAGCCACAGAAGTAGGTAGCTTCATGCAGACATAGCAATCTTCTATTTCCATAGTTTCTACATAATACACTAACAAGTTTGCGAAAACATTTAAGTGTGTCTGGTTTCTAACTCCGTGGTAATGTAGTCCTTCCTCATCTGATGCTTCTAAGTCTCGTTTTGTCTGTCTGAGTGCTTTTTCACGTCTTTCTACACTTCGTGTTGTCAGTTCTTCAGTGTCGGTAGTCTGGTTAGGGTCAATATTAGCATTTTTGCTTACCATAAAAGGAATGAAAACTGTTAATCCTATCCAAATTAATATTACTATAACTATACTACATATACACACCTTGCAGCATGTTTTGCAACAACTGCGGCTAGATCTACCACTCACGTTTGAATCAGACATTTTGGCTCAGAAGGAAATTTCAACCCCTCTTTGTGGCTTTTCCCAGGTATTTTTATTGCTGAGCAATTTCACGGCGGTTCTTCCTCTTCCTCTGCAGAGTAATCAGTAATCTGTTCTCCGTCGCTTTCGTCAGTAATATCAAGATCCTCAAAGTTTTCCAAGATTAAGTAGGTCCACTCCGGATCCTTGTATTTTTCGTTTTGTCTTTTTATTCTTTCACTCCTTCTCTTGGAGCTATCTTCAGGTATTTCTGCAATTCAGGGACTTCTTCTTATGTCTGCAAGTTTCTCTTGGACTGTTTTTATTCTTAATTTTAGTCTCTTAATATACCTTGGCTCAATGTGCTTCTTTTTCTTGAGTCTTTTAGCTGGCACTGTTATTTGGCTTTCTTCTAATGTCCTTTTATTTTCACTTGTTTGGGGCACTTCAATTTCTGCCTTCTCCCTTTCTGTCTGACTAGTCCCAGGTCTTGTATCTATTTCTTCTGCCTGGTTACTAAGCTGGCCTTGTTCCGGTATATTTTGCGTTTCGCTTTCAAATGTCTCTGTTTCTATGTCCTGAACATGTTCTCCTAGTTCTGCCTGATCCTGCTCGAGCACTTCGATCCCTTGATTTTCTTCTGCTCGAACTATTACACTATGTCTAGTCTGTCCCTTTTCGATATCAGGAGTCAGTGGAGGAGTATCGATCACTTGTTCTGTCCCTGTCTGACCTTCTTCTTCGTCCTCAGATTTGATGTGAATCTCAATGATCTGAGGGTCTTCGCCTGTGCCTTGCTCGACCTCTCTATTCCACTCTCTGTCTTCTCTTTTTCGCTCTCTTGTTCTGAGTGGATCTCCAGGAAGGTCGATTATGGGTATCCAATCCTCTGGCCAAATCCTCTGCAGCTCGTCATCAGCTACTTTCGGACCAACATCTGTGGGATCCTCGGCAGTACTGGTGCTTGGCCATACGTCATCGGCTATCTCTGGACCAACGCCTACAGGACCCTCAACGGGACTGGTGCTCGGCCGTCTGATATCAGCTACTTCAGGACCAACGTCTGTAGACCCCTCAGCTGGACAACCTTCGGCTCCAGGTTCCTCGTCGGGTATCACCTTCTGGGTATGGCTGGCATGGATCCACTTGGGCACGCCTGCACACTTCACAGCGGTCGTTGTTACCAGGATTACTTGGCGCTTTTTTCCCCACCTTGGCTCAAGGCAACTTGAACGAGTATGCTTCTTTATCTTAACCCAGTCACCAGGAACCAATTTGTGAACTGGGGTTGTCGGGTTGGCGACGGCGTCTGCCCCAATCTGACGAGAGATAGAACGCACTTGGTCACCCAGTTGCTTGCAGTATTCAAGTACCAAATCATCAGAAATGCTTAACAGTTTGTATCCTGGTACCCACGCTTGTCTCATCACTCTTCCCATCAATATCTCATGGGGGCTCAGGCCTGTTCTTTGATCTGGAATGCTTCTGAGTCCCATCAGAACAAGAGGCAAGGCATTTATCCAGTTCAAGCCAGTAGAATCACACATTTTTGCCAATCTATTTTTTATAGTGCCATTTATTTGTTCTACCACTCCAGAAGCCTCTGGATGATATGCACAGTGCAGCTTTTGTGTGATCCCAAATGCTTTGCAAAGCTGGGCCAAAATTTCATTCTGAAAATGTCCGCCTCTATCTGAGTCAATAAAGACTGGAACCCCGAATCTAGGTATCAATTCTTTTAGTAGGAGCTTAGCTATTGTTATGGCGTCATTCTGTGTGGCAGGGTAAGCTTCCACCCACTTTGAAAATAGGCAGACAATGACAAGGACATACCTTTTTCCCTCACAACGAGGCATGGTAATGTAATCAATTTGTATTCTCACAAAGGGACCCCCTGATCTCCCAATTTTCATCAGTTCAACTACTGTTCTTTTGCCAGCGTTGAACTGCTGACAGGTCAAGCACCTCTGGCAGAGAGACTCTGCTACCTTCCTGAATTTCTTGTTGTACCAAGTCTGTTGAAATACCAGAACCATGGCGTCCCTCCCAATGTGTGATCCCTCATGTATCAATCGAGCCATTGGGGCAAGCAGGTGTCTGGGTAACACAGGCATACCATTTGGGCCCACAATGACACCATCCTCACGTCTCGGTTTACAACCTTGTTCTTTCCATTTCTCTTTCTCTTCCCAGGGCGTCACATGCTGCCATTCTCTCACTTCATCCCATGTAGGCACTTCTTCAAACATTCTAAGTTGGCAGCTGTTTCCAACCCCACCCCGCCTGGGATTTATTCTCATTTGTTCCATAGCACATTGTTTTGCCACCCGATCAGCAAAATCATTTCCCAAAGATACAGGGTCAAGGCCCTTCTTATGAGCAACACATTTGACCACTGCCAATTCTTTTGGTAATTGGATTGCCTCTAAAAGGTCTTGGACAACTTTTCCATTCCGAATGGGGGTACCTGAAGAAGTCAGGAATTCTCTTTGTAGCCATAATTGGCCAAAGTCATGCACAACCCCGTAACAGTACTGACTATCAGTATACACTGTTACTTTTTTGTCTTTTCCCAATTTGCAAGCTCTTATCAGGGCGATCAATTCGGCTACTTGTGCAGACTTTACTCCAAATAGATAAGATGCTTCTTCAATTTTGTTTAACGTGACCACAGCATAGGCAGCACTTAGGCCTCCTAGTTCATGCCTTAGGCATGAACCATCCACGAACCATTCCTCATCATGTACAGGCAAAGGAGTTTCTTTAATGTCTGGGCGAGGTTTTGTACTGAACTCTGTCAGGTCAATGCAGTCATGCTCATTATCTCCCTTATCTTCCATTACCATTGAGTCAGGGAGTAGAGTGGCAGGGTTTAAAATGTTACATCGGGTAATAACTATATTTGCAGCACCCATGAGAATCCTCTCATATTTAGTCAGCCGACTAGGGGTGAGATACTGAGTTTTTGTACGAGTCAATAGGATCACAACTGCATGTGGAACATATACAGTTACAGGATGTCCCATAATAATAGACTCACTTTGTTCTAAACTGGTGCAAGTTGCAGCTACTGCTTTTAGACATCCAGGTAGTCCAGCAGCCACTGGATCCAAAGTGGCAGAAAAATATGCCACAGGCCTTCTGGTCAAACCATGCTCCTGGGTCAGGACTGACAATGCACAATTGTCACGAGTGTCACAGAATAAGCCAAACTCCTTGGAGTAGTCAGGCATTCCCAGAGCAGGGGCTGTACACAGGCAATTTCGCAACTGTGTGAAAGCTGTTAAGCTCTCGTCATTCCATTCAACTGGGTCCTTTGCTCCTTTCTTTGTCATTTGTAGCAAAGGCTTTGCAAGGACTGCGAATCCCACAATCCATTGCCTGCAGTAACCTACAACTCCGAGGAACATTCTGATTTCTTTCTGAGTACGGGGTAACTGCATATTTTGAATTATTCTGACTCTCTCTGAGGTGACTTTTCTGATACCTTTTTCTATCTGGTGTCCCAGATATTTCACTGATTTTGAACAGAACTGTAATTTCTCAGGGGCCACTTTATGTCCCTTTTCACTCATGTGATTCAGTAGGGCAATGGTGTCAACCACGCAATCCCTATGGCTTTTAGACGCCACCAATAGGTCGTCAATGTACTGTACCAAAACAGATTTTCCAGGTAAGACTAAAGTTTCAAGGCATTTTTTCAAGATCTGATTAAAGATAGAAGGGCTTTCTGTGTACCCCTGGGGGACCCTGTTCCAGACATACACGTTACTGTTGAAAGCAAATGAGAAAAGAAATTTGCTATCTGGATGCAATGGGATCGAAAAGAAAGCATGACATAGGTCTATCACAGTGAACCATTCAGCATCCATGGGGATCTGATACAGAATCACTGCTGGGTTCGGGACAATAGGGCAGCAAGGGACCACTATCTTGTTTACCTTTCTCAGGTCCTGCACTACTCTGTACTTGCCATTAGGCTTTTTGATGCCCATAATGGGTGAGTTGCACGGGCTACTCATTACTTCCTGTATGATGTTTGCTTCTAGCAATTTCTGTATTTCAATGGCAACACCTGCTCTCACTTCTGCACTCATTCTGTAAGGCTTGGTATTGGGGTATACTGCATTTTCCCTCATAGCTATTTGTATGGGGTCTATGTTTTTCATTAATCCCACATCTTTTCCTGTAAAGTCCCACACTTCTTGTTTCACTGTCTGCTGGAGTTCTTCAGGTAAGTCCTGTATAGTCATTCGTTTTATTTCTGAGTCAGGTCTAATTAACATTAGCTTGTAGATACCGTCTTCATCTGGGGTTTGAATTTCGACGCCCTTTGGTGTGCAAAAGATGGTACAATTCATTTTGCACAGCAAATCACGTCCCAGTAAATTTACCGGACTGATATCGCAGACAACAAATCTGTGCATTTGTTTAAAGTTTCCAATTGAGATCTCCATGGGTTCGGTAACAGGTGTACTAATCAATTTATTAGATACTCCTACTACTTGGATTGCTTCTCCCGAGAGGGGTAGGTTTGGAACGTCCACTGTTCTTACAGTAGAACGGGTAGCACCAGTGTCCAATAGAAAGGTGACATCATTTCCATCAACCTTTCCTTCAATGTATGGCCCTGACTGGTCTACCGGCAAAGAGGCGCCAAGTACGCACTCCTCGTCCTCCCCTCTCAGGCCCCGTCAGTATTGGTCATCACAGAAAAAGGTGTCGTTCAACAAATACTGCGAAGTTGCTGTATTTCTATCCTCAATGCCTCCCCAGATTTCTACATCATCACCCTGTGGTGACTTCCCTTTAAATATAGGTTTTGGCGCTCTGGGCACTTGAATCGTTTTTACCTGCTGCTGGGTCTTTCTTTGTTTTTCATTCTGCGTCTGTGGAATTAAATCAGGTGTTTGGGCATTATCAGACTGCAAATAGGGACACTCGTCTCTCCAATGTCCAATTTCTCCGCACTGGTGGCAGGGAAATTTCTTTTTCGCTTCCTCTCTACTCATTTTAGCTCTAGGTTTTCCTCCACCCCTACCCCCAGGGCCTTGGTTCTGAGTAGTTTTGTTTAACTTATTCAATTGCTTTTCCTGCTGTTCTGCGAGCTTTACTTGAGCCCACATCACCTTCTCCTTCAGGGCCTTTTTCTTTTCTGCCATTTCGTCCTCACAGTACTTTGCGTACCGTAGGACCTCATCCATCTTTTTGGTATGCCAACAGATTTTATTATCCTTTATCCACTGACAAATTTCGGGTCTTAAACCGTTTACAAACCTGTAAATGAAGTGGGTCATGTCCTTCATCTCGATGTTATCTATACCACTGTATGTTTTAAATACCTGCAACAGCCTTTCATAAAAGGAGTGCACTGTCTCGTCCCTTTCTTGCGTGGTTCTATCTATCTTGGTCCAATCAGTTTCCTTTGCAGGCACTTTTAATTTCAAATGTTGAATTACTTGTTCATACTTCCTCATCACTTCCTTCGATGGCTCCCCTGTTTTTTCATCTCTTGGGTATTCCTCACTAGGCCAGGCTATGGCTATTTTACACTCAGTCCACAGATCTACAGGGACCACTATGTCGAAGAACCCATCCAGGTCTTTCCATAGGCATTTCTGCACTTTTACGAATCTTTCTACCTGCCGGTACCAATCGACTGGCTTTTCTCGTAATTTTGGGAAGTCATTGGTAAAGGACACAATATCCTGTCGGGACCATAGAACGTGTACATACTTTCCACCTGGCACTTCGCGCATAGTGCATAACTGTTCTGGTTTGTCTGCTTCCTTTAGGACAAATTCGGGAGTTACTTGCTTAGACCTGGCCTCATCTTTCTTTCGAGCCCACCTGGCTTTCCACCTTTCTACATCTCCCCATTTCTGTAACACTGTCAATAGTTCCTTGACCTGCGCCTTTTTCCCTGACACATTCAGGTTTTCCAAATCTCTGTCTGAAAATTCTGCTCGGTATGGTTTCTGCAAGGGTTACGATTTTGAAATGTCTATTCCCATACTAGCAGCAGTGTCTGTCAATTTTTCATGAAGTACTCGGACATTGCGGGTAAGACTTTTGCACATAAACAACAGCTCTTCTTCAGAGTAGGTATTTAATCTGTCTAATCCTACGTTTCCTGCCATTAATTCTTCTATTTCTACTCTCAGTTTGTAGAGGTCTAAAGGTTTCGTTTGCGAAGTTTGTTTCTCCAATTCTTGACTCCATCTTTCAATTTCTTCAGGTGTAACCAAAGTGCCACTTCTAGTACCTGAAGTCGATTCCATTTGAATCTCCCTCACATTGAAAGGATTATGTCTTTTCTGCATTCTTTTCCCTGTATTTCTAATGGGCAGATCCATCAGTGAGACTTCAGATTCACACTCACTCGTCTGTTCATCTACAATTAAGGGTTCTGGTCTGGGCTGTGCTATGACGGGAGTAATGACAGGAGGTTTTGGACTTTCATGCCGATCCCCGTACAATGGAACCACGGGTCCGATTGTTACTGGGATTGTCAATGCTTCAGGACTGGTATTTAACTGGGAGATTTTCTGAATTATTTCAGCCCTTTGGTTTGCTAGAATTTCTCGCTCCTTTTCTTCCAGCAATCTCTCTACTGATTTGTCATGTAACACCTGTGGGGTCAGAGTGGGAGCATAACTCGGGGCAGTGGGATGAGTCTCACTAGGTCCTTCACCATAATTTGGTCTTGGGAACAAACTTCCTGTACCTAGGGATCTTCGTTCTTCCTCATACTGTGGCTGTAATAACGGCATTCCTGAACTTGAGGGTCTCATCTCGCCTCCGTAGGGAGGTCGAGAAGAAAAATCTCCTTCACGGGAATATCCTGTCTCCCCACTAGCTGACATTCTGGGGTAAATGTTTCTGGTATCCACTGGTCCTAAATTCTCAGTATAGGGAGGAATTTGGTACCCCCCTCCTATACTTGCGGACCTGATCTCTTCTTGTGGTGGAGGTCTCCTGGAAATATCTCCCGCACTTGAAGGTCGGTGTCCTTCATTATAAGGAGGCGGACTTCTCATACATATGTCATCTAATAATTCATCATCCGACTCTCCGATGGGTACCCAATGTTTAGATTTTTCCAACTGTTTCTTTCCCCCAGAAGGATCATCTGCTGGCATCATGGGAAACAATCCTTCTACAATCATATTCTGTCTCCACTGTTTCATCTTTTTGGCTCGGGCTTCCTGCTTCAATTTTGGATAAAATGTAGTTAACCCTTTATCCATTCGGGGCTTATCCCTTTCAAAAGCCTCAATTTCCCATTCCTCTAGTGCTTCATACTGCGTTAACCTAGGTCTGGGATGTAAGTCATTCATTCGGGTTCTAAGATTGAATAGAATCCTACTGTTAAAGGTACCCTCTAACGGAAAAGCCAATACTCCGTCATCCTTCGTGTATTCCACCCAATTCTCCAACCATACACATGTGTTGTACCCTTTATCGAACATCATGAAAGATGCGGGAGTGTTGGGTTGCGGTATGACAACACCTTCTCTAGTTTTAATCGGCTTGTCCTTTTTGAAATAATTCTTCACTTTGTTTACAAGAGATACTTTTCTCTTAGTTCCGTACATAATGTAGTTTTTAACGCCTTTCCACTGATCGTTCTCAAATCCCATATGCCGTGGATCAGGTCTGGTATGCGGTCTATACGAATGCCACATACGATTTTTACGAGTGACTTTGTTTACAAAACCACTTCCAATCCAAGTGCGTCTATTATTTTCGTGCGACCAATGAAATGCACGAGTTCAAATAATCTCGACCAATGGGTGCGCGGCCCTTTCGCGAGACAGTTCCCACGCTCCGGCGCTCGCCCCTCCTTTACAATTCCAGCTCCGCTACCAACCCGCTGTGTCTACCAATCCCAGCGCGGCACGGAGTGACATCAGAGCAGCTTCGCGACTGACTCCCTCCTTCACAAGGTAACGGAAACTTTCTTTCTTTCTAAAGTGCTTAGTGCTTGGTTATTTAACAACGAATACACATTCGCCACTGTGCTCAAGTGTCTAGACAGGAAAGAATTAGTTTCGCTGCAAGTAAACTACTTCCATTTACTTTTCACTCACTACGAGTAGATCTCTTCTGCCTACCCTTCACACTAGCATTGGGGCACCTGCTACTTCCCTAGACTCATCCACCTTTCCGGGATATATCCAAGTCTAAAGTTTCACCAGCGAGCCCTTTTGCTTTCACTCAAGCTCCGATGAACCTGCTACTCTTCCGGTGTGACCCTCACTAGGTTATGCCACAGTAGGAATTTTGCCAATGAACCTCGTTACTAACATTTATTCAATCATACATCCAGAAAAAAACCCTAGTTAGTGCCTCCAGTTCTGCCTAACCTGCACCAACTTTCCTTAAAAGCCAGTGACCTCAAAGCAAGTGGATTCTATTCACCACTCGCTAATCATTTCCCCGGGGATTCCTTAACAACATACAAGACGTTTTACGTACGAATGGATTAATACATATAACAGTATAATAACAAGAATAACAATTTTAAAACATTTCATAATTTTTCAAAGTAAACGATTTTCAAGCGAGTGATCAATTCTCTTGAAGCGTCTATTCTTATAGCAGCATCCGACTTAGTTAAACTAACTAGTCCTACCTAACCTTTAACTATTCCCTAACCATCCTCGATGCTACCAGAAAATTACTGCTAGAGATCGCGGGTCACCCGACCAATAATTTCGCCACTTCTGGCTTCGGGCCCATATACTTTACTTTATCATATACATTGATCAGATGACCACACAATCTACTACCAATAATTGTGAGTTCCCTTTCGATTATTTCCCGTGTACCCAACTTACCATCCACCGTTATGGGTACCTATGACCACGATGGGTCAGGGAGCTAGCTGTAAAAGGAAAGGCAGCAAAATACAAAACCCTACTTATTGTACTTTATTTCATGAAATGACCACGGACAACTGAGAAGTTTTAAAGGTTTATCTTAGATTTCAGATTCTGCAATCATACAGTTTATAGTAATGAGGCAATCTATATTCAGAATAACAAAGAGCACATAACCATATAGGAAGAGTATACAGGTAACCATCTAACCCTATAATGAGGGAAAATCCCGAAATAACGGAAATGAAATTCGAGGGAGGGTACTTAATGCTAGGAATATTATGCACGTATTAGGATTTTATCATTGGGTCATATTTCGAGAGAAAAGACACTAGGGAAACCTATATATCTATGGAAGGGTAGAAAATTTGCAACACGCTATAATTCTAACGTTATTACTTCGATTCAGTATTTAAGAGAAATTTGTAAAACATATTTAATTCATAAACAGTATGGAAAGATTTATACTAAAAAGGCAGGGGAACATAGGAACATGCTATGAAATGCAAACTGTAAATGACTTTAATGAGATGCAATGATTTGCAGAGAAAAGCATGGAAAATTAACATATGCAAAGGGTATGTCTTTATTGAAGCAAAGACAGAAAAATAGAAAGGTGCAGTTTAAGAACTCAGAGCGATATTTACCTAGACTGGTGTGAAAACCAACCCTGACCACGGGTCAGTTAAGGACAGGAAATACCCCAAGGAATAGCAGTCATCAATGGGACAGCAGGTGCAGTAGGGACACCCCAGGACAGGACAGGAAACCCAGATTAGGATCAGGACAGGACCACCAGGACACGACCAGCCCCCGCAGTTCGGAAGCAACGCCTGCGCTCCACCCTCTCTGCAGCTATCGATCAGAACCCCGATTGGGTCAGCGAACTCCCAGCAAAAGTGCTCCGCCAGCACTTAAGGTTTAGTAAAAACTTCAGAGTCTATGGTCAGATTTCGGACAGAGAGCTCCGCAGCACCTCTGTATCAAGTCACCTATTGAGTGCGTTGGGTCAGTGACAGGTCAGCTATTCAGACAAGTCGGACAATTTCTCTAGCTAAACCTAGGCTAGATATACTGTTTTGGGACAGGGTACCACCCCCCAAATGTTGCAAAGTGTCAGAATCCCCAATTTGGATTGGTCCTAAGGTAGGATTTGGTTAACACACCAATCAGAACAGACTATTCTAAGGCCTACTTTGCATCCTAAGGTGCCGCCTAGCAAGATTTTGGGCTCCCACGAGATGTCGCAGGGAATACAATGGAAAGAAATACAATGTATTCAAATAGGGTACAAGTTAGGCTTTCTCGCTGGGTGAAGGTGCATCTTCCCATGCATGCTCTGGCATCAACCTTCTTTGGCTTGGTTTCAATGCCACCGCACCATCGACTGATTCGGCGCAGTAGTGCCCTCCAAGATGGACTCCCCAGCCCCATCACCCATCAGTGCCGAGGATACATGAAAAGTAAGCGAAAACAAATTAGTACATGGAAATAAACGAAGGCATTATATGTCATATTTCGTACTTCATGTTTATCATCATAAAAATATACTATGCAATTTAAATATTAGTGCAATATATAACGACACGAGAGCAACAGCACAAGCTTCACCACGTTAATACAGGGAAATGCCATCTTGTGGCTATTACGCATGCGCACCCTTTCCCTCCAAAACTATCTCTACGTGTAGTCACGTGAGTGTGACTGACGCATGCCCAGAAGAGGAAAGTCAAGCAGCGGCCATGTTAGGAACAAAAATTAATCGTATTAGTAAAACACATAAGCAAGCATCTCTATGATACCCACGCACATTCAAAATACATAAAATTAGTAAAACAAACACTTGAAGTTACGAGATTATAATAGATTTTCGAGGTTCTTGACTCGAGCAAGTCGCGATGCGAAATCTTGCTCTATCAGTAGAGGGGTCGAAACGTCGATGCCCACATTCATCCTACCTGGACCACGAATCCCTAATTATAACGTGCCACACAAGAATTGTATTGTGTTTTCAAGAATCAATTATAACATTGGCATTGTACTATGAGAATGTGGCCAGGCATAAAAAAGACTGAGAAGTTTGGGTCAGTCTAATGAATACATTTTTGTAACCTTTTCTTGTATCACATTGTCTGAATTCTACTCACCTTCCAACACTAGAGCACTCCCTCTTTGTGCACGTTCTTTTTGGAGCAACCTCCCCCTTAGCCCCCAGTTCGTTTGAAATTGTCAAATTGCAGTAAAGCAAACACTGTTGCGCTCATTGTGATGAAATAAAACCTGTTGTAAATCAAATAATTTGTGGTTGTTGCATTTTGACTGTTTTGTATTAGGTACCATTAGCCAATAGGTTACAGGCTCAAAAATATTTTGTTGAATAATTTATCGTAGGTTGTGATTTGGTTCACCTACTAAATAAGGTCAAGGACCATTGTTTTCGGAGACACAATGCTGGCTGACACGCAATCAGCTGAAGCTTAATGCTTTAACAACTGAGTTCCTCCTAACCTCTCCCCAGAAAAAATCCCTAGACATGGACCAATGGCTGTCTCAGATTATTGCCTTGAAATGTAGACCTCACCTCGTGGATTCGGCATCCTCTCTGGGGATCATTTTAGATAAAAGCCTGAACATGCAGAAGCACATCAGTTCCCTCACCAAAGGAGCGAACTTCCAACTCAACACCCTCAGTAAACTCAAACCCCATCTTCCTGCTCCTGACCATAAGGTTGCAGTGCAAGCCCTAGTGATTTCAAAGCTGGACTATGGAAGTGCTACACTGTGTGGCTTGCCCAGAGTGAAGACGGCTCCTCTTAGGGTTGCCTTTAATACTTCTGCTAGGCTCATAACTGGCAAAAAAAAAGTCAGCCATATCTCTCCGGACCTGTTAGCCCTTAATTGGCTTCCTTATGAAGCCCGGATACATTTAAAAATCGCATGCATGGCACACAAAGCCATCCACTACCAGACTCCGCAATACCTTGCGCAGAAATTGGAGCCCTCATGTGGTTTGACATCCTCCAGAAGTGCCAGCGCCCTATTACTCAACCCACATAAATTCAAGAAAAAAAAGACCTACAATTGTGCCTTCTCTAGTATGGCTCCAAGGATCTGGAACTCCCTCTCCCCGAACTCAGGACAAATCCTTCCACGTTCCTCTTCAGGAAAGAAGCCAAAAGGCTCCTAATGAAGAAATTCTTACCTCAGTCTGGCCTCTCCACTTGATGCCGTGGCCTAACCGTCGATCCGCGGCCCGGCGGCCTGGACCATTTGAATGCTCGGTCTTTTCATGTCTGTGAATTTTCGCTTTGAATATTACGGCCTTGACATTTTATGACTCAGGAGAATGTTTGCTCACTTTTGACTGTGAAATTTTAGCTGTGCTTACCATGTTGGACATTTAAGGGTCATGAGGATGTTCGAACACCTCTGACTGTGTACATATCACTTCGTTTATTTTCTCCTGCTGTGATATTTTATGTATATGATTCCCTCTCTTTGGTTACTCTTGGTTGTTTACATGTGCCCTCTTGCCACATATATTGTAAAGCGCTCTGATACCCCCAGTGGTCATGTTCGCACTATATAAAACTTTATGAATAAAAATTTGGAACTTTAAATGCTGTATTTATACCCCGTAATCCCGCTGGCAACTGAATGATAATGCCCCTCACTTGAGTTTAGGGCTAGTGTGGCATACTTAATTTTTTACAGCGACTGTCGGCGCTGCATGCGTTGTGAGTACGGAGTTGTGTGTGCGCAGCTTGCAGATATCTTAGCATTACCTTAATCGCTCGGGCAACTGAATGATTATGCCCCTCAGGGCTAGGCTCCCTTACTTCTTATTTTTTCCTGCAAGTTCAATCAGCCCCCCCCGCTCAGTCTGGTGAGCTGTAGCGTGCACGCTGCCTACCAAACTCGACTCACTAGCAGGTTATTATAATTAATTAAGCAGACAGCTCTCTCCAGGCCGCAGCGCTTGACAGGCAGAGCTGAGGAGGCACTACTGAAATCCGTTAGTCTAACGCCAGATGTGAGGTACTTGGCAGGCCAGCGTTGTCCAGACATTCAATATGGTCAAAATCAGCCTCAGATTGGCACGACAGGCAATCGGCATCGTCCGATGGGCCTCTGGCTTAGGCCAGTTGAAGGGCTGGTTTTTTGGTCTACTAAAGACTTCACCCCTGGTAGACAGCATGAAAGGCTGTTGTTACAACCTTAACAAACATGATCCCATGCACATGAAGTCATGCCAGTTGGCTGATGTCAGAATGCCAATGGGCTGCTCTGCTCGGACTGTCACAGCATGAGGTGTGCCTGCTCTCTGCTCCCTCCAGGTGTGACAGAGGCCTCAAGGAGCTGCTGATGGGAAACCATTAGCTCTTACGTTTCAGGGGACTACAGCAGGGGAGAGGACTAGAGCATTGGGTGGTTGGGGTTTGTGAGGGCCAGTGAGGGAGCTCCTCAGTTTATTTTTGTCCTCCTCCACTCCTTGCAAGCAGGTGAGATGAATCACTCCCTGCTCTTCTTCTCTGTCTGCCAGAGAACAGTTACAGTCAACAGGGACAGGTTGTGGCCTTAGTTGACTTTGAAACTGGGAAACCAGATTCAAGTCTTAGCGTCAGTTTGACATCCTGTGATTCTAGGTAAATCACTTAATCTACATGAACCTAAAATAAGTTACATTACCCTGTGTAATGTTATCTGGTGCTCACGTAAAGCACTGCCTCTGGGCCTAATTCATGCTATATAAAATGCTATATAAAACTGCATGTATGGAAAGTGACACTTATTTTTGTTTCTTTTTGCATTTACACACTAGCATCATTCCCTTTTTCAGAACGTTCATGTGATGGTAGCCGCAAGTAAAACAAAAAAACACAGATGCACATTTCAACAGTCTCTGACGATTGCAGGGCTTCTATTAAGCGATACAAAAGGGGATGATGGACGGAGCGCTTGAACATATCAAACACTCAACCCCAGTCAACTGATCTGGGTTTAATCCATCACCATTCTTTAGTTCACTCAGCCACCCCAGTTCAGACATGGCTATATGCAAATCAGTCTGACCCTGTGCCTCATGGAAACAGTCCAGCCCGAACTGCCAAGCCATGTCTTCCCTGGACCGGAAACAAGCATCCTAGGACCGGTTTCGGATTCATAATCCTCATCAGCCAGGCTATCTTGAATCCAGTGGCCAAGTGAACAAGGGACTCACGTCTGAGCATACCCTGCCACACTTAGGGCGAACAAAGCGATACAAAAGGGGATGATGGAAGGGCTTCTATTAAGTACTGCAACAAATAAAATTAATATCATAAAAAGTGAGTGTAAAAAGCAGCTTAGGTATGTGCCATATCATGCTCCCCAGTGAACATTAATCAAAACATCCCCAGCATAACATATGGTTAAAAAACACAATTAAAAGAAATGTTTCTAGTATTTTTGATAATGCTATGCTTTTAAGGTATCATTTTTTCCAATGGAATGTTAATTTCCTATTTAAGTACTGGCCCTACAAGCTTTAAAATACTTTAATTACCACAAATGTTTGTCATCGTTTAGCTCCATTATCCTAACTAAGCAGTGTATTGCGAAAGGTTGCGATCTGCGAATGTGGGCCAATTTTTTGGGGGGCTGCCCGGGACAAATTGTGGCCCCAATCCAACCTTGGTCATAATACTTTACTTTGCGGCCCCCAGTGGAAGTGAAGGTCGCAGACTAGTCTTCCCCTGGGGAATTTGCTCAAAGACCGGAAGGACAAGGTGGGGGGTGGGATTAGAGGGGCAAGGGGAAGGGGCGGAATCTGGGAGAACTTATAAGGTGTTAGGAGAGGAGAAACATCCTCTTCTTAACACCTGAGCACCACCGAGGGGACATAGGAAAACTTTGTGGTCGGTAGGAGGGTAGTTGGGGCAGGGGCCAATTTGTCGATTGGCGAGGGGGTTTGTTTTGGAGCTGCGGTTTTTATGGTGGTGTGTGGGAAAGTTTTCTGGGGGCTGTGGGCTCTGGTGACCTGCTAGGGTCAGCTGTCTACGGTGCGGGCCGGTGGGAGGGGCTGCAGCCGGCGTGCTCATCGGGCGGGTGACGGGCCGGCCTGCGGGCATGTGCGGGGGTCAGTGTAGGTGTCACTGAGGTGTTGGGCCGTGTGGTCCTGCGCATTCTGGAAATATGGCAGCGACAAGTATGGTGGGGGCACTCGGTTTTTGGCGTCCGGCAGGCGTTTAGGCGGGCAGCAGGTCCTGTTGTGGCTTTTGCCGCCTACGGATGCACGCTGCCTTTGCCTTGCCGGGGGAAGGTAGGGCGGCCATGTGGCGTGCGCGGGCCGGTGCTTGGTGGGAGGCGGCCCCTTGGCGGGCGGGGCTCGCGGTGTAACTCGTTTGGTCGGGGGCTGGGCGCGCGTCTGGGAGAGGGGGCTGCGGCGGCTAACAGCGGGCTCAGGTGCAACTCCACCCGGTACTGGTAGCGAGCTGGGTACCTTGGAGGGAGGCGGGGGGACGCAGACAGGGTTCAGCTGCAGCATACATGGGCCTGGTTTCGGCAGAGGCGGGGGGAGGGGAGCTGCTGCACAGGTTTGGAATGTACGGGCCCCTACCGTGGACCCGCACCCCGTGGGTGGTGAGGCGGGGGGGCATGTGACGGGAGGCGGCGCGGGGGAGGGCCCAGGGGGCTGAAATGCAGATTCTTCTCATGCATACAGTGAATCCAATGGATATAAGTAGAAGTAGTGGATGATTTATTCCAGTTATGGTGAATGACACCACTGGAGTGCGTCTATGCTAGTTATTGCAGGGGCCTTGCTTTGGGGGTTGCTGCGTGGGAGGGCCATGGGATGCAGTCGGGGCACACAGGTGGCGTTTTTTGGGTCACCGAGTAGGGAAGAGGGACCGCCAGCACGGCGCGTGGCCCGGTGGTGCTCGGGCCTCACCTGGTTGGAGCGACCTGGTTGGGGGGGGGGGGGAACCAGGACCGGTATTGTGCCGGCAGTAAAGGGGATGTAAGCGGGGTGCACAACGGCCTCAGGACGCTGGCTGGAATCAGTAGGGGGGTCCGCGGCGGCCGGCCCCTCCATCACGGGATCGCGCAGCACAAACATTTCAGCGTTATGGAATTTTTTCGGAAGTTACGACCACAGTGTGACAGTTGACATGCGGCATGGAGGTCTGCGGATGAGTAGGGGGTTTGTGGACATGGATGTGGTGGGATGCCGTAGGAGTAGGGAGTGGGTTTGTGGAATGGAAGACGCAGTGCAAATGGGATGGCAGTTGAGTGGGGTCGCCAAGGAGGGCGGGGGTGGGGGGTTCCAGGTAAATGGACTGTTTTGTTGTTGCTCCAGTACGGCTGCAGACAAGTGCGGGGGGACGACGACGACGGGGAACACCAGCACCTGAGCAGGAGAAGGAGGTCCTGGACGGACTCTGAGGTACGGGTCTATGGATGGGGCCAGGGGGGAGCTGCACGGACGGAGGGTCTATGGCTGGTAGGCCGGGGTGCACTGGGCTGTGATGGATGAGGGGGATGCAGGTGCTGCTACGGCAGGCTGCTGGAGAACTGTTTGGGGTCGAGTGACGGGTAGGCATGGGACTGGACAAGGGACTGAAGGGAGCACACCGGTTGCTGGATTAGAATGTTAGGTAATGGTGTTTATCAGTTCAGCATGGTTGGAATTCTTTGCCAAGGGTCACAGGGCATTCTCAGAGCGAGAGGAGCGCTTGGGAGCCTGAAGTGCCGGCTGCCACGCAAGCGGTTATGGGTAGAATAAGTGACACGCACTGTATGGGCCTTGCCTGCAGCTGAGGCATGCTGACAAATTGGGTGCCATTAGGCTGGGTTGACTTACAAAGTAGAGATTTGGATAATCCACTGACGTGCAGGGGATCGTCGGGGCTAGGAAGTCCATCTCGGTTATTTGAGGCCATGGGTCCATGGCGCTCGATGTCATATGTGAGAAAGCCGGGATTCTGGCGCCGATGCAGGAATTATTCTGACGGGGTGGGGGTCCTCTGGGGGGATGTTTGCACGGGCCCAAGGATGCCAGAGCGGGATTAGGCGGCTGCTATGGGGGCCCACCCCGGGGGGGGCAGGGGACATGTATGGCTGACACAAATGCCGCAGGTGCTGAAGACGGGCGTTAGAGTGGTACAGCTTGAAGTTTGCACTGTAGTGCGAGACGGGTTTATGACTGTTCCCCTTTTATTTATTTATTTAAGTACAGTTTTATATAGCGGTGGCTGAACCCGTGGGTATCAGAGCACTCTACACACACGCTGTAACGAACAGGGGTGGCTGGGGGTGTGAAGCGCGTGGGGCTCTGTGGGGCCTGGGGTGCAGGCGGCTTTACAGCATGTCGGGTCTGAGAGTGCTACACATGGGAGGGGGGTTTAGGCAGGGTGTCCAGCAGGGGATTTTTTCATGGGCGCGCAGAGTGCGAGGCCGAATGGTGCAGCAGGAGGAGTGTACGTGGCAGGGTATGTGTAGGGATGGTTTTGGGATGTGTGGTGCGGGGAGATTGCGCGCGGAGCAGTGGCCCAAAGACTCTGGCACTATGCTATTCTCAAGAGTTAAAGGGGACCTGGGAGTTTGTTAGTTTACGCCTGGAGGTGGGTTGCTGTGGTCAACGTGGAGCAGCGGATGAATGGGCGATGTCTAGGGTGACTGGCGTGCTTTGGGGTACATAATGGGACACCTGATTCTCAAGCAGGGCGACTTTGGCTCTTTGAGGCGCGTTGTGAGGATGGTGTGTCTGGGTGCCTGGCATTGTCATGGGTTTTTTGTGGTTACGGTTGAGGGCAGTCTTCAAGGGCACCGAGATTATTGGCTTGAGATTGAAGGGGTAGGGCTGAGGGTGTCGTCTTTTCCAAAGGTGGAAGGTGGGATTTCAGTTCTGCAGGTCGTTCTAGGCTTCATGCGGAGGCCTGGCTGTTTGGGTGGGGCTGGCTATGGTGGCACACGGTTTTGTGTTATGGGGGCTGTCGCAGCGGTGGCAGATGGAGGGCCCTGGGGGGGGAGCGGCTGCAGGTTCAGGGCTACTGGTGTACGACAAGGTGTTTCTGTGACGACATGGCAACTGGACACTTGCCGAACAGGGGCTAAGGGAAAAGTGATGCACTTCATGTAGGACTAATTATTCTTTTTGACTACAGGAGTTGGGAGTGGAGCAGGACCCCAGGTGGTCGCCCGGCGGGGGTTGCCTCTTCTCCTGGGCATGAACCAACGGAGGAGGCGAACTAGCCAGTTTGCACAAGGGCTGTGCAATGATGAGGGAATATGCGGGACGTATGTGGGGGTTTGTGGCCTGGACGGTTGACAATGTGTTATGAGAAATAAGGAGTTGACCCGATCTGAGGATACAGGTGGGAGACAGACGTATGCTGGGATATCGTGGGTATGGCTTTATACTATGATGCATGGAGGAGGACATGGTGCAATGAAGTGGATAATGGGGGCGATTTTGGTCACTGGGATGACTTGGGGCCTTGCAGCAGAGTGAGTCGAGGGGGGGGGGGTATTGACGGACACAGGTACAGGTGAGGGGAGAGGAGAGGGATTGCGCAGGGATGGGGGGCACCTGCATGGACAAGGATCGACCCGTCCACAAACGTTACTGGTTCCTCTGGGTGCAGGTACTGTGGTGGATGGTCGTTCACCGCGAGGGGGACTCTTGTCACAAGCGAAGTTTTGGCCCAAATATTCTGAGCGGTTTACATGGGATGCAAGCAGAGGGGTGGACTGGTCGTTCAACGTGAGGGGGGCACTTGTCACAAACAAAGTTTTGGTCCCATCAAATTTTATCTGTTTAAAATGGTGGCGAGCAAAAAGGTGGATGGTAGTCCATCGTGAAGAGGACACTTGGCACGAACAAGGTTTTGGCCCCAGAATCCTATCTGTCTACACTGAAGGCAAGCAAAAGGGTGGATCGTCGTTCAACAAGGAAGGGGTGCTCGTTGCAAGTAAAGTTTGGGCCCAAAAATCTTCTGGTTGCACGCAAAAGGGTGGATGGTCGTTCACCCAAAGGGGGCAATTGGCACAGAATAGGTTTTGGCCCAAGAATCCTGTCTGTCTACATGGGATGCAAGCAAGAGGGTGGATGGTCATTCACCGAGGAGGAGGTGCTGTCCCAAGCAGAGTTTGTCACAAATAAAAACTTCTCTGTTACACTGAATGCAAGCAAAGGGTGGATGGTCGTTCACCGCGAGGGGGGAACTTGTCACAAACGAAGTTTCGGTCCCATCAAATCCTATGTTTACAATGCAATGTGCTCTGTAAATCTGGGTAAAGACACAGGTGGTGGATGGTCGTTCACCGAACGGGGGGGGGGCTCCAGTCACTGACAAAGTTTGGCCCGACAAAGGTTTTGGTTACATGGGTTACAAGCAAAAGTGGGCATGGTCTTTCACTGAGAGGGGGGGGCAATTTTCCCAGACATGGGATTGCCTCGGATATGTTATTTGTTGGCGCGAGACGCATGTTGAAGTGGTGGCTGGTAGGCCACTGGATGCTACAAGGTGGCGGATGCATTCGCTGACAGGAACTTGGGGTTCAAGTGGTGCTGGGCAGGTTAGCACCTTTCGATACTGACGGTTGTCCCATCAACGGTGAATTATATAGAACATACGTTTGAGTGGTGGGTTGGTCGTCCACCGGGTGCCGTGGGGTCGACGGATAGGAGGCAAAAGGTGCCTGGGAGCGGGGGGGGGGGGGTGGGGAAGTGAAGAAGTGAACCGCCCTATGGGGGTTCCCTGGTTAGCGGTACTTTGGAGGGGTGGTGAGTCACCTACGGGCGGATCCACCCCTCGGGGAGGGAGAACGGTACACGGGTGACTGATAGCGGGGCACCAGAGGCAATGAAGGGAATTCAACAGAGGATGCTCGGAGGGCAAGTGAAGGTGAGAATGGGGAGAGGAAGGAGGTCACCGAGTGAATGGGGAAGAGTCAAACAGGTGAGATGGTTTTGAGAAGGAGGAATGGAGAATGAGTCGGTATGGGGTGGGGAAAGTATATTTATTACATTTATGTACTATGTAATAAAGTCTAAAGGATTGCAACCGTGTCCTAATAAAATGGCCTTTTACGCTTCAAGTAACAGCGTGGAGTGTGGTACTTGCGCGATTCGGCCCCCAGGGGAAGTGAAGGTCGCAGACCAGTCTTCCCCAGGGCATGAATGTGTTAGTATGATGTGATTGATTGTGTGATAACAGGGGGACATGAATTTGTATAAATTGTTTTTCTTGTGTATATAGTTATTGTCATCTTATACTTTTTTTCATTGTATGAACCATGATACTATTTATGAATTGGAATATATGTGATAAAATGTCTTTTATGAATTGAAATGCTATGTAAAAAATATAAAAACTTGAAAGCAATGCTTAATAGAAAATAAAAAGTTGCATATATTTTTCGAAGAAAATAAAAAAGTTTGTTGTGTGTCTGTCACCTAGGTTATATCAAGAGTGGGATGTATACCTATATTGAAAAATTGTGGCCATTGAGGGAACACTTTTCTCATTGTCTTGCACGATGTGTCACACGATCGACCCATTCCCTTTCTACCTTCCATGGTTCGCCCATTTGATCTTCGACGGCGCCCTTCTCTGTCCAGAAACAGAAAGAAGCTGTATAAAATTAAAATAAAAAACTGTCTGATTTTACTGACTCTAAACACAATAAAACTAGGGTTAAAATATATACTTGATAAAATGTAGAGGTTTTTCTTTCGTATGAAAGAAATAAGAAAGCTTCCCAATAAAAGTGATGAGTACACGCTACCATGAAGGGCGGATTCAAAGATGCTATTGTGTAGTAGTTGAAGGAGGCGGCTTCATTCCATGTGTGAAGCGAGGCTCGGAGCTGCAGTAAATGTATCGGGGCATAAGAGGAGCGATCACAGAGACGTACAAATGTCATGGAACATCAAATACGACGGAATGCGAACTATGGAATAACGAACTATCGACTAATCTCAAGAATACGGACTACCGCCCCCCCCCCTCTTCCTTCCTTCTTTTTCCTCCTTCGCCTACTCTCTTCTTTCTTCTTTCACTCATGTATAAGCCTTGTCCATGTATGTAAATATATATTTTTTATATACAATAAAGAATTTCGGAAATAAAAAAAAAAATGTATCGTGCTCCAGCCTGTAACTCCTTTCATTGGCATGTACGTCACTTTAACAGTAAAAAAATATATTATACTATGAGGTACTGGCAGGTGGCACGCCCTGGCCTGAGTGTTAAGATTGAGCTGTACCCGTAATTGCAAGTTGTGTGACATATATATACATAGAGAGCTCCATAGAGCGAAGTGAACGGAAGTAACCTCTACGCTCAGCCGTTCAGGGCGTCCCTTCAGACAAACAGACTGACAGCCGTTTCAGCACCGGCTTCCGCATCACCCCTCCCACTTCAGGCGCGAGCCCGCCCAATACGCGTGACGCTCAGACATGGGGCGTAGCTGAGAGAAGCTGGATGCGTACTACCTGCGGGTTACACAGAGAAGGGGGCGTTCCCAAAGTCGCACGAGACGAAAGGGCGTGGCCCCAGCATGCCGTCTCCCACCCCGTTCTATTGACATGCTTGTCCTCCCTCCTACACTGCATGGTTTTGCTGGCTCCTCCTTCCCTCGCACCATTCAGCATCACCTCACTTTGGCCGCGCCCCTTCCAGTATCCTATGGCGCACGCCCACGCCCCGCCTCACGGTACCAACCAATGACAGGGAACCTTTTGCACCACTGCCTTGACAGTTAACACGCCCGCCTGGCTCGGGAACCAATGGCAGGCCGTGTCCGAGCTGGTGTCCCGGAAGGGTCAGGAGGGAATGTACTGAACCTGAATTAAAAACACCGGCCCAAACTGTTAGAGGTGCCGGGCTAGAGATGTACCTGAGCCGGCGGCAGATAGCTGGGTGCAGGAGATAGGAACAACAACTATCTTGTCACGTGGTTCCTGTTAGCAGGTGAGCGGGCCTCATTGGAAAGGGAGAAGGGCATGTGGTCTTAAGGCGATAGGAAAGGGGCGAGGGATATAGGCAGGTGTAGGGGATGTGTCCTTTGCAGCAGTGGGTTCAGATGCACCCGGTGCGCATCTGCGTGTCCATCATCTGTTCCTCAAGTCCGTGTGTTATCTTCCAGGGCTGCTCATCTTGTCGGTTCTCCATGGCTACCTGTCATCTTGTCCGTATTTTTTCAGGAGTAGGGGGTGGACAAATGGCTCTGTGTTGCTGGGACACCCATTTTCTATTCCTAGATTTTACGTTTCCATATCAGTGCATTCTGTGAGTTGTAATCTTAGTTTATTTTAGGTGAGACAATTGAACCACCACTCTTGATAACAGTGATATGTAACAAAAAAAGTATAGGAGTGGAAAAGTATTGTCCCGCTAACATGGAACCATCATTTACCACTGGCATTTTCTGTCCATCACGTCTGTCATTTGCCCCATGCCTATAATGCACTTTGTCAATTATCTACTTATATGTAGGGTATCGAACATAAATGAGTGTTTACTATTTGTAGAGCGCTTGTTCGCCTTTTGAGTTTCTTGATGCTGCGTATAACATGTTTTTTGTTAGTGAACTCAGTGTTACTTATTTAATCGACCTCAGGTGGAATGAATGTCTGGTGTATTCACTAGGATTCAATTTTGTGACCATGGCTTCAAAACAGGTCCCTGCGAAGGAGGCGTTAGTCTACTGAGGCTTTATGCTCCACCGAGTTCAGATTATGTGTGTTAAGATCATGCCTGGATTCTATGTCCGTCATCAACCTAGATGACTGCTCTTCAAATATATTTTCTGCTCACTATGTCCATCATCGGCATTCATCTGCCCAAACTTTAATTATTGGGTTGATGTCATAAACCAGAGGTCTTCAAACTTTTTTGCACCGAGCCTTCTCTACTAAGCAAAATGTTTTGATGTCGGGCCCCCCTCCAAAACTTTATGGCAAAGATTTGGGGAGTTGGAGGGGAATGGCTGATTTTAGGAGGCAGGGATTAGAGACGATTTTAGGGGTGCTTCTCTGTAGCTCACAATCCATGCTAAATGTAAGACTTATTAAAGAGCAAATGCATCAAACGAAATACAGAATTAACCAAAAGAAACTACTCCCCATAAACGAGGTGCTGTGAGCGGCTTACAATGCAGGGCGCCTAATGCAACTGCAGTTGCTGCACTATTGATAGCTGCCGCACTGTTGATAGCTGCCGCACTGTTGATAGCTGCCGCACTGTTGATAGCTGCCGCACTGTTGATAGCTCCCGCACTGTTGATAGCTCCCGCACTGTTGATAGCTCCCGCGACTGTTGATAGCTGCCACACTACTGATAGCTACTGCATTCATGATAGTTGTGGCCCTGAGATGCAGACTCTCTCCTGTTTTTGTTTCACCCCATCCAGACCATCACTTGAATCAGACTGACATTTTTTTTAAAGGAAGAAGCCCACCCCTCCCTTTCGCAGCAGGGGTGCCCTCTGTTGTAATGCTAAATAGTGATTCCCCATGCCTCAGTTTTAAAGTAAAACATTCATACTTGTGTTGCAGTGGGCCCCTAACACCTCTGGGTCCCACTGCACCTGCTTCGCTAATGATAGCCTCGGCCTTGAAAAGCAGACGTCCGCCATCCCACTCATATACTTGATGCCCAAACCAAGGTGAGACTGCTACAGGTTTCCCTTCCCTTGGGTAATTGCTCCAAGCAGCACCGGCACAGTAAGCATGCACTTGTCCCCTAATGCAACAAAGGAAGGATTGTAAAACAGCTGTGACTGTGCAGCTGCAGGACCAATGATACTCCTAGCTTTGCGAAGCAGGCTGTCTACTCTGCCCATTGCCTGAGGCCGCCACTCCTAGGCCTGATGCCCAATTCTGACGGTTTGTGTTAAAAAAAAAAAATACACTTCGAGATCTCCCGCCCCCCCTCTATTGCTTGGACCTTGTTCCATGAGCAGCAAGAATAGCATCGACCCTAATGCTACCAAAGAAAATGTTCCGGATGCCCCTTTACCTAGTATGGCAGACTGGAGGGGTTCCTGTGATGTGAACCAGAGAGAGGGATAAAGTGTTAAAGAAACCTGCCTTCTTACCAAGAATGCCTGCTAACTGAAAGAAATGTAATTGTGCTCAATTGGTTAATCCTTAGATAGAAAGGTGACTTTGAAGGCAGTATAGACTTTAATTGATGCAGTCACGTGAAGCTTCCTGATGAAAAATATTAATTCTTTTTGAGAGGTAAAATTAAGGTCGTATCAGCACAGCTCTGTAGCATGTCCTTTTAATGGACACTCCCCAAAAATGTTTGCCCTAGATAAGGGCTGATTACTTATTACAAAAGTTTGTATTTTTAAAGCTCTTGTTTTATCTTAAACACTACGCGGCCCATTAGGATGGTGGGCGGATTGCCGCCGCCAGGCTGGCGGTAGCCACCGCCAGCGTGGCGGGGGCAATCCGCCCGCCATCTGCACCTGAATCCCCCCCCGCCATATTAGGATGGCGGGGGGGACCGCGGCAGACGGAAAGACCGTCCACCGCTTTTCCGCCAGGCGGAAAAGGTTTAATATGGTGGCGGTGTCTAATAGACACCGCCAGCCATACTATGATGGGCTTGTGTAGATGCCTTTCCGAGGCGGAGATGCCGCCACGGAAAGGCATGCGGTCTTCACTCTGGGGGCCCCCTGCGGGCCCCCAGAGTGAAGGAGAGGTGGGGGGTGCACACGGGGGGGTTCCTGTGGTACCCCCCTTCATTTGCATAAACAAAGCGGCAGGCACCGGGCGGTCCCTGCCACTTTGTCTATGCAAATGCATTAATGCATTTTTAGCATTGTGGCGGGCGGTGCAGAGAGCACCGCCCGCCACAATGTTAAAAATGCAGTATGTGCCCACCACTGTGGCGGGCACATCCTAATACCCCCCACGGGACAGCCTATTTTGTGGCAGCCTATTTTATACTGTGTAATACAATTTTAAAATAATAATGTCAACATGCTTTTTGTCACAGGCTCAGACCTCATAGTACTATAAATAAACAAGTTACTATTCCTCACTGTAGCAATCAGGATTTAATTCTGTGAGTCTCTGATCACATAGACAAGTGCAGTGATCACATTAACCCAATGAGCTTTTATCACTTAAAGGAATACATTTTCCATCTATTAGTTAAACTTGCATTTATTTTTCATTTTAGGTGTGTGCCTGTTATTATATATTCAGTAAACTGAAGGTGAAACCAACAACAAAAGGCAAAATATTTTGTTCTTTTAAGCCACCTTTTTGGCCCCAACTCCACACTTACTGCCTCTGCCCCCATGCCAGTAGGTATTATAGTCTCCATATTTTGTTTTATTGCATCTGCTGCACGTAAATGAAGACAGCCTGGAAACGTACCAATCCTGCTTTCAGGCTATCTTCAGTTGCAAGTAAATGGAGACGCATTTGTGACACCTAGGAATACAGCCGCGGACACCCCGAGGGGGACACACCTCACAGTTTGAGCAATGGATTGGGGGGCCCAAATCTAAAAATCTACTCTGAAATTAGCACAAACAGCAGGGTGCCTAGTGAATGTTTTTCGTAAATCCAGTCACAAACCTGTGAGCCCAGCAGTAGAAATATACAGGGTTCAAGCCAGGGGAGCGGCATTGTATGGTGTAGAGATGTGGGGTCATTGCTGTCCTGACAGCCTCACGAAGATAGAAAACACCTTTCTCGGGCAACTCTTTGGTCTCCCAGGAGCTCCCCACTTGTGCCGCTCCGCTTGGACCTTGGGGTAAGGGCTATTGCTGAAGAAGTCAACCTTAGACCAATTCTATTTTGGTGGCGTCTATGGGCTATCCCAGAACTTGCTGATTATAGGGATGAACTCACAGAGGTGATGAGTTTACCAGGGACAAGAAGATTACCATGGCTCGCCCACGTTCATCATACTTTAATGACTATGGGACGGGACAATCTGAGGGACAACCCAGAAGAGTAATGTGCCATAGTGTCTAGGAAAGAACTAAAGGACTGTTACTGGGAGCACAAACGGGCACAACTCCAGAGTAATCCCCTAGTAGGCAAGCTAACTGCAGTTTTTTTTAGAAACCAAGGATCTGTATAGCCTAGAGAGCCGGCATTAAACGACATCAAGCTGGCAGGAGCCAGGAAGCTTTACCTCCAGTTTAGACATGGGGTGCTGCCACTCCGCTCCTTCACAAATAAATGTGCGGGCTCTCAACCCAAGGGGTGTCCGGCTTGCGACTGTACCACAGAATCAGTCTATCATGTGTTTTTCTGTTGCCCCGGGTATCTTAAAGCAAGAAAACGGTGGCTGGTCCAGATCAGCAGAAACTTGGGAACTCGGCGCTGTTCTGAGGCCTACAGGATATTGAAAAACGACACTAGCCTCCCCATAGTTTATTCAGTAGCAGGCTTTCTATTCTCTATGTGGTGCACTCTTAGAGTACTCCTAAAGCCAACTCAGTAAAATTAGTAGTAACACAAGATGAAAAATGAAATGAATGTCGTTGATCTGTCCTTTGCTCACCCCTTGTTTAACTATGATACTCCAAAGGTATTAACTTTTTAATCTGGAATTATTGTTATGGCTTAATCTAATTGTTATTACTGGGAATTTACCGCGACATTGGATCGATGCCTTTGAGATCATCTTTATTATTATTAAATTTCTAAGGCGCGCAGCTACCCAGAGATTTCCCGGCGCCAGCAGGACCCACGCAAGAAGAAGGAGCTACCCTATTGGTTGAATAACCATGTTTTTAGGTCCTTGCGGAATTTGTGATCAGACGTTTCATGCCGAAGTTGTGAGGGGAGAGTATTCCACAATGTCGGTGCTAAGCAGGCAAAAGAATGGCCGCCCATGCATGCTTGTTTAATCCTGGATACTTGAAACTTCGCCTGAGTAGAAGATCTAAGAAGGCGCGAGGGAAGATGAGGGTGTACCAAAGTACTAAGATACTGTGGTGTTGTGCCAAATTTAATCCTATGCATATAGCATAGGGCTTTAAATTTTGTGCGGTTCTCCATCCTAAGCCAATGAAGTTCACGGAGAAAACCTGAAACAGGAGTTTTACTGGGAATCTGGCAAAGTAGTCTGGCTGCAGAATTCTGGACTACTTGCAGCTTGCGAACCACCTCCTTGTTTGCTCCCAGATACAGGACGTTGCCATAGTCCAGTCTGGTCACTATCCTTTGAGTAAACTTAGGCAGCATCCAAAGTATTTTTTTGAGCCATCTGAGGATGGTGAAACAGGTTGAGGCGACCTTAACCGCTTGCTGCTTCATAGAGAGTTGATCATCTATGATTATGCCAAGATTGTGAACTGACTGAGTTGGTTGGGGGAGATCACCCATTTGAGGCGGCCAATGTTGGGGACCCCAAAGATCTTTATTTCTTCAGAGGATTAAAAGTTTGGTTTTCCCTCCTTTTAATTTCAATCTATTAGAGTGCATCCTGCTAGCTATCTTGTGCAGCCCAACCTGGAGAGATGATACATTCGATGTGTCCTTGGTGGACAAGGAGAAGATAAGCGAGGTGTCATCAGCATACGAAAATATGGTCAGCCCGGCTTCTTCAGCGACTGTGGCCAAGGCGCTGGCATAGATTTTGAAGTGTAAACGGCTTAAGATGGATCCTTGTGGCACACCATAAGGGGAAGCGTGAGTCTTAGAGCTAGCGGATGGGGAAAAAACCTCAAAGGTCCTATCCGCCAGAAAGCTCGACAACCCCTTCAGCGCTGGTCCGACAATACCGCTAGAGTGTAAAGTGTGTAACAAGGAGTATGGGACACAGTGTCGAACGCAGCACTCAAGTCAAGTAGTATAAGTGCCATCGTTTCTCCCATGTCCAGACATTGGCGAAGAGTGTCTGTGACGCCTAAGAGCGTGGATTCTGTAGAGAAGCCCGCACTACATCCTGATTGTGATGGGTGAAGGTTTTTTGGGGAATCCACAAACTGCGTCAGCTGCTGGTTGATATGTTTTTCCAGAATTTTAGAAAAGGCAGGAAGTAATGAAATCGGGCGGAAATTAGAAGGTTCTGCTGGATCAGCATTCACATTTTTTAGCAAGGGTAGGACCATGGCATGTTTCTGAGCTGCTGGAGCTGCTGCTTCACGCAACGATGCATTGAGCAGCTCCATAACAATATTAAGTACAGGTAATTCCAAGTTTTAAAGAATGGAAATAGGAAGAGGCTCCTTGGGCGAACCAGATTTAAGACTAGTAAGGATGTGATTGAGACACGGAATATCTAAAGGCAGCCATTTTTCCAATTTCTTACTGAGGGTAACATTTGTGGCCAATGTCGTAGAAGGACAGGAGCAGCCTGATGTAGAGGCATTGATCTTCTATTGCAACGCCACATTAGTTGATGTGGATTTAAATTCAGTGTAGATTTTTTCTATTTTAGCAATGAAGAACTCAGCCAGCTCTTTACATTGCACTGCATTTAGCTCAAGTGACGAAGGTTGGCAAGATGAGCCTGATAATTCTTTCACTATATTGAAAAGAACTTTACAATTGTTGTGAGCCAATGAAATAATAATTTTTGCATGCTCAGCTCGGGCCGCTTTACACATACCATGATAGACTTTTTTAGCCAGTTTATAAGTGCGTTTGGATTCAGGCGCATATTTGAACGTTTATACCAGAGTAGTTAAAACTTTGATTTATTTAATCTTGCCTGGTGAATTGTTTGTATATTTGGCACGTGCACTTTATAATCGTCTTTATCATTCCCTATTTTTGACCTTTCCAGTGACTTATATGAAGAGAACCTCCCACCACTTAGCTGCTACCATGGATTGTACTGCATTTTTAATGTTTTAGGCCACAACTGGCCATGTTTTTATTTAATTTTCTATAATTGTAAGCATTTGGCTCTTTTATATTTATTTTTATCTGTGCTTTTATGGTCAAATTGTCCGAAATAAAGTCATTATTGAATTGAATTGAATACTTCTGGTGTAAACTTTACTCTGTCCTTCAGCCTCTAAATCAGGCCCTTAGTTGTTATGTTTGAGGTAGAGAATACTTATGCTGCAGTAATATGTAGTACAGATTTATTAGGCAACCAGAAAGAACATCACTAGTACTATGGTAGGACACCCCCCCCAACCCCCACCAAGAGCAGATGTTACTTCTTACTCAGCCGAGGTCTCACTGAGCCTGCTGCCTCTTCTAGAGCACCCACACTCAGTATCTTCCACAGGTGATCATACTGAAATGCCAGAAAGGAGAGAAACCACTAAGCATATGTCCTGTATCCCCAACTACCTCCACCATCTAGAAATCAGAAGGTCTGACCTAGAGAGTCAAAAGACCGAAACAAAATGTAAAGATATTACTTTGCACAACACGGTCAGATCGTGCTTCTTTCTGCAAGTCTTTTAACAAAACTAATGTAGAAAATAATTTGTTTGCATTTATGTAGCATTTATGTGCCATTACGTTCTACAGACACAAGTGGCTTGGCAGTACACTAAGGGCAAATAGTCTGAGTTTTGAAGAAAAACATATATGTGCATCATTCACAATAACCAAAGTAGGCTCTGTGATTTATATCACTTTCCCCTTAGTCCAGATGCAAGTTGAAAGATAAGCTTTGCATTCTTGATACATTCAGTACAAGAATGATTTCTAGTTGAATACTAGTTTCCCCTTCAGTATAATACCCGTTTAAGTTAAACGTGTTACTAAAGATACCCTATTTTGTATCAAAGCTTTTTTGTGTTTTGTTTTATATAGTGCAAACTTGGCCCGAAGGTATCAGAGCGCTTTACATGAGCACCAGTTGCGTTTCAGACGGACACATTAATTTTGTTCGGCATGTGGAGATTAAGTGATTTGCCCAGAATCACAGGATGTTGAGCATCGGTGCCGGGGCTTGAACCCAGTTCCCAGCTTGGAGGTCGACCGCTCTAGCCATTGGTCCATTTGTGGTTTGAAATTAGACTCTCTTGACTCTCCATATAAATGTCAATGGCATAATACTATGTGATGTCACCAGTAACGTCATTGATGATGTCACTTGTGTCATCAGTTTTAACATGTCAGGTCATGAGCATTGTATTAGGGGTGAGTTATGGTTGTGAAGCACACTATAACCGGTACATTTCAGGGGCTGTTAGAGTTAAATCATAACATCCCTTCAACTGAGTTTTTGAAGGAAATTGCTGCTTGTTGTAAACAATTGTTGTTTCTTAATCCCAACTCTCCTTTTCACAGAGTATTTTCATTGAATTTTTGAATTTTTTGTTCCAATGAGGTACGTCACTTCCTTGACAAAGCAAATGACTGATGTGCATCAGCTTTGGCCATGTGATTCAGTGCCCTTCTTTTGTCTACACCCTGCATCCAGCCCCCATGTGAACATAAGCACTGCAAACATTCTTGTTAGTGTGCAGCGTTGGGGTACAGACAGGCGGGTCTATGCCCACCATGGCATCCTTTGGTTTGGACATAGTGCTTTCTGTGGCCACGCCTTGTACAGACTCCTATAGAGACATATTCTACTGCACAGAGCTAAAGAGTTTGAGTGCCTGATGGACATAACCCACTGCACATAGTTTTCGGTCATGTACATTGACATCTGGGCTTAGGTGCAGGACGTGGACCTTGCCAGGCCCAGCAGCATGCAGAGTTGCACAGTGGATTAGCTATTTTTTTTTTTACATAAACAAAGTTTAAATCCACAGAGCCAAAATGGCAACTCTTGGGAACCAAAAATAACAGGGTGGATTCGTGAACCCTGTAGCAAAAAATGTGTATTTTTATTATTATTTGGAAGATAGCATCTTCTTCTCTGGCCCCCACTCCACCATCTTACTTTGAATTATGGAAAGCACCACCCCCTGCCCCCCACGTTGCCCATTAAATCCTCCCTTCATTTTGTTCTGCAATTTGTTGATCCTTCGCATCACCATGTGGAGGTTGTTAGACAGTTTTCTTTAGTTACAGCCAGCTAATCAGATTGCTGTTCTTTAGAGACCCGTGGATCCCATATTGGACGAAAAGAAACAAAATGTACGCATTGAATATTTTAAAGATATTCCAGTCTTACAAAAACCACTGTATATTAGGCAATCAAAGTCCACCAGGCACATTTTCATAATGCAAATACCTCAACAACTTCTAGAGGGATTTACATCACAAAAAGGGTTTGTTCTAAGTAATCCTACAAAGTATGGTGTACTGCCAATCGGCAGGTTTAGCTACAGCTTAGTGCAGAAATTGCTCTGGTGCTTAAAGAGGAAAATGCTTATTTTTGACCCACCTCCCACAATCCTGTTAACTTTTTCCAGCCTGGATGAATCTGTGTGAAACCTGACATCGTAACAGTTATCTGAATGCACTGCTTGTGTGTCAGAGTTCATGCAGACTGTTCAGAAAGAGTTGTTCGCAAAGTAAAAAAGGTATTTTAATGATAATAAAAATACAGCGTTGCTCCCACTGTGAAATTAACTCTGTGGTCAGTCACACAACATACTCGTCGCAGAACCGCATCCCCTTGTCTGTGACATTGCCCCCTCTGCTCATGTCTCTCAAATAACTCTGTCCGTTTTCCATCTCCCTCCTGCGTTCTTGGGGCAGACATGGCCATGCCAGTGATCTCTGGTCACAGCTGCGATGATTCAAGTCCATTGTCGCCTTCGCTTGCTATGAATGTCCCCGCCTTGACCCACTTACAGTGAATGCTGTAGCTGCTGCCGTCTGTGGAGTCTCCCATCCCCCCTCGTCTCTAGTCTTGTGTGTCCTACTTCTGGATGTCTAGTTGAGGAGAGAAACGTCATTTCTCAGCTCATTCCTCGCGCTTACGTTGTGACCAACTGCACCAAATTTGCCTCCTGTCCATGATTTACCAGAACAGATCAGGAGGGGTCTGTGTTCTTCTCCACACATGTCCATGGGTCCCTGCCTGTGCTGTGCGTGTTTCTGGATAATCCTCTCTTCGGGTTAGAGAGAATCCCTGTCCCCATCCCACTGGAGTCCAGTGCATTCTGCGCTGGGCTCTGGAGAATGCTTGTTCTTTGATTGTTCCCATAAAGCATGATGTCAGGTAAGTCTCTGCATAGCTGCCAAGTTGCCCCAGGTCGCATGTGACAACTTTAGCCAGCCATGGCTTTATAGCCAAGAGCATGTTGTCTTCTGGGACTTGTAGCTTAACTTTCAACAGTGCAGACATGAGCTCGAAGTTCGCAGCATGTCAGTTGCTGTGGACTTAAAAGCTGGCTATAAGTGAAATGAACATGTCACACAGGCAGCAAAGGGTTTTGTGTTGTGGTGAATAGGGAGTTTATGCTGACATTTTGCCAGCAGATATATGCAAGCTGGGACTTGTATGCCAATGTAAACAGAGCTATTAGTGACACTGCGAGTCATAAAATGTAAAGTGCAGTTAACTAAGAGTAAGGGCTGGCTGAAGGTTGACGACATGACATGGACCCACTTGACATCTCTGAGGCCTCCCACCAGATCCTGTTCCGGATGGGCCCGACCCTCTGCAGCACATCCCTTCTGCATGATTCATTTGGGCAGAAATCCCTGGTTTGCGCTAAAGGTCTTCGTTTCGTCAAAACCTTGTGAGCTTGCACCATCTCGCGCTATGCCGCCTCAGGGGTGTTTGCATTTTGTCACCGGCCTAGAAACACGTGTTTGTGTGTGTGCTGTTGGAGTGTTCATTCCTGTCCCTCAGCTGCACAGCATACCCGCCTAATTTGTAGAAAAAAGTGAGACAAACCTTTTTGCTCCTAAGTATTCCAGGCTTGCCGTTGGAATAATTGTCCCCATCCCAGGATATTATGGAATAGAGAGGCGCATTGAATGATTAATTTTTTTCTCAAATGCATTTCGCTCAATCTGATCAACTTTCTCACTTTCTCGGCAGAGAGCAGCCGTCGCTGGAAGACCCAAGTGGTTCGGCCATTGTGGTGGTGAAAAGTATGATTCAAGAGTGATGTGTGTTTGTGTGTTTTATGGCCAGTTGTACCCCAGAAGTTCTGCAGTCCCAGTTATACCAATGGGCATCGTGGTACCACTAGATTGGCTGAAGGGGACCTCATGACCAGGGCCACTTAGCAGCGGTTGATGTTGTGCTTCCTTAGTTCCGCTCGGTACGAGGCAGATGACTTTATTACTGTGTATAGAATATTTTACAAAATGTAAACCAACAGGAGGTTGTTTGAAGTTTTCTGTATCTGAATCATATAGCTATAGATAACACCACAATGAAGCTAGCATTGAAAGCTTTATCGTTGGATTAAAATATTTACCTTTTCATGGATTGAAAATGAATGCCCACAAACCCGTGGCAAAGGCATGTCTACGCTGGTCAGTTCTAGATCTTGTTCCAAACCACCTTACAGGCACCAAGCATCTCTGCTGTACAGATACCGCATTTCAAGTGCCAAACATCAGTTTTATGCGCTTGCTAATTAGATTGTTACAAAAAATATTTTTAAACCTTACATGCCACACCAAAAATTGTTATCACCTAACAGAAGATCAACATGGTCTCCTGCGCTGATGACACCAAGCTTGTCCTTTCCCTCCCCAACAAATCCAACACCACCAGGACTAATGTTAGAACCTGTATGATCAATGTAACCAACTGGATGAAAGAAAAATCCCTGACACTCAACACGGGCAAGACAGAAATCCTATTTGGAAACAAGAGCTCCCTGTGGGACTACTCTTGATGGCCAAGAGAACTTGGACTTACACCTAAAGCGCACGCAAGAAACCTCAGAATCATCCTAGATAACAAGCTTGAAATGACCAAGCAGGTGAACACCATGGCCTCATCCTGTTTCCTCCTACTAAGAATGCTCCACAACATTTTCAAGTGGCTACCCTCCAACAAAAGATAAACAGTCACCCAAGCCCTCATAACCAGCAGACTGGACTACAGAAACACACATTATGCCAACATCTCCAACCAACTCATTCAAAGGCTCCAAACAACCTATAATGCCACCACCAGACTCATCTTGGATCTCCCTGCAGCGCTCACATCACCCTACACCTCTGAGCTCCCCTGGCTACCCATACAGAAATTAAGCCACTTCAAGGTACTCACACACGCCTACAAAGCTTTAACCAATTCCTGACCTGCATACCTCAACAACCATTTTCTCTCATACCAGCTTTCCAGACAACTACGCTCAGCTTCTCTCTCCCTCGCAGAATCTTCCCGCATCCAAAAAGGGTCTTTCTTCTATATTGCTGCTAAGTCCTGGAATGACCTCTGGCAAATAAAAAAGACGTCCCCATCCCTTCTTAACTATTGGAGGAAGCCAAAGACTTGGCTGTTCGACTAGGAATTCAACAAGGCTGTCACTCTTGCTTAGCACCTGGATACCTCATGGGTTATTAGCCATGCACTAAAAATTAAAATAATGTAACATAACTCGGCAGTTCTCATTTCATTAACCGCAATAGGATGAAAAGCTGAGCCAGCACTACTCGGGTTCGAAACTGTGACCAGCACGTTATCCAGAGATCTCTGCTGCTGAATCTCAACCTCTCTGAGCTATCATACCAGATGTGCTACCCTTGATTATTCTCATGATAATGGTCATTTTTAAGCACTAGCATTGACATGGCATTTGAAGTTCATGTGAATACCACTCAAGTCTCAGAAATAGATATATAAGTGTAGGTTTTCAGGTTAGTAGAAGCTGGGTTCCTTGAAGTACTCTACATGGGTGTATTAAATATTAGAATGTTATTGTCATTGTTTTTGGTACCTATACATTGATGTAATTGATCCATGTATTGGAAACGTTTATGACCCTATACTAAAGTCCCCCAAAAAAGTCCCACTGTTTGCCACAGAGAGATGAAAGTTCGAAAGGAGAGCAGTAAGAAGAAGCTTGATACCAACATGAGCAAAATAACTAGTGCAGAGTTTATCTGTGTATCATAAGCCACTCTCTTCTCTAATTATCTAAAATAATAAGTTGTATTTTATTTAAGGCTACATGCTTAAGTGCGGGATCCAGTCTCCATTCACACCAAACATTGACATCGCCACAACTGACAAACACAACCTTCAACCTTTTTTATGCCCATGTTCTGCATGAATACAGGTGTGTGAAACTTGATGAGAAATTTTGTTACTTATTGCGACGAATAAAAATGTTTTTTATTAATCTATTTAACCTTTTACAGACCGTCCCTAGATGAGCGCTATAGCATTAGCAAGCATTGACCTTGTTGTGTCTTCACAGAAGCAAGATCGCAGAAGCTTTGCAATCATTAAAGCCAGATTCTATAGAGCTGCATTTTGTGGTTTAATCGTACAATATGCTAATCACTTCTATGTTCGAGACTATTTTCAATACCTGATAACATGACCAAGCAGCTGGTTTTCTATTCATTTTTTTTTATCATTTACTAAAAGCATCAACAGCTCAGAAGCTTTATAACTTCGAATATCAATAGTCCACACATTGCTTATCAATCATTCTTAAAAACTCAGAACCGGGTCTCAATAAATATTAAAAGACACCATGGTTAAATAGCATGAGATAGTTCATCCTCCCCTTTTTTAACACGCATATAATTGAAGCACAACAAGGTAAATAGGAAAAGATAATAGAAGCGAGAATAAAAAATAAATACTAGCCTCTTCAATTTAGATCACATTTGTCCATTTCGACGTCCTGGCTTCCGTGTGACTCAAGTAGAGAGTCTGATAGTTTCATGTCCAGGGTGTTAGTCACATTGACATTTTGGAAGTCTGGTTCATCTAACATGCCCAAATATAAACTCGGTTGGGGGTCTTTACTTTACTCAAGAAGCATTTTGAGTTGTTCTGCAGTCCCATAACACTTGACATATTACCTGATGTAATTTCATTTGCATCAGATTAGCATGCTGGCTAGCTTTTTGACAGTAGACATACATTTTTCAGTCCAGTTATTGGCTTGTGAGAGTGTATGAATCAATGAAATTCTACTCCACTAAATATGGGTCCATTGTCTAAATTAAGCATGACTGAACTTTCCCACTCAGAAAATGCTTCATTTAACATTGGAAGCAGAGCCAGTGCTGAAGTAGAAATGACTTGCCAGGCAACGGAAAATTGTAAATATTCCATCAGACCATAAAAATCCACAGCTGTATTAGACCCCGCATGTTTGGGAAGTTATAACATAACTTCTCATGTGTATTAACCTTCCCAGTGCTTTCACAGAGATAGCACATTGTATCATTCCTTCAACCACGTCTCCTAAGACTTTTCATTAATAAAATACCCCTGTGACTTTAATGAGTGTTATCAACAACTCTCCTGCATAATTGTTGTGGTATTACTGCCACTGTTCCTCTCAATAGTAGACCTTTTGATGCTATTATCAATTGACTGTGTAAGCTAGAACTGAATTTACTTCCTTCTGAGATCTCCTTGCAGAGTTTACATATCTCCCCTTGTTCAATCATATCATTTTATCTACTTCCTGTAACGTGCCCTTTTTGCTTGAGGCCTTTCAAATCCTTCTTGCATTAGTCATTCAGAGGTTGACTGTCGTCTAATAAAGTTAACATACTTTTTAGCTAGAGTGCTGTTTTCATCTTAAATTGATAATGGGTGTTGTGAACTATAATCTGCTGGATTGTAATCCTTGCCTGATTTATGAACTTGTTTGTTGTAATCCATACATTTAATTTCCCATCTATTAATTCTTGGTGGAATTTTTGCATTTGGATTGCAGTATATTTTGTGAAGTACTAGATCATGACATTCACAGGCCCACACTACAGCAAGACTTTCTTTTAGCTTGAGGATATGCCTTCTGTACTTAAATTAATCTTCACCTTGCCTATTAAATTATGTGTCAAGATGAATCTTTGCCAGGTTTGTGGTATACAAGTTTGGCACCAGAACAACAGGACTTGCATCCACTCTTACCTCTGTGGATAGCTTATGATCAAAGTACTCCATATATTTTGCGAACAATATTTTCTTTCTTGTTAAATGCTTCAGCACATTCTTTAGTCCAGACCCTTTATTGTCAGTTTATGAAATGGTGCATATATTGTGGCAAATAGTGGTATGTAGCTGCATAATAAATTGCCATTCCCAAGTTAGCTCGTACCCTGGACACATCACAAGGTATTTTTCTTTTGTGCATAGTCAAAACGTTTGTTGCGTCTGGTCACAATTGTTTGTTTGAAAATATATGCCCAAAGAATGACAATTCACTTTTATTGAACAGACATTAGTCATCATTTGGCCCGAGATCTGCTTCCTCGAGTTTTGTGCACGCTTATAGTAAAGAGTTGTGTTCTTTTTCAGTCTGCCCAAATGCAAGGTTATCATCACTAATATTTAAGCCTCTATTTATTGGTCATATAATTTTCCTAATTGTCTCCTGAAAAATTTCTGTTGTGGCTGATATTCCAAAGTTGAGTCTCTTGTATTGAAAAAGACCTAAGTGTGTTGAGAAGACAGTGGTGAATCTAGATTGGTAATTCACTTCAAGTTGGTGATCTCCTTTGCACAAGTTCACCTGTGAAAAGGCAACGGCTCAATTCAAGCTGCTTATCCTGTCTCCTAACAAGAGCCTTTGGCGTCTGTCTTGTTAAATAGTGGTACATGTTGACACAGGTGCACATTTTTTCAGTCCCCTTTATGTCACTGCTACAATCTGGGATACCGATGGTGTTGGTCTTGATTTCCCTTCTATCACAGCTTGTTCTAAGAGGCTTTTAACCTCTTCTTCCACTCTATTTTTTAGGTGTTTCAGTACTCCTCTGTGGTTTTGTGCCACAAGATGAATAATTTCTCTGATTTATGTAATTTGTGAGTTATTTAACTTCCCTAAATCTTAGAATAACTGTGGGATTTTTTTCATTGATTGCTCTTCTATCAACTTAGATTTAATGTGTGTCAGACCCATAACCTGTGCAGTTACATTGCTGCATATACAATTTGCCGGCATTTCTACTTTCAGCACCTGCATCCCTGCTTGTAGAGTTGTATTTCCATATCTATTTTTTTTCTTGAAACATGCATAGTTTAATCACTGAGTGGATGCTCCCCATTGGAAAGCGTTTGTTTGATGCCCGACGTGTCGACTTCAATTTGTTGTGCTATTTGTAATTCTACTATAGCAGTGTTTTTTTTTAATCTTAACTTCTGTCCAGTGAGTTAATTTGTTAATTTTTTTTATATTTCATCATAAGTAAGATGGTTTACACAACTCCATTCTGGGGAAATATCTTCTGTTTTATGTGACTCTTGGGCTTCCATTCGTCTTGCATATCTTGTTTCTTTATACTTCACCCATATTTAATTCATATTCTAGTTTTAAAGTAAGTCGATTTCGATTTGCATACAGAAACAAAAAGATTGTTTTTCCAACATTAGCAAGATTTTAGTCATAAAGCCGGACATGCCACTTAATAAGGAAATGCTAGACCACATTTATAAGACTGTTCATTTTGCTGCCACGGTCATCTAAGTATGTCAGAGTTTTTCTTTTCTTTGATGTTCTTCTGATAAACTTGTTCTATCGTTCACTTTCTTCCTCCTTCCATGCCTATAGCATGCACTGCTGCTTTGGCTTCTGTTCTTACCATTTGCAAAATCTTTGCCAAGTGTAGAAATGTTTTTATTTTTTATAAATATTTTTTTTAATTGAAATCAAGTCATGACATATGAAAAAACCAAGCCACATGTACATTGGCAATATTGTTACCCTACAAGTGATACTTAATACATAATCATCACTGAACAATAATTACAGTCCCCAATTAAACATATTCAGATCCCAATTATAATATCTTCTTTCGATCTTGGAGGTTCATATATCTCTCCCCTGTAGATGTTCCTTTGCACCCAAACTTGCGTCCATTTATTCGGGCACTCCCTGGCTTTGTATATGGACTTTTCAATGACCATACACCAGTCCATATCTTTACCCCAGTCTTCTATACTCGATGGGCTCTGAGCCCGCCACAATCTTGCATGTTTCATTTTGCCACCATCAGCCCCAAGGTATAAATGTTTTTTAATAGTTTGGTTCTGAATGCAGTACTACAAGATTCTTTTATGATCTTTAGTCTCATCACTTCTTCATTATTGAACGTGTGGGTCACTAGCTTTCATAGTCGTGTTGCAAAGTCATCCATTGATCCTCTACTGCTTGCCATGCAGCGTTAAAGGTGTCTCTTTCATAGGCAGTATTTCATTGAGGGCCAACGCTCTCATTGAGACATTTGATTATCCCTTCATATGCTTGGGTTTGTACTGGTTGGTAAGTTACTAGTAATTCTATCACATCATCACCTGTTCAGTTTACCAACATGTGATGTCATGTGGCTGTTCATCCGTGTGTTTTTGCATGTTGCATGTAAGTAATGCTGCAACCTACTCTTTCATTTTCCCATATGTCCTAATGTTTGTGTTTTTGTCATATCAAATTATGGTGTTCCCCTGAATATTGAGCTTGTGATATCTTCTTCTACACTTTGCTGCCGTACTCTTGCCTGTGGTGATGTTGGCAGGGACGACCTTGACCCCAGAGACATTGGTGCTATTGCTGCATTCGTCTTGTAGCATCTTGGTATATATGTAGAATTTGCGCTTGTCTTTATCACGTGCTGTGCTTGTCTCATCCCATGAAATATTGTTTCTAGCACTGTCTTTAGATAGGCGGTGAGTAACTGTGTTTTTTGATGGGTGTGTTCTCCAAAAGTCACCAAATGTCTGGACTTACTTACATTATAATTTGAAGAAATGTAATAAAACCTTCATCTTCACAGTGCTTCGGTTTATCCACATCTCAGCCACTATGGAATCTCAAAAATTAACAACCCACACGTGTATATTCTGAGAACTCAGGACCAGGTATTATTATATATTTAAAGAGACCATTTTTAATTATCTGGCGATATTACAGCTCTGACATTTCTCTTGTATGTTTAGATTTTTCAGTTCTCAAGCAATGTATCCTACTGAATTGTGTAAAGGTATCATCAACGTGTGTACTGTGGAGCATCATATCCTGCAGATGGAGTGGGTAGTCCCTTCATTGCATTGCCAGGTACACATTACCCAAATGTTGTTGATTAAGTCTGCAAGTTGACTCTAAGAAGTCTTGAAAAATGGTACATGAAGGAGAAGGGACTCTCATAATAAAGCCAAAGGCATCCTTGATCATTACTTGTTGAATGGAAAATCTGGATTTGTAGCACCATTTAGTGATCAGCTTCTTCTACTTTTATTACGGAGGAAGTGAAATCTTACCTGCTACTCCACGTTCAACAACTATGCTGTCATTGGCTAAAGGTTCAGGTGCTCTGTCAGGAAACTCTTCCTGCACACTTATTCTCCCAGTATTCAGAGTAATGACCCTGAATTCCCTGATCCTTAAAAAAGGGGGCCAAAGAACAGAGGCGTTTGCCGATCGTTCATTTACATAGCACACAGTTTACCACATTAATGGCACAACTGATAATGTGTTAGTCTGAGGCTGACCTTCTCGACGGTTAGCATTGCAGACCAGAGAGTCTGAGAAGGTTAGTAACAATATAATATCATGAAGGTAAGGAATCTGCCACTAAATAAAGTGAATATATCAGACTTGGTGGTTTGTGGCATTGAAAGGTGAAGCCAGGGAGCTACACCTAGATAGTTTATCTACTCGAGCAGTAGTACCCTTGTGTTTGCCCAACAGATGCATATTTGTGCATTTGTGGGAGTTAGCCAGTGAAGGCATCTTCTGGTGACATTGGCTTCATATCTTCTGAGTAGGAACTAATATATAGTGGTGGTCAGTTGCACGTTGTATGGCATTCATGTCTAAATAAAACATTCCAATGAGAGCACTGTGAAACAGGGACAATCACACAATTTAGTCAAGTAGGAAAGTCGATATTGGAACAAAGGAAGGGAGGAGCTTCGCGCGCAACCGAGATGGCCGCGTGAGCACAGGGCTCCTGAGACCCTCGCCACCTCCCGCATCTATCCTGAATTTTATCCTGATCACGACGACGGGTTATTGAAGACGCAACCCAGCTGATATAATAGCTGCTTTCAGAAATCGATTTGGACTCTGGGAACCGCAACTACGATACTTTGCACTTTTGTGGCCTGCTCCTTGGAACTACCCGGGGCTCGAGTCACTGTGGTGCCCAGGCAGTAGTTGAACAACAGCGGCCTACGGGGTCCTGCTCACAACCGTGGAGTTAACTTTCGGTTTCGTTTTTGGTTCCTCTGCCTCCTCCTATCTCAAGACCACTCTGGCAGCCCGGGATGCAGCCTGACCTCGCAACTTCACCGCGTGCCAGCTGCTGAGTGTTCTGGTCGTGGGATATCCTGCTGGAACTCGCTTTTGGAGACCCCGGTGGGTGAATCGTGAGGAGTCATTTTTACCAGGTCTCAAAGGCCCCTCCAGGGCGCAACACCCAATATGGCGGGCAAACCCGATAGCGAGAAACGAAAGACCAAAACCATTCACCGGGGGGGTGCTATTCAATCGAATATCATGGATCGCTATACCCATCCTAAGGGGTCCCCCGGTGGTGCGAGTAGGTCTCTGGAAGAGGCGGGTGATGGCTCAGCCGCGGCAGATGATTTGACCCTGCACGATGTCATGGGCGCCATTGCTAGTATGAAGACCTCCATTGGCCAACAATATGAGGCTCTGGCCCTAAAGCTTGACACTGTGGCAATCAATGTCAATTTGATCAGGGCGGACTTATCAAAGACTAACGAAAAGGTTAAATCCTTAGATTGGACGACCTCCAGCCTTACGACTGATGTGTCCGATTTACAGACGGAGGTTCGCAACCTACGATCCTCCAATGATCTCTTTGCTCGCCGGCTGGAGGATTTTGAATGTCGGGCCAGACGCAATAACGTACGTTTTATTGGGGTCCCTGAAAAATCGGAAGAACCAGCCGCAGATCTCCTTGTGGAGGACCTCATCCTAAATCATCTCCCCCCCCAAAGGCCTGAGCAACTTCTTTGCGGTGGAACGTGCACACAGAGTGCCGGGTGGGAAGCCGAAGCTGGGCGCCCCTCCGCGGCCTATCATCACTAGAATTTTTAACTTCAGAGATAGAGACGCTATCCTGCAGGCATCACGGGTGGGCGGCCCCACGAAGTTTGAAAACACTACGGTGAGCTTCTACCCAGATTTCACCCAGTTCGTTCAGAAACAAAGTTTGGGGTTTCAGGGGGTGAAGCGACGACTGAGAGACATGGGTATGAAATATGCGTTGCTTTTCGCAACTCGGCTGCGTGTTGAATACGAGGATCGGACGTTTTTCTTTGACCGCCCTGAGAGAGTGAGTGACTGGCTTGATACATTGCCTACGCAGCGTGATCGCTCTGAACATTCTGGAGGAGCTGAAGGTGGCCCGTTGGAACAAGAATGAGAAGTGTTTTCTGGTTTCCGGACATTGTGCATAACTGGCAGCTGTGGTTCGATGACTTTTACACTTGCGTTACTTATGGTGGGATACCCAGAGGTGGCGGGGGAGTGGGACTCTTTCCTCCTCCGGGTTTCTTTCTGTAGACTAGTTTAATGTTAGAGCGACAGGCACACTGCAAGTTGGGGTGGCTTTTGAGTCTAACGCAGGGGTGCAGGGTAGGGGGGTGTTTCGGGTATTTGTTGGGGTGTGGGGGGGTTTGGGTGTGTCTCATTTTGTTTCAAGGCAACGCATTATTTTACTTCTGGATCTGGGTGCTGTGTTCGCTATGGGGTGGATTCCGGGATGGGGGGTAGGGGGTTGAAGTTATTGTGCTGGATTGTTAACGGGTTGGGGGATAGGATAAAACATGGGGTAGTGTTGCAGCTACTGAGACGCCTCTCCCCTGATGTAGTGTTACTGCAAGAGACACATCTGATTGGAAACACATGCCATGCTTTGAATCGGCGAGGATATCGTCTTGTTGCACACTCCGGCTTCACTACTGGTTCTAGGGGGGTGGGTATCCTAGTTAGGAGCTCCCTCCCCCTGGAGGTGGACAACATAATCCTTGACGACAGGGGGCGCTATGCTGCTCTCACTGGTAGATGGGAGGGGAAGACTGTCTCACTGCTTTCTGTATATGTCCCACCGGGTCTGCAGACTATGACCTTTGCTGATTTGGGGAGAGTAGTTCTGGGGCTTCCAGAAGGCATTCTGGTGATGGGTGGAGATTTCAATTCTGTAGTCTGTGGTAGGGAGGACCGCTACCCCCCCAGGGACCTCACGAGCTCGCAGCCCAAGATCCTCGCAAAATTACTGGCAAACCGCTTGATAAAGGTGATCGGTGACCTGATCCATTTGGATCAATCTGGTTTCATTCCACATCGTAATACAGCATTGAACTTGCGGCGCCTGCATGGCGTCCTTGCGAGAGCAGCGTCACTGCGTGAACCGGCCATCTTGGCTTCCTTGGATGCTACGATGGCCTTTGATACAGTGGAATGGCCATATCTCTGGGCTGCTCTTGCAAAGTTCGGTTTCGGTCCTGGTTTCATCGGCTGGGTAAAACTTTTGTATGAGGAACCATTGGCCCAGATTGTGGTAAATGGTTGGGTTTCTAAATCCTTTGTTCTGGGGAGGGGCACGTGGCAGGGGTGTCCGTTGTCCCCACTTCTTTTCGCCCTCGCCTTGGAACCCCTGGCTGCTTGGCTGCGGTGGGAGACATCGATGAGGGGTATTCAGTGGACCCCAGACTTTGAGGATCGAATATCGCTCTATGCAGACGACATCTTGTTGTATCTCACGTCGCCTCGAAAGTCGTTGATTATACTGTTTGATGTGCTGAACTTGTTTGGGAGGAACTCCGGCCTTGTGATTAATTGCACCAAGTCCTGTGTTTACGTACTCTCGGGTGACTCTCCCTCTTTGCCGTGCGGTTGCCCCATACAGGTGACACAGATGGGATTTAAGTATTTGGGGGTCTTTATTACATTAGACCCCGTTGTCCGTTACGATCGTAATCTGCTTCCTCCGCTCCAATGGTTAAAATCTGACGTTGTGGCCTGGCGCAGACTGCCATTGTCCCCCCTCGGGTGTGCAGCTCTTTTCAAAATGATGTCTTTGCCGCGGTTTTTATACGCGCTTCAGAACACATTTGTTGTCATTCCGGCGAGCTATTTCCGGGAGGTGGAGAGTCTGCAGAGGCGGTTGATATGGGGTGGGCGTCCGCGTATTGCCCTCGCTAAGCTGACGCTTCCCTGGTATGACAGCGGTATCGCACTTCCGGATATTAGGCGATACTATTGGGCCTCCCAGCTGGGAGCAATTAATCATGGAATGTACGGTCCTGCGTTAAACCCTGCGTTTGAGATGGATAGGTGGCAGCTACCGGGTGGAGATTACAACAGGGCGCTTTATTCCAAATCTGCTGGAGGGAAACTTTCGGGACCCACTAAGATAACGGTGCGAGTGTGGCAGTGTGCGAATGCGGCAATGGGATGGACGGATCGACTGACCCGGGCGACTCCGCTCTATGCGTCTGAAAGACTGGGCAGCCTGTGGAGGACGAAAGGCTTCGAGAAGTGGGATATGATCGGTATTTGCAGGGTGAGTGATCTTTGGGCCAAAGGTAGGATTAAGACCTTTGAGGAGTTGAAGGTAGAATATGAGCTGAGTGACAAGGAGTTCTTCCGTTATGTACAGATCCGCCACGCGTTGAGGTCGGTTTTTCCTGCCTGTGTTGCTATCCCGGAATCATCCCCACTCGAAGATCGGGTGCTTGACAGATATGTTCCAGACAGCACTATTTCTTTGATATATAAGAAATTGATTAACGATCGTGTTGACCTGTTGGTGCACCTCAGAGAGGTCTGGACCAGTGACGGTCTAGAGTTGGATGATGAGGACTGGCAATCGGCGATATCCTCACCCAAGGAGGTCGCGGTTCCGGCCCGTCTCCGACTCGTGCAGCTTAAGATCCTGCATCGGATCTACGTGACTGGCCCTCGCCTGACTCGTATGGGTTATTCTGTGGATGGGTTGTGTAAGCGTGGATGCGGTTTAACTGGTACTTTCCTCCACATAATTTGGGAGTGTCCGGAAGTGGCAGTGTTTTGGAGTCGAGTGCATGCAGTGATGGAGGAGGTCACGGGTGTTACGCTGCTGCCCGAAGCCAGGCGTTGTTTGCTGAATGTTTGGGAACCAACTGATTATGATGTGGCGCAGACTCAGTGGGCGACTCTTGGGAATATGGTCGCCAAAAGAGATATTGCGCAGTTGTGGGGTTCCCAGAGACCGCCCACTGTTTTGGCATGGAAGGAGAACATGGATTGGTGTATGTTTAGAGAGCAAACGGTGTATGTGGCACGCGGCAGAACTAGGAAGTGGGGTAAAATCTGGGGCCAATGGAACTCATACCGGGGTGATATATGTACACCTCCCCTTACCGATATTCCGCATGTTCCTCTTTTTCCCCCTGACCCGACATTCCTAGTGTTGTCTAAGCCCCAATGTATTATGACTCTGCTTTCCCCCCCGGCCCCCCGCTATGCACTGATGATTTGTATTACATTGTAATGCACTTTCCTCCCTCCTTGAACACATATCCAGCTGTACTACCTTTTATTGCCTTGTTTGTTTATGTTTTATCACTAATAAAAAGAGTTAAAAAAAAAAGATATTGGAACAAAGGTTTCCTAGTTCTAAAGTTGACTTATTACCATTGGAACCCATCTCCTCTTTATGTAAAACTAGAAACCACCTCACCCCGCCCAAAAACTTTTTGGTTTATTCAACATTGATGTAAGACATTTGCAAACCAGAAAAGTGGATAGGGAAAAGAAATAACAAGACGAGCATGAAGAACAAGGAAGGAAGCCACAATTATAGAGCTCTTCTAGTATCAGGGCTTTAACGAACGAGCAACGACCCCCTCAATAACCAGAATTCCACTGCCATTTTCTTATGTATTAGTTTGGTTTGTGAAGCTAGATTGATGTTCAATTGATTTGTTTCATAATAAACAACCCCCCTACCTCGACCCCATTATCCAGACGCCACTGTCACAATGTATTTTATTGAGTTTTTCACCATTTAATTGGGGCAGGAGGGTGTTGCTCACCACACCCCACCATGTTTGTGTAACTAATGAGTATATTCATCCCATGCCCGAAATGTATGATTGTTTTCTTGGCTATTATTTTGACTTCATGTTTTGTTTGGTTATGAAATGGAGATTTTCTCGTACTGCCAGACACAGCTACACATCAAAACCTTTTTGTTTTTGGCATTAGCACACAGTAGGCTGAAAGGTTCTTGGTTATACAGAAACAGCTGCTCGGGTGAGGCGACGTCTGACGTGGGCATTCCTGTTTCATGCCAAATGTAGTTCAAAGTCCATGGATGCAGCTCAAAGTCCACAGATAGATTACCTTCTTGTATTGGTTTGCTGGACTTTCATATATATATATATATATATATATATATATATATATATGTATGTAACACACATCTCTTCTGATGAATGTTGGATGTTTTTAGAAAGGCTGTGCAGGACACTTATTGGAGTCTTTGACTGCTGTTCAGACATGGGAGCTATGTAGCTATTTATAAAAAAAAAAGCTTTGCAGAGGTATCCAGCTTTGTTCCATGATGGCCTGCTCCATGACTGACTTTAGAAAATCCACATGTGATGCACAGAAACCATGAACCTAAGTGGGAACCTACTCAATATTGATATACAATCTAGCACTGATGGACCAGCCTTGGGTAGCTCCCGCACACAGCTTTTTGTTTAATAAAGGTGGAATGGCCAGTTTTTTACCTGAATGCTATGATGATTCTTTTGAATCAAGACTACATGTCAGTACTGTTGAACATACACTAATAGTCAAATTGCCTTGTGTTGTGTGCTGACTGTGGCCCTTGATTACTTCTCAGATTTGGCAACCCTGCTTCAGAGACCGTGATGGATGACTCGTCTCCACTCCCCAAGGTCATAGACCTCAACTCCCATTCGCGGTTCATCATTGGTTCCATCTCAGAGGACAACTCGGAGGATGAGTTCAGCAGCATGGTGAAGGTGGATCTGCTGGAGGACAAGGATCGATCCCTCTCCCCCTCCTCTGTTTCCTCTGACACCCTGTCTGACCTAGGCATATCCAACCTGCCGGACAGCCTTGCACTTCAAATGAGGTATGTGGATAGTAGTACCTACTCTGAGTTTATTAAGTAACAAAAACTTGTATACAACTTTATTTTTAACCAACCACACTTTACACAAGGGATTTTTAAGTCTCTACTTTTACATGTAAAAGTGAAAGTACAAGTCTTAGAATGCTGTTGGGTAGTAAAAAAAGGATGGATGTATAGTGTCATGTATGATGTGCGGTAACTTGGCACTTGTGCCACAGTTCATTAACTTGCTGAGGCTTAGGCAAAAAATAATGTGTTTAGCACACAATAAAATGCTTATTACATCACTTGTTATCCTCCCTTACTGGCTACACCACTTCCTCATCTTATGTGGCGCAGCGGCCAGAGCTGTTGACTCAGGATCTGGGGTTGTGTCTCGGCAGTGGCTCAGCATCCTGTGATTCTGGGCAAAATCACTTAATCTCCCCGTGGTCATGAACAGAGCCTAGAGACCCTCACGGGTGATAAGCCGCGCTATATAAATCTGCAAACTTATTTAACTCATTTTCCATATTCCCTCTCCCTTCCTTTACTATTATCCCCGCTTTGTTCAGGTTTCCTCCCTCGACTCATTCCGTTTAGTGTTCAGCTCTTGCCACCTTTTATTCTATAACTGCCTCTGTGCTCCTTCCTCCCACTCTTACTTCCCTCTCCAATTTCTGTCTCTCTCTGTCGTTTTTTTTACTCTCAACCACATTACTTTCTTAAAGTGTATTGATGTGCTATGAATTCGCTGTAATCAAGAATGGTAAAGGAATTTTAGCACATTAGGTAAACTAACATCTTGCATTGTAGAGGACCCCATACACTAAACTTGGCCATATTTGAGTCTTTGACAGCAGGATCTCCACTCATCTTACGGAACCACCAACTATGGCTGTAGCAAAGGTGATTTGTTGCCGCTATGCAAATCACCAATAATAAAGAATTGTTTGGTGTACTATATTTGAGGTTCTTCTGTATTTGTACCCAGAGTTTTTTTGCCAATGGGAGCTAGAAATCCAAAGAATCCTACGTCTAATATGCGTAATGGCTTGAACCTGAAATTCAGAAGGGCAAATAGTCAAAAGTTGCTGAATAGTCAAAGATTTTTGTGGTAGATAAATGTGACAATGGCAAAGGAAAGTTGGTGAAAACAGAGTCATTGGCCATGTGCCATCTAAACCATTTATTTGGCCAATGGAATTATGCAGTAGTGAAAGACCGGATTGTGTGACATGGTTGAATATATCATACACCAAGTATAAACTATTTAGCATCTCTTTTCATTTAAACATCGCTCTGAGAACATTTCATATTTATTATGTACATGCTTCAGCCGGAGGTACTTTAGAATTTAAGACATGGGACCTTAAAAAAAGATGCAAAATGTTAGGGATTCTTCTAAAGTCTGAGTGCTCTAGTTAAATAACTCTAGTTTTGAAACTGTTATTTGTGTTTTTCGTGAAACAAAATTAATGATAAAGAGGGAATGGAATAGTCCCCCTTTTGAATTACAATAAAATATTTACATTTGTGTTTCCTTCTTCAGACAAAAGCCCTTAGCTCAGTCCATCAAATGGGTATGATTACATTTTCTGCACAATATTGTCAGGTTTGACAATGACAAATAATATCTGAGGGTGACATTCATAAAATGTCAGCAATTCATTGCACACGCTGTGGGGCAATGTTTTATAACTTTTAATCCATCTGAGCTATAAACGTTTTTGGGTAAAACTGAAAGATTATGCCATTTAGGGGGGATTATACAGCAGTGTGGCAAATTGATATTGACATGGAAAACAGTGCAGCCACCCACAAGTGTGTGTGGGTGTACTCATTGAAAGGATGGTCTGAAGTAGATAAGTAAGCTACTTCCCCACTGGGTTTAAAGGACTCAAGCTTTTTCTCAATACTCTAACAACACTGGGTCCTTCTACGATTTGAGTATACTGAACCGCATTTTCTCTATATCCTCCTTGGACCTTTTTTAGATGTGAGAGCTGTGATTTCCCCTATACTGTTTAAGAACTTTTCTTTTCTTTTCTTACTCAATCGTCCACTTCCCCATACTCCAAAGGTTGCACAGTTCAATAGAATAACACGGACACAAAATAAAAGTCACAGACGAGATTTAGTTTAAGTTATTGTATTGGAGATCCAAAATCCATAGAAATCAATAATCTTTTCAGTATTTCAGTTAGTAAACAATCGCTTTAATGAAAGCTTTCAGTATTTATGCAAGAAAGTCAGAATTTAAAATACAGAAGTACAGAATCCAACTACCATTAGGTAGAAGGATAATTCTCCAAGTCTAACAAGGAAAAACGACACTAATCACAGGATAGGAAAAGTAAAGTCTCTATGTGCATTTCCATTAGCTAAAGAGAGAGTCTATCTTAAGTTCGGTTCTGTTTCAGCAGGGCAAACCTCAGTCCAACTGCTACTGAATGTAGCATAGAGCCATAAATCCAAGAACGAGAAAACACACTGTTGCCCCTCCTTCAGGGTTTCATCTTTTGTAAGATTTCTTACAAATATTCAAGTCAGGTGGTGTCACACCATCATCGAAAGACCATCACTAGTTCAGGATGTAGAATGAAGTCATTTGGAAAGTGGATACTTCACTATATATTCTCATGCATTCCATGAGAACGGAAAAGTATGAGTCTATTGCTGAAAAGAAACATAATAGTAACATCCATCTTACGGTTAGCATATCTTTCAGGGTCTCAATATCCTCATTAAAAACCGGATCACATACTGTCCATTGGAATGTTCACTCTGCAAGCATGGAAAAATAAGTTTCTAATATCACTAGTCCAGTGTTATAGTTCAGGACGAGTTTAAACTAGTCACCCTAACATGAAGCTTTGCTCGATTTCATATTCACATTATTAATCTCATATACATCAATACATTTGTTTAAAATCAAATTCATTTAATAAATCAATGTAAATTCTCATATATTTTGATAACTACATGTTATTCATGCCTATGTATACTCAATTACTGCAAACCTTTGCTATCACATGTAATCTTCACGTTTTTATTTTTCTACAATTTCATTATCGTTTCTATAATTTCATAATCTATATCACTACTAATACCATCACCCAAAATGTCAAGCTTCTAGCACATATTTTAGTGTCACTACCACCACATTTTCTTTGCTAATGTTATTTATCCATAGCACTTTGTTATGACACCAGGCCATAACTTGTTCTTGACATATTATATGTAAGTGTATAAAATGTGCATGTATACTTTTCTTTATCTTATAAAGGCACACTTTTTGCTGTGCTTCTGCTACACTAAGATCCCTTTTCACTGAATTTCTATTTAACGTTTGCATCGTGTAAAGTCTCCACATTTGTGATTCGTTTCATTTGCTCTTTGAAAAATAGTTTCACGATTCATGCCCTATAGGGCACAAACCAAGGGGGGCATGTTTGGGCGGCTTCCCTTCGCTATTTTTAGATTCAATGCTTCCCTTTACTTTGAGGTTGATAGAAGAGTGAACTGGGTTGTTGCTTCACTTTGTGTCTACACACGAAGGCTGTTCACTTGTGCAATCACGGTATGCAGATGTTTTTAATTTGAATGGCCGACTCCAATCTACGTATGAGAATGTACAAGGTGGGGATCTTTTTTGCAGCTGTTACATGCAGAATGAACTGCCCGCCAATTAATCCTTTCATCACTTAATAATGCGTTTTTTAGAATGACTACAGTGAATCGAGGAAGGCGCTGATGTACTTTGACACCTGCTAAAAAACAACAACAGGGAACAAACACACTTCTACCATGCCATTGTCTTTTAAAACACACCTAGAACATTTTAGTTGCTCAGCAGAAATGGCTATTTAAATATGTAAAAATATCACACGTTTGTTTAAAGATGTCACTTTGAATGTTTTGTAACACTCAGTTAATCTGTGAAGGTGGAAAACAAGCTGGGAATTTACAAAAATTTAAACCGGAATGAAAAATGTATTTTCTTATTTCTATGCCTGATCCTATTTTTGTTCTTTTGTAAAATACAACTGCAATCCAAGGGACGTGGCAGAGCACTGATGAAAACATAACATATCATGATCAAAGTCATATATTTCAGTTAATAAAAAACCATAATGTTTTACATAGCTTGACCAATATACCAATTCATTAAATGTAAACAAGCACTTGTTCCTAGCATTAAAAATATATATTTTATAAATAATTTTGAACAGTTTCTATTTAAAATACAAATGCAAAAATTATATAAAAAATATGAATACTAGCATGTTTGGGTATTCATTACAATCAACTCTAATATAGCTTTATCCGTTTGTTTAAATTCCATTCCTTTGTCCTTGATAAAGTGTGAGCGTGTTCATGCAAAATCACCTTGAATCAGAAAAGTCATTACTTTATTAAAGTGACACAATACCCCTCCTGTTCCTCCTTTTCCAAATTTTTGTACAGATCTATTCATATAAAGTCTCAAAAGATGCATGAGGATTTTACAATTAAGGCATGTCTGGATAAAATATAATCATGCTTGTGCAAACTCGCTAGATTAACTTTGCCCGCAGCCTATTGTAAGCTATATTTTTGATAGCATTACAGCAGGATACTTATGAAGATGCAGACGTCAAGTTAAATGGTTGACAAACCTGTAGTTGACAATAACTGATCCTCATAAAGGACGAATTTTATAAAGGCTGCTATTATTTGAGATGTCTCCCCATTCATACAAAAGAGTAAGGCATGTCGACATGTTCTAATGCCATACAAATTAAAAATTATTTTCAGAAATGTCTTTACAGATTGATACAATGTGTGTCGGGCTTTCTTCATGTATGTGGCATATTCTGCTCTTAGAATACTGTGGTTTGGAATGCCATTAAGGGATGTAGTTTAATGTTTCATTTAGACCAAATCGCAGGTAAAGTAACTTTTTTGTAAAAAGATCTCAGTAATGTTGTTAATATTTCTCAGCGCGAGGTTGCTTGTAAGAATCAATTGCTGTCCAGGCGAGACTTCTTTAACTGAACTCCTCTTTATCTTTATACCATGACCACCTTCTTATTTGTTTATTAATTACTTTCTTACAGGAGTTGGGAGGTAGTACCAGATCCCATAACTCTTTTCCCTACAGGTCTTTTAATTCTGTGTTGAGAGCTGAGGCTCAATTATTTAAGTTTGGCTCTGCATTATTTTGGATTTCTTTCCACAGCAGGGCACGTAGTGTGTTTTCGCCAGAGGACCTTATTAATGACATATATTTGATAAGAGAGCCTGTAAGCTTTTATTTTTAGTTCGTGAAACCAAATTTGAGTCTGATCTGAGATGGTGATGCGCTCTAAGGAAGATGGAACAAAAGCTGGAAAACCTTGTTTTTTGCAGAATTGAGAAAGGTCCCGAACTTTCCCGGGTAGGCTACTGTACCAGTGCAAAGCGTTGGACTAAACCTGGCTTTTATTGCTGCAAGTTATAGCTGAAAGATTGGTTTTTGTAATTTTCCATTTATTTGCTGGAAAGCTGAGATTAGGGAAGTGATTCTTGGTTTCAATGAATTCTGATGCAGGTGATGCATTATTCGATCTTACAGGCAAACACCAAGATATTTTTATGACGTACCTCAAAGAATTGATTTCCCATGCAGTGACCAACTCCCCTTCTTGTTTATTTTCATGTCGAAAATCATTACTTGTGTTTTTTTTTTTTAAGTTAATAGCCATTTCGTAGTAGGTGCAGTAGAGTTCTAGATGGTTAAGTAGCCTTTGAAGTCCAATCCCAGTCAGGTTCAACAGGACTAAATTCCCAGCATATTGTGGTGAGGCCACTTTTCTAGCTGCAAGTCGTGGAAGGTGAGAGTTGGCTGTGTCTAAATAAGTGCTGAGATCTGCCAAAAAAGGATTATAAAGAATTGGGGCCAAGAAGCAGCCTTGCTTCAGGACTGTCGTTATTCAGATTTTATCTGTCCAAGTTTGACCTGGCCCTGTTGTTAGTATATAAAAGCTGAATTGCAAGCAAAAAGTGTGTGGGAATATCCCAGTTAATCATCTTTTTCCATAACAGATTTCGGTTGACGTGATCAAAAGCTTTGGAGAAATCCATTAAACATGTATATAAATGTTGTTTGTATGACACACATTTGTTCGTGATCATTGTGAGCGCTACCAAGTTGTCTAAGATAGATTGACCACAAACTCCGTTTTTTTTACATATTGAAAATGTGCTTAAAAACGCGAATAGGGAAAAAAATCCGAACATTAAAATGGCCTGTCTGAATTGGGTACTAGACATGTTAGCATTCCTGTGGTACATTTAATAGGTTATTCATGTCACACTGCTTTGTGGGTGTTCGTTTTCACATTTTCTATATACAGTAATATGCTACGCAGCAAAACGATTCATTCTTGTTCGTCACCCTCCTCCACATCAATAAGCACGTCAAGTATTGTTCTATCTTCTGAGACCCTTGATGATTTCTAATCAATGCAAACTGTACGTATACAAACTTTCTCGGCCATTGCCTACTCTCACATGTCCCAATACTAGCTTTCAAAGAATGGGCCCACCTCCTGTAGCCGATGTATCTCTTTTTTTCTCCTCTCGAGCGAGGAAGAGGCCAAGTGCCCCAAACTTAAATTTAATGGCACCCTACTTGGGTCTAAGTTACAATTCAAGCAGACGGAGTGGCAGTAATAGAGCTACCAGGCTTCTCTCTTCTCTTTTAATGAATGCCTACTCTTGCCCAAGCCACCTCCAACAGAACAATGTAGAAAAATGGCATTATCTTCACCAACTTTCCCCGAAGTGTGGTGTGATGTGATTTCTGTGTGGAAGGTCGAGGATGAGTCTGGCAGCCCATTTCCAGATGGCTTGTAGCCCAGTTGAACGAATTAATCCAAATAAGAGTCTTATCTGGCAGTATCGTGAGTTTTACGTAATGTGTTCGATATAGGGAGGATAACCGGTGTCCTTTCCACTCTTGGTGGAGGTAAATATACTAGTTTTTTGTGGCCACGGCATCAACATCCTCTCCTACGCCGACGTCACACAGTTCATACTCTCCTTCTCGGACAAGACCCCAACACAAGAAACAAGTTTCCTGGATGTATGACTAAAGTGGCTAACTGGATGAAAGCTAACAGTCTCAAGCTTAACACTGACAAGAGAAGTAGTGATCTTCGGCAAGAACACCTCACCCTGGAACTCCAACTGCTGGCTGGCTGAACTATGACCCTAAACACCACACTCAGAACCGATTCCAGGACCAATCATTGACCGCGAACTGGAGGTGACTGCAAAAGTCAACTCCCTCACTGCATCCTGCTTTCACACACTGAAGTTGTTTAGAAAGATCTTTAAGTTGCTCCCAAGCAACACTAGAAAAACTGCCACTCACGCCCTACTCACCAGCACGTTGTACTAGGTGAACAACCTATACACCAGGATCACAAAGCAATTCACTAAAAGACCACAAACCATCCAGAACTTGGCAGCCAGATTCATCCTCGGTCCCCCACCCCACACAGAACTCACATCACACCACACAGCAGAGCGCTACACTTGCACCCAATACTTAAATGCACTAAATTCCAACTCTTTACACACAAATTCAAGGCACTACACAATTCAGGCCCCACCTATCTGAATAATCATATCTCCTCCCACCAACCACTTAGACACCTCCGCTCAGCAGAACTCTTACCAGCCCAAATCATGTGCATACACCGAACCAGATCAAAAGGGAGCGTTCTCTTACATCAATCTTAATGTGTGGAATGGCCTCCCATTCCACATTGGAGTTTCCTCCTCTCTTCTTGAATTCAGAAAAAAGCTGAAGACCTGGGTTTTCAATTAACCAACCTACCATGGGAAGAGCTAGGCACACACCTGCTTAGTGCCAGGATACGCTTTCAGTTAGTGTGCTTTACAAATGCAGATAACATAACCATTCATATTTCTACTAGTGATATGATATGTTATATGTTAGAGCCATTCCCCGTTGCCCAAGGTACATGGGTCATGGGAGCATATATGCTTAGGATGTCAAGTTCTACAGAGCTGCTGGGTCCGGTTTCAAAAGAACTGAAGGATATTACCGGGGCCAATCTGGAAATCCCTGCAAACCCGCTCTCATTAGGCTGCTCCAGAACTACAGTCCTAAACTGACTCCTTTTGATAATGTATTATTCCTGGGAACACTGGTGGCCTACAGACTGATCGCCAAAAGATGGAAGGGTATTAGACCTCCAAGGTGAGACAAATGGTGTGCCGAGATGAAGGATAGTGGAATGTGGAATGGGAAATATGCTATTTTATGACAAGTGGTACCACAGTAAGAATTAATAAATGTTGGGGATTAACGTTGACACAGGCTGCTAATTGGTGACTATAGGATGGCTAAATAATTTGATCCAATAATCAGTAGAAAAACAATATATATTAATGAATGGCCTGAATTTATAAGAGATTTTCAATTCCTGAGATTTTTCTAGTGAAACGTATGATATACATGAATTGTTGCAATTAGATTCTGTAATAATACAGATGCCTTTATATGACTCAATGGGGAAAAAAAACAATCTCTCGTTAAAACATCTTTTAATTAAAAACAATATGTATATATCTTATTTAGTGGGAAACATACAGAAATCCATTCATCACCCCCCTCCGCAAAACAAGTCTAACATAAAGACAATGTTAACACAGTATTATTACAAATTTGTGAGAACACCCAATATCAAATTCATATGTATCATGAAACCATAATCCCTTATAAAGCAATCGACTCACTGTTTCGATTTGTCTGTTTCTTTTATCATCAGGACATGAACTTTAACAGCAGCTTCCTATACAGGTCTGCTTATCTAAGAATCTCACAGAAGAGTTCTTCGAAATGCTCCCAAGGAGTGCTCTACTTCTTCTATCTGTATAAAAGGGCATAAAGAATCCAACGTTCAAGTTCAATGTTAGGATGTTGGATTTCATCTTTTGATTACATCAGAGCTTTATTAATGTGGAGGTTCTATTCATAGTGGTGTGGGAGGCATGAGCATGAACAGGTTCTTTTTTGTTCAGGACTTTTCTTAACCACGTCTAATTGGCTCTGCTCTCTGACTTGTGTCTTCTATATTTCGTAGACACGGACCTTAAATTGTCAAGGCCCCGTCTCCATGTTTGATCCTATTGAAAACTCATGGGGTAATTATGTGAGCGCAGGATGCTGTTTGGTATGTAGTCGGGAGTTCATAAATGTCAGAAATACATTCCAGAATACACCTCTATCTATCTAACATAGTAACAGAAAACAGTTCTACGGTCCTGTCGTTAGATCTACCAATTGTGATGCAGTAAGGAGTCTTCACTTATCATTGTTATCAGTATGGAATAAGTACATACAAACTAAATATGGCTTGGTTCATATAGTACTAGTTACTTTTCATGGTCCTTATAGCCACCTATGGTGGGAGATGTCTGCAGCTTGATACCGCAGCCGGCAGCAGGATGATGGGCGATGCAAAGGGGCTGGCTTCAGACATTGGTTTCCCAATTAAAAATATTTATATTTTAAAACTGGACTGACTATAATAAAAAATAAATGTTTTTTTTATATTCTTTTTATTTACAGTTGTAACATTACAGCAGGTAAAGAGTTCAAGATCGGGTAATAGCAAGACTGTGCAATAGGTCCCGGAGTTTCTAGTTACTAGCTCAAAGAGACACTTTTTGAACATATATTTTCTTCCCATTCACGTTTGTAGAAGATCAATTTCCACCCTTCCTCTTCACAATTCCGCCACTGGGGAGACACATATATCACCCCTCGATACATTCCATTTTGCCCATTTTTGATCCCATTTCTTTGGGCAACCTCTGTGCTTAAATACCTCTTTCTCCGCAATCATAGCACTATCCATGTCGTTTGCCCATCCTCAATATGTGGGCAAGTCCCCTGTTCCCCATTTCTGAGCAATATTCCTTTTAGCAAGGGTGAGCCCCAGTGAGACCCAAGTACGTTCTGTGTGGGTAGGCCGGTGGCTTCCCACTGTAATAATTTTTAAACTGCGAACTGGGAGCAAGTCATATCTGCCCTCTTGCACTCCCTCCTGTGTGTGGCTATGAAAAAGTTCCAGAAAGGAGTACGTCACTTGTAAGAAAAGGAGGACGGTTTTTTAGCATCCTTATATACCGCTTTAGCTTATATGGGATGTATCATGACATTGACTCTGCTTCTTGAATTTCAACTTAAAAAAAAATAAAAAGTATTCGTATGGTTCACGTTAACACAGACCATTACTTGAAAGAAAGATGCATGCTCTTGTTTACATGAGGTATATACAGCTTCTTGAGATCAATCTGTAGAAGCACCACTAGTCTTCACATGTGCCAAGTCTGGGATGGCTCTGCTCCCCAACTCTTCCACCCATCAGTTGGCTATGGTGTTTCTTTCCAGTCATCCTGTGTGTCGGTCAGGCTTGCCCAAGGGCTACACAGACTGTTGCCCTACTGTGATCCAGGCCACTCCAACCGAAATTGAAGCAATTGAAAGTATAACAGTGTGGCAGCAAGCGATAACACATACAGTCCATGTAATTTTGCACATCAGTATGGGGTTTTGCTTTGGAATTAGTTGGAGCAGTAAGAGCTGGGGAGGTTGAAGGAAGCCTTTATAACGATGTGCATCTTGGACGAAGTTTGTCTTTTGACTTTGGGTCAAGTTTTTTGGTTTGTGCAATGACTGGATTACAGATTAACACAAAATCAGTTTTTTAGGTCTTGGCTAGGCAGCTCATGCGCTGCCTCTTTGAGACATGCTGTATCTACAGCAGGCTTCACCAACAAGTAGCTCATGAGCTACTGGTGGCTCTCCAGCTACCTGTAGCTCTCTGTGTGTTGCCCTGCCTACTAAATTAGAATCTTTTGCTTGGCTGAATTAAATAATGTATGAGAACTATGTATTCAATAAGAAAATGTGTGTATTTCCAAAACTCCTAAGCTGATGTTTGGAAAATAAACTGTTACATTTTCAAAAAATATTTAGAGCTGGTATTTGAGTGATAAATTATTTGGCATTGGGGAGACATTCTGACTGATCTTATTACCTTGCTGTCTGGGATGTTGCATCTATAACTATTGTGCAGTGCTCATGTAAAGGCATTCCAAATTGACAAGTCCTTTGTTAAAATTGCTTTGGCAACCCTGCCTGATGCACTGAGGTAATCAATGGTGGTAATTTGGCAGAGGGTGGACACTAATGTAATATTTATTGTCTGATGTGGTCAATATTGCCACACTACAATATTACTAATATTAGTTGTTCAGAATAATTTTCATTGCACTTAAATAGCGCTTATTAAAGAAAAGATTGGAGACTCCTAATCTACAGTATGGGCTTCAAGCACAGCCCATCTTGTTACTGTCCTTTGTAAAGGCCTGCTGTTGATTGGTTAATATGCTTAGTAGTCCCTCCTTTTATACTTTTGTAACCTCCCTTGAGGACTGCTCCTGTTACATGTGCTCTTACTCTTCATGGTATTTATTACACATGTAAGCCCTCTTTTTTTTTTTTTTGCCTGCCTCTGGTCGTGTTTTTGCTGGCTTGATGAAAAGTTCACAGTACTTGTTTATGTTAGTCTTAATGCTTTACTTTTTTCATTTGCCTCGGGCTCCTATTTTAAGCTTGTATTTATTACCTTTCTGAACATGCTCAGCTTTAATCACCCTCCTCCTGCTGTTCACTGTTGGTTTCAACTCGCTCTCTTGTCGGAGCCTCTCATCTCCCCACCCCCTTCTATTCTTACCCACTTCCCTTGTTGCTCTCTCCTCCGTGCCGTTCGCTTGTGATGCAGGGTCGCTGGGCAAAACCAGAGCCTACGGCTGCAGCCGCTGTGGAGACCATCTCTCCCTACTCTCTCTCCTCTGTGCCGCCATGAAGCACATCCCGCCCTGCACAAATGTCCCTTGTATAGGGAGGTAAAGGTCCGGCTACAGCACTACTAATAGAGAGAGAGCTCAGACATAGGTTCTCTGTTCCTGCTTATCCGGAGTGGTGGGAGGGGGCCGGTTAAAAGTGTCCACTTTAAACCTTCAGAAACCAACTCCCTGTCTCTTTTTGTTGGTAACATCTGTTCATGTATGTATTTATTTATGGTTTATAGCTCCAACCATATCGCTGACATTCGGCAATGCCAGGCTGCACAATCAAATCATTTAGAGGGCAGGAAATAACCACTCCGGCTCTTCCCCCTTAGCTGCGACAGGCATGAACTGTTTTAACAGACTGGTGTGCAACGGACATATTCTGTTGTAATCACAGAGAGTGGTTGGTTTGCTGTATGGTGCCCCTTGGAGATTAGCATGCCATTTCTAAGCCCTGCACTCCGAAAAAACCCACTTCTCCTATACTTTTATCTTCATTGAAATCGCCTTGTGCTCATGTAGCAGGGCAGATACAGAGTTACTGCCCTTTCTCTGATGAAGTGCTAAGTCTGGTACATAAGCAGGGCAAAGGGTTCACGGGGGCAACGCACACCTCGCAGAAGTTCTATGATGGGGCTCATTTCTTGGATTTCCCGTGTCTGGTGTCAAGTTCAAAGTTCAAAAAGTTTTATTTGCATAATTAATTAAAATTGTTACAAAATTCTCTTAAAAATAACAGTGCAAAATGTATTAAAAATACTAAAACATTGTCTCTTAGCCGCTGTTTTGTTGGGGACAGATGCGTAAAGATCTAAAAGTTAGGATGTCCCTAATAGTCCACTAACAGGTGGGCCTCCTGTTCAGTTAATTCTAATCGTTTTCTTGCTTCTGCCATAAATTTAACTCCGCGGCAAGCCAGAATTATGGAGGAGCCTCCGAGCCAGCTTGTGACTGCATGTCTGCAAGAATGGATGTTTAATGCGTTAAGAATAGGTTTCAATATGAGTCGTCTCTGAATTATCAGGGCCGGACATATACAGAAAAGGTGGACGAGGGTTTCGTTTTTGTACCCGCAGAGGCGACATTCTTTCGTCTGATGGGACTGTTTCCAGGATGGTAAGAGGTCCTTTGAGACGTGCATCCCCATCCGATGGGCTATAATGGATTTTTTAAGATGGTCACTAAAGTGAGCTGCTAGATATGCTAGTGGTTTTGGAGTTGTAAACGAGTTAATAACAGTCCAGCCATGCCGACGTTTTGCCAATGACTCTTTATCCTCCAAAAAGGATTTACCTTTTGCTGCTAAGTTGGCTAGTTTGCTTAGACTTGCTTTGTCTGTCCCAGTTTTCCAGACTGATTCCAGCTCCAACTTTTCTACACAGAGTTTAAGATACTTTCCCCAGATGTTCGGGGTGTCAGATTCCCCCCGTTTTTTAATTTCCTCCCAGCATAGCCAGTCCAATGTATCGGGGTCTGCAGAGCGAAGTTTATTACAGAGTTTCACGAAGCCGCTCGTGCTCCGGAACTTCTGATTTTGCAGACCAAATTCCAGCCTGACTTGTGAGGCAGAGGCGGATTTTGGCAGGTTGAGGACCGCTTTGTAGATTCTAATTTGTAGCTCGTTTAAGAGGTCGGCCTCCTTCCAACACCATGTAGCTAGGCCATAAGATAAGGTGGGCATAATCTGCGCTGCCATTACTTTTAATAGGTGGTTGTGGTTAGGGCAGTCCATTTTTTCTTTTAACGATCGGTGCGCAAAAATTAAAGTTTGTGCTTTTGCTTTTAATGCTGTTTTATGGTCCTTGTGGTTTGCACCTTTCGATATTGTTATTCCCAAGTACTTGTAGTACTCTTGTTCTTTCACTGTTGTCCCTTGGGCTATCCATTTGTACTTTAACTTTTGCGGGTCTACTAGACGGACCACTTTAGTTTTTTCTTTGTTTAATTCCAGGCTTTCCCTTTCTAAGTACGATGTTAATTTGTTGATGGCTCTTTGTAGTCCGATTGGTGTTTTACTCAACAGTACAATATCGTCGGCGTATTGTAAATAAGGTATTGGATTATTTGCCAAAGATGGAGGGTGGCTATCTGCGGATTCGATCGCGCTTGTGAGGTCAGAGAGGAAAAGATTAAAGAGGGTGGGGGCTAATACGCAGCCTTGTTTTAGGCCTTGGTGCGTTTCGATGTTCCTGGTTGTGTTGCCTCCGTTTCCCAGTTTCACTCTTGCCCAGGTGTGGTGGTGTAGGGCTTTGATTGCTGTTAGGAGTTGGTGTGGCAACCCCCAGCTCTCTAGTTTCCTCCACAAATGCTCTCTATTCACCCGATCGAAGGCAGACTTGATGTCTATAAAACAGGCATATAAACGGGTGCCCTTTGCTACCGGTGTGTCCGTTAGGATGGACAGGCAAGTGAGGTTTGTTATTGTTCCCATTCCTTGCCGGAATCCAGTTTGAAATTTTGGCATGATCTTTGTTTCTGATGTCCAGGCTTGTAGTTCCCTTAAAATGCAGGAGGCGTAGAGTTTGGCCTCTACGTCGATTAAGGATATCAGTCTGAAATTTGTGGGGTTGCGGTGATCGCCATGCTTAAATATGGGATGGATAATGCTGCCTTTCCAGGAGGCAGGTAACTCTGCTTGTTTGTATATTCGGTTAAACATGGGCGTTAGGGTCTCTGACCACAAGTCCGGGTCATGCTTAAAACCTGCGTTTGGCAGCCCATTTGGTCCTGCTGCGCCCTCTAACTTTAATCTTAAAATTATCATCATAAGTTCCTTTTTGGTGGTTAGGTCATCTGGCTCTGTTGGCCCCTTCTGGAGTTTTTCCCACTCGGATTCCTCGTATTCCTTGCACTTCACACCTTTTAGTTCCTCAGTGTTATCCTTGACTGCCCCTGAGCCGTTGACGTGGCCTGGCACTGTGCTGCTGTATAGGGTTTGCACATATCTGGTCCAGGTTTCTGCATCAACTCCGGCTTCTTGTCCGAGTTTTGCCCCTTGGTTAAGCTCGTTTATGATGCCCCAGAAGTCCCGGCTGTTAGGATGTTTGCCTGCAGTTAGAAGTTTGTTCCAGATGGTTTCTTTGTATAGATGCTTTGCAGCCCTCAATTCCTTCCTGTAGATGCACCTGGCTTGTCTCAGATTGGATTTGTTTGCCACTGACCCCAATGTTTTTTGTGTCTGGTGTCATTTGGCAGTACTACGGGGGCTCATTTGCAGGTCACAGGTCTTGTGTTATGTGGCAGTTCTATAGGAACACACATCCTTCAGGGCCCAGGTCTCACAGGGAGGTACGACTCTCACTAGGCAATTCTACAACATGGCACAGTACACGCCTGGTGCCATGTGCCAGTTGTACAAAGGCACATCTCCTGCAGGCCATGTATCTGGTGTCATGTGGCGAGGCATTTATCTGGTGTCGTGTGGCAGTTGTACAGGGGTGCATGTGACACTTGCCATTAAAAACCAACCAGCTCGCAATTCGTCTTCAGTAAAGCTTGCCGGCTGCTGTGCAAGGCCCAGCATTGCGGCGTGGTGTTTGCACCCTGCTCATGTAGCTACATTTGAAGGTTTAATGGCCTTCCCCTACAAAGATAATTTTTTTACATAATCCAGCAAAAAACACAGAATTAAAGTAACGTAATTGTGAGAAATTGTTACCCTCCTCCCAGGAATCTGACAGTTATGTGTCCCTAAATAATTGTTACTCAAAACCCCTTTGCATTGATGATGAACAATCAAACTCATCGTGTCACATTTGATATAATCAGTGACATCACCACCCAGTGTATCTATATGTGCTAAGATGGAAGGTTTGTAGACAAGTGAGTGGTTTGCTTCGCTGTTCGGGTGCTGTTCTGTTGTGTTTCTATCTAGGACCCTAATTCGATATTCCCGATTTATGCCCTTATATGGCTATAATAAATAATATCCTTATAAAGGCATAAGAATCATATCCATATTTAGTAATATCCCATGCAGTCCAAATACGGCAAGGCTACTCCCCTAGACTCCTAGAAAGTACAACGCATTCTTTAAACAAACCAAACCTCCAGCAACCTGGGAATTCCCCTTGCTTTTGTTTTGATTTGTCCTAGAACTCCTGCGAGCACTGAAAGTACGGCCAGTTCTTAGTGACATCTTTTATTGACGTCTTATGTCCAACCTTACGTCAAACCCGGCACCTTTCAGGTATAAATATACCAACAGTTGCCTTAAGCAAACACACGGTGGTTTGGAGCAGAGCGGCTATCTACTTGCCCGAGAGCCCAGCTGATGCGAGAGCCCACGGACGATGCCCCTCCCTTTTGATGCATTGAGAAAGATGCTGTCTTTTTCTCCAGTCGAGAAAATCCAGCTCCGGTGTTTCCTGCCGCCCTTGCGGGTTGCTGGGATATCGAGTCCTGAGAGAGAGATACTAGACCTCCTTCATTCTATTACCAAGGTACGGAGCTGACTAAACCCTTGAGAGAATTCTTGATTCAGATTCCTTGGCAAAACCCAACCCAACCCAACTTAACTTAAACTGCAACTTACTTACTCCTTCCCATGTATTAGGCTTAGGTCAGGTACACCGGGGTAGGCGTAGATTTGAAGCACCAGTTGAGTACGTTAGTCAATGTTTTTATGTATGTATATATTTTATCCATTTTAAAGTATCATATGGCTAAGAAACCATATCAATGCTTTTACAGTATTATTTCATAATACTCCTTTTACTGTACGCACTTTACTTTATACTAAGTATTGCAACTGTGGCAATTCATTTCTCTTGCATGAGAAAGAAGACTGCTCAATAAATAACACCTTTTATTGAAAACGCCCTTCTCTCTATTTCTCTGCACTCTGGTGAAACTAAGTATGAGTAAAATAGCTGTCTATTGTTTTCACACGACTCTAGAGATACACTCTTATTCTGAGGGAGCAAAGTTGTCATGTTTTATGGTTGTCAGAAGCTAATCCCTTCTTGTCTATCCAGGGAAGTTAAACTCCTCCTTGTTTATTCGAGAAAGTTTCTAGTGACCTCTGAGCTAGCTGGCAAAACTAATTAAGTCTAATATAGTCAGTAGAGACCTAGTCGACCTCAGTCCTACGTCTACACTGCTGTTTGTATTATTCCAATGCGCAGAGCCTATTGGGAATGTAGGAACTACACTACAGTTCTCTTCATGTTTAGTATCTTGCATTGCCGCCTGTGCTGTGCCTGCTCTTGAGAGCAGGAACCTTCCCCTTTTCCTGTGTGTTCTGTGTGTAATGAACAGAGGCACTACTCTGTGTACTTGGTACCTTTTTGTTATGTGCGAGGAGTGCTTGCACTGTCCCCTGTTCATATTCTACCTTTCCTGTACACATGTGAGTTAATCTTGCATTGCTGCCGCTTGTGTAGCTCTTGCTCATACTCCGGATCGCTGAAATTATATGATTCTGTAGCCTCTGCGTTTTCTACATAATTATGGATTTGCCGGATTTGCCACATAATCCATCAGCTACATAATATAAAAATGTGTAACTAAAAAAGCTTTTTGTTCAAACATTCTGTAATCTTGGGCAAATTCAGTAATTCTCATTAATGTGAATCCTACCTGAATTGTCTGAAGAAGATGCGAGATAAAGAGAATTGCTCCACTCACCTGGGTACCTAGTGGCATACCTGTATGTTTAGTGTGACATACAACACCACACAATTCAACACCACACAACATAATTCCACTCCATATAATACCACTCAACACAACATAATTCAACTCTACAAATTTACACACTACTCAATACCACATAAATATATCCCACATAAAACCATTCTATGCCACATAGCAACAATCCAAGTAAATACAATCCACACAATGCCACATAATTCCAATCAACATAATTTCACTCAACGCCACACAGATCCACACCACACAATTCAACTCCACACATTTCCATTCCACACCACATAATTCGACAGCAAACCATATAATTCACCTCAACAACACAATTACACAACTCACCAAATGCATCCAATCTACAACAAAGAATTCAACATCATGCCACAAAATTCAACAACACTCCACATAATTAAACTCCACTACATACCAGTCCACAACACAAAATACAAATTCACATATTTAAACAATCCCACTCTACATAATTAAGTTCACCCAATACCACATAATTACTATCCACATAATTCACTTCATGTTTCATAATTCCACTACACAAATCCACCCCACACCACGCTATTCCACACCACACAGTTCCACAACTAACCATTCCAATCCAACCCATATAATTCCACTCCACACCTCATACATCCGTTACACTCCATAACACGTGTAAAAAACATTGTCATGTACGACGTCAGTAGCTCCTATGCTCGTTTTATTTCACACCGGATTGTCATAGCTGCAGCAGGTTCCTCTCTAAAGATGCAGTATAAGATGGCACAAGCGTAGAAAACATTTATTTGGACCACATAACCCTGTGCCATCCGCTAGATTAACTTGTAGACAAACCATAAAGTCCATACATACCCTACCAGCAAAAGGGGTAAAAAAATATTGAGATACAAATATGCACTGTGTAATCATTCCCAGCAAAAAACCAGAAGCACAGCCCTTTTGGCTGGGTGTCCCTGCTTCAGCAATCTTTGTTTAAGATGCAGCATGTAGTTTTGAGCACCACTCAGCAGAGCAAAAGGCCCTTTCCACCTCTAAAGATGGATAAGTATCTACCAGACTGAAACTATATATTTTTTGTATTTGTATTAAAAATGTCAAACATGTACTCCGTTTGCAGTCAAGGTATTTTGGGCCAGACGAGAAAGACCTGCCCGATACTAGGGACATAACATTCAGAGGCTACTTGAAAGCTGTTTTGGAGCTGTGTAGCTCACACTCGCGTGTCTGCATTTAGGCAGCTTCTCTTCTCTCTTTTTTTTTTAACAGATTTTTATTGAGTTTTTCAACTTTTTATGTTTACATCGCCATAACCCCTCCCCCCCCCCCCCCCCCTGCCGCCCGGTACAGATAAAGCAATAAAGGAATAAAATACATTATACAGAGTTTTTTTTTTTTTCCAAAAAATAAATAAAATAAAAAAGCGAAAAGAAATACATCATTACATTCCAAAAACACTTGATACGTCTCAACTGTATTGATCTATGCTGGGCTCAATAACCATAATCTAACTGGGTCCCAGATTTTTAATCCCGTTATTTTTTTCCTGATACCTTTCCGGCTATAGATGGCAATTTCAAGATTATATGTAGCTAGAAAGCGCATCCGCCACTGTTGAAATGTTGGTGGATATTGATCCAGCCATGCGGAAGTCAAACAGATTCGTAAGACTGCCATAGCAATATATATAAGTCCCTGCATGGCAATGGGTCTACTAACTTGGTCTACTCCTAACATGATTTCTGCTGTGCTGATCTCTATATCGATATCAAATATTTCTGATAGGAAGTTGGAAACTTCTCGTTTAATATTATCTAGAGTATGACATGTGGCCAGCATATGTATTAGATCTACTTTAGGTCGATTGCATCTGGGACAGAGAGTCGCCTTCCCTTCCCCCCATTTTGAAATTTTTTCGGGAGTATAATAAAGGTCGAAAAAAGTTTTATAGAACTGAGCTTGTAGCTTGGTCGACATTAAAATTGTGCTGGATAGCTCGAGTGCTTTGTGTGCTAAATCCTCTGTGATATTGATCTTATTTTGCCAAATATTTGCATGTTTATTGATATCGTCTGGTAGTACAGCAACTAGGTCTTTATAAATATCTCCAATTTTTACACTGGCGGAGCTGACCACAGTGTTAATTGTGGGAATTTTTTTAAAGCAACCATTAGATCCCCCCTTTTTGAGAATAAAATCTCTCGTTTGCAAAAACTTAAAAAAATCATGCGAATTCAGCCTATATTTATTTTTTAGCGATTCAAATGAACAAAAACCTGTTGAGTCGTAAAATGATCCAAATTGCGATATTCCTAATCTAACCCAACGCCGCATACAGGAATCCATAAAAATTTCGGGCAGATTGGTGTTGTTTTCTATTGGAGTATAAAATGAAAATCTGCCAATCCCCAGATATTTCCGAACCATATTCCAGACTATATAGATACCCTTAAGTGTTTTAAATCGTTCTTTTTTTAGATGACATTCATAGGATAATTTCCAAAGGTGGTTATTGGCGTTATTGCCCAAAATTAATTCCTGTGGAGTTGGATTCGAGCTGATGGGCATTGTCTCTTGTTTAGGGGTTAGCAGTAGACGACTATATTTGATGGTTGTAGCCCACCAATAAAATTTAATGTTAGGGAGGGCTAGGCCACCTCTATCCCTTGAGTGTGTAATATGTTTATAAGCTCTTCGTGTTTTTCCATAGCCCCAAACAAAGCGAGATAGCATATTATCTATTTGATTGAAGAGTGTTTGGTCAAAGTTAAGACAAATTTCCCGGAAGAAGTACAAAAATTTAGGGAAAAAAACCATTTTAATAAGATTGCATCTTCCGATTATTGTTAAATGTAGGTTGTGAAGTCTCAGTAATGTTTTATTGGTCTGTTTCATTAAAGGGTCTATGTTAAGAGCCACTAGTTTATTCAGATCGGATGTGATATTAATTCCAAGATATAATGCATTATCAGTGACTCTTGCATCCTCTAAACTGATGTTATTATTTATTACAATCTGGGTTTTAGTTTATTTAATTTATATCCCGAAATCTCCCCAAATTTTTTTGCTTCTTCCTCCATTATCCTTACTGTTGTGATTGGATCAGATGTAACAATCGCAATATCATCTGCAAAGGCTAGAGTTTTAGTTTCATCATTCGATGTCTTAATAGGTAGTATGGACGGATTCATTTCTAGCTTTGTGATGAAGGGATCAATGTAAATGGCAAAGAGTAGAGGGGAACAGGGACACCCTTGTCTTGTACCTCTCGTCACTTTGATGATGTCCGATGTTACCCCATTGATCATAACGACCGCTTCGGGAGCAATATACATTTTCTGCACTGCTTGAATAAAATGACCCCCGATCCCACTCTTTGCCATGACCGACCATAGATATTGCCAGGAGACCCTATCGAATGCTTTTTCTGCATCTAATAAAATTAGGCCCATAGGGTCTCCTGCTACCTCGGCAATGTCAAAGAGAGTTATCACTCTCTGGACGTGATCTGTGGTTGATCTTCCGGGGACAAACCCGTGTTGTCTAACAGATACAATTTTGTGAATTAAAGGTGCCAATCTACTTGCTAACAGTTTGGAATATATTTTGGAGTCGTTATTAATTAGGGTAATAGGACGGTATGTGCCTAATTCTGTGGGATCTTTATTTTTTTGGGGGAACACTATAATTTTTGCACATGCCCAAGAAGCCGGAGGATTTCCATTCATGAAAACCTGGGTAAACAACTGGGTCAAAATGTCCTTAAGAGGGCTACTGAATCTGGCATAAAATTCCACGGGAATACCGTCTAGGCCTGATGCCTTGCCGGATGGAAGACTGCGTATGGACAATAAAATTTCTATCCAGTCAGGAGTTTCAGCGAGAAATCCCTCATCTGCTTTGGATAGGTAGGGCCTTATATCCGAATTTAGATACTCGTCAATTTTATCTTGTTTAATATCTGTTTCAGAATAAAGCTCTGCATAATATCTCCTAAAGGCGTCCCTTATTTCGTTTGTATCGTGAGTTAGGCCGAAAACGGGGTCTCTTATAGATTTGATCGTATTTTTCGAGTTTTGTTCTCTTACACTTACAGCTAATTGGTGCCCTATCTGTTCACTCCATTCATAGATTTTTTCTCTATTTGCAGTAGCTTTGATGATTGCTTTGTAGGTAAATACTTCGGATATTAAGTTTTTTGCTATCGCTACATCTCTAATTGCCTCATCAATGTTGTTCCCCCCTTGAACTAATCTAATTAGATCTTCTTCTTTTCTGGCCAGATTATCCTCTAGATCTTTTAAGTTTTGTTTGGCTTCTTTGTTATTTTGGATAGAAAATCTAAGGGTTTCCCCCCTTATCCCTGCCTTTAGTGAATCCCATACCACCTCTAGCGGGGCGCTACCCATGTTGAAACTTAAAAATTCTGGGATCCATTGTTCCATATGGGTACAATATTTATTGTTGGCTAGCAGAGCTCCAGTTACTGCGATCAGATTTAGTAATGTCAATATCAAAACCCAAAAGCAGAGGATTATGGTCTGAAAAAACCCTTGGCAGCCTATTTATAGAGCATTTAGATAGGATTACATTAGAGATGAATATATAATCCAATCTAGCCAGTTTGCGATGGGGGTGGGAAAAAAAGGTGTACCCATGATTCTGCGGTGTTTTCATCTCCCAACAATCTATCAGCCCATGAACGTGACAAATGTCCAACAAGGCCTTGTAAGTTCTAGGTTTCCGGCCTAGATATTTAAATGTTAGATCAGAAAGCCAAATTGGTGGGAGATTGATGTTGATATCCCCACACATGATCATAGGAACAGGCCAGTGTGCCAATTCGTTAGATAGGAACTGTAACAGTGTTGGATCGTCTGTAACATTGCCATAGATTGAAGAGACAGTACATTTTTTCCCACTTATACCTTGACACTCTGTAATAGCCCATCTGCCGTATGGATCTGAAGCTGATCTTAAAAAACTTAAACCCCCACCTCGCGCTAAAATAGCTACCCCCCTAGTTTTATTTGGTTGGGTGGTGGCGACAACTACTCTGTATCCCAGGTCTCTAAACAGATGTCTCTGCGACCCCTCTATATGCGTTTCTTGAAGACATACTATTTCTGCTCCTATTGAATGTAATCCTATTGCTAATCTTTGCCTTTTTTTATATCGTTGAGCCCACATATATTCATGGTTAATATTCTTAATTTAGCCATTTATTTTGTAACTTTGGTATACTACTAATAAAATTACGTCTTTATTTATTTTTTTGTTTTTTTCTTTAGTTTTTTTAACCTTGATCATAAATTCCACCCTTTTAATTTGCCTGTACCGCGGCCCCCGTCCCCCTCCCCCGTCTTCCCCACAACAGCTAAGACCCACCCACCCTCCCCCCCTCCATCTAATGAGGCTACCTGTTGCCCGTAGGCCCAGGTTGTTGGCATCTCGCTGATCCTTCGGAAGTTGGTGGCTCTTGGCCCTAACCCCTGTAGCTTCTGAAGGGCTGATAATCCTAGTCGATGATTTTAATCAATGGTTGTCGTTTATAGGCTTTTTAATTATTCCACTCTAATACTACATGTCAATTTTTTTTTTTTTTTTTTTTTTAGGAAATTCTCAGCTCACCCTCTCTACCAATGTCTCGACCCATTGGCTGTAAAAATAAGATCACTGTTTGTTGTATTTTTTCCCTTTTGAAAGATTTGCTTTGTCTTTACTGTGGTCGGAGATCTCTTCCAAATAGGATTGCGCTGGAAAAACTTCTCGTTGCGCCGTTGAATATAACTTTTAGTCGAGCTGGATTCAGTAAGAAGACTGTTGCGCCAAGCACTTTCTGATCCCCATGGTCAAGCGATGGCTGCTTGTTAAATTCAACGCGATGTGACTTTAAACAGCAGCGCATGTGCCAAGTTTGCTCCTATCCTAAATTTACGAAGCAAAAGTTGCAGCATATCATTTTCAACTGGAATAAAATCGAGATAATTAAACAGATGAAAACCAAAAGAGAGTGCTTCACAATTGAGAATTACGGAGCGCCACATGGGACGCTGACTTGTGAATTAAGTAAACACTCTCACATGCTTAATAAATGCTTAGCATATCATTCACGACACTGCGCTCTTTTTGGCACATAAAGTCTCACAACGATTAAAACAGTTTATAAACAGCCTAATGAAATATGCAAATACTTTGTTTTCTAAAGCGATTGCCTCGAGGGTTTTAACGCCTTGTAACAAGGGTAAATGTTCAGTTTATTAACCACCCAAGGATCAAGGGTTGAACTTGCCCTATCAGGCTTGAGGTGTGTCTCAAGCAGGTTATACAGTGAACCAAGCAGTAAGAATGTAACCCACTGAATGAAATGCAAGAACATTCATAGAGCGCATGGCTACGCGGAAGCGTCCCAGCGCTAAGAACCAACATGGGAGGGGACGGAAAGTTAAGGGAACAGAAAAGTCTTGAGTTGTTTCCGAAGGCCTAGTGATTGGAAGTGGTGGGTAGGTGAGTTGGAGTTCCAATGTTTAGCGGCGTTATAAGAAAAGAGCCGTCCGCCGCTTCTGGCCTTCTTTATTCTTGGGACGTCAACCAATCGCAATTCGTCTGACCGAAGTTTCCTCTTCTCTTTATAGGGGCGGATCAATGCGAAATTAATGGGGGGCCCCATCCCTTGCATTGTTTTGTGAGTAATGCACAGGGCCTTGAATCTGATGCAATACTGCACTGGGAGCCAGTGGAGGGAACGTATTGCCGGTTTTGCTGATTGTCTGTTGGATAATCCCGTCAGCAGTCTTGCTCCACTGTTTTGGACTACCTGGAGTTTAGAAATCACTGAGGCGGGGGAACCTAGTGCGTTCCCGTAGTCCAGCCTAGAGAGTATGAGGGGTTGTATCAATACCTTTTTAGCCAGGGGTGGAAAAAGAGGGAGGATTTTGCGGGCCATTCAAAGAAGGCCGGAACAGGTCGCCATAGTTTTCCTAGCCTGAGTCGTGAAACTCAGGTCCTGGTCCAGCCAAATAACCAGACTCTTGATCTCGGTCTTAGGGGCTGGTGGAGGACCCATGCTAGTTGGCCACATGAGACTGGGGTTTAAACTGAGGGCAATGCCCAGTTTCATGATCTCTGTTTTACCACCATTAAGCTTAAGCTGGGACGAGTTCATCCAATATAATATGTTCTCTAGGCAGGTATGAAGACAGTTCACTTTATTGTCCGCTTGGTTGAGTGCGGCCACCAGTTGCGTGTCATCGGCATAGGTCACTATGCAAATTCCTGAGGGGGCTACAATTGCTGCAAGGGGGGACATGTAAACATTAAAAAGGGTTGGGCTAAGCGAGGAACTCTGAGGGACCCTACTTGTCAAGGGGGTGGGTTTGGATAAGATGTCCTCGAACACCTGAAAGGATCTTCCCTCCTAAAAAGAGTGTAACCATTGGAGTACAGTACCTGTCACTCCTAAATTCCTCAGACGGTGTATCAGGATCTTATGCTTCATCGTGTCAAATGCTGCGCTTAGGTCAAGGAGGAAAATGGCTGTAGATCCTCCTGTATCCAGGATTTTTCTGCTTTCCTCTACCACTACTAACAGGGCTGTTTCGGTGCTCTGATGAGGTCGGAACCCAGTTTGGGAGGAGTGGAGCAAGTTGTGGGTTTCATGAGAAAGCCCGAGAGGATATGGTTGACCGATTTCTCTGCCACTTTGCCTATTCCTGGCAGAAGAGATATAGGGCGATAACTGCCCAGATCTGCTTGGTCTAGGTGAGGTTTCTTAAGTAGGGCTTTAACCATGGCTTTTTTCCAGTTAGTAGGGACCATTCCTGTAACTAGTGATGCATTGATCAGGTCCGTTTTATTGGGGGCTATTGTGGCTGTTGCTTGTTTCAGGATTTTGAAAGGCGCTTGATCCCTTGGTGATCCACTCTTGACCGAGGACAGTAAGGTGAGCAGAGTTTCCTGCGGCAATGGGTGAAAGTCTCTAAAATGTGTTCAGGGGGTAGGGTGTCCTGATTAATCTGGGTTACTGAGTTACCTTTTAAAGGAATTGTCTAAATGCATATTCCTTGAGGCAGACACCCTGGTTTACTAGCCATTGCGTAATCTATACATGCTGGAATTATTTGTATGTGATTATGGTAGTAACTCTGGTTGATCACTTTTTATTCTCCATTGTATGTGATTGGCTAGCAGCTTAAAACGTTCTTGTTTGGTATTTTACAACAAAAAGCAGTATATAAGATTATGTCTACACCAAAAAAGCCCTTTCTCGAATCAGAATGCATCCTTGTGTAGTGCATTGTGTATGCATTCGTAGTGTTTGGGGAATTTATTTCTTTAAGCCCCTCTTGCTGCTCATCAATAGAAGAAGGACAATGCGCCTGTGCGCTCTTGCATATGCTGCACACCTGTTCACACCTGCATTGTTATTGTGATACAGTATCTTTTCACATGTTGTCTCATAGAACAAATCTGATGATCAGAACTATAACTGCTACAAAAGGAAGAGCTGGGTTATCACATTGCTTCAAAATGTACCATGATCTTTCATGGAACTCAGCGGTTATTCAGTTGAACACAATTTCTTCTTGGTTGTATAAAAGGTAACAACAATTCCTTTAACACTTTTTTATTATAACTTTCCAACATGCTGCACAGCAGCCACAATGCTCAACAACTTAGCTTAAAGACATTGGCAAAGCCAATAGCTCTCGCTCAACACTTATAAGGTCCCAAATGCGAGTCCTATTGGCTATGCCAATGCTTGTGTTAAGATTATACTGTACTGGTGACAATTTCGCATTTATTTTTGAAATTTTTAAAGCGCGAACGTTTGCCCTAGGGCGTCTTGGCGCTGAGAACTAAGCTGATGTTTCATACAATGTAAGACCACGATAATTTACTGTGTAAAAAGCCATGTCTTTAGGCTTTTGCGAAACGTGTAAAGGGAATGACTTAATCTGATAGGGAGCGGGAGAGCATTCCACAATCTGGCAGCCGTGACTGAGAAACGTCTGTCACCCCAGGAAAGAGTCTTGGTATGGGGTATTGTTAATTGGTGCAAAGTCACTGATCGCAATTGCCTAGCTGGAAGATATGGTATAAGCTGGTTTCTCAGAAACTGAGGGCCACAATGATGCAGTGCTTTGAATACCAGACAGAGCGTTTTGAACTCTATCCGCTTTTTTATTGGTAGCCAATGGTATTTGCGGATGGTATGGGCAACTGGTTTAAATTTGGGGGTGTTTGATAGTAATCTGGACGCGGCATTCTGTACCAATTGCATTTTATTAATGACCCGAACTTGGGCTTTGGCCAGAATGCCGTTACAGTAGTCTAGAGAGGAGAGAATAAGCGTGCTAACCAGAGTCTTGCCTGCAGTGTCAGGTAGAAACGGAAGAATTTTTTTTATCAGTTTTAGTTTGAAAAAAGCTGATGCAGCTATCTGATTAGCATGCGCGGCAAAATTAAGATGGTCATCAAACACTACTCCCAGGTTTCTAACCTTTGTAACCGGCTTAGGCACATTTCCAAATGAAGTTGGCCACCATATTGATGACCACAAAGGTGAGATTTTTCCAAAGATGACCACCTCGGTCTTCTCGGAGTTTAGCTTAAGGCAGCTCGAGGACATCCAATCTCCAATTGCTTGCATGCCCTCTTGGAAACGCCTCGCTACCTCATCTCCGTTGTTGTTAATGGCGAGGACTAGCTGGGTGTCATCTGCGTAGGAAGTAAGGCCCATCCCATATTGCTTGATGACTTTGGCAAGGTCCGACACGTAGATATTGAAAAGTGTCGGACTCAGGGATGAGCCTTGAGGAACCCCACAAGGTAGAGAAAGCTGTGCTGATCAAAATGGGCCCAGAATAACTGTCTGAGTTCTGTCAGACAAAAAAGAGGCTAGAAGATTTTTCGCTCTCTGTTGTACGCCCATCCGTCTGACACGGTCGATCAAGATGGAGTGATCGACCGTGTCGAAAGCCGCAGAGAGGTCCAACAGTATAAGCACTGCTGTACCCCCTTGATCTTTGATGAGCCTAATGTCATCCGCGGCCTTTAGGAGGGCGGTTTCGGTACCGTGGAATTTGCGGAAAACGAACTGGGTACTGTCCAACAGATGATGATCCTCTAAGTACTCAGACAGCTGCTGATTCATGGCTTTTTCTACCACCTTAGCCAAAAAAGGAAGACTGGCTATTGGTCGAAAGTTTTTTGGATCAGTCATAGTCAGATGCTGTTTCTTGAGGAGAGGTTTTAGGAGAGTACTCTTTAGAGCATTGGGGTATAACCCTGACATGAACATGGCGTTGCATAATTGCATAACTACTGGTGCAATTAAATCTAGAACCGATTGAAGAGTTTTTGGCGGACAGGGATCTAGAGCCGATCCCAATTTTATACTATTGATTAGGTGCCTAGTTTGTTGCTCAGTGATATGATTAAAATGAAGAAAAGAAATTGATACAATTTGAGTAGAGAAGGTCCGGCCTCTTGGCCTAGGCTTGTGCGTTAACCAAGAGTTTGCAGTGGCTGGTGAGAGGCAGCAGGGTAGCTGTCCTGGTACAATGGAAGTAAGCTGGAAAAGAATTCGGACCTGTTCGTCTCACATTGCAACCTGTTTCAGACCACCCGACCTCCTCCTGAGACCATCAAATCGGAAGTAGTACTCAGGATGCGGTTCTTTGTTAAGGGTGACATGAGGCTGGCTCAGCCAATGCCGTTAGCCCTTTCAGAGGTCTGTCGTCTGATCTCATATGTCTGATCGTATTAGGCGAAGCGACCGCTCTGTGAGTTGATGCAGACCCCCCACAAGACCATAATCTGCTGGTGCAGGTGGCGGTCATTCCTGTTTGTGACCTCAATAAAATGGAAACCACCGAGTTATACAATATAAATGCAATTACAATAGAATACAATATTATAGCAGCTCTGTAAAGCCTCAGTGTTGGCGCACAGACGGGGGCCTCGTGGTTTGGGCTCACTGGAGAGACCCAGGAGGTGAAATGCTCCTGTCTTCAAGTGAAGTAGCAGTTTTTTTTTAACATTGTTCATGGCAGTCCATACTAACATCATGCAGTGTGCTTCAGTTTTTCACGCCTGATTTCCCCAGTGAAGCTTGTTTGACCTGTTAGCTCAATATGAGATTTCACAGCCACTTGTAGCTCATATTCGGCTGTGTACTTCATAAAAAATTAAAGGCGGGTTTTAAAGTGATGCACACATAACACCTATATATGAAAGGCTTATTAAATTGCAAGCTGCAACTCCTCTCTTCACTGGCAACAGCCAATAATCTATTTTAGCTGTCTCTAACGGAACACGCCCCCCTGCTTTCTGGTTCCACAGTCGAAAGCGGCATCCTTCGCTGCAGGGAGCTGACTTCCTATTAATTTAATGTTAATATCTTCTTTGATATGGCACTGGCTGCCATAGTGTCACTGCTTTATAGGAGAGTCCATAACAGAATAACCCAGTTCATCCTCTGCCACTAATATGCAAGTCTGTGATGCACAGGTACGTACAGAGTTCTGCTACAGATGCATTATCTCACTGAACTATGTTAGCGGTTTAACTGACTGTTTTCCATGTATGTTATGGTATTGGCTTTTGTACAGTGCACATTTCCATTCGTATGGCTACTCAGCACTATCAGTTGCTTTGTCCTTCGTGTATTTGCATAGTGCCTCTTCCATAGGTTTTAAAATATCTGTGTGCAATTCAGAATTGACCTTGGAGTTAAATCACAGTGACCTAGGGAAACACTCTTGGCGTGATGCAATATGTTGGCTCTGACCCTGTGTAACTGGACGGAGAGCAGCTCCTGGCCAGATTAGGAAACTGTCCATTTGAGCACGCGGCTGAAGTATGCAGCCACTGGGGCTACCATTGTACCACAGGGATGAGGTGACTGGGAGCGGGCATTTATCAGAGGTCGTTGTCTGGGGCTGCAGATAGTGTTGTCTGGTGCTGATACAGCAGGCGTGTTGTAATATTGACTTGCTGTCATTTGGCCTTCAGACATCCTTGTAGAAGTACTCGATAGGAAGAGGTGTCATCATCGATTTGGCGCACTTGGGGTGGAGGCTGTGTGTGTCCTTTTGGGGAGTATGCAGCATGTTTTAAATGTCGTTAATTCTTCACTCAGGCTTGGAAATGGCGAACACAATGCAGGTTCCCCTGATTAAATCTCTTCGTAGACTGCTCTGACCCCAACCTGCACTCCTCAGGGACTGAGCCTTTACCCATCCTTCTTGGTATGCACCAATGTGTCACACTGGTCGTGGTTACATATGTGTGAATTTTGCTTTCTTCTATTCCCCCCCACCACACTTTGACAATTGTGCTGTGGGTGGTCACTTTAACTCTGGTTAGGTTCTGCGCTTATTTCTTCAGCTGCCTCAGGAACTAAGGGGATAGGCCGCCCTCAGGTCATTTGGGTTCATACACAACCCTTGAGATGGCAGCTTTATGCAACAGGTTTCTGGTATTCCGGAAATCCTAGAGTGAACCGGGCAGTGCTCTGCTCCCTCTATCCCTAACACGCTCCCAGTGCGTACAAACTCTGTCGCTGATCCTAGACAACAAGTAGCTTAGGGTCAGGCCCATAGTGGCAGCAACCAAGACCCGGGAGCACTGGTACTGGAAAGTGCTAGGCCCCTCCTCTAGCAGCCCGGAGGACTTCTCTCAAGCGCCTCGATATCTTTGTACCACAGAAAGCCTCAAACTCTTAAAGTTAAGGTGTGTGTGTACCTAGCAATCTCTCGACTGTCTTCATCTGACTCTCCAACGCAGAGCTCTGCAGTTAATGTGTTGTGCTGGAAGAGCCTGCCCTGCAGCTTTCTGGGCAGTTGTCTGGGAACCAACCACACTGGGCCTGAGTATATAGACCCACACAGGTGACCGAATCCACCTAGATTAGAGCATGGATCAGTGACTACGAATGCCAAGTCACCAGGACAGGGATTGCAATGGCACGGGGAATGATGATACACACTCAAGTCACAAGTCGCTCCTTTGGCGAAGAACGCACTGAAAATCCCCCTCCCTAAAACATACAACCAACTGATCACACTCACAGAGGGTTGATCCCAGCGTACAGGATCACTCCTGCTTAGGATTTCTGACTTTTGGTATAGGCAACTGTCTATGTACCAAGGTAGCCAAGAGTGCCAACAGACCATGGAAGTGGCAAATACCGGGCAATAAAGAAAAACATATCACATAAAGTCGAATATGTTTGAGAATTGGAAATTGTCCTTGCATCTACCTCGCATCATCCTAAAATTGTCGAAGTGTTCAGTCATTCTTGTTAAAAAATTAAAATAGCTAATATTCACCCCAAAATGATGTATCCCAAGTAATGAATCTTTCATATGGAAGGATGTAGGCAAGAATATTGAACTGCAGAGAGGTTTCATTGCCATTGGTTGGACCCAGGAAGTTTAATCCATGGATTTCAAAGTGATGTGATGACATCATTTATTAGACTCCATAAGTTCGGTGATCTAGAAATGTATTGTTCCATTTCCTAAGAATGCTATTGCTGCTGAGACAAGTAAACTCAGAGGTGAATGCATGCAGGGTGCTTCAAATGTAGCCCTAAAGTTAAAACTTCGTCTTGCATTGCTTCCCCACAAGGGCATTCTGTGTTGCTCTATCTGCCATGACATTTGCCCAGATGCCACAAATTCAATCTACAGTTAAAAAGATCACGCCATTCTATTCTTAAACTGTGTCAATCTTTTCTCGCTCATGCAAGAGTGACGTTTTTAGGAAAATTTGTATAGCCAGCAAGGCAGAATTTGATACTTTGCTGACGGGGCCAGACTCACCCTCACACCCAAGCACCCACCTTCTCAGAAAGTTGTTCATGACTCTTGTACACTTGTGGGAGCTTGGGCGCAATCTAAGGAATGTCTAAAGAGTGCAGCAAACAGAATACAGTGCAGGATACTGATGGTATCTTTGGGGCAGGGGTGTCCAAAGTATGTCCAAGAGAGACTGGTCCATGTTAGAGTTACTGGATAGCCACACCAGAGTGATAGATCTGCATAACATTAAACTAACTGGAAATAATTCTTAAAGTCTGGCTTGGGTCCAGACCTATTGATCCTACTCCGGACCCCATACCTCTGTATGAAACTAGAAGGAAATGAGCAGCCCAGTGCTGGAGATGGATGGCGGCCTTACTTTCCGTAGGGAAACACTTCCTTAAACCAGTTTGATTGCATTGAAATAATGTATTTCCAAAAGCATGTTCCCTGCAGCTCTCTATTACTTCGGATCCGTATCCACATGGCCTGCCAGGGCAATAACCTGCATACAGCACTGGTGGAAACTTCATTTATACTATGGCTGTGAAAGTTGGTACCAGGGAATTGCACGTTTGTCACAAAACATCGTGGGGTCCCAATCGGTGGTGCTGGCTGGTGAATTCTGGCCAGGCGAGCTGAATAAATGCAATCCTCTCACGGAAACGGCAATATGCTCTTAAAGAAAACATTCGCTTATAAATTATAATAGATATTACGCTCCTAGAAGAGTGAGCATACCTACAGAAAAAGCAATGTGCTCTTGAACAAGGCAATGTACTCATAGACAAAAGGCGAACATGCTAATGGCAAAGACATTCTGAAAATGGACACTGGAACATGCTCACAGAAAATGCAATGTGCATATTAGGCTACCTTGAATCTAGTGGCAAAGTGAGCAAGGGACCCACGTCTGGACATACCCTGCCATTTTAGGGCGAACAAAGCAAACGCAAGTTGATGATGGAGGGAGGGTTGAAACTTTTCAGACACTCACCCCCAGTCTTAGATTTGGGTTGAATCCATCATCGTTCTTTAGCATACTTCGCCACCCCAGTTCAGACACAGCTATATGCAAATCATTCTTGACCCTGTGCCTGTGGGAACAGTCTGGTTGAATGTTTGAAAATTGTCAGTGCTCTGTCCATCATCTCTTTGTGTTTGCTTTGTTCGCCCTAAGTTGGCAGGGTATGCCCAGACGTGGGTCCTTTGCTCACTTTGCCACTGGATTCAAGCTAGCCTGGCTGATGAAGGGTGTAACCCCAAACTGTTCCCAGGATGCTTGTTTTCGGTTCAGGGAAGGCTGGCTTGGCAGTTTGGGCTGGACTGTTCCCATGAGGCACAGGGTAAAGACTGATTTGCATATAGCTGGGTCTGAACTTAGGTGGCGAAGTGAGCTAAAGAATGATGATAGATTCAACCCAGATCTGTGACTGGGGGTGAGTGTCTGAAAAGTTTCAGGGCTCCGTCCATCATCTTCTTGAGGGTGCCAGTGTGGAGTCTGGAAGGTTGTGGAGCAGGGTATTACCACCATCAAGATGCAAGAGTGCAGTGGCTAGAATATCAGTCTGAAGTTGTTTTCTGGAAGAAACGGTTTAGCTTTCTTCAATAGAGAGAGCCAAGGCGGCTCGGGTTAAGAAGCGGTGGGGGCGTTGCCCTACCATTCAGAGAGGGAATGGGGCACAGAAGGCCCATCGAGCAGTTCAGTGCTTAGGGCAGCAGGTTGCTCGCAGTGAAAGAGCCGAGACTGTGTTTATTTAGAGGGAGGGAAAGATGATGGAGCGGGTACTACTGCTTAAATTCTAGTCGTGGATTTACCTGCCCTCAGGCTCCAAGTCAGTGTAGTGACATCAGGAGAGGTGGGCATGGACTGTTTCAATAATGCAGCATAAGTCTGACCTGGGGTGCTATTGCTGGGGCCCTGGGAGGAGTCAACAAACTTCCTTATAAATAAACTAGCAGCCCGCCCCGACCTTGTCCGGGAGCAATCAGGCTTCCCCGACCCCCGCCCGCCCGCCCCGACATTGTTCAGCAGCCCGGCCCCCGCCTGCCCCCACCCCAGCCTGCCCCGACCCCCGCCTGCCCCGACATGGGTCCCCTTAGCAACGACACGGAAGCGGAGCTTAAACACATGGCTTCCATAGGATCACCTCACCATTCCTTATGTATGGCCCACAAACTGTTGCGTGGTGTATTGAGTGGATCCATAGTGAAGTAACACAATCTTGACTGTTCACACTATTAGTGGAGCGCGTTAAGTAGAGTAAGTTACGGCCCGTCCCCCGCCTGCCCTGACCCCCGCCTGCCCCTCTAGCAGCCCGTCCCCGCCCGCCCGTCCCCCGCCTGCCCCGAACCCCGCCCCGACCCCCGCCTGCCCCGACATGGGTTCCCTTACCTCAGCCGCCGCTCCTCAGTTTACCGCTCCTCGCCGCTGCTCGTCACCTCACCGCCGCTGGCCTGTCTGCTCCTCAGTTTACCGCTCCTCGCCGCTGCTCGTCACCTGACCGCCGCTGGCCTGTCCGCTGCTCCTCACATCACCGCTCCTCCCCGGCGCCATGTCCGCCGCTCCTCGTCTGGCTCCTGGACTCCGCTCCTCCCCGTGCTCCTGACGTGAGCACGCACGTCACGACCGGCGCTACTTCGGAGGGACTACTTTTGTTTTTTACTGTCAAATTTGAAATAACGTTTTTTTTTAAATTTATATAGCCTATAACCATCTACACACCCTGACGATTCCAACGGTGTATCGGGTGTGTGGATTGGCGCTGTGGTTCCCGAGTTTACCCGCCTCAAAGGTGCAAAGTTCTTCCTTTATAATAGTAGTATAGATGGTCAGCGGCAGGCCTCCTAATGTATCAGTGTGGAAGTGGGTGGTGCTGAGGCGGTCAGTTTGGGGGCAATGATGGTGAGTCTGGCAGCTTGTTCCGGCCCTTGAATACTGGCCTCAAGGAGTGGAGAACACGTGCAGCAAGCAGTATTTTTAGGAGAAGGTGCTCTTCTCGATCGTGTTGCTAACAGAGTGGTTAATTCTCCTTCTACCTGCCAGATTCTAACATTTATTTTGCCATGGCGGACCTTGAGGCAGAAATGCAGCTGTTGGAACAGCTCAAGCATTGCACCCCATCAGTCCTCCTCCCTCTGCCTCAGACAGTGCCAGCGGGCTGGGGTGGGGTCACTATTAGCACGGCAGCCAGGCCCAGCCAGGCCTCCCTTCACCACTTCACGATATAAAAAGCTTTTTATAGTTTTCCAGATGCTTAGTGAGTGGAACTTTACTTTTTGTGCAAAAATCTTTACATTCTGGTGTCACAGGCTGAACATGGTGATTTCATGATGTCCTAAAAACACAGGTTTAAATTACTGCTCTAAGTTATCAAAGTCAACATATTATATATCGCCATATGCTGACTTAGATTTTTTTTTGTTTAGTTGTTACAAATACTTTTTCATCTTTTGGGGAAAGAGGCAATCAATTATGAGATGCTTTGAGGAAGCACCATTTGATTTCATAAATTATTTCCTGAATGGAAACACAGAAAGTAACCAATGGCAGTGGTTGTTGTAGGACAACTCTGAATACGACCAAACTATTGTAAATTCACTTTGATGTTAATGTTTTTCTGTTTTCGGTTGAAATTGAAATTAGGCTGAAGTTGATTCAAGGGCAGGCCCAGTGCCATGGCAGAATTGGTTGGTTATCCTGCACTAATAATGGAACCGGACTTCTTTGTACCATCTATCGGTGTGGATGCAAGCATAGGCCAGCATGTCATCCTGTCAAGGCAGCATCCAGTGCAGGGTTTATTACGTGCCCTTGAGCACAAGCCAATATAATGAAAGAAGGGATGGGAATTGTAAGTTTAACAGTGTTGCATGTTTGCTGACCACTGTGGCCTAGGCAGGATTGAGGGGGCACGATGTGCCCATACTTTTTTTTATTTAAGGAAAACAGTTCTACTACTTTCTGTGAAACCGTAACCATCCCGGGATGGTTAATTCACGGAGACGAAATGCTTCAGCTGCAGTGGTGAGCCTTCTGCGCTGTGAACCCGAAGGCAGGCAGACAGCTAAACAAGCCTTCTTGCTAGGGTGCCTGCTTACCCGAAAGAACTGTGAATGTGCACAACGGGTCAATCTGCAAATCTGAAGAGAGCTCCGATGCGGGTATTGGCTGTTATTAATGGAAACACTTTACACTTCCTGATGACCAGATGTATTGTTTTTAAGTGGTATTGGAAAGGAGTGATTAGCGGAGTTGTGATGTGTGTGCTTTTTAAACCAGGGGCTGCAGGGGCCTGTGTTACGCCCCTATCTGTTCTCCACTGCTCCAACCAGGATTACATTCTGTGGCTCACTGGTTATAGACACAGACCTCTAATAGAGGTTTCAAAACTACAATAGTGCTTTTCTCACTGATTAAATTAACTTGCATTTGCTTAACATGTAAGCAATGTGTTATTTTATATATACATACATGAAGGTGAAAGAACGAAAAACTGAATATTTCTTTTTTTTAGCCACCTTTTTGACCTTGCCCCCTCGCTTTTTCGCCCCACCCCGATTGTGCATAGCATCACAGTTCCTTTGCTTTTTTTTTTAATGCACTTCGACCGCTGGGGCTAGGGCAAAAGCAGCAGAGCACCATCTTGTAAAGGGCAATGTACTGGGCTAGCCACTGGTGTTAATGTATGTTTGAGTGTAGCTTAAAAGGGCCATGGAGAGACCAGTGGCACGTGATATTAGGTATTGGAGTATAGGACTAGGAGCTGTAAAATTCACTATTGAACCTTTTTCAGTTTTTGTAGTAAGATTTCCTGATACTTAAACTTTAAAATGAACCGCTTTTTTCAAGCAACAAGAAAAATCCTGCCAGCCCCTTCTTCAGGTCAGCCTTACCTGGTCACTCGTTTAGTGCCTCACCCCTTTCAGAATACACCAGCCGCCCCTGGAGGGACGGTAGACCTGGCTGTAGTCTTCGATTCCTGCAGTTGGAGTGACTCAATTCTCTAAACTTGGTAATGGAACAACACACACCCTACACTCTGTTGCAAGCTAGCCATGCACGCAAGTGCTTCAGCGCCCTACCTAAGGATAGCGAGCACTGTAAAATGTTTTCAGAATTGGGAATGGCAGTGGGTATAGCGCAGATTGAAAAATCGGCAGGTGGCTGGAAACTGAATCTAAACTTGTCTGTAGGTGCGACATCCAGCCTATGAACTTGGCAGCTGGTCCGAGCCCATGAACATGATCGTGGGTATGCCTTATGATGTAACATACTGGTTCTACTCTGAAGCGCTCTGACACTTTTGGGTAAAGTTCACGCTATATAAAATTGCATTAAATACATACTAGTCCCAGGCTTTGGCACTAGGGCACCACTAAACTCAAAACCTGGCATAGGGCAGTGCACCCAGGCTGTGAGCTTGGCAGTGGCTCGGCCCTCGGGATCTGAACTTGGCATGGGACGGGACTTCCATGCGTCCTGGGCTGCACTCTACCTCGCCGGAAGTGGAGCAGCAGCAGCATTTGTGATTGTGTTTGCAGACTGCGGCAGCCCAGCGGTTACTAGAGTTCAGGCATGCGCGCCTCTCCCTCCCTGGCTGCTCACCACAGGCGCGCCCTCCCAGTGATGCAGCCCTGCTCACCCCACGCCATCCAGCCAAACACGGCGTGTGACGCGATCAGACAGACTGAGCGAGAGGAGGGGCCACAGGGGGAGGGGGACCAGATTTCGTAAACCAAAATGCGGGACATTTCCCAATAATAGAAGAAGGATTACAACTTTACTTCACCAAACGGCCCAATATCAACATAGAAACACACAACGTGGCACCAGGAAAATTAATCAAATGCAATTTAAAATGTTAATTAAATTGCTTTAATGTATAATAACTAGTCTTGCTTTTGAACTCATAAAACGTGCATCCCATTATTTTCAGTCGGTCCTCTCTAAAAACTGGGAAATGTGCCAACTTTTCTGAAATCTGCCGGGACAGCGGGTGAAAACGGGGACTGTCCCGGCAAATCCGGGACGCATGATCTCTGTTCTCAGGGGGAGAGCTGCCCCCCTCCTCTAAGGACATCTGAGGAAAGGAGGGAGCCTCGCCAAACAAACTCAGTGGAAAGAACTCCACCCTTTCACTTTTTGTAAATGGGGTAGTCGACCATCTTCTGTCATCTTCGGCAGATGCACCTCGTTTGGCTGGGCGGTTGGTACCTACACTCCTGTTTGCTGACGACACCCTGTTGCTCTCAAAATCCCCTGTTGGCCTCCAGCGCCTGCTGACAAGCTTTGAGCAATTCTGTACTTCTAGGGGTCTCAGGATCAACACGGACAAAACTAAATACCTCATTTTGAACCCCCCAAAAAAACTAGGTCCGCCACCATTGTTGGATGCAGTCCCTCTGGAGAGAACGAGAGAGTTTGACTATCTGGGCATTCGCCTTGTGGACACAATGAGGTGGGACAGTCACTTAAACAAAATGCTCCTGAGCCACAAAAGGGTAGTGGGGGCCCTGCTAAAGGAGCAGAGAGCATCCTCAATGAAACCAATAGCCCCAGTGCTGGAGATCTACACTGCCAGAGGCGTTAGTGCGGCGCTTTATGGTGCGGAGCTCTGGGGCGCTTCGAACATCACTCAGTTGGTTTCCTCTGAGAACACTTTCCTTAGAAACCTTATGGCCCTTCCAGCTACCACTCCCATTATCCCCCTCCAATTGGACATGGGCTGTTGCCCAATTGAGGATCAAGCGAGGCTCCGTCCCCTCCTCTTATGGGCTCGCATATGGAGGGTGAGAGAACTTAACAGCTACGCGGAGGGTTTGCGTGAAATTCTGGAATCCCCTAGTTGGGCGAAAGTGAAGTGGCTCAGAGACATAAAAGCTCTTTTGATGGACTTAGGGTTGGGAGAGACCTGGCATTCCCGGACTGCCCCTCCCAAAGCAGTACTAAAAAAACTCTATTGGTCCTGGATCATGAGCAAAAGGAACTCCAATCCCAACTTGTGCAGGTCTTCCAGGACTTTTTTGATGACCAAAGATGCCCCCCTGCGCGAGATTTATCTGGACATTATTACAATCTCTTGGGACAGAGCCTTGTTTTTCAAATTTAGATGTGGCATTCTTCCGGTAAGGGAGTACTCCTCCCGGTGGAAACCTCCTTACCAAACTGTTTCCTTTTGTCCCTTCTGTCCCTCCAGGCCTGAATCCATCTCCCACCTACTATTTGAGTGTCCCGCTTATAAAACACCACGTGGGAGGTGGTTAAGACCCGTGTGTAAGACAATAGGCACGAGGCAGTGCTGTGTAGCCCTAAGAATCTTCCTGACAGACACTCGCCCTTTATTTGTTTGTTCTATAGCCAAGTTTTTAGGTTAGGCTTGGCGCATCCGGTCAAAGTGGCTTTTTCAAATTGTTTAATTAAGGCCCGTAGACACAGACCATTTTACTTAATTTATTACCCCACCTACCGTAGTTGTGATCATGTTTTCTATGTACAGTGTGGGTTTTTATCTTTTTTAATTAGCTGGGTATTTTGATCAATGTATTTATGCTGTGCGCTTTTTAAGATATAAGTATATCGAAATAAAGCCTTCTTTGACTTGACCTTAGACGGAAGGAGTTTTAAAGTAGCGCTTCGAGGTTTGTGAATGAGTGGCATAGCTGCCAAGTCGGGTAACCCAAGAGCGGGCTTTTTAACCACCAGCACCTTGCCACTTTCAGGTCCTGATTTAACTGTGTGAAAAAGGAAACTACCCATCCCACACTCCCTCCCCATACAGCGCTCAATCCCACCCCACACAGTGAACTCATATCCCACACAGCCTCACCTGACCCCTCTTCGGGTGCTCCTCGCACCTGGGATGGACAACCTACCGCTAAGGTAGTTTGTACAGGCGGAGGCTTTTTGCGCACACGTGTAGATATCGGAAGAAGTTTGTTGGGGGAGCAGCAGAGGGAGTAAGTCGTGTAGCGCATTTTCGGGGGTTGCATTCTAAAATGCCCCCTTCTCTAAATCAGGCAATCTTATAAGATATAACTCGACCAGAGATTGAGTTTATCAAGTAATTACCATTCATAGTGTGTTTGAGCTCTAATCCCTTGATCACTTCCTGGAGTAAAGTTTGAATGCCCACTATTGCAATACAGACTGAACACCTGGTTGTATCGACGAAGAACGCTGTGCCATGTTAAACTGGCCCTTTTTGAATAGGATATCTATCTACCTTCGGTTGGTACCTACCATGGCTATTCCGTGCTCAGGGTGCTGAATGTTGCACTCTTATCTGGTTACAAACGGCACCATGTGAACGAGGAGCCAGATGTATGAAATCTATATTGTATTATTGTTGCACAGGGCCCGGCAGCCATGAGACCCGATTTGCGCTCTTAAATAATGAAAAATAGAGGATTGCGCCTTTAAGGTGACACCATTGCTACAAGGTGCCATCATTTACAGACGTGCAATGCCAGTCCGTTTGTTTTACGATAGAACAGTTTATTTAATCGCTGTTGCAGGGTGGGTGGAAGAGGTCATTTGGTGGTGAGATGGAGGTGGGACGACCGAAAATGTAATTACTGCCACGGTGTTGGGTCTGGAACTTGAAAGTAAGTCCCCAGAACCGTTAGGTGAAGGTGTGCAGCGGAGCGGTACCGCCTGCCTCGGTGTCCGGTGTTCATTTGAGCCATCCTGCCCAGCCGAGGCATCCGCCGGGTGCCTTTAGAGCCTGACGGGAACGAGGAGAGCTCCGCTTCCGGCCGGCTGAACTGGAGTTACCCCTCTCCCTCTGGTGTAGGTGGGGGTGGGGGGGGGGGGGGGGGGGTTGACGTAGCACTCCCTCGCTGACGCTGTGTCGCGAGCTCTCCGTCCGCGTCGCGAGCCCCCGGCCGGCATGTTGCAGTGTTGGGAGCAGTGCGGGCTTCTGATTGGACAGTGCGCCAGGTACGTGATGGAGAATAGTGTGAGGACGGGGCGGTCATGGGGTGGGATTGGAGCGCCTCCAAGCGGAGAGTGATGGTGATGCAGGCCCTGCCTGCCGTCAGAGGGCAGTGGATAACGAGGGGGTCCTATCTGCTGCAGAGGGCTGCATGCGGGCTCTGTTGTCGGAGGGAGGAGGATGCTACGGGCAGTTCATGCCTGCCCACGTGCGTGTGGGGGTGTCGCAGCCAGCCTGAGGCTCGTACGTGCCGGGGGTTTATCCTTGCTCTGTGTGAAGTATTAAACAACTCAAGGGGTATTTTGTTTCTATGGCACCAAATTTGGAACTAAAGCCACCAGATGTGCACTGAAGTTATCTGGAATCCTCATGGTAGGTGAAGTTCCTATTGGGGGGCAGAAGGCCAACATCTGTGACTAGCATTCGAATTGTATCCTAGAAAAATAGACGGCAAGTACTACGAACCTAAATGACTAACACTAGGGCCTGTAGGTGATGAGCGCGGACAGGCATCAGACGCAGCTCTTATGATCGGAATTCACGTGCTGCAGCAGCACGCCGTACAGAAACTGAGACCGTCACATAATACAATACTGAACGATGAAAGACCCCCAAGGAGACCTGGGTACCGCTGACTGGGCCCAGTGTGACTTGGATAACAAAAGGGGTGTCTGGAAAAGGACAGCATAATAGGAGCTACAAAGGAAGCGCATTGAAGCAGATGGGAACTTTGAAAGCCACTAACTGGGATCCAACAAGGTGCGCTGAGCGTTCACCGGGCCGAACCCTGCAGAAGAGACTTTGTCTCCAGAAAACAAGCACTGCTCAGGGTACTGTATTCAGCCAAAGAGAGGCAACGCTGGAGATTTACGTGAAAACCCTGGCATGGACTGGGAGGGAGCGGCGAGCCTCCTCCCGGAGGCTGCAGCCACGATGGGAGCAGTTGCAGGGCCTCTGCAAAACAAACACTAGGTGTGCTGTGGGAGAGAAGGATGCCTTTGTGCATAGCAAAGTGCATACATTATAAGTTAAAATGTGAATGCGAGTGGTAGGGCCTTCTAGTGCAGTGAAAACACAGCAGTTCCCTTGACCCAGTCCTGCATCAGTATCAGCCACCACCAATAAGCATTCCAGCATGTTCGTTTGTTTTATGATTTGTGATTGGGGCTTGACAGCCTTTGTGACACCATTCAGATGAACATGTATCCTTCGATGATGATATAAAATCCAAAGCATACACTTGCCAGCCAAGTAGAAAGCTAGTCTCTGCAGCACACCCCATTAAAGAGCCAGGCGATTCATCGCACAATCTCACAAATCTGGTGAAGTTCAAGGAGGATCTGGCCGCTATCTGCCTGCAGTTGAACGCTGGCAAGTCCGAAATCCTGCTGTTCGGAAGAGATCGAGGGATGTGGTCCGAGAGTTACTGGCCGAACCAGCTGATCCCGGGGAACAGCGTTTACAACGCAACTTTTACAACGAACTACCTTTACCACGCAACTTTTACAACGCAAGTTGTTACAACGACTTGCGCTGGGGGGCGCTCTAGGATAGGGAATAGTTTAAATTACTATCCAACACCTTCCCTACTATCCACGGGGACTGGAGTTGGAATAGTAAATTAAACTATTCACTATCCAGCGCCCCCCAATGCAAGTTGTTGTAACGACTTGCGTTGTAAAAGTTGCGTGGTAAAGGCATGCGTGCTAACGACATACATCAACTGATCCCTGCTCCGGCGCCTAAGGAGACAGTGAAAAATCTCGGTATTTGGTTCGACAGTGAACTAACTTTTGATGTCCAATCCAAAGCCGTGGCCGGAACGTGCTTTGGCGCTTTGAGGGGCTTGAAACCTCTACTGGGCTTTTTTCCCCCGAAAGTCCGCCAACTCATCCTACAGGCGACCATTCTGTCGAGATTAGACTACGGCAACTGCCTATATTTAGGCGCAAACAAAGCCAGCGTTAAGCGCCTGCAGAGGGCTCAGAACGCTGCCGCTCGCATGATGATGGCTCTCCCCTATACCTGTTCAGTTTCCCCTGTCTTGCAGAGGCTCCACTATTTGCCAATAGCAAAGCGTATCCAATTTAAGATGCTTTGCTTAGCGCATAAGATCTTATCACCACAGGCCCCGGCTGGTTTGAGAGGATTGCTGCAGTCCTACGTTCCCCGTCGTCCTCTTAGATCTGCCATCGCCACACTGGTATGCACCCCGCGTGTCAGGAGAGCCAGAGCGGGTGGTCGTTCCTTCCGCTGTCTGGCTGCGCAACTTTGGAACTCTCTCCCCGGGTCAATTAGAATAATTCAAAACCATCTTACGTTCCGGAAAGCCATTAAGACCTGGCTTTTTCCGGCTTAAGGCTGTTTGTTGCGGTTAATGTACACGAGTTGTTGGTGCGCTGGGACGCCCCGTTGCTGGGGCAGCCATGCACGGTATAAATCTAACAAACAAATAAAAATAAATAATGAATTTCAACCTAGAGACAAGCATGGGTTCGAGCACTGACCCTGACTGAAGACCTTATCCTGGCTTTGTAAAGGATGTGTGCATCGCTGAAGCTGCAGCATCCTAGCACCGGCGTTTATGGTTTTATACAGAATTCAAACACACCCTTTAGATATGTATTTTGTCTTTACAACACCCAGCTTCAGAAACCCCTATACTGGGAATTAATCGGGTTTTTTCTAGAGCCCTTCAACTGACTATAACCATAAACATCCTCTTAAAGGAAATCATTTTAACCGACTTTCCTGTCCTGATTTGACATCCTTTGCTGCCCTCTGCTGGAAACAACAATTGACCCTGGCCTGAACACTGGCTGGTTGCGCACTGTAGCTGCATACTGTATGGCCTCAGGTTCAGGAGATGACTCAGGAACAGAATAATGATGAGTACTTAGGGCCAGATCATGTATCAAAGGGTTTTGCCCATTCTGTGTCAATGGGGAAATGCGTTGATACAAATGGCCCTAGTCTTTAAAGGGTAATCGCGCAGGAATTTATTGCAAGTTTGCAGTCGGAGGAGGTAGTGGTGGCCTTCGCGCAGTTAGTGCCCTGGGCAAAGCCACGTTTGACGCCGTGGAGACAAAATAGTCAGTCACTGGCTGCTTCATTCAGAGCAGCGATGGGCCCGCCGCGGTCACTCATTTCTCCACCTTTGGCCCACGCGGGCTCTCATTTCTCGACCTTTGGCCCACGCGGGCTCTCATTTCTCCACCTTTTGCCCAGCTCCCATGAACCTCTTTGATACCAGCACTGAATGGAAGGTGAGGGGCCCGGTGGGGGAGCAGGATAAGGAAAGGAGGAGGTAGGGGAGTTAGGAGACTGGGTTTTACATGCACGACGCGAAAACGTGATTGATTAAAGGGTAGTTTATCGAAAATCAGATCGGAGTGCGACTGCTGTGTGGCCCGTGCACAGACAGGCCTGTGCGCCCCAATGACCATCGGCGCCCTGGGCATAGGCCCAGCTCACCCATGCTAAAGGCGGCCCCGGTAGGAGGCTGCGCAGCAGCTGGGTGGCGGGGAATTTTCTCTCCACCTGAGTGATGAGCATGTCCTGCCTTGGCGATCGACCGAGACTGCTCTAAAGTTAAATCAAGATTGAAGCCTGGCTGTTCACGAGTGAGTTGATAATGCAGTTTCTGCTGAAGGGGAGAGGTTACTTTAAAGTTGAGGACGACAGTATCCAAGACATTGAGTCGCTCTGGCGCACCCATTCACCCCCCCACCCCGATCCGATGTTCAGTGTAATTCCCCTTTGTTTGTCTTGGGACTGCATTTATTTATTCCTTGGTTTATATAGCACACAGACCGCTCAACTGGGTTTCAGTGCGCTCGAAAGTCAGAAATCAAATAGGTTAGCAGCAGAATGTAGGTCTCCACAGCCGTAAAAAAACTCAAACTGGTTTTGCAATAAGTCCTACTGGATAATAATAGGGGCCACTGATAGAGGGAGTAGGAAATATTGTAATTTTAGGCACAGAGGGAGATTACATTGTTTGCTTGGAATCCCACGATGTTCAAGTGAGCAGAAAAGCAGTTTGTGAATTGGTCCATTTGTATGGAAAAGTTAGCATGCCTGCACCTAGTTCAGCACGTCAGAATTTTACCACCTGACATTAATGGGTTAATTAAGTCAAGTGAAACATGAAACTATTACATGAACACTTGGTGCAGGTAATATATGTTAGGAATATAAGGTTAGCACTTGATAAAGCGACCAGCCAAATGGAACCATTGGCAGTCAGTCACATCTTACTCCCTCGCCCTCTTTTCAGTTAACTTAATGCATTCTTCTTAGACAAAACATCTCGGGATGAACAACAGGTCTTCCACCAGAGTGTGTTTTTCTCACTCGAGTAGACTCGTGGTGTCTCTTGGTGGCTTAGCCTCACCCAGGGGCTAGGGTTCTGTCAAACCTGTGTTACCTCCAAATGGTGTTTACTGCTGGTTTTCTCTGCCACTACAGGTTCTTATTCTCTGGCTCCTGGGTTGATTCCATTTTGGACTTCGTAGCATTAGCATTGACATCGGGACCGGAGCAGGAATGTTTCTCATGTTCATGTTTAAAAAGTCACTTGTAATATATTACTGAAGCATGATGGGGTAGCACACTATAATTTACAAACCGCACATTTTCCATTGAAATGGCCACTAACTTTCCCACTAACTGCATACTGAGAAAACTATGTAGTGTATAGACAATAATCTTTGGAAATTAGGTTTCAGCAAAAATATAATTTGCATGTCACTAAAGATTTTTGTTCATCCTATTAATTTTTTTCCACACAATTACAACAAATGTGCTTTCATAACTACTGAAAGTATTTTTAAATGTTTGTACAGTTCATTTACAAGTTATTTAAATATTGTGTGTTCTAAAAAACACCTGACATCCTACAGCCTTTCATTTCACACTCTTTCTACAGCACGATTGTTAGACAGTTCACTTTACAAAGCTAAGTTTGTAGTCCGAGAAGGAAAAGTAAACCCCAACTGTGAGAAAGTGGCTCTATATATATACTGGACTAGAAGGTAGTACAGTGTGTATAGAGTCCACCAACCCCAGAGGTATAACGGAGGTTAAAGTCAGAACTGACCTTACTCTCCAAAGTGGTAGCTTGGTCGAGCAGTACCAGAGGACAGTGTAAAGCATTTGTTGTACACACTCAGTCAGCAAAACGTTTCACACACTCAAGAACTGTATTCTCGGCCAATTGTTGTTATATCCTCAGATATTGTTGTTTTATTTTTAGAACCAACAGTTATAAAAAAATATACTTTTCAAGGTACGAGTACTCTCATGTAAATACTTTGCAGAGGAGCAATAAGTTTGTACACACAATAATTACAGGATAGATAATAGGCAACACAGTTCTGAAACACACTCTAGCATTGAGCTCAATGGGTTTTTCATAGGAAAGTACAGTTGATTACTTTATGGATTACTTTGGTAATTCCAGGACTAGATCTTAGATTCAGTCCTGGGGTCTAAGCTGAAACCAGACTAGCAAAACCGTTTTAGTTACTGTGATGAATTTTCCTGAATGTAAAGCTGTTTTAAAAGTTCACACATAGAAACTTTTCAAGGTGATTCTGACAATGTCAATGGGAGGAAATTCAGGTCGACTCTTGTTTTAGTTCTGTACTTAGCCACTCAGGCCTGCAAAGGCAGTGTGTGGGTGCCAGGGTACAGGGCCCCTGAGGGTGGCACAATAAGTGCTGCAGCCCTCAGGGGTCTCCTCTGGTCACCATGCCCTGGGTACCTAGAGTACCATTTACTAGGGACTGCCAGGTGGCCAGAGGTGCCAATTGGGTATTTTGTTTCAGCATAGCTTTTCTCTTTAGGGAAGGAGCACAGGCCCTGGGTCCCTGATTGGCAGGGACCCAGGGCACACTCAGTCAAGCACATCAGCAGTTCAGAAAAACGTGGGGGCATACCAAGGCAAGAAAGATGGCACTTTCTCACACCAACCACAGGATAAAATAAGCAGCGAATATTAAGAAGACGGCAGCTGACATTTAACCTCTGTCTCTGAACGGATAGCAAATACGACAAGATAAAAACAAAATTGAAATGCATCTTTATTGCACATTCATTTTCTGAGTGAACAGAACACCTGTTCTTTGTCAGCTCACCAGAAAAGGCCAGTAGGCCCTAAACATATCACACCCTATTAAAATATGACTCGCCATAGCAATTGGGCAAATAGATTTCTCAAGGCCTGCATATGGTAGCTATATGCAGGCATAACTGCTGCAATCACCTCAAAGACTGTTTATATGACTGATATGCATAACCTCTTCAGGGTATATGGTGCAACAGATTGCATGGCAGTTTGTGACCACTTTATATAACAGATTGCATGGCAAACAACTTGCATACTGTGTGGCAATAGTAAAATAAATAGTATGACAAAATTCAACCTTTATGCATCACGGACACTGGATTCACACGTAGTAGCGTGCTTTGTGCCAGCAAATTGCTTCAGTGCCTCATCAGCTGTTTGAATACTCGTGCCATCATCATAACTGGGTATGTTGGAGAACACACTAATGGGCCTGTGTTAAATGAATGTTGTGTTTTTATATCTAATTACTTCCTGATTGTTTTTTTTTTGTTAAAGATACCCTTTCTTTCTTATTGCTTTAATAACATTTTGGAGGCTGCCATGAGACTTGGCTTCAAGCAGACATAGAAGGCATAACGCCAGGGCTAGACTGTTAGCTTTGTGTTTTGCCAGTGTAAAGTCTCACCCAGTTCCTAGAATTGAATGAAAGTCCATTTCGCCTGATTAATAAACAATGTTCATATTTATACAATACTAATTTTCAACACTAATCCTTTATGGGTTTCGGGGTGGCGTGCTACTCGCCAGAAAAGTGTTTCAACACCCATCAGGGGTAACAAGTGCTACATGAATGCAAATCTTTCTTCCCCTTTTATCCCTCCGCTATCCTTCTCACTCCAAGTAACAGACTAATATCCACCACTGAAATGACCTTATATTTCACCATATTTATTTACCACTAATCCCTTATAGGCTTCCTGAATAGCGTGCGTCAACAAGCGATAAATAAATACAAACCTTTGTACTCCTTTATCCTTCTGCTATCTTTCCATATGCAAATAACTGACTAACCTATCCACCAATTAAAATGTACTTGCATGTTTCACTGTACTAATTCAACACTAATCCTCTATGGGTCCCGGAGTAGCGTGCTACCCGCCGAAAAAGCACTTTGACGCCTCGTCAGGGGTAGTAAGCGCTATATAAATGCAATTGCAATTACAATACAATACAATACAAACGCAGAGTACAATGTCCGTAACCAGGCTAGATCATGATCGAATCCTGCCCCCTGGTGGACATAGAGGAACTATACCACTATTGCCTGAATCTGGCTTGGGTTTACATAGAATTAGAGAGGTTCCCACCATCATATGATCGCCCTAGTGGTATCCAGTTGTCATATCCCTTATTAAAAAAGACAATCTAGCGATGACACACCTTGGCTGACTCCACAGTTGTATGCAGTGGCGGCTGGTCCATAGGGGCGCCGGGGCGGTGCCCTACTTGGCAGAATCAACGTGACAGTACACATCAGAAAAACTGCTCCGGCCTGTGCTTCAGCGTTTGACCATGTCTCGTGCACGCACTTGAGGCTGTGAACTTCCCAGTCTCAAGTGCGCGCATGAGTCATGGTGAAACGCACAGCGCAGTCAGGCACGCAGGCGAGAGCAGCAGGAGTCCAGCAGACTCCGACTGCGCAAGTGAGCTGAGGGCGGTTTCATTTCCGCACCGCCACTCCATTGACATTACACTAGGTATGCTGCGCATGCCTAGTGCAATGCTGGAGTCTAAAGATAGGATCCTGTTGGGCGGTGACGTACATTCGCCCGATGCCCAGTCAAATGGCAGGATCTAGCTGGACTTAGCGCCCCCAGTCGCATCCTGTCTTAGGATTTGCCAACGTCTGTGACTCAGAGACGTGATGGGATGCGGGACCGGCGGAAGAGATGCCTCATCCTGTAAGTTTAAAATGTATTGTTTTTTATTTCATTTAATTAAATGCACCCCCCTCCCTCCCCGCGCGTAGGATTTGACTTTCCAAATTCCCTGACAGGGTTTCCATTAGCGTTACAGCTGGCCAGTGAGGAAGAATGTGAGTGAGCACCCCTGATGGAGGGAGACCGAAGAAGGGTCTGAATGATGAGGACAGCGCACAGGAGGAACAGGGGTGAGCGCCTGCAGAATACATAACACCCATGAAAAATACGCTCAGTGTGAGATTTTCGCAGCAGATGTACCGGCTGAAGCATTTTCAGGACTCTCATTGTAAACAGAAGAGAAGTGTCCGACGCGAGTTGAAAGTCGTCCCCTGACACTTGGGCAAGCTGACGAGGGAAATTTTGAAGTAAAATGGGAAAGTGTTATTTGCAAGTTAGCTAACTGATATTTCAGGAAGGGATTAGCTTAAATGTGAATTATATACACTTTGGTTAAAACGTCGAGCGCACAGTGTATATATATGCAGGTTGCTTTTCCTTCTCGCCCCCCAACAACCCCCCCTTTCATTGACAACTGCTCAGCCAAAGTGCCTCACTAGTGTCCGTAAAACAGGAAGTGCGCATCTCAAGAATAGGCTCACTTTAAGTAGTGCATCAGCCATTGTTCAGACTGAAAAAAGTTGGTTTCGACATTTTAAAACACTCTTTCCCTACCCTGCCATTCTGTGAATTGCAGGCCTGGCTTTAATAGCACAAAAGTGTTAAGCACATCAGACCCAAGACCTCTAAAGAAGCTTTTCTCACTTGTGTTCCATGTCACCATTTCCATGGCATCTTAGCATTGCCACACAACACTTGCAGAGGGAAAATAAGGTTTTCCCACAATGACATCTTTCACACTTGAAACTCAGTAGCTCCCCTCTACAGGGCTCCAAGTTATAAAGTTCGCCCCCAACACTCCTCCCCTTTCATTGAGAACTGCTCAGCCAAAGTGCCTCACTAGTGTCTGTAAAACAGGAAGTGCACATCTCAGGACTATGCCCACTTTAAGTAGTGCATCAGCCATCGAACCTAACTACCGCCACGACCCACCCCAGAGTGAAGTGTAATCCAAGAGCCGGTTCCAGACAGCACCGGGCATCGGGCAGCTGTCAGTGGCACCCTCCCCGCCCCTGCACATGCCCTGACACTAGTCTGTAATGTCACGTGGCTTGTAATCAAAAGGAGCTGCATGCTTGTACCCTATGTGCTCCTTCGGCAGTGCCAATTCGCAGGGTTTCAAAACTCCAGGTGACAAGGCCCCCTTGTTTCTTGCCTATGTGCAGGCGCAGATGTATGCAATAGACCCAACTAAAGACTAGGAATAAAATTAACTGCAGAAATAAGCTGTGTAACTTAATATACATGCGCTTGCAGACAAAGCTCCTTCAAAATAAATATTCACCCTGGCCACAGTAGTTTGCAGCCTCAGCACTCCCCGTACTACGACTCGACCCCCCCACCCCCCACCTCCCCAAACCCTCTTTTGGCGCTTGCTCTCCACCGGTGACAGGACTCATCACAAACTTTTGCGCCTCACCACTTTCAAATGTCAACAGCCACCACTGGTTGTATGCACCATCGCACAGACATCATTTGGAATGTCATTTCGAATCACAGCCTCAGTGGTATTTATTATGTGCTGGATGCATTGCCTCACGTCCGTATCTATCTGTCTATCTGTCTATCTATCACCCAGCCACCCCCTCCTCATCCATTAGTCTGTTCACGTGTCATTAACATTTTGCTTCCATCCACCACAGGTTAGAGCATGTGGCCAATAGGTCAGCCACTTCACTGTGAGTGATGACTTTTTGCTTGCTCTCGTGTGCACGTCTGCCATAAAATTACTCCTGTTCAGTGCCAGGGCTGCCGGGTGTCAGGAAGTTACCCTCTGCGACTTCTGAAAACACGTGTAGTCTCAACTTGTGTCACTGTGCCCCATAGATGGGCCGTGCTGGAATATCCAGTGAGAGTGCTGCGTCTGTGGCTGGGTGCATGGAAGGCAGCCTGGCACCGCTGTGTGCAGGAATCCACTCAGCTTCCATAGCCATGTAGGAGAGAGGCAATGCTGCTTACATCACATGACCTCATACATATTTATACATTTTATATAACATTTACATGGCCTCAGGCTTCAGGGAGCTGGATAAGCAATCCCAACAGGAGTACATTAGAGATACAACCTAGGGAGAATTAAAAGCAGGTAATCGAGAGTCAATGCAGGAGTACATTTAAGATACATCGGAAACATTTAAAGCAAAGATTCCGAAAAAGGCTTTAATCCACGTGTCTTTCAGAGAGAAGGGCTTTGACATATTTTTCAAGGTAGCATGACGTGGTCATAAAGAGTGTTAGAGGGCGGGAGTTCTAAATTCTTGTGACACTTCCCGAGAATGACTGGTTCCTGAGTCCTCCTGTTTGAAGATGGGGCTCCAGAAGAAGTTGACCTTGGTTCCAGTATGAATCCGGAGTTTGAGTCGGCTGTCGAGGGTGAAGCCAGGTGACTTGGCATTCTGAAAAATGAAGGGTTGGCACTCCAAGGGAGGTAGCGAGTTCATTGAATCTTTTGCAAATTGATTGGCTTTCTTCGGAGATATAATAATAAATTATGTTTTCATAGCGTTTATTCTAAGGGGATGATTTGACATTCATGACTGCATTCTTATTAGGGTGTTGGACAGGAGAGTACTGTCGTCTGGGGATGTCACCTTCAAGTACATTTGGGTATCATCGAGCTAGAGGTGAAATAGGAGTCCAGAATTCATAAGGGTCACACACACAGGCTCAAGGTAGAGATTGAATAGGGTTGGAGAGCCTTGGGTGACCACTTATGGCAGGCTAACTGACTTCGATACGGATCTCCCAATTTTTACTTCTTGAGAGCTGCTTGCCAGATAGGAGGTAAGCCAGTTAAGGACTACACCTTCAATTCCTCTTGGATTCACCATTGCATAAGGCCTCCGAGGACTTGGGTGGAGTATTGGAAGAAGGGTTGTTTGCCTGTTCGATTATCTCTAAAAGGAGTTTATGTCTGTTCTTTGCAGTGTCAGTGCTGATCTGCTATGTGATGACTTAGCTCTAAAGATGTGGTCTTTGTTTCTTTGTCTAGCAAGATCTCAGCCTAGTTAGACTCAGAGAGGAGGGTGATTGTCTCCATTCTTCCTCACGCTTCCTGAGATGCTTGTTTTCTTTATTGGAGGTCTTTTGAGAACCAAGATATTGAAGGTTTAGATCTGCTGCACTTGCACTTCAGGGGACAGATTCCTTTATTTGGGTTTCCATGCAGTTATTACATTTGTCCATGGCCAAGCTGATGTCAAATTGGGGAACTACTGAGGCGAGATTTGAATGAGCCATGTTCACAAGGGCTTAGTTGTATAAGCTACTTGTGTTCCTAAATCGGATTTTCGCCTTCTTTGGTTAACCAGAGGTTTTAGCATAAGAAAAGGACACCGTGAAGGAGAATAGAATGTGATCTGACTACTCTACTGGGAAGTGATCAGTGGCTGTTAGGTGGGGAGATATGGATATGATCAGATCCAGAGTCAAAGCCTTGCAGTGCATGGGTTTTTTGCAGTGTTGTGGGAGATCATTGTCGCTGAGAAAGGAGTAGAGATGTCCATTTGATTGTTGCCCTTGGTTACTCCAGTGAAGATTGAAGTCACGAAGGAAGATGATGAAGTCAGAGCTGATTAATTGGAAAGTGAAGAACTCCATTCAATTTCTCCCAAAAGTGTTCATTTAGCCTCGGGGTGATAAATAATGTTTACTCTGAGGCTGGGATCAGTGTGTGAAGAGACTTCCTGAAACATGCACTTGAAAGATTGAGAGTGGTTTAGGGAAAGGAGCCTGCAGCTTGGCGAGTGTCTGTGAGTGGCTAGTAGAACTTTCATGTCTGTCTTCTCTGTCACAAAATAAAAAAAATAAAAAACAACAAGGTGATGAAGGGAATGCTTGAATTAATCTCATCCACTAGCAATCACTCGGGCCGCATCCCAATCCTTTGTTTTTCATCCGCTATGCCAACTCAGTTTGGACCCATCTGTATGCAAATCATCCTTGACCCTATTCCTCATGGGCATTAGTGATGCAAGATGTATTGGCATCTCTTAAGGTATATAAGAACATGTGACCCATAAATTCTTGTCATCGCTGAAGGCGAGTCATTTGTGTTTGAGTCTGGAGAGGAGGCGCGGGCCCTTGCCTAACACTTGATAGCCCAGGGACACAGGCGCTTCAGCGGTACAGAGAATCAATCTAGTGCCGCTTACAGGACCTGTTTCTTCTTAATCCCATTCCTCTTCTCCCCAGGGTTTTCTTACTGTCTCTAGCCAGTAACCACTAGTAGGGTTTGATTGGGAAGGTCAGAGGGCATTGAGACCTATATAAATCTGTCCTTGAGAACAGACTTTCTTGCTATTGTGACACCGAGCCAATCCCTGCTTTTATTTTTGCTTTCATAGCTCATTTTTAGGTCGAGCCTTGCGGCATCGGGCATGCACTGCTCACTCTGCGAGGCATGCTGTATTAGGGTATGCACTAGCAGCCCCGCCCACTCTCCACCCATATTTGTCATTGGCTTTGTGTCATTGTCTTTCATAAAGGCTGGCTTCCGATTGATTATGAGGCTTGATAGTCCCTCCTTAGTACCGCCTTGTCTCCATTTGTAACCTCCCATAAGGACTGGACCTTTTACTTTGCTTGTTACACGGCCGGATTTATCTAGTGGGTGAGCACTATTTTGATAATGAATGATGATGAGGATAATGGCGGCTGATATTTTCGTGTATATACATGTTGAACGCGGCTCCCGCTTTAGGGACACTTCACTCAGTTTAAATGTTCTTTTTTTTAAAGCTTTGATGTTAAGCGCAATCCCCGCTTGAGGGACACCGCGCTCTATTTATTTATTTATTTTTAATTTAATACTGAGCACAACGCCCGCTTCAGGGACACCGGGATCGGTTCTCCTTTTGTTACCACCCATAAGGACTGAACCTTTTACTTGGCTTTTTACACGGTCGGCTTTAGTGGGTGAGCACTTTTTGATAATGGACACTGATGGGGACAATGGCGGCTGCTTTTATTTGCATATGCATGCTGAGCGTGGCGCCCGCATTAGGGACACCACGCTCAGTTTAAATGTTTTTTTTGTAAAGCTTTGATGTTGAGCGCGGGCCCACTTCAGGGACACCGTACTCTATTTATTTTTAATTTAATACTGAGCGCGGCACCCGCTTCAGGAACACCACGCTCGGTTTCATTATTTTTTTGTTGTAACTTTATTAATGAGCACGGCGGCCACTTCAGGACACCGCGCTCTCTATTTCTTTTTTTTTTTTTTATTAGTAATGAGCGTAGCGCCTGCATCAGGGACTCCGCGCTCTTTTTCTTTTTTTTTCTTTACTTTAACAATGAGCGCGGCTCCCGCTTCACAGACCTCGCGCTTTGCAATGCAATAGGTGTTGCTTTTGCGAAGGTTTGAGCTGTTGGTATTGTAAATGACAATGCTTTCTAATTTTTTTATAAAAGGCATTGCCATTTATTGTGCCAATGGCTCGAAGACTCGCGATTGTGAGACCTATGCATTGTAAATGCTTGTTTTGAATGTATTTTGTCAACATGTCATTTTTTTTGCTTATTTTATTTGCAAAGCTATGCAAGCAGTCTTTAGATGGCATGCATTTAATGCTCATTGCATATGTTTGCAAACATAAGTAAATAAATAAGATTGGCTTTGTTTTTTCACTTTTAGGTTCCATGACACTTACTGTGTGTCCTCTTTTTATTGAATACTTTCTCTTTCATAGCCGGTACGTTAAACAAGGCACTTTTGTTTTTTAGTGGAGTATCAACCACACGCCAAGGGGCTGTGTTTCAACTGACAGCAGTGTGCAGCTTGAATATGGTTTGCCCCTGAGATCTGCATTGTGAGTTTGGGAGTGCTGCCTGGTTATATATTACATCCCAACCACTTTCCCCATCTCCTTCTCTCATTTGGAGTTAATGATATCGTGGGCTCTGGTAATTCTACGGGTGAGGGGGTACTTCTGATTAGGGTCGTTTGGGGAATAACATGCAGGAAATGTTGTTCCTTTTCTGCACAGATTTCTACCAGTTTTACGCAGTAGTTCATGCTGAGATCTTGGCTGTGTTCGGCAGCCGAAATCCCCGTTGAAGCACCAAATCTTGTGAGCCCGAGCGGGGCCACCCCATCAGGCTTACCAGACCACTCTGAATGAGGGCCAATGTCCCTTTCATGCATCATATTGAATAGAAGGCATTTGGTTTTGGAGAAGTAAAGTGGTCTTTTTGCCAGACCTAGAAAGAGAAGTTAAAAAGAATGACCTTTGAGGTGGTCTTTAAATACTGATACAGCACAGACATTCCTAAGTCAACCATTAACTAGGTAGGTGCCGTTTGTCTATTTCTTTTATGTATTGGGCATCAATGTTCCTCCTTTCAGTCAATTTATCCATGGAGGACGCCCTGACCCAGGATGCCTCTTCCACATGGTCTAAAGAGATGTGAGTCACAGGCACGTGTTTATCAGCTGTATTTGTTATTTATTGTCATTTGTCTCACCCACTGCATGTTGGTCAAGGATCAGCTTCCGTGTCAACTGCGGTGTTTGCTGATTAGCTACAGAAGAAAATGAATCAGCAGCAGGTAATGTGGACATTGATCATGAAGCGTGGGAACAAACATGAACAACCCCGGCTCTGACTTCTTACAGTGGAGCTGGGCTCTGCTGCTTGCTTGTAACTGTCTAGGGCTATTGTCTGGTGGTGGTCCTCTGTGCCTGCCAGGTGACATCCTTTTGGGCAGCTCAGTGAAAATGGGTGTCTTCGCCACTCCTTGTTGGTCTTTCCAGGACAGGTCACTGGTGGCATCTCTCTTTTGGACCGATCCCTGATGGTGTCAGTTTGTCCTGCCAGCATCCCTGAGGTGGTCTCTCGCATGATCAGCTGTTTTGATGTCGCTTTTAATGCGTTTCTCTTAATCACCTTGTGTTGGGTTCTCTCTTGGACACTGTCTGGGTGTAGTCTCTATCTTGGGGGCTCTCTGGTGGTATCTGTGTCTTGTAGAGATGACGGGTGGTATATTTTGACCGGCTAAATGGTGATTTGTCAATGATGTTTTCTATCTGGGGTTTCTCTTTAAGTGTTTCCGTGATGACAACTTTCTCAAGAGGATCTCCTCGTGGTGGCCCTTTAGGATCTCTTTGACTGGGTTTCATTGTGCACCTCTTGGTGAAATTGCTCTTTTGTGCAGTGTGTTGTTGGTGTATCTGTTGGGCAGCCCTTCGTCATGTGTAATGAACAGCTCCCTAGTGGTGTTTCTCACTTGAGAGTAGATCCCTTATGGTTGTATGGTAATGCCTCTTAGTCAATTTAGGGTCCATCCCTGCAGAGCAGATTTTTTAAATGTCAGGACTCGGTCTCTAAAGTGAATGTTATCATTTGGAGGGTGTATGATTTGTGTGCATGCTCCTGTTGCCCGTTTTGGTTAAAAGTGCTACACAATTCAAGTGCTCGCCACACCATTCCAGTTTTGACCCAGCCCTATACAAATCAGTCTTGAACCTGCTCCCCATGGGAATAGTCCAGCCCGAACTGCCAGGCCAGGTCTGCCCTGGACCGGAAACCAGCATTCTTTGGCTGGTTTTGTAGTATCACCCCTCACCAATCAGGCTGGCTTGAATCCGGTGGCATAGCGAGTACGGGTCCCATGTCTAGGCTTACCCTTCCCACTTAGGGTGACAATTGCAAAATGGACAGATGCAGCAGATGCAGCAAATGCAGCAGCCAGACTGCTTTTCAGATTACCCAGGGCTAAATCTGTTTCTGCTGAAATTCGGAAGCTACACTGGCTTCCGATTAGGCACCGTATTACATTTAAAGCTTTGTGTACTGCTATTAAAGCCCTTCACAACACCACACCTGACCATCAGAGCATTAGATGGTTCTCACCATACAGAAACGTAAAAACCCTAGTGGTCCCCAAGTTCAAGAAAGTGAACTGTGGTGGAAAATGCTTTATCTTGGGCACTGCAAAAGCTTGGAATACACTGCCTGTTTATATCAGATCGTCTCCCAGTCTTTCCATCTTTAGAAAGGAACTAAAAAATGGGTATTCAGCCTCTAGAAACTGTCAGAGAGCATACTATTTTTGTCTAAGAGTCCGCATCGTGACACCTTAGGGTAGCCGTGCGCTAAACAAACTCATTTAACATAACATAACAGGTGATGGCTGGATCCAAACTTGGGTGGCGTGGTGAGCAAAAAAACCGATAGATTCAACCTAAACCTGTGACTGGGGGTGAATGTTTGATTTGTTCAGCATTGCGTCCATCATCTATCTTTTTTGCAATTGTGACCCAAAGTGGGATGGTTATGCCCAGATGAGGGTCCCGTGCTCGCTATACTACCGGATTCAAGCTAGCCTGGCTAATATGGTGTGATACCTTGAAACCGGTCCCAGGATGCTTGTTTCCGGTCCAGGGAGGACATGGCATTTCGGACTCAGACTGTTTACATGGGGAGAAGTGTCAAACTTATTTGCATATTATTGGGTCCATACTGGGGTGGTGTGATGAGCAAAAAAACAGATCTATGACTGGGGTCCATCATCTATCCTTTTTGCTTTTGTTGCCCTAAGTGTAAGAGTATGCCCAGACATGGGTCCCGTGCTCACTGTGCCACTGGATTCAAGCTAGCCTGGCTGAAATGGGGTGGTACCCCGAAACTGGTCCCAGGATGCTTGGATCCAGTCCATGGAGGACCTGGCTTGGCAGTTTTGCCTGGATTGTTCCCATGGGGACCGGGGTAAAGACCGATTTACATATGGCTGGGTTCACACTGGGGTGGCGAGTAAGGCAATGATGAATTAAACCAAGATCTGTGACTGGAGATGAATGTTTGATTTGTTCAGCATTCTGGCCGTCATCTGTTCATTTTGCTGGAGCAACACAACAAGCCATAGCACTGCTAGACTTAAAATCAAGGGGTACAAAAGAAAAAAGACCAGTAGATAAGATTTCCTAAGCTTATGCCCAGTGTCCGAAACAGCATCCTTGCATGCATCACACTTGCAAATCAAAAAGGAACTGAAAATGCAGCACTTTAAGGAATGCATAATGAAACACAGGCAATGAGCCTCCAGCTCTCTGGGTCCAAAGACTCCCATACCCCACTAAGTACACAATCTTGAATCACTATGTAGCCTCTATGTCACAGAGGTAAAGCTTTAGGTAGTTCGTTAGAATGTCCACCTATGAGAACCTATATTTCATTGATGGGGGTCTTCTGTTTTGTAGCTTCCGCTCTTCTGAGTTCACTTCCTTCCAAGATTCTCTCCCCGTATCATCATCTTGCCAGGGTCCCGGGAAAGCCATGATGACTTGACTTTTCCCTATGATCCAGAGGAATTATTTCAGGTTGCAGGATTTCTTTCTGATATAATGTGCTCTATAATAAGCATTTTGTTTTATTATTATTATTTTGTTTAAAGTCTTTTTATTAAACAGTTGCTCAGTACATTCAAAGTAAGCAATTGTGGACAACAATATGGCGCCTCAAAACGGGGAGGCATTTCTTCACACCAGCAACAAACATTGATGACCAGTATGTGGATTAAATGGGTGTGGATGGAAGCAGACGTTAACATTAGTGGCATCAATCTCTGTTCGAACTGCAAACCCCATCGCTCACCAGACTCCTAGATCAGGCACTCATGTGTTCCTGTAAAAGCCTAATTTGTCCCAGATTTTCTTGTATTTTTTAGGGCAGCTTCGACTTTGATAAATCACCCGTTCCGCCTGTTGACACCAACCTAGGTCATTCTCCCAGTCCTGGACATTCGGGAGTCCACCTGCACCTCATGTCTTAATGACATTCCGCTTTGCCACCCACGCTGCTAACATTAGCCAAATCTTGGCCTACCTTGGCCAAGTGTCCTCCCCGGTAATACACCGTAGCAGCCATTTAGCATCAAGCGACAATTTAAGACCTGTGACTTTGGTCATAACTTGCACCACCCCCCTCTAGTATGTTTGAATTGCAGGGCAATCCTAGAGGATGTGGAAAAAGGAACTTACCATGCCACAACCCCTGGCACAGAGAGCCCTATCATATCAGCCCAGATGATACAGCAGAGACCTGTAATAATAGGATTTGTGTAATATCCGCAACTGTATAAGGTGGAAAGGGGCTTGTAAGGCCACCTCCCTAGTGCTCTAGAGGGCCTCCACCCAGTCGTCATCATAAAACAATCTTACATCTCCCTCCCACGCCTCCCACAGAGAGCATAGCATATCAGGAGAGTTATTAATTATTTACCTGTATATCGATGAGATTGCCTTTGCCAGCATTGGGTCTGGCAACAATCGGTCCTCCTGAGGCAAAGGCTTAGGAAACTGTTCCCTCTCCGGCACATGACCCCTCAATGCATGCTTCAATTGCAAATGTCTAAACTGTTCACTTGTTCCGATTTCATATTCCATCTGTAGGTCCTCAAACTTAAAACGAGTACCCCCCTCCGAAGCTCCCTAAGCAATCAATTCAGATCAGTTCCCATTTAAGGAACCCTTTCAGGTTCCCAACTTCCCGGATTTGCTCTCTGTCCCACAGTGGAGTCTTATCGGTCAGCCTGCCATCCCAGCCCAGGTATTTGTTAGCTTCATTTATTTATTTATAAAGTTTTATGTAGCGACACACCCTTATTGCCATCTGAGTTGTATTTTATTTTAATGAAAATTATGTACCAAGCTTTTTTATGAGGGTGTAGTTGTAGCCTTTTTAGGATAGAAAGTGTAGTTGTTGAAGCTGAACATTTTATTTTTGGAGGTAGTTTCTGTCTACTCAGCTCAGTTTGGGTTCAGATATGTTGTGGAAGAAAGGGTTGGGTGAAGCTAAAAGAAGTGAGGATTGAGGGCTTGTGTCAAACCACTGTTTGTGTAAAATGTAACATGTTTTTTCCTGTTGCGTGCTAATGGATTGCTTCAATATTAGTAAGATTATTCTATGTGGTGTGGCTGGTTGATTGGTTGGTACATTGTATGTTATATAGTGTGGTCTTTCAGGAAAGCATTTTTGGTGTTCTGCTTAAGACCTGGAGGTGTGTTACAGACTTGATATTGAAAACTTGTAGCTGTTCTGTATTGTTGCAGTATAGAGTGAAGGAGAAAGTTGTGATAGAGATGGATTTGCGTTTGCATGTTTATCTCAGATTTACTGTGCCATTCATAACACCATTCTTTTTCTATGTTGACTTTGTAGGGAGTTGTGAGTTTGGGTGAGCTTGCAGTTTCATCTGTGGAAGGATATGATCCATGAATACCATTGCTATTTGGATCTGTAGGGCCCACCCAGGAGCAGAGATGGTTTTACCCAGGAGCCTTATTTATGTTACTGTTATGTTATTTTAATTTATTACACGCTCAAATCACCCCCGAAGGGGTATCTCAGCGGTAGACCAGGACAGCAGATAGAAGAAGCTATTCTTAAAATAGATGAGTCTTGAGAGCTTTCCTAAAATAGAAGTAGTGGCAGTTTATTCCAATGATGTGGGGGGAGAAAGGAAAATGATCTGCAACCTGCTCTGGCCTTTCTGAACCTGGGACATTGAGCCACGCCTTGTCTCATGATCTTAAGAGTCTGGAAGGAGTGTAAGGGGAAAGTTTTGAGGATAAATACGCAGGCCCTTTTCCATGTATAGCCTTGTGAGCTAAACAGCAGATCTTGAAAATAATTCTGTTTCTCACCGGTAACCAGTGCAGGGACTGAAGAAGAGTGGCCGTTGCCCGACGGGGGGAGGTTACAAACAAGATGTGCAGCGGTGTTCTGTACTACCTGAAACTTAGAGAGGAACTTCTCATTCATGGAAGCCAAAAGCGAATTGCCATAGTCCAGACGGCTGATAATCAGAGCCTTGACTAGTGTTTTCCTTGTGGAGAGTGGTATAAGAGGAAAGACTCGTCTCGGCATACGCAACATGTAAAAACATGAACCTGTAATAGCAAGCGTTTGTTCTTTCATCGTAAGGAATTGGTCCAGCCGGACTCCTAAATTTTTTACCACTAATTTGGGTACAGGGGCCATATCCAGTTCTGATGGCCACCAATCACGTAACCAAAGAAGTTGGGCCTTTCCGAATAGCATAATCTCCATTTGTGCAGTGGAGTCTGTTTTCAGACATCCAGGTTGCCATCCAGATTGCCATGGCTTTCTTCCCACCCTATCAAATGCTGCTGACAAATGTAACAGTACCAACATTGTGGGTAAGTTTCCATTGAGGGAGAATTTGATGCGGGCTGTGACCGCTAACAGAGACGTCTCTGTACTATATAGCGGTTAGGGGACATCATGCCTGCATGGATTTTTGAGGTTCATCCAGATTGTAAATGCAGCTAATCTAAAACAAAATGTGTGCTTAAATGAACAAATGGTGGATATGTTCTATCTCATGAAGTCAAGGGAACAACTTATAGAGCGGAACAGTCATCCCAGGAGTGGTTAATGTCAAGACCCTGACTACAAGGTTAATCTATGATGCTGCAAGCAAAGAAGATGGGCATACTGCACATATTAGGGCTGATTGATCCACTCATAAGAATGGAGAATATTAGGAGTAGTGCTGTGCAATATTAAGAAGAAGAGAGGCTTGCAGGTTTATAGGTGAATTAGCAGGTACAGGATGGGCAGGTGTTGTGGCCACCATGCAGGAGTAACCTGTATGGGGTCCACCCAAGAGGAAGATGCATTTATTTGTAGGCTTGTTACACGGTCGCCTTTATCTAGTGGGTGATCACTATTTTGATAATGGATGCTGATTGGGACAATGGCGGCTGATTTTTTTTGTATATGCATGCTGAACATGGCACCCGCTTTAGGGACACCACGTTCAGTTTAAATGTTCTTTTTTTAATGCTTTGATGTTGAGCACGATGCCCGCTTCAGGGACACCACGCTCTGTGTATTTTTAATGTAATACTGAACGCGGCGCCCGCTTCAGGGACACAGCGCTCGATTCTCCAATTGTTGCCGCCCATAAGGACTGAACCTTTCACTTGGCTTGTTACACAGTCGGCTTTATCTAGTGGGTGAGCACTTTTTTGATAATGGACGCTGAAGGGGACAATGGTGGCTGCTTTGTTTTTGTATATGCATGCTGAGCACTGCGCCCGCTTTAGGATCACCGCACCCAGTTTAAATGTTTTTTTTGTAAAGCTTTGATGTTAAGCGCGGTGCCCGCTTTAGGGACAACACGCTCTATTTACTTATTTTTAATTTAATACTGAGCGCAGAGCCCGCTTCAGAGACACCGCGCTATTTTTTTTTCAACTGTAGAAATGAACGCAGCACCTGCTTCAGGGACTCCGCGCTCTTTTTCTTTTTTTTTTCTTTACTTTAACAATGAGCGCAATGCCCGCTTTACGGACACCGCGCTCTGCAATGCAATAAGTGTTGCTTTTGCGAAGGTTTGAGCTGTTGTATTATAAATGGCAATGCCTTTTTAATTTTTTATAAAAGGCATTGCCATATACTGTGCCAAAGGCTCGAAGACTCGTGATTGCGAGACGTATTGCATTGTAAATGCTTGTTTTTAATGTATTTTGTCAACATGTCATTTTTTTTGCTTATTTTATTTGCAAAGCTATGGAAGCAGTCTTTAGATGGCATGCATTTAATGGTCATTGCATATGTTTGCAAACATAAGTAAATAAATAAAATTGGAGGCTTGTCAAGATCTAATAGCTTTGCCAAGGCTGATTTGTTTTTTCACTTTTATGTTCCATGGCACTTACTGTGTGTCCTTTTTTTATTGCATACTTTCTCTTCCACAGCCGGTACGCTAAACAGGGCACTTTTGTTTTTTAGTGGAGTATCAACCACACGCCAAGGGGCTGTGTTTCAACTGACAGCAGTATGCAGCTTGAATATGGTTTGCCCCTGAGATCTGCATTGTGAGTTTGGGAGTGCTGCCTGGTTATATATTACATCCCAACCACTTTCCCCATCTCCTTCTCTCACTTGGAGTTAATGATATCGTGGGTTCTGGTAATTCTACGGGTGAGGGGGTACTTCTGATTAGGGTCGTTTGGGGAATAACATGCAGGAAATGTTGTTCCTTTTCTGCACAGATTTCTACCAGTTTTACGCAGTAGTTCATGCTGAGATCTTGGCTGTGTTCGGCAGCCGAAATCCCCGTTGAAGCACCAAATCTTGTGAGCCCGAGCGGGGCCACCCCATCAGGCTTACCAGACCACTCTGAATGAGGGCCAATGTCCCTTTCATGCATCATATTGAATAGAAGGCATTTGGTTTTGGAGAACTAAAGTGGTCTTTTTGCCAGACCTAGAAAGAGAAGTTAAAAAGAATGACCTTTGAGGTGGTCTTTAAATACTGATACAGCACAGACATTCCTAAGTCAACCATTAACTAGGTAGGTGCCGTTTGTCTATTTCTTTTATGTATTGGGCATCAATGTTCCTCCTTTCAGTCAATTTATCCATGGAGGACGCCCTGACCCAGGATGCCTCTTCCACATGGTCTAAAGAGATGTGAGTCACAGGCACGTGTTTATCAGCTGTATTTGTTATTTATTGTCATTTGTCTCACCCACTGCATGTTGGTCAAGGATCAGCTTCCGTGTCACCTGCGGTGTTTGCTGATTAGCTACAGAAGAAAATGAATCAGCAGCAGGTAATGTGGACATTGATCATGAAGCGTGGGAACAAACATGAACAACCCCGGCTCTGACTTCTTACAGTGGAGCTGGGCTCTGCTGCTTGCTTGTAACTGTCTAGGGATATTGTCTGGTGGTGGTCCTCTGTGCCTGCCAGGTGACATCCTTTTGGGCAGCTCAGTGAAAATGGGTGTCTTCGGCCACTCCTTGTTGGTCTTTCCAGGACAGGTCACTGGTGGCATCTCTCTTTTGGACCGATCCCTGATGGTGTCAGTTTGTCCTGCCAGCATCCCCGAGGGGGTCTCTCGCATGATCAGCTATTTTGATGTCGCTTTTAATCAAATCAAATCAAATCAAATCAAAGCATTTATATAGCGCACTACTCACCCGGAGGGTCTCAAGGCGCTTTGGGTGGGGGGGTCTGCTACTGCTCGAACAGCCAGGTCTTGAGCTGCTTCCTGAAGGCGAGGTGGTCGTGGGTCAGTCGGAGTTGGGTAGGGAGGGAGTTCCAGGTCTTGGCGGCCAGGTAGGAGAAGGACCTTCCTCCAGTGGTGGCTCTTCGGATGCGGGGGACGGCGGCGAGGGCGTTGTTGGTCGATCGAAGCTGGCGTGTGGGGGTGTAGAAGTTGAGGCGGCTGTTGAGGTATCTCGGGCCTTGGTTGTGTAGGGCTTTGTGTGCGTGGGTGAGGAGTCGGAACGTGATTCTCTTGTTGACCGGGAGCCAGTGCAGGTCTCTCAGGTGTCCGGAGATGTGGCTGTGTCGGGGGATGTCGAGGATGAGTCTTGCTGAGGCGTTCTGGATCCGCTGGAGTCTCCTCTGGAGTTTGGCGGTGGTTCCGGCGTAGAGGGAGTTGCCGTAGTCCAGGCGGCTGTTGACGAGGGCCTGGGTGACCGTCTTCCTGGTCTCGGTGGGGATCCACCGGAAGATCTTACGTAGCATGCGCAGGATGTTGAAGCACGACGAGGAGACGGCGTTGACTTGTCTGGTCATGGAGAGGGAGGAGTCCAGGATGTAGCCCAGGTTGCGTGCGTGGTCTGCGGGTTTGGGTGCGGGGCCCAGGGCGGTGGGCCACCAGAAGTCGTCCCATGCGGAGGGTGAGGAGCCCAGCATGAGGACTTCCGTCTTGTCTGAGTTCAGTTTCAGGCGGCTGTTCATCATCCACTCGGCTACGTCTGTCATCCCTTCGTGTAGGTTGGCTCTGGCGGTGGCGGGGTCGTTGGTGAGGGAGAGGATCAGCTGGGTGTCGTCGGCGTAAGAGATGATGTTGAGGTTGTGTTGGCGTGCGACGGCCGCGAGGGGGCTCATGTAGACGTTGAAGAGGGTGGGGCTGAGCGAGGAGCCTTGAGGGACGCCGCAGATGACTTCGGTGGCTTCTGATCTGAACGGGGGGAGGCGGACTCTCTGTGTCCTTCCGGCGAGGAAGGAGATGATCCATTCTAGTGCCTTTTCTTGGATTCTGACGTTGCTGAGGCGCTGCACTAGGGTGCGGTGGCAGACAGTGTCGAATGCCGCGGAGAGGTCCAGGAGGATGAGGGCCGCAGTTTCCCCGTTGTCGAGCAGGGCCCGGATGTCATCGGTGGCTGCGATGAGGGTTGTCTCGGTGCTGTGGTTGGCCCGGAAGCCGGACTGCGAGAGGTCGAGGGATCCGTTTGTCTCGAGGAAGGTGGCCAGCTGCTTGTTGACGGTCTTCTTGATGACTTTGGCCGGAAACGGGAGGAGCAAAATGGGGCGGTAGTTTTTGAGTTCGGTGGGGTCTGCTGATGGTTTCTTCAGTAGAGCGCTGAGTTCGGCGTGCTTCCAGCTCTCTGGGAAGGTGGCGGTGTCGAAGGAGGTGTTGATGATGTCCCGCAGGTGGGGTGCGATGACAGCATCTGCTTTGTTGAAGACGTGGTGAGGGCAGGGGTCAATTGGGGATCCGGAGTGGATGGAGTTCATCGTGCGGATGGTGTCTTCGATGGTGATCGGGGTCCAGGCGCGGAGGGTGGTGGTGGGGGTCGTTGGTGCGGTCATAGGGTGCGTCGGTTGTCTGCTGAAGCTGTTGTGTATGTCTGCGATCTTGTTGTGGAAGTAGGAGGCGAGGGAGTTGCAGAGGTCTTGTGATGGGGTGATGTCGTTGTTTCCGGCGTTGGGATTGGAGAGCTCTTTGACGATGTTGAAGAGTTCCTTGCTGTTGTGTGCGTTGTTGTCCAGTCGTTCCTTGAATGCGGTTCTCTCGGTGGTATGGATCAGTTGGTGGTGTTTTCGGGTTGCGAGCTTGAGGGTGGTCATGTTGTCAGGTGTAGGGTCTCTGCGCCAGGCTCGCTCAAGGGCACGGCAGTTCTTCTTGGAGCTCTTGAGTTCGACGGTGAACCAGGGTGCTTTCTTGCTGCCGGGTCTGCTGGGCGGGGTCCTCAGTGGGGCGAGGTCGTCTGCGCAGTTGCTGATCCACTTCGTGAGGTTGTTGGCGGCCTTACTGGGGTTCGCAGAGCTGGCGGGGGATCTTGGCTCAGGGCTGCGGCGAGCTGGTCGGCTGTGATCTTGTTCCATTTTCTGCGTGCGACCTGCTGCTGGTGGTGGTGGATTGTGTTCTTTCTGAAGCTGAAGTGGACGCAGCTGTGGTCCGTCCAGTGGAGTCCGGTGGTGTGGCTGAAGGCGATGTGCTTGCTGGATGAGAAGATGGGGTCGAGTGTGTGTCCGGCGTAGTGGGTGGGGGAGGTCACCAGCTGCTTGAGGTCGAGGTTGTCCAGCAGGGTGCTGGTGTTGCGGTCGTTGTTGTTCTCCAGGTGAAAGTTGAGGTCCCCGAGGAGGATGTAGTCAGCGGAGGGGAGGGCGTGCGGGCTGATGAAGTCGGCGATGGCTTCGCTGAATTGTGTGCGTGGTCCCGGGGGTCTGTAGATGAGGGTGCCTCTGAGGGTGGTCTTGGGGTCGGTGTGGATCTGGAAGTGCAGGTGTTCGGCAGTTGTGAGGGTGTCGTCGGTGTTGGTCGTGACGCGGATGGTGTTCTTGTGGACGATGGCGATGCCTCCTCCGGTCTGGTTGACTCGGTCCCTCCGGGTGATCTTGTATCCGTCCGGGATGGCGATGGCGATGTCAGGTGCTGAGGAGGCGTTCATCCAGGTTTCCGTGAGGAAGGCGACGTCTGGAGATGTAGTGTCGATCAAGTTCCAGAGTTGGACGGCGTGTCTGTGGACGGAGCGAGTGTTGAGCAGGATGCACTCCAGGTGGTTGCTCCTTGTGCTCGGTTTGGTGGGTGCTGGTGCCTTGCAGGTCCGGATGCAGGTGAACTTGCAGGAGTGCCAGCTGAAGGGTCCGTGGGTGCGTCTCGGGGTGGCTCGGTAGCATCCAGGGATCCGGCCGGCGTTGAGGGCGTTGAGTTCGGTGGAGTCGTAGGTCCGGCGGGTAGGCAGGTGTCTACGGGGGCCAGGGGGTCTGGCACTGGGCGCGGTCCAGGCGCGGACGGGCGCAGACGGGCTTACCTTTGGCGCACCTTCGGCGCTCAATCGGTGCTCCCGCTGCGCGCTTCAACTGCGCGGTCGCTCTGGGGGCGTCATAAGTAAGGAGCCGGGAGGCGGGTCAGCTGAGTGGCGGGAGCGGGGCGGCGAATGGACTGGTGGTGGGCGGGGCCGCAGGGAGGCAGCGGCGGGAAATCTGTGCAGGCAAGCGGGCGGCTCAGCGGCGGCTGGGTCGCTCGGGGTCAGCAACAGGCAGGATTCGGCGTCGGGAGCAGGAGGGGTGACCCGGCCTTGTTACAGGCACAGTGGTCACTCCGTTTCTTCAATACACCTTGTGTTGGTTTCTCTCTTGGACACTGTCTGGGTGTAGTATCTATCTTGGGGGCTCTCTGGTGGTATTTGTGTCTTGTAGAGATAACGGGTGGTATCTTTTGACCGGCTCAATGGTGGTTTGTCAATCAGATTTCCTAAGCTTAAGCCCAGTATCCGAAACAGCATCCTTGCATGCATCATACTTGCAAATCAAAAAGGAACTGAAAATGCTGCTCTTTAAGCAATGTATGATATAACGTATAATAAAAAACGCAGGCAATGAGCCTCCAGTTCTCTGGGTCCAAAGGCTCCCATACCTCACGAAGTACACAATCTTGAATCACTATGTAACATCTATGTCACAGAGGTAAATGGTGATTTGTCCATGATGGTTTCTATCTGGGGTTTCTCTTTAGGTGTCTCCATGATAACAACTTTCTCAAGAGGATATCCTCGTGGTGGCCATTTAGGATCTCTTTGACTGGGTTTCATTGTGCACCTCTTGGTGAAATTGCTCTTTTGTGCAGTGTGTTTTTGGTGTATCTGTTGGGCAGCCCTACTTCATGTGTAATGAACGGCTCCCTAGTGGTGGTTCACTCTTGAGAGTAGATCCCTTGTGGTTGTCTGGTAATGCCTCTTTGTCAATTTAGGGTCCATCCCTACAGAGCAGATTTTTTAAATGTCAGGACTCGGTCTCTAAAGTGAATGTTATCATTTGGAGGGTGTATGATTTGTGTGCATGCTCCTGTTGCCCTTTTTGGTTAAAAGTGCTGCACAAGTCAAGTGCTCGCCACACCATTCCAGGTTTGACCCAGCCCTATGCAAATCAGTCTTGAACCTGCTCCCCATGGGAACAGTCCAGCCCAAACTGCCAGGCCAGGTCTGCCCTAGACCGGAAACCAGCATTCTTTGGCTGGTTTTGTAGTGTCACCCCTCATTAATCAGGCTGGCTTGAATCCGGTGGTATAGCGAGCACGGGGTGCACATCTAGGCATACCCTTCCCACTTAGGGTGACAATTGCAACAGATGCAGCAAATGCAGCAGCCATACTGCTTCTCAGATTACCCAGGGTTAAATCTATTTCTGCCGAAATTCGGAAGCTACACTGGCTTCCGATTAGGCGCCGTATTACCTTCAAATCTTTGTGTACTGCTTTTAAAGCCCTTCACAATAACACACCTGACCATCTCAGACAGAGCATTAGATGGTTCTCACCAAACAGAAACCTTAAAACCCTAGTGGTTCTCTAGTTCAAGAAAGTGAACAGTGGTGGAAAAAGCTTTGTTGGGCACTGCAAAAGCTTGGAATACATTGCCTGTTTATATCAGATCGTCTCCCAGTCTTTCCATCTTAAGAAAGGAGCTAAAAACATAGTTATTCAACCTCTAGAAACTGTCGGAGACCGTACTGTTTTTATCTAATCTGGGGTCACCTTAGGGTAGCCGTGTGCTATACAAACTCATTTAACATAACATAACGTAACAGATAATGGCTGGGTCCAAACTGGGGTGGCGTGGTGAGCAAAACAAATTATGGATTAAACCCAGATCAGTGACTGGGGGGCATATTTGATTTGTTCAGCATTACGTCCATTATCTATCCTTTTTGCAATTGTTACCCAAAGTGGGAAGGGTATGCCCAGAATAGGGTCCTGAGCTCGCTATGCCACCGGATTCAAGCTAGCCTGGCTAATATGTGGTGATACCTTGAAACCGCTGATCCAGCGGGCTACCAACCTGCAGACATCTATCAATAAATACTCATCTGGCCCATAAACACACACACACAATATAGGCCGGTGAACACCGCTGGGGATTAATTTATAGGGATGACTTCATACGTCCTTTTGCTTAGCAGTCCTTGAATCCTTTATTATTACTACACCCTTTCTTTACAAATGGATCTATTTTAGTTGATTATAGTTGATGACCATGAAGTAGGTCTCATTTACCTGATTTCTTATTGAATAACCAGGGACTCGGGAATGTTTTAAAAGTTTATCTAAATTAATCATAAAGAGCCTAACAAATTACAGTGTTAACTCTATCTTTCAGAGGAAGTAGAATCTGTCTATCCAATTAATTGAAATTTCACAACAACCAGTACCTCAGGAAAGAGATGATAGAGAAAGCACATGGACACAATATACAGATTATATTTACCTAGGATGGTGCGAAAATCAGACCCCTCTGGCCAAGAGTCATGGGCCCCTTAAAGAGTTAAAGTGACAGGTACTTCAGGACAGGATATGACAGGACAGATGACCTCTATCTGAATTCAACACCTGCGTCTCACCCCACTCCAATGCTAACTTCCTCCCCGGTTCTTGCGTGATCTTCTTCTAATTATATTACCTCCTCGATTTTTCTGCGATATTCTTCTAATTCTAATTTGCTTGAACATTTTTAAGTCTGCTTCATCAGGTATTCGATCAGCTTTCGAACAGCATCTCTGTCTTTCAGCGTTCTGGCAGTGACTGCTCAAACTAATGTAACTAACTACCCCAATTATACTTTCTTAATGGCATGTTCCACCCCTAAATGTTTAATCATTATGAAACTCCTAATTCTGATTGGACTGCTAAGTTTTAATACTTTTCTAAATAGCCTATTGTTTTAAGTTACTGCCCATTAATGTGTTCTCCCAAGCTTTATTTCCCACCCATATTTGTAAATTTATTGACAACAATGTATACAATTTCACAGTTGTTCATTGAATCTTCAGGATGTTCAGCTGGTTCCCAGGGTACGTCTAGTAAATGTCCTTGGACGAGTCCCAAGACTTGAGCTCATTGCTCCGGAGTTGTCTCCCCTGCGCATGCCCCAACCTCACGTGGGCATCAGACCTTAGCATTTCTAGGAGGCCCGAATATGAACTAATAGAGAGGTCAAAAAGACAAAGTATTCGATTCAGATAAAATGATTTCACTGTATACCACCTATCTCTAATCCCATTTACTTATAATGACTATTTATGCATTAGCATTTAGTATATAACACAGTTTAGTTTCAACAAAGCAGATGCTTAGCACGTGAGTTTTCAAGCGGCCATATTAGATGCTATTGCGCAGGAGCAGAGTTTTCCCTCCAAGCGTTAAGATGTCATGCGACTGCCGCATGCACAATTTAATTTCCCGCGTTAGCAGCCATCTTTAATTGCACTCGGGTTACTTGTTAGTAAGACACATAGGCAAGCTTCCCCCTTTTCTAGAAAATATGAAATGTCGTGTAAATTAGTATTACAAACATTATTAATACTTTGTTACAGGATTATATGAGAGGATTACATCCGAGCAAGTCTCTTATTCACGAGTCCTTGCTCCATAAATGGTCCCAGGATGCTTATTTCCGGTCCAGGGAGGACCTGGCCTGGCAGTTCGGAATGGACTGTTTACATGGGGAGCAGGGTCAAAATGTATTTACATTTGGTTTGGTCCATACTTGGGTGGTGTGATGAGCAAAAAAACGATGGATTTAACCCAGATCTATGACTGGGGATCCATTATCTAGCCTTTTTGATTTTGTTGCCCTAAGTGGTAAGAGTATGCCCAGACATGGGTCCCGTGCTCACTGTGCCACTGGATTCAAGCTAGCCTGGCTGAAATGGGGTGGTGCCCCGAAACTGGCCCCAGGATGCTTGGGTCCAGTCCATGGAGGACCTGGCTTGGCAGTTCGGGCTGGATTGGTCCCATGGGGAGCAGGGTCAAGACCGATTTGCATATGGCTGGGTCCATACTGGGGTGGTGGGCAAGGAAATGATGGATTAAACCCAGATCTGTGTCTTTAGGTGACTGTTTGATTTGTTCAGCATTCCGATCGTCAGCTGTTCTTTTTGCTAGTGCAACACAACAAGCCACAGCACTGCTAGACTTACAATCAAGAGGTACAAAAGAAAAAACACACGTAGATAAGATTTCCTAAGCTAATGCCCAGTGTCCGAAACAGCATCCTTGCATGCATCACACTGGCAAATCAAAAAGGAACTGAAAATGCTGCTCTTTAAGGAGCGCATAATGAAACAGGCAATGAGCCTCCAGCTGTCTGGTTCCAAAGCATCCCACACCTCACTAAGTACACAATCTTGAATCACCATGTAGCATCTATGTCACCGAGGTAAAGCTTTAGGTAGTTCGTAAGAATTTCCACCTATGGGAACCTATATTTAATTGATGGGGTCTTCTGTTTTCTAGCTTCCACTCGTCTGAGTTCACTTCCTTCCAAGATTCTCTCCCCGTGTCATCATCTTGCCAGGGTCCCCGGAATGCCTTGATGACTTGACTTTTCCCTTTGATCCAGAGGAATTATTTCAGGTTCCAGGATTCCTTTCTCATATAATGTGCACTATAATAAACATTATGTTTTATTATTATTATTTTTTTAAGACTTTTTTATTAAACAGTTGCTCAGTACATTCCAAGCATTCAATTGTGGACAACAATATGGCGCCTCAAAACGGGGAGGCATTACTTCACAGCAGCAACAAACATTGATGACCAGTATGTCGATTAAATGGGTGTAGATGGAAGCACACATTAACATTAGTGGCATCAATCTCTGTTCGAACAGCAAACCCCATTGCTCACCAGACTTGTAGATCAGGCACTCATGTGTCCCTGTAAAAGACTAATTTGTCCCAGATTTTCTTGCATTTTTTTAGGGCAGCCTCGACTTAAATAAATCACCTGTTTCGCCTGTTAACATCAATCTAGGTCATTCTCCCAGTCCCGTGCAATCAGGGTTCCATCTGCACCCCATGTCTTAGCGACATTCCGCTTTGCCACCCCTGCTGCTACCATTAGCCAAATCTTGGCCTACCGTGGCCAAGTGTCCTCCCCGGTAATACACAGTAGCAGCCATTTAGCATCAAGCGGCACTTCAAGACCTGTGACTTTGGTCATAACTTGTACCACCCCCCTCTTGTATGTTTGAATTGCAGAGCAATCCTAGAGGGTGTTGAAAAAGGAACTCACCATGCCACAACCCCTGGCACAGAGAGCCCTTTCATATCGACCCAGACGATGCAGCAAAAACCTGTAATAATAGGATTTGTGTAATATCTGCAACTCTATAAGTAGGAAAGGGGCTTGTAAGGCCACCTCCTTAGGGCTCTACAGGGACCCCACACAGTCGTCATCATCAATCAATCCTACATCTCCCTCCCACGCCTCCCACAGAGAGCATAGCATATCAGGAGAGTTATTAATTATTTACCTGTATACCAATGAGATTGCCTTGGCCAGCATTGAGTCTGGCAACACTCGGTCCTCCTGAATGGAAGGCTTAGGAAACTGTTCCCCTCTGGCACATGATACCTCAACGCATGCTTCAATTGCAAATATCTAAACTGTTCCCTTGTTCCGATTTCATATTCCATCTGTAGGTCCTCAAACTTAAAAAGAGTACACCCCCCCCCAAACCTCCCTAAGCAATTAATTCAGACCAGTCCCCATTTAAGGAACCTTTCAGGTTCCCAACTTCCCGGATTTGCTCTCTGTCCCACAGTGCAGTCTTATCTGCCAGCCTGCCATCACAGCCCAGGTATTTGTTAGCTTCATTCCACGCCCTTCTTGCCATCTGAGTTTTTTTTATTTTAATGAAAATTATGTACCAAGCTTTTTATGAGGGTGTAGTTGTAGCCTTTTTTAGGATAGAGAATGTAGTTGTTGAAGCTGAACATTTTATTGTTGGAGGTAGTTTCTGTCTACTCAGCTCAGTTTGGGTTCAGATATGTTGTGGAAGAAAGGGTTGGATGAAGCTAAAAGAAGTGAGAATTGAGGGCTTGTGTCAAACCACTGTTTGTGTAACATGTTTTTTCCTGTTGCGTGCTAATGGATTACTTCAATATTTAATTGGGTAGTAGTATTGGTATACTGGTTTTTTACACCTTACAAGGTCCCTAAGTGTTTTCTCGGTTGTTCAATGAGCAGGTTACTCTATGTGGTGTGGCTGGTTGATTGGTTGGTACATTGTATGTTTTATAGTGTGCTCTGTCAGGAAAGCATTTTTGGTGTTCTGCTTAAGACCTGGAGGTATGTTCCAGACTTGATATTGAAAACTTGTAGATGCTGCATACTGTTGCAGTATAGAGTGAAGGAGAAAGTTGTGGTAGAGATGGATTTGCGTTTGCATGTTTATCTCAGATTTACTGTGCCATTCAAAACACCATTCTTTTTCTATGTTGACTTTGTAGGGAGCTGTGAGTTGGGGTGAGCTTGTAGTTTCATCCGTGGAAGGATATGATCAATGAATACCATTGCTATTTGGATCTGTAGGGCCCACCCAGGAGCAGAGATGGTTTTACCTAGGAGCCTTATTTATGTTGTTGTTATGTTATTTTAATTTATTACGCACTCGAATCACCCCCGAAGAGGAATCTTAGCAGTAGACCAGGACAACAGATAGAAGAAGCTATTCTTAAATTAGATGAGTCTTGAGAGCATTCCTAAAATGGAAGTGAATTTCACAGGTGCGTAATTGTAGTGGCAATTTATTCAAATGATGTGGGACGAGCAAATAAAATAATCTGCAACCTGCTCTGGCCTTTCTGAACCTGGGCCCTCGATCACCTTCTTGTCACATGATCTTAAGAGTCTGGAAGGAGTGTAAGGGTAAAGTTTTGTGGATAAAAACAAAGGCCCTTTTCCATGTAGAGCCTTGTGAGTTGAACAGCAGATCTTGAAAATAATTCTGTTTCTTACTGGTAACCATTGCAGGGACTGAAGAAGAGGGGCTGTTGCCCACCGGGGGGTTATGGGGCGGGGGTAGGTTACAAACAAGACGTGCAGCGGTGTTCTGTATTACCTGAAGCTTAGAGAGCAACTTCTATTTATGGAAGCCAAAAGCGAATTGCCATAGTCCAGACGGCTGATAATCAGAGCCTGGACTAGTGTTTTCCTGATGGAGAGTGGTAATAGAGGAAAGACTCGTCTCAGCATACACAACATGTAAAAACATGAATCTGTAATAGCAAACGTTTGGTCTTTCATCATAAGGGATTGGTCCAGCCGAACTCCCGGGTTTTTTTCCACTAATTTGGGTACAGAGGCCGTACCCAGTTCTGATGGCCACCAATCAGGTGACCAAAGAAGGTGGGCCTTTCCGAATAGCATAATCTCTGTTTTGCAGTGGAGTCTGTTTTCAGACATCCAGATTGCAAAGGCTTTCTTCCCAGCAGAAAAGGGTTCTTAAGATTTGGTCATATTTTTTTCAAAGGAGAAGAGCAGCTGCGTATCATCCGCATATGATATAATCTCAAAGCCAAAATCTCTAACAATTTTGTGAAGGGATCCACATAAGTGTTTAAGAGCGTAGGGCTGAGACAGGAGCCCTGAGGGACTCCACTGTCCCGTGACATGATTCTTGCCTTGAAAGGGCCAAGAATGACCATTTGGGTCCTATTTGAAAGGAAGTCAGCTAACCATTGCAAAGCCATTCCATGGTGGATTCCGAACTCGTGTAGTCTGCCCAGAAGCCTCGGGTGGGACACCGTATCAAATGCTGCTGACAAATCTAGCAGTACCAACATTGTGGGTACATCTGCATTGAGGGAGAATTTGATGTGGGCCTGTGACCACTAACGGAGCCGTCTCTGTACTGTGTAGCGGTTAGGGGACACCATGCCTGCATGGATTTTTGAGGTTCATCCAGAATGTAAATGCAGCTAATCTAAAACAAAATGTGTGGTTAAAGGAACAAAAAGCAGTGGATACATGGTATGTTATGCCTCATAAAGTCAAGGGAACAACTTATAGAGCTGAACGGTCCACTGAGGAGTGGTTAAAATGTCAAGACCCTGACTACAAGGTTACTTTATGATGCTGCAAGCAAAGGAGATGGCATACTGCACATATGACCTGACCTGACCTGGTCAGTGCCGGTCGCTCCACCCGCCGCGTGGCCCATCCTGCGTGTGCCCAGTCCCCGTTTGCCGCCGCCACTGCCGCCACTGTCAGTAATTTTTTCTGCCTGTATTTGTATTGTGCGTTGTGCCAGTAATCTGTAATTTCTCCCGCTGTTGTGCCCCTGATTGTCACTGTTGTGCCCCTGATTGTATTTTCTGCTCTATCGCCGTTTTTCTCCCGCTTTGTGCCCCTGATTGTATTTTCTGCTCTATCGCCGTTCTCCCGCTGCTCCACCCTGCTCCCTGCTGCTGCTCCCCCGCTGCCCCACCCCCTTTTCCTTCAGCCTCACCGCATCGCATCGCTCCCCTCCCCACTCGCCACCCCGCTCCCGCCTCCCAGCTGCTCCTCCCTCCCACTGGATACTTAAGGTGGTGTCCGCGAGGCGGAGAGCTGTGACCTGACCTGACCTGGTCAGTGCCAGTCGCTCCACCCGCCGCGTGGCCCATCCTGCGTGTGCCCAGTCCCCATTTGCCACCGCCGCCACTGCCAGTAATTGTTTCTGCCTGTATTTGTATTGTGCGTTGTGCCAGTAATCTGTATTTTCTCCCGCTGTTGTGCCCCTGATTGTCACTGTTGTGCCCCTGATTGTTTTGCCTGCTCTATCGCCGTTTTTCTCCCGCTATTGAGCCCCTGATTGTCACTGTTGTGCCCCCGATTATATTTTCTGCTCTATCGCCGTATTTTCTGCTCTATCGCCCTTTTTCTCCCGCTTTGTGCCCCTGATTGTATTTTCTGCTCTATCGCCGTTCTCCCGCTGCTCCACCCCGCTCCCTGCCGCTGCTCCCCCGCGGCCCCACCCTCGTTTCCTTCAGCCTCACCGCATCGCATCGCTCCCCTCCCCACTCGCCACCCCGCTCCCGCCTCCCAGCTGCTCCTCCCTCGCTCCGCCCCCCCACTCTCAATTTATGGCAGAGTCCGCACGTACGCTCAGCGTTCACGCGATAGTGCGCCGAAGGCGCGCCAAAGGCAAGCCCGTCTACGCCCGTCCGCGCCTGGACCGCGCCCAGCGCCAGACCCCCTGGCCCCCGCAGAGACCATCCCACCCGCCGGACGTACGACTCCACCACCCTCCACGCACTCAACACCGGCCGGATCCCTGGCTTCCACCGAGCCACCCCAGGACGCACCCACGGACCCTTCACCTGCCAATCCTGCAAGTTCTCCTGCATCCGGACCTGCACCGCACCCGCCAAGCCGAGCACCAGCAACAACCACCTGAAGTACATCCTGCTCAACACCCGCTCCGTCCACAGACACGCCGTGGAACTATGGAACCTGATCGACACCTCATCTCCAGACGTCGCCTTCCTCACGGAAACTTGGATGAACGCCTCCTCAGCGCCCGACATCGCCATCGCCATCCCAGACGGATACAAGATCACCCGGAGGTACCGCGTCAACAAGACAGGAGGAGGCATCACCATCGTCCACAAGAACACCCTGCGCATCACAACCAACTCCGACGACACCCACACAACCGCCAAACATCTTCACTTCCAGATACACACCGACCCCAAGACCACACTCAGAGGCACCCTCATCTACAGACCCCCAGGACCTCGCACACAATTCAGCGAAGACAGCTCAGACTTCATCAGCCCACACACCCTCCCCTCCACTGACTACATCCTTCTAGGGGACCTCAACTTCCACCTGGAGAACAACAACGACAACAACACCACCACCCTGCTGGACAACCTCGCCAACCTCGGACTCAAGCAACTGGTGAACACCCCCACCCACTACGCCAGACACACGCTGGACCCAGTCTTCTCCTCCAGCAAGCCCATCTCTTTCAGCCACTCCACCGTACTCCACTGGACAGACCACAGCTGCGTCCACTTCAGCTTCAGAAGGACCACGACTCACCACCACCCGCAACAGGATCCCCGCAGGAGCTGGAACAAGATCACCACCGACTAGCTCACCACATCACTGAACCAGAACCCCCCTGCCAGATCAACGGACCCCAACCAAGCAGCCAGCAACCTCACACAGTGGATCACCAACTGCGCTGACGACCTCGCACCCCTGAAAAACCATCCCAGCAGGCCCGGAAGCAAGAAAGCCTCCTGGTTCAACGACAACCTCAAGAACTCCAAGAAGAACTGCCGTACCCTCGAGAAAGCCTGGCGAAAAAACCCAACTACAGACAACATGACCACCCTCAAGCACGCCACCCGCAAACACCACCAGCTGATCCACACCACCAAGAAGACAGCATTCAAGTAACGACTCGACAACAATGCACACAACAGCAAGGAACTCTTCAGCATCGTCAAAGAGCTCTCCAACCCCAGCGCCGGAAACAACGACATCACTCCCTCACAAGACCTCTGCGACTCGCTCGCCTCGTTCTTCCACAGCAAGATCGCAGGCATACACAACAGCTTTGGCGCACAGACCACGCACCCAACCACAGAACCAACGCCCCCCATCACCACCACCCTCCGCCCCTGGACCCCGGTCAGCACCGAAGACACCATCCAAACGATGAACACCATCCACTCCGGATCTCCATCCGACCCATGCCCCCACCACGTCTTCAACAAGGCTGACTCCGTCATCGCACCCCAACTCCGAGACATCATCAACTGCTCCTTCAACACGCCACATTCCCGGAGAGCTGGAAGCATGCCGAACTCAGCGCCCTCCTGAAGAAACCATCAGCAGACCCCACCGACCTCAAGAACTACCGCCCCATCTCGCTCCTCCCGTTCCCTGCCAAAGTCATCGAGAAGACCGTCAACAGTCAGCTTGCCGCCTTCCTCGAGACGAACGGATCCCTCGACCACTCACAGTCCGGCTTCCGAGCCAACCACAGCACCGAGACCGCCCTCATCGCTGCCACTGACGACATCCGAGCCTTGCTCGACAACGGGGAAACAGCGGCCCTCATCCTCCTGGATCTTTCCGCAGCGTTCGACACTGTCTGTCACCGCACCCTAATACAACGCCTCAGCAACATCGGAATCCAAGAGAAGGCACTGGAGTGGATCATCTCGTTCCTCGCCGGAAGAACCCAGAGAGTCCGCCTCCCCCCGTTCAGATCCGAGGCCACCGAAGTCATCTGCGGCGTTCCACAAGGATCATCACTCAGCCCCACCCTCTTCAACGTCTACATGAGCCCCCTCGCAGCCATCGCACGCCAACACAACCTCAACATATTTTTCACGCTCCAAGCATTTTCTGCTTTTTGTGCCGTTTCCACCAGATTCTTTCATATATTGAACCATGTTGTTTCAATAGTAAACTGCATTTCAGTTCAGCAGCCATTTGTTTTATTAATTGGCATACTACTACTACCTAGTGTGATTGATGGACCTGGCTCCGGAGATCACTAAAAGGCAGGCATAGTGGTTATATACCCCTTTATTAGGTCTCGCTGGCGTTGCAGCGCGAAGCGCTGCTGCCAACAAGACTTATAGTCGCCGTGTTTCCTCCCAAGGGAGACAGACCTGGGCACAAGCCGATTCAGGTCTGGGCACGAGCCGATTCAGGTCTGTGAACGCGCTTCACAGTGGAACAGCTTGTGCACGTTAATTAATGCGCAACACGTCAGGCGCCGCAAGGCTGCTGGAGCACTCAACTATAATTAATGCGCAGTTGAGTGCTCCAGCAGTGTGGGGCGCCTCTCGGCATGCTCCGTAGGGGGGCGCAAGTGAGAATTAGGCCAGTCTCTGGGGCGTAGGTGAACAACGGCGGCAGCTACCAGCCCCATTGTCTCCGTGAACCACCGGCACCCTAGATCCAACGAGGCAGGACATCTGGTGTGCGTGCACGGCACGGCGTTATATGTCCAGTTCGGGAGGTGGCAGGGAGGGCGCAGTCACTCCAGGGCCCCTCCGTGCTCCGAGAATGTTATCAGTATATCTGCAGTGGCGCGCCCCACACCGCCGAGGAGCCCAGGCCCACCGCCGCCAGCAGCTCGTCCCACCGCTCCCTTTCCGCCTCCTTCCTCAGCAAGGATAATGTTGTCCGCCTCCAGCTTCCGATCACCAGAGACTCTCACCACCAGGTACTGTGCAGTCGCGCCTACCGTTCCGGGTTTCAGGCCAATTTCTCTACTGCCGCCGCCCGAGCCGCACCACCTGGCCTGGTTGCCTCGTGGGCAGCAGTGGACTCGCTTAGATGTTGAGGCCTCCCCAGACCGCTCCTCAGCTCCACACACCCCCTGGTTAGTGTTCTAGTGATGTACTTCATAAGAATGCATCATTTTGCAGGCTGTCTCTACCCACCCCACTAAACCTGCATTTCGTGGTTGCTTATCCCAGTCCCTCCCATTACCTCCCTCTTGTTCCTGCTTTCTCCCTTTCCCAGTGCTGGTCTGCTGAACGATCCCCCCTCCAACTCTTGTTGCTGCTTGCTTAATCGCAGCTTGCCTCCCCCTCCTGTTATAGCTTGAAATGTAGCCTGTACCCCCCCCCCCCCCGTCCTTGCCTGTCCTTGCTCACCACTCATGGTATTTCTTCCCGCTGCCACCGAACACACACAAAGCATCAGATTTATTCTTCCTCTTCGAAATATCTGGCACTAGAAATCAGTAGAAATGATAAGATAAATCAAGTGAACAAGAAATAAAATATTTTAAAGTTTTTACTGGTTACTGTGTTAACAAGTGGTGCTCATTAGACAGACTGCAAGTATAATTAAGCAAGGCTTCAAGTTTGCAGGAAAAATAACAACTAGCTCAGTTGGTTTGGAAATTGTTGCACGGTGCAGGGCTATAGTAAGAAGAGCATGAAGGTATGGCTCATCGTTACCACCAGTGATTGCTAACGAAATTTGGATGACTAGGCAACAGGTAAACAGTTAAATTTAAGAAGAAAAATCAAACTCTAAAGAGCTGCTTAATGTGGTTGTTAAATAACCACAAAAGGTTTTGGAAACTATTTTTTCCCACTACCTTGGGGATTCTAAATATAAAAGCTTGCAGAAATGATAAGTGATGTGAATTGGTCCACTTGCTTAACCTTCATTTACAAAAAACGCGAGGCTGACAGTAGTACAATATAGAGTTATGAGCTAATATGGCATATTGACATTAGGAGAAGATCATAACGGAGCTGATATATCACATGTCAAAGGCCTTGAAGGGTCGTCCAGCAAACTTTAAAAGTAGCCCTGCTTCAGTGGGTGAGTTGCCTTAAAATGCTATTCAGAAGCTTTATTTTGGTTGGGCTTATTCCGAATGGATGTAAAGGTGCAGGAATCATGGCAATTCAGAACAAGCATTGGCATAGCCAATAGGTCTCGCCTTTGGGACCTTATAGGTGTTTAACCATGCAACAGTTAATTTTGTTACACCAAGGATATTGTGCTGCATAACTAAATACTTATAAGGTCCCAAAGGCGAGACCTATTGGCTATGCAAATGCTTTTTTTGCTAGAGCTACTGTTTTTCTTTGTAAGCAAGCACTTTCTGCTACTACATCTTTTTCACAGCGCTGCTTTGTCCCACTGTATTTACATATGAATGACCCTTTTTTCCATTTTCTATTTGTTTTTTTGACTTTTGTTGCAAGGATATCATCTCATTACGGTCAGAAATCCCGATTTAGGAAATAGTGAACCATGTTCAAGTTTTGTCGTCGCTTTAGTTTCGGGCTTTAAGTTTACTAATGCATTCTGTGCCAGTGCCTCTGCAAGTGTTTATTTTTTTTATTTGATTTCTAATGTACTTTATGCCAGTTGCTTTGTCCGAGTGTTTATTTTATTGGAGTCTCTCTGTCATGTTCAGATCTTTATATGGGCAGGTCTATGCTTTCTGTGTGTGCTTTTATTTTAAACAGCATTTTGTTGCGATGATATCGCACTTACAGTCAGAAATCGTGACTTTGGAAATGATTGACCATGTTCAAGTTTCTTGGCAGTGGCTCTGTGCATGTGTTTATTAGGTCGAGCTATTTATAGCTCTGAACTATTGTAGTTGAAACAACCCTCTTGAGCAAGCGGATTTCTCCCAATGCATGTTGTCTACTGAAGCGTGAAGCTTCGCCAGGTGCGCACTTGGCAACATTTGTCTCTCACACCACCAGACATCAAAGGCTGCTACTCCCCCGCCCACCCACCCCCCACAGCAATGCCCATATGCTCTCGCCTCCTGTCTCTCCCCCCTCTCTCTCACGCTCTCTTCTTCCCTCCTCTCCTTTACTCTCCCTCACACGCTCGCTTAGGTTTACTCTCCCTCCTTCCCCCCTCCCATATCCTCTCCCCTCCCATATCCTCTCCCTCCAAGCCCGTGGCCTCTCATTAATGCCCACTTATCTTCCCTTGGTCTGCTGCTTCTTAATCGAGTGCGCTTAATTTACGTCTGATTTTTCTCTCACTCGCCCTTTCTCTCTCTCCCTCTTCACAGCCCTCTCTCTAATTAATCTTCCGCTGTCTCTCAGTCTTGTTAATAAGACATGCTGCTGTTTTCTTTCTTTCTACCCTCCTTTTCTCTTTTCTCATTTTCTTCTCCCCTTCTATGTTTTCTCTCCCTCGCTAGTCGCTACGCCCTTCACCACCTTTATTTTTTTCCTTCATCTCATCTTTCAATCTCTGTCTCGTTATCTTTCCATCGTCTCTCTTTCCTTCCCATTCCCTTTGTGTTATTTCCTCCGGTTTCTTTCAGTCTTGTTTGTTTTTTAGACACGGAAAAATGAAATGATTTGCCCAGAATCACAGGGTGCTGCTCAGTTTCAAAATCCGCGGCTCTGGCGTAAGACATCCTACGCTTTTATGCAAGAGAGCAGAATCTACTACAGATTAGACAGGGACTCTTTCCACTTGGCTATGATTTCTGTCTCTCGCTTTCCATTTTGTTCTCCCATGCAATTCAATTTGAGAATGCTTTATTGACAATGCCAGAGCGTTTAAAATTCACAAATAAGGGTATACTTCGCATCCGATTTTAACAGCCCTTTGATGGTGCTTCAAACTGGAAGGTATTTCACCTCTTCCTGCCTCCCTTGAGTTCTTATCAAGAAGTAGACTGCTTTGGATTTACGAAAGTGAAGGCTGGTGTCCCCGTTCTGCTTGTACTCGGACAGGATGTTGAGACGCCTTCCGGGCTGCCTGGCTTCTTGTTATTCACTCCCTTTCTCTCTCTCACACTCTCTCTCTCTCTCTCTCTCTCTCTCTCTCTCTCTCTCTCTCTCTCTCTCTCTCTCTCTCTCTCTCTCACTCTCTCACTCTCTCACTCTCTCACTCTCTCACTCTCTCTCACTCTCTCACTCTCTCACTCTCTCACTCTCTCACTCTCTCACTCTCTCACTCTCTCACTCTCTCTCTCTCTCTCTCTCTCTCTCACATTCTCTCTCTCTCTCACATTCTCTCTCTCTCTCTCACACACTCTCTCTCTCACACACACACAATCTCTCTCACACACACACCTCTCTCTCACACACACACTCTCTCTCTCACACACACACAATCTCTCTCTCACACTCTCTCTCTCTCTCTCACTCACACTCTCTCTCACACACACTCTCTCTCACACACACTCTCTCTCACACACACTCTCTCTCTCTCACACACACTCTCTCTCACACACACACTCCTTCTCACACACACACTCCTCACACACACTCTCTCTCTCACACACTCTCTCACACTCTCTCTCTCTCACACACACACACACTCTCTCTCACACACACACACACACACTTCTCTCTCTCACACAGTACAGCCTTCTACCGCCACCACTCTACCACTCTCTCCATCAACACTCTACCACTCTATGCGCCACCACCCTATCCGCCACCACCCTATCCGCCACCACCCTATCCGCCACCACCTGATCCGCCACCACCCTATCCGCCACCACCCTATCCGCCACCACCCTCTCCGCCACCACCCTATCCGCCACCACCCTATCCGCCACCACCCTATCCGCCACCACCCTCCTATCTGCCACCACCCTCCTATCTGCCACCACCCTCCTATCTGCCACCACCCTCCTATCTGCCACCACCCTCCTATCTGCCACCACCCTCCTATCTGCCACCACCCTCCTATCTGCCACCACCCTCCTATCTGCCACCACCCTCCTATCTGCCACCACCCTATCTGCCACCACTCTAGCACCACCACTCTACCCTCCCACCACTCTCTACCTCACCCAACCACTCTACCCTCCCACCACTCTACCCTCCCACCACTCTACCCTCCCACCACTCTACCCTCCCACCACTCTACCCTCCCACCACTCTACCCTCCCACCACTCTACCCTCCAACTCCACCCTCAAAATCCACCATCCAAATCCACCATCCAAGCACTACTACACCCTCCAAATACACCCTTCGACTACACCCTCTAACTCCACCATCCAACTCCACCCTCCAACTCAACACTCCAAATCCACACTCCAACTCAACACTCCAAATCCACACTCCAACTCAACACTCCAAATCCACACTCCAACTCCTTCCTCCTACTACAAATCCACCCTCTAAAAACACCATCCAACTCCACCCTCCAACTCCAACATCCAAATACACCCTACAAATCCACCCTCCAACTACAACTCCACCCTGCAAATCCAACCGCAAACTACAACTTCGGACTCCAACTCCACACTCAAAATCGAACGCCACCCTCGAACGCCACCCTCGTACCACTCTCTCCATCAACACTCTACCACTCTATGCGCCACCACCCTATCCGCCACCACCCTATCCGCCACCACCTGATCCGCCACCACCTGATCCGCCACCACCCTATCCGCCACCACCCTATCCGCCACCACCCTATCCGCCGCCACCACCACCCTATCCGCCGCCACCACCACCCTATCTGCCGCCACCACCCTATCTGCCGCCACCACCCTATCTGCCGCCACCACCCTATCTGCCACCACCCTCCTATCTGCCACCACCCTCCTATCTGCCACCACCCTCCTATCTGCCACCACCCTCCTATCTGCCACCACCCTCCTATCTGCCACCACCCTCCTATCTGCCACCACCCTCCTATCTGCCACCACCCTATCTGCCACCACTCTAGCACCACCACTCTACCCGCCCACCACTCTACCCGCCCACCACTCTACCCTCCAACTCCACCCTCAAAATCCACCATCCAAATCCACCATCCAAGCACTACTACACCCTCCAAATACACCCTTCGACTACACCCTCTAACTCCACCATCCAACTCCACCCTCCAACTCAACACTCTAAATCCACACTCCAACTCAACACTCCAAATCCACACTCCAACTCCTTCCTCCTACTACAAATCCACCCTCTAAAAACACCATCCAACTCCACCCTCCAACTCCAACATCCAAATACACCCTACAAATCCACACAACTCCACCCTGCAAATCCAACCGCAAACTACAACTTCGGACTCCAACTCCACACTCAAAATCGAACGCCACCCTCGAACGCCACCCTCGAACGCCACCCTCGAACGCCACCCTCGAACGCCACCCTCGAACGCCACCCTCGAACGCCACCCTCGAACGCCACCCTCAAACGCCACCCTCAAACGCCACAGCTCCACTCAACGCCACAGCACCACTCAACGCCACAGCACCACTCAACGCCACAGCACCACTCAACGCCACATCACCACTCAACGCCACAGCACCACTCAGCACCACTCAACGCCACAGCACCACTGAATGCCACAGCACCACAACATCACTCAGCACCACTGAAGGCCACAGCACCACTGAAGGCCACAGCACCACTGAAGGCCACAGCACCACTGAAGGCCACAGCACCACTGAAGGCCACAGCACCACTCAACGCCACAGCACCACTCAACGCCACAGCACCACTGAAGGCCACAGCATCACTCAACGCCACAGCATCACTCAACGCCACAGCACCACTGAAGGCCACAGCACCACTGAAGGCCACAGCACCACTGAAGGCCACCGCATCACTCAACACCACGCCACCAACCGCATCACTCAACGCCACAGCATCACTCAACGCCACAGCATCACTCAGCACCACTCAACGCCACAGCACCACTGAAGGCCACAGCATCACTCAGCACCACTGAAGGCCACAGCATCACTCAGCACCACTGAAGGCCACAGCATCACTCAGCACCACTGAAGGCCACAGCATCACTCTGTGCAAATATTCAACAACAACTGGTTCTAATATGTTCTCTCATTGTTTCACGATTTATTACAAATGTAACAAAAAGATGTTAATATTTCACTTCTGTTCTTGGATTTTCATCACAATAAAATACACTGAACATAATCTTCCCAAAAGTTATTTACAAAAGTTTAAGCTATTGCCATTATAAATTACAATAACTTTTATTTAAGTATTAATTATTAAAAAAATAAAATCCATTGGTATTTGTAATATTAATACATCTAAGTCATGTAAATGCAACACATATTGCATTACAAATGCTATAGGTGTCACGTTTGCGAAAGTTAAAACTATTAGCATTGTAAATGACAAAGCTATTAATTTCGCTATTTTCAAAACCAACACATAAATAAAAAATTTGTCATTTACAATACCAATACCTTAAACCTTCCTAATGCGAGACCTATTGCATTGCAAATGCTTGTTTTCTTAGCAGATGGAAAGCATCCCCCAGTGCCAGACTACAGCAGAATGAGTCTCCATGACCGCACTGAACAGCCGACTACTGCTACAGGGATACGGCTGCCACATTTAATATTGCGGGTTTTGAGTGGGGCAGCATCTTTCTATGTGGCTCTTTGGGTTCAATACCAGAGGTGGGGAGGGATCCAATCCCTCACTTCAGTCCTTGCCCACTCACAGCTTTTCTTCCATCCATCCATTCCTCCAATTAGAGTACCTATTTCAGGTAAGGAGCTCCTGGTCATAGTCCTACACTTAAGCACTGTTTAGTCTTTGCCGCACCTGGTTGCAGTAAAGCCAAGTTCTTATACAGTTGCAGAACCTCACACTTGAATCCCCTGCGGGTCTGGATTGATTTACCCGAAGAACCGGTAGATAAAGGCACACCATGTTGAAGGGGAGAAAGTATGGAGCAAGGGTCTCCAACCTTTTCTGCAATAAGAGTTAGTTGTGACCATTGAGAATCGTCCAGAGCTACTAATATTATTAGCGTTGTAATAGTGACCACATTGGACAGGATTATATTAGTAGCCACCCCATTGAAGATTACTAGCCATGATCACCTCAGTGCATCAGGCAGGGTAGTCAGCAGTAATGTTAAAAAAAGGCTTTGCCATTTTGGAATGCCTTTACATATGTATTACATAATAACTATAGCTTCAATGACCCTGCTACCAGGGTAATACTATTAGTAGACTTTAAATGTATTTTGCGAATGCTACAGTTTTTCTCCAAACATCAGTTTATGGTTCTGACACTACACACATTTTTTTGTTTTGTTTTTATTTTTCCCACCAAGCAGCATCAATGTACATCATACATGTCTTAACTTTTTACACACATGTCATATTTGCCCAGTGCTTTACAACAATATATAGAGTGAAGATCCGTGTAATACAATCCGTGGCCTGTAATACAGTATCTCTATTAGAAGGATTACAAACAAAGTATCTCATGACTTAATCACCCGTGCCATATCTATGACCTGTTATGCCTTTTACATGGGAGCTACAGTTTCCAAACATCGCCAATTCGCCAATCACCCTCATTTCGTGTCTGTGTTGGCCCTTGTGTCCTGTAATCAAGTGTCATCTTGTGTCTGTTGCAGATAATCCATGACACTACACACATTTTTGTCTTCAATGCACACTTTTCATTTGTGGTATACACATATTAATTTAGCCAAGCAATAGCTTCTAATTTAGTAGGCAGGCCTGGTTACTTGAAGGTAGCTGGAGAGCCACCAGTAGCTCACAAGCTACTTGTTGGAGAAGCCTAGTATGGAGCGATATGCTAAAGACTTTGCACTTGTAAATTGGAATGTTTGGCAGCCAAATCAGTGGAACACTGCTTCTATATGGCATTCTGTGTTGCTTATTCATCTCCACAGGTGGTCTTAGTCGGGAATCAGCCATAACCCATGTATTGTTTTTTTGCACTTTTTGACAGCAACCAACCCAAACTCTTCATTTGAATTTGGGGAAATATTTTTCTTTAGTAATTTTCTAAAGCTCAGGTTAACTCCCCAACAGTGTCTTGGTGCATTAGAATATGTCTTAAACCTGAACTTTGGTATTGTTTAGTTGCTACTTCCCATGGTGACCAACCAATGTTTTTTACTTTTTGGTTGATCCCTTTGATAGGGACTGTTGGAATTGCCCTTTTTGCAGGGTTATCCCCAAACTTTTTGCTTCTTCCTCCTATTTTTTCCTGACCTGTTGTTGTTGGTTCTAGAACTCTGGGCACTTTATCACTGCTGATCAGTGCTAAAGTTCATATGCTCTCTGTGTAAATTGTGTTATGGATTGGTGTTTCCAGGATTGGATATTTGATTTACTTGTTAGTCCCTAGTAAAGTGCACGGAGTGTGCCAGGGCCTGTAAATCAAATGCTACTATTGGGCCTGCAGCACTGATTGTGCCACCCATGTGAATAGCCTTAAAAAGGTAACTCAGACCTGCCATTGCAGAGTCTGCGCGCAGTTGGTAACTGCCATGTCGACTTGGCCAGTGCACACACTTGCCAGTCCCTAACCTTCCCTTTTCTTACATGTCAGGCATCCCTAAGGTAGGCCCACAGTACACTTGTGGGTAGGGTGCAGTGTATGTGAAAGGTAGGATATGCCCTGGTGTGTGTGGCATGTCGTGATGAGTGAATTACAGCCAATTTCGTTTTTCACTATTGCAAGGCTACCTGTTCCCCATAGGACGGAATGGGAAGTTTGTTTATAACATCTTATAGACAAAACTGGCCCGGGGAATTAGGTAAGAAAATAACATTTAGTGTGCCTGAACTCAGAATCTAACGATGCATCTTCTAGTAAAGGTTATTTTTACATTCTGTTTTTGAAAATACTACTTTTAGAAAGTAGGTATTTTCTTGCTCAGTCATCCCGTGTGCCTCTGCTGGAATGTGGATTGACTGTCTGGGTTTTGGACGACAGATGGCTCCCGATAGTCTAGGTAGGTCAGGAAAGAGCTGAAGAGACCTGGGCTGCGATGGGGGAAGAGGGAGGAGTTTTCGTTGCACCTCAAAGGGCCTGGTCTGCCTCTGACAATGCCGTCTCCACCCCCTGCCAGGAAATCACACCAGAGAAGGCAGAACTGGTTCTGACTGGGCACATACACCCTCTGCCTAGAGGACCAAAGGATTTTTAGATACAAATACAGGGGCCCAGACACCTGAACTTTAAAACTCTTTTGGATCAAGAAGACTGCCAAGAAGAAGAGCTGGAGTAGCTGTGAGGAGGGACTACCACTTTGCTGTGTGCTTTGCTGTGTTGGCCTACAGTGGCTGCTTCTGTCTTGGGCAGTGAAAGGACTGACCTGAACTTTCTGCAATCTACTTTTGTGAGTTTCTCCAAGGGCTTGAGGTAGAGCTTGCCCCCTGAGAAGTCTCAGGAACAGCAAAGACTTCATGCTGTTCTGCCCTCAGCACTGGGGACTGTGTGTTTTGTGCAGCGACAGACGGAAAGCAACTCGACTACGTCTACGACGCCGCTGCTGACTCCCGTTCCTGAAGGCACCTCCGAGGACACCGCCGCACTGCGACCCTGTCTGCTGATGCCACCACCGAGCCGCTGCTCGCACCCCGGCTGTGGGCACCGCACTATGCACTGCCTCGCTTAACGCCAGCTGGGCACCACTGAGAGCACCGCCGCACAGCGACCCTGGTCTCACCGATGACGCCTGCTGACGCCGCCCCCGAGCCGTTGCTCGCACCGCGACCTGTGGGCACCGCACTCAGCATCGCCTCTCTTCATGACGACACCCTGACCTCCCCGAAGCCGCCGCTCCTCGCCAAAATCAATGCCGCTGCTTGCACCGTGGTTCGAGGGCACAGCTCATAAAGTTACACGACGCACCGCAGCATTGGCCTACCGACGCCGGCACCATCGACTCCCGTTCGTCATTCGATGACAGCACTATAGCAGCGACGACGACGCTGCTTGCACCGTGACCTGCCAGCACCGTGACGAGCATAGCCTTCACCTCGCACCACGACCCTGATCTCACTGACGACGTCATCTGACGCCGCCACCGAGCCGCTGCTCGCGCCACGACCTGAGGGCACCGCACCGCTGCACTTCGCACCGCAACACCCAACGCCTGCCAACGCCAGCGCTCCTGATCCCAACAGAAAGGAGCTCGACCTGCAACACTAGTGACTTCAAGGGCCTCGGCGCCATGCATCTCTAACATGTACTGTTTGCGGGTCTTCCCAACAGTATAGCTGGCCCGCGTCACCACGGTCAGCCAGAACTGTTTGGATTTGTTTGCTAACAACGCCGTGATAGCCCTGACGGAACCCTCCACATCAGGGAACTGTTTTTAAAGGGTATTTTGATAACTGTGGATTTTTTAATACTGTATTCAAACCCTCCAGGATATCGCGATTTCGCGATTTGCCGCGAAATCGGCACTTTTTAAAAAATGCCGCGATTTTTACAAAAATGCCCGCGAAATCGGCATTTTTGTAGAATCGCGGCATTTTCCGCTATATCCTGGGGGGTCTGCTTTATCCAAAGACATGCACCGGTTGCCCCACACCTGTAGATGATCTACAGACACTGGGGTCAGAGGGTTAAAGCAGCTCGGCTGCAGCTGGCAGTGTGAAGGTCTAGGCTCTTTGTCATTTAGAGCTGCCCGGGACTGCGCTCGTTCGCACCTCTTCCTGGCCCACAAGAATGACAATGGGAGCCCTCACCTTGCACATCAACAGGAGGGGAGGGGGGATGGGTTGTTGTCACAGAGGATGGAGCAGGAATCGGACAGAGCAGTTCTCCTTCGAGTGTAATGTGAAAGGGTTTGCAGTGACAGGAATAGGAACTTCGAGTCTTAGGCCTGTGAGAAGGCTCATTTACTGACCTGGCAAATTGTTTTTAAACACAGTCAGCAAGTCAATTTGGGAAAGAAACGGAGAACAATTTAAATTGAAAACAAAAGACACGCTACCTTAAATCTGTTAATATATTTTTTTTTAACTCGAATCTTGCATTGCTGAGAGATTATCTGCAGCATGCACACCCGGAACTGTCTATGTGCTTGCACTTCAACTCTAATGTGAATTGTATTAGCAAAATGTCTGACCTTGCTTTAAAGATGTTGCACTAAGTGCTCCATCCATGTACGATTTTTAGCATTGGATCGTAGCAAGCTTCTCCTTAAAGCTGAAGTTTAGTGCAAAAACGCTGGGCTCTCTATGAACATACTATGAAATCATGGTTTTATTCTATAGATTAAAGAATTAGACCACTTGGCGGTTTTGACTGCTCTTTCTCTAGTGGTTAGGTCTGTCGAACGGGCATCCGGTGGGATATCAGGTTGTGTTCAAAATACACTGTACTATTTAACGTGCTTACTAATAAAAGGGGCGATAGGTATAGCCATCATTAGTGCAGCAGGTACAGTGGCACCAAGCTCAAAAAAGCAGCGCAAGGGGCTTGTAAATCTGCCCCAAAGTGTCTACATTGTAAAGAAACCAAATATACATAGCTTCATGTTGTTAAATAACTAAAAAAACTAAGATATCTGTGTTTGTTGTAGGAAAAATGGCCACATAAAATGCCGCAAAATTGCCGCTAAATTTCCATATTTGTGCCGCTAAATTTCCATTTTTATGCCGCTAAATTTGCTATTCCATGCCGCTATATCCTGGGGGGTCTGTAGTGGATTTTTATCGTTTTTGGTCTTGTCTTTAGTATATAAAAATATTGGATATTTTTCTAAACTGGTGTGGTGTCCTTTTGTAGTGCTTACGCTGTATTACTGTTGGTTATGTACAAATGCTTTACACACAGCCTCTTATATAAGCCTGACTGCTCGTGCCAAGCTACCAAGGGGGTGAGCAGGGGTTATTTTAGGAGTGTAACTCCCTTATCCTGACTAGAGTGGTGGTTTCTACCTGGCTTTGACACATGCCCTAGCCTGCCAAAAATCCCATTTCTAACAGAGAACATTCCAAACTTCTGTTTCAATTTTCTTTTGCTGCTGACAGGAACTGGTCCAGACCCACAGTGGACTGGAGCCTGGACCTACCCAAATGTGGGCATAACGAATCCTTGTGTCAATAAGTGACATGGAAATAAAAGGAGATTTCATTGACTCCATTGTGGGCTTCTTGTCTTATTTGTAAGGATGCCTTGTTTCCATGACGCCATAGACTGTGTTGTCAAGATAGAGGCAGAAATGCTGTAGAGGGGGCGTGACTGAAAACCAAACCCCCCCCTGGCAAACTAGTTCAAACCAGTTGCCTCACTGCAGGAGGAAGTGAGTAGATTAATTAGGCAATGGGGGTATGGTTGGGTCATGGCAGCTCACCTTGGTCTGAAAGCAGCCCCCAGGCCTGCAGCCTGCCAGGGAAGTGCCATAGTGGCCAGTCTGGCCGTGACTTTCTCCTCAGTGGTTGCGGGGAGGGTATTATTTGTTACATTTTACACAGCAAAGAAGCAAAACAATATGCCTGGTGGCCCAACTTCTTCCCTGACCACGATGAGGCAGTGAGGACTAGGAAGTGGTGTTGGCCTCTTTTCTGCTACACTTATACTGTAAGCATCTTGCCTACATCCTCAACTCCCTAAAAGCCACTTCTTATGAAGATGCTGTCTTACCCTCATCCTTCATGAAAGCTCTCTCTGGGATGCTCTCTCACCCTTATTCACCTTTTCTCAATATCTCACTCACTCAAAGCACCTTCCCAGAAGCTCTCAAGACTGACCAGTTCCTCCCATTCTTAAAGAAATCTACGCTGGACACTGATTATCTCGCCAGCCACTGGTCCATCACTTACGTACCATTCATTGGCAAGATCATTACAAAAGGAGCCTATCTCCAACTCCAAGATCACATCAATGCTAACCATCTCCTACATAACTGCCAGTCTGTTTTCAGATCATACTGCAGTACTGAAACTCCTAGCTTACACATGTCCACTTGACCACAGATAAAGATGACCGTTGCCTTCTGATATTGTTAGACCTCTCAGCTGCCTTCGACAGTCAACCACTCCACTCTTATACGCACATTGTAGTCCAGAATGGGATTCACTGGCATTAAGCTTCACTGTTTCTCCTCCTACCTTTCCAACCAACACCAGTTTGCTCACATGGGTACCTTCAGGTACCAAAATATTTCTATTGCCTATGGATTCCTGTAGATGTTCATACTCCTGTCATCTTCAACCTGTACATGGAGGTGCTTGGTGTTCTAATCATAGATAACTGCAAAAGAAACAATTGATGGACGGAATGCTGGACAATGCAAACATTCACCCCCAGTCACAAGGATCTGGGTTTAATCCATCATTCTTTTACTCACTCCACCACCTCAGTTTGGACCCAGCTATATGCAAAACAGTTTTGACTCTGTTCCTTGTGGGAACAATCCAGCCCGAACTGCCAAGCCAGGTCCTCCCTGGACCGGAAAAAAGCGTCCTGGGACCGGTTTCTGGGCATCAGCTGTCATCAGCCAGGCTAGCATGAATCCAGTGGTGTAGTGAGCACGGGACCCACGTCTGGGCATACCCTTCCTACTTAGGGTGACATATGCAAGAGGAATAATTGATGTACAGAATGCTGGACAATGCAAGGTCTGGGTTTAATACATCATTCTTTTGCTCACCACACCACCCCAGTTTGGACCCAGCTATATGTAGAACAGTTTTGACCCTGTTCCTTGTGGGAACAGTCCAGCCCGAACTGCCAAGCCAGGTCCTCCCTGGACTGGAAACAAGCATCCTGGGACCGGTTTCTGGGCTTCACCCATCATCAGCCAGGCTAGCTTGAATCCAGTAGCAAAGTGAGCAAGGGCCCACGTTTGAAAGCCCGAAACCGGACCTAGGATGCTTGTTTCCAATCCAGGGAGGACCTGGCCTGGCAGCTCAGGCTGGACTGTTCCCATTGGGCTCAGGGTCAAGACTGATTTGCATATGGATGGATCCAAACTAGAATGGCATGGTAAGCAAAGAAACGATGGATTTAGGCCCAGGTCTCTGTACTGGGGTGAATATATGACATTTTTCTGCATCCTGTCAATCAATTTTTTTTTAAATTTTTGTTTTTTTATTCAATTTTAGTACAGTACTAAGACAAATACAATATTCATCCAAAATATTGCAACAGTGAATATGCTCTTATCCTATGACAATGGCGTGTGCACATTACATCAATTTCCAGTGTGCAGATCACCCTATTTCCGGTGCAAAACAGTCTACATTAAAACAAAAAAGAAGAAAAACAAAAAAGAAGAAAAATCAATCAACCTAAAAAAAATCAAACCAATAATAAACCAAACATTTTACATCATTGACATTATGTGTGATCTCGGGTTGTGCTATCAAGATTTTGCAGTACATCAAACATTTCTCATGAGATTGTCAGCTTCTCTGATCTCTCCTCTAGATATTATCTGAATCATTGTTATTAAGCAGATATACTCTCAACGGCTCCCAAATGTCTCTTGGCCTCGAAATTGTGGGCAGTTCTTCCACATATGGGACTAGATTATCCCTACAGTATACCAGATCTTTTAACCACATGTCAGCCTTCGGCCTGCATCTACCCCCCCATGTGATCGCCACTCTCCGTGCCGCCATCAATAAAGCCAGACGTACAAATTTACCATTCACCCCCTTGACATGTGGCACGCAACATAAGAGGCATATGAGTGGAGTGCACTGAAGATCCACCGCCACCATTTCCTTCAAACATCTCACCACCTCCTCCCAAAACTCAAACACTCACTGGCACCTCCAGGCCAGATGCATAAAATCTGCCTTTTCTTGTCCACAACGCACACAATTGTCAGACGTACGCAACCCGTACCTGTGCAATCGTACAGGAGTGTAATACACTTGGTGTATATACTTAAAGTGTATGATCTTCCAGTTCCCATTCATGCTTATCGTCCCCGTCCGACCACAGATGTATTTCCAGTCTGCCTCCGAAATCGGCTCAGGCAAACAGTCAGACCATCGTCCCCAGCTCATGTCCGGAACATCCACACTCTCATTTTTAATCGTCTTATACAGTGTCGATATTAACCTTTTATTGCAAGGGGTGGTGAGTGCAAATTGTAAGGACAGCAGCACAGGAGGTTCTTGCGGATAAGTGGTGTAATGTATTCTGAACACATGTCTAAGGCGATGGAATGCAAATCTAAAAAGCAATGATTGGTTACTAACATATTGCAGGTCAGCCTGTGACATGAATGAGCCATTTGGATATACATCTCTCATGTGCCTAAAACCGGCTTTGTGTAGCAAACGTAGTGATGGTATCTCCTGTGTCACAGATATAGCAGCATGATGCTCCAGATGTAGATCTGGTGCATACAGCAGAAGTTTCTGTGCCAGGTGTCCTATCTTCAACCAGGCGGTAACAGTAGCATCAACTGCGTTACTTTCAGCCTTCGGAGTGCCATGTGTTCGATGAGTAATCACGCTATGTAGAGGAATCGGGGCGACGTCCCCCTCCTCTACCGCGACATGTGGAGTGAAGGCATGTGGTCTATACCAGTGAAATATGTACTGAGCTTGTGCACTTAAATAATATACATAAAAGTCTGGGGTCCAAACCCCCCTTTCTCGTATGGCCTGGCAAGGACTGTCCATTGTACATGAGAATGTTTGCCCCCCCCACACCAACCTAATCAGCTGACTCCGAAGGTTCCTGAAGAATCCCATTGCTAGTACTATTGGGATGTTAAGAAACAGGTAGAGGAATCGCGTCAGCGCCACCATATTGATGAGTGCAATGCGTTCTGCCAATGATAATGGTAGCGAAATCCAGACATCCACCTGGCTCTCTAATTTCGAGTACGCCCTCCCGTAATTCTCTCTGACGACTACATTCGGGTCTCGATGCACCCAGATTCCTAAGTATTTTATTGGGTCGGTTGACCACACCAGGGGGAACTCCAAATCAGGACATGTAGTCGATGCTGCCAGTGAGATTATAAATGATTTATCCCAGTTGATATATAGGCCTGATAGACGCCCAAACCGAACAAAGTCCCTGAGCAGCTGGGCCAAAAATCTAGAGGGATCACGGACGAAAAGAACCATGTCGTCTGCGTAGAGTGAAATGGCTATTGGTCGATAATAAAAATTAAGAGCAGTTTCTCTAAGTCGTTGCCTAATCACACAAGCCAAGGGCTCCAATATTATTGCAAACAGTAGCGGTGACAGAGGACACCCCTGACGTGTTCCCCTCTCTATTGGAAAAGATTCCGATTCTACCTCCTGGACCCTTCCCCTTGACTTATATAAATCTGTATAATAACCGCAGAACTGTTCCGTGATGTCAATTGGATTGTGATGCTCATCTTCCATCTCATCTACAATACTAACCATCCATGGGTGTTCAAGACGCTCCTTAATCTTGAACGCTAATGTACGACCCGGCCGTCCCCCCTCCCCATACCGTCTGGCCACGTGTCGTCGCGACAGGTGTTTTATCTCTGTGTCAGCGAGCTCGTCGTAGTCCGCGAGCAATTTTTGCAGATGAGCCAATTTGTTCGCTCTCCGCTCAGTCTCATAGTCTCTGTCCAACTCTCGCAGCCTGTCGTCGGTTCTCTTCAATTGTGTACGTATATCCCTCCGTATACCTGCAGCAGTGCTGATGCATACCCCTCTAATAGTGACTTTAAAGGCCTCCCACAGCGTTGAAGCCTCATACACTGTGCCTTTATTTAGCTCAAAGTATTGTATAATGGCCTCCCGTACTGTTGTCTCATATATTGGATCCAGTAGTGCCTCCGATCGCAAACACCAAGTAAATGGGGGACGAATAGTCGTCGGGAACACTATATCTAGTTGCACCGGATTATGATCCGATTGAGTGCGGGCGAGTGGCGTTACCCCTCTCACCCAGTCCATCACCTCTGCCCCTATTAGCCAATAGTCCAGGCGCGACCAACTTCCATGTGATGGTGTCGCATGTGTGCCTACCCGCGCCCGAGGGTTCCGCACCCTCCAAGCATCGCAGAGGCCACATTCCTCCATAGCGCATACTATGGTTTTAGCGACTTCAGGTGTACGGTGAGATATGGGGTTAGATTTATCCAACTCCACATGGAGATACGTATTCAGATCTCCCCCCCATAAAATCAGAGTCTCCGGCCAGTCTCTCAATATCCCACACATGCGAGCAACACAAGATGGATCATCCACTATTGGTACGTGCATATTTACTATAGTAATCAGTCTGCCATTAAGCTTGCCACACACATTACGCATCTGCCTTCCTCACCTGCATATGTATGTATCGGAACTCCACCCCTCGCTTGATCAAAATCATAACCCCCCTCGCATGCGAAGAGTAAGACGCAGCCACTCAGAAGCCAGCCCATCTACCCGCCACACCACAGTCTGTGTACTTGGTTAAGTGTGTTTCCTGCAATAAGGCAATATGTACCATGTGGCGATTGAGATATGCCACCACCTGTCTCACTTTTTTAGTCGAATTGAGGCCCCTAACATTCCAGGTCAGCAATCTGCATTTATCCTCCATCACTTACCAGAGTTCTACCTCCAAGTTCTTCCCAGCTTGTCAGAGAGAAGCAATGACTACGCCAAACTAGCACTTTTTCAACCCATATGGACCCTCGATATGCACCTAAGTGCATCTTGGTAGTTGTGTCTTAAAACAAAACAGAAAACAACAGAACTCCCCCCACGGTCCCCCCCTCCCGCCTCCCACTCCAACCTCCCAATCAGGTCGAGACCGGATCCCACCACCCGCCCGTCTATCTGCACCCCAACACATTCAGTTTTAACATTCGGGGAGCACCCGCCAGGGGAAGAGGTTCAGCAGCGGATACCCGCACCGAAATGCGGTTGCCGGAATACAGTAGTTAGTCTCCCTACGTACCTCATGCCAACATGTTGTGATGAATATATAACAACGTCCCTCTTAGAACAACCAGAATGCAATGACAGGGAAATCCCGCCGTCCTCCTACCGCACCATGGAAACAATATGTCTGATCGTCTCTACCAACCGATCCAGCTCGGTTATCACATATCTACCATGGGAATGGGAAGCACTGTCAGTTCAGGTGCACATCCCTAGTCTGCGTCATCTAGTCCCGACTCCACCGTCGCCCCCTCCTGTGCACGCTGCCGAGGTCTTGCCTTACAAATGTGCTTGGTGAATTTCAGAGCTGATTTTGCGTCCGTGAAGAAATGCGCCTGCTCCTCGTGAGTAATTTTCAACTTGGCAGGGTAAAACATGGCCTAAGGGACCATCGGAGTGTAATCTGGAAAAAAGTAGAGTTTATCTCCCTTGTAGACCTCCGGTTCTTTGGCCCGGGCCTCTCTCAGCACAGCGTCTCTGTCAGCATAGTTTAGAAGGCGCGCAATGATCGGGCGTGGCGGCATGCCAGGTTTAGGCCTTGGCCCCAGCGAACGATGCGCGCGCTCCACAACCATCACGGTGGAGAGTACAGGCCCAAACAGCTCACGCAATAGGCCATCTATGAATGTCCCCATTTTGGATATCGGCGTTGATTCCGACAGCCCAAGAATGCGAAGATTATTGCGCCTTGAGCGCGCTTCCAAATCTTCATTTTTCGCCCTTATGACCTCCAAGATCTTTTCCATCGGTAGGATCTGCGTTCTTGATTCAGCTTGTGCGTCATGCGTGTCCGATACCCGCTTCTCTAGCACATCCAGCCGATGTTCTTGCTTTTCCACTTTCTTTTTGACCATATCCAGTCCGGTCACCAATGCGTCAATCTTGCTGTCTATGGTTTTCATGCCGGCCCGGAGTTCCAGCAAGATGGTCCTAGTGTCGTCCTCCGGGTCTCTGTGTTGCCCAGGGCGCCTCGCGACTCTGCCGGTTCACCCACACCCTCTGCAGCGCGGGTGGCGCGTTTATTCTCGAATTGTAACTTGGCCTGTTTGGGTTCTGTTTTGCCCATTCTGATAGTGAGAGCCACCACTAAGCCCGTGTCGCCCAGTTCAGCTCAGGCCTTGACAGTCTGGTCAGCAGCTCCTCTTCCGTAATAGCCCCTCACACCACTTCTACATTCATTGTCGTAAAGGCCGGAGACATGCATATCAGAGCGACAGCTCGCCATCAGCCACGTGCCTTCAGCAGTCAGACTGGGATGCAGCACCGTCCGCCCAGAAACCACTCCAGGCGACCCTTACGCTCCTCTTCTATGGCCAGTGGTAAGTCCACCCTGCTACTCTTTCCACAAAAGTCCAAGGCCCTTTATCGTGGACAAGGAGTGCCCCTACTTCCTGGCCAGTGGTTGGAGGTAGATAGCCACAGCACACCCCAGTCTCCAGGAGGCAGCTCCGCAAACGCCCAGAGTACTCAGATTGCGCCACCCCGAGCCTGTGCCTTCTGCCACCCGATCATTAACAAACCACAGGGGATGTCCAACAACCCTGAACCAGGGACAGACGATTATAACACCTAACAAAAGGTTCAGGTGAAAATACTTCTACTACACTTATTCTGGTCTTACAACTCATCTTAATGACTGTGGTCTGTGTGTGAATTCGAGAGTTGCACTAGTAATTGCCCCCTTTATGAGTATACATTTGCGCTGAGATCTATAACCCAATGGAGGCCACCCAATTATCTTCTACCTCATTAAGGTTTTAATACACTTGAGCTGCGATTGATTTATGCTCGCAGCTTATTGTAGCTAGCTTAGGTCTTGGCATTTATCGAAGGGATTGCACTAATGTTTGTGTGCTCCTTTCCCTTTCCAACATGGCGTCCATGCACGCTAGGCACGTCGCTGTTGTGCCTTCTCTATTTCTAGGCCGACTTTTTGACCGGACGGTTAGCACCACGTTGAGGCAACCTCCGTGCTCGCTGTATTTGGACTTCGGTAAGCTTTTTCTCATGGCCCTTTTAATTGTACACAACCTTCTGTATTATGGGGACATGTCCGCTGACTTTTTGACCGTAGCCCATGCACTCCATGCTTTCAAGCTACATGTGAATGTGCGCGCTCGGTCTACCGCCTCTGGGCCGTCACTTGTGTTGTTATAACTACTTCGGGGTTACTACCCGTGCTGTTACGATATTTAAACAGCCCTTGACACAGTTTCTTTTTATTGTTGTAGCCCCCACTGCTCTATTTATGCTTTGGGCTGGCCGATTTTTATATCTGTGGGTAATCCCATTATGTGGCAATTAGGGGCCATTCCTGATATGCCACTTCTGGATCAGTACTGTTCGCGGCGACTAGTGAGTCAAGGCCTTGGCGACACATGACTCCTTTTCGCCTTGTTACCGTTGTAGCCTGACCTATTCCCTTGTAGGTTACGGTCGTCAACTGTTTGATATAATCATTGCCCCGATTTATGGCGGGAGATTAAGCTTTCATTTTTGTTTTTTCCCTTGTTTTGCTGACAATTGACTGGGCGCACACGTGGGTGTAATCTACACGTCACACGTTGAATGTACCAATTTTGGATATTCTGTGATGCTTTTGAAAATGAACCTTATTTAGTACGTTGATTTCATTGCCTTGCCACGGCATTTCCGCCCCATATGATTGGCGCAATATGACTGATTGTTATTTCTGTCTTTAACATAAAAGCTGGATTATTTGCGATAGCCATCAAACTTTGTGATTGGCCAGTCTTGTACAAAGGTCATTTTTTGCCTTGTCGCTTAATGTATCCACGATAGGTGTGGTGGCAGCTCTATTTTCCCCCTTTTTTCTTTTTTCAATTCTTTCTATGACTTGTCACTCGGTGCTCCATATTCCTCAGTCTTTTCCTTTGAAGAAGCCTATTCTTGGAATGTAATTATTTATAATTTTTGTAATTTTTTATTGTACAGCAATATTACGCTCAAACAATTTCAAGTCCTGATGATGACCGCACAGTAACCCAGCGGTTGAAACGCCGTTGACGCTTTTTGTGGCCATAACTTTGGAAGGACACATTATTTTGTTCTCGTTGTTCTTTTGCACATGTAATGTCTTTTTGCTAGTCACATGTTTGGTTTGTTAGTTGCTTGTCTTTTGTTTACCAACATTATTTTTTGAGCGCAATTGTTCTTTCTTGAACTTTTTAATATGTATAATAAAGTATAACTGTTTTTGGAATTGCTTTTGAATATATAGGCTTCTTCTTTTGCTTCTCTGTTTTGACTGTATGTATGCAGTTAGAATATCTATTTTGACTTTTTCACCTGAACCTTTTGTTAGGTGTTATAATATTCTGCCACCCGATAGCCCGACCCCCACCAAGCGCCACCACTCACACCGGTGCAACGCTCGATGCCGGCCGCGCCGCCCCAGTAGCTCAGGCCCAGACCGCCCTGGCGTCCTCCTTACCCTGTCCAACCATCTCCAGCGCTTTTCCACTGCTCCGTCTCGGGATCTTCTCCAGTGTACTCCACTCCTGCTCTCAGGGTCGCTCGGAGGGTCCTTCACAGATCCCGCCACGCAGCATGTTCCCGCTCTGCACTGCGAGCGAACGGGCAGCTCAGGAGAGGTTCGCGACCCGCCTCCGCTCAATACTCCACACTATGTAGTGATCCGCTTCCGTGGGTCTGTGCCCACCACCAGCACCGATCCTCCGTACAGTTGGTCTCCCACGGCAGCGGGGTGTCACTTTGTGCAGTTGGACTGTGAGAATGAGACCCAGTCCGCCAGGCACATCATCCGTTCACTGGTCTCGTTTACCACGTCGGTGCCATTTTTTTCAGCGGCCCGTGGTATAGACAACGTTGCAGTTCAGGTACAGCTTTGCATTCTCCCAGATCTTGACACCACCGGCGCACTCCTGAGACCCTGGGAAGCACTCCTCGAGGGTTTCTAGGCATGCAGGGGGATTGTAAAGGATGTACTTGACGAAATAAAGGGGAGCTCCCTTAGCTGGCAGCCATTCCGATCTGCGCCGAAGCCATGCCCCCCTGTCCATCAATTGTTCTTTTTGCATTTGTCACCCCGAGTGGGACGGATATGCTCAGATGTGAGTCCTGTGCTCTCCATGCCACTGGAGTCAAGCTATCCTGGCTGATGAGGGCTGAAAGCCCGAAATCAGTCCTAGGATTCTTGTTTCCAGTCCTGGGAGGACCTGGCCTGCAGTTCTGGCTGGGCTGTTTCCATTGGGCGCAGCATCAAGCCTGATTTGCATATGGCTGTGTCCAAACTGGAATGGCATGGTGAGCAAACAAACGATGGATTTAGGCCCAGATCTCTGTACTGGGGTGAATATATAACATTGTTCTGCATTCTGTCCATCAGTTGTTCTTTTTGCACTAATCACAGATAACAGCACGAAGATTCGCTAAAATGCTGGCTGATGATACTGAACTCTACTTGAAATTCGCCTCTGCTTCAGACATCCTATGCCTCAAACACTCCCTACATATCACTCAGACATGGGTGTCCAACGCTTACCTGAAGCTCAACCCAACCAAGAGAGAATTGCTGTTATTTACCAAACACTACAAACAATATACAATACAAACCTGGCTCAATTGCATAAAACTTCACTGCTTTGAACCCAAACTTTCATTGAATGCCAATTCACTTGGATTCACCCTGGATACCAACCTCTCCCTCAAGGAATACATTGCCATATAAAACAAAGATGGCATGGTACCATGTTATAAATTAGGTTTCTGGTTGGATAGAGTATGCATCTAAGCCAGGCCAAACTCACCACTCTAGTCAGGGTAAGTAAGTTACACACAAAAGATAACCCATGCTCACCCTCTGGTAGCTTGGTGCAGAGCAGTCAGGCTTTTTCTCGGGCAATGCGTAAAGCGTGTGCATAACCCACTCATGCAGAAACACAATGAATACACCACAAAAGAGACTCCACACTGGATTATATAAAAATACATAGTATATTGTACAATATAGTAGACTAAAAACAGCATGAATCATAAATACTGTGCATATTATGCCCATACTGAGACAGTACTCCTTACCTGGATAATGCAAGAATCAAAACGACATACTCACTGACATCAGGGCATGTAATACTAGTTAAGTTAGAGGGAAAACACCTAAATGATCAATTATCACCATAAATACTTAGATCACAAGATCTTACCAGAAGCTCATATGATGCAGCACACATGTTATGTTATGTTATGTTATGTCATTATAATTTGTAAAGCGCATAGATACTGGTGAGTGTCCCGACGCGGAGCAGGGGTAACTAGCAGAGAATTTAGGAAACATATAGGTTTTCAGGATCTTCTTGAAAATGTGTGGGTCCTGGATATTCCAAAGTGTGAAAGGAAGAGAGTTCCAGGCAACAGCCGTTTTCCTCGTCTCCACCTGCACTCCTAAGAAACTTTATATGGTCACCAAGTATCCCCACGCAGGGCGCCGAAGCACCTGCACAACTAGTACTCATAATACTGTAATTTGTGATACCCCGGCTATAGAAACCACATGCAAACACAAGAAGATGATGGATGGAGCGCTGAAACTTTTCAGACACTCACCCCCAGTCACAGTTTTGGGTTGAATCCATCATCATTTTTTAGCTCACTCCGCCACCCCAGTTCGGACACAGCTATATGCAAATCAGTCTTGACCCTGTGCCTCTGGAACAGTCCAGCCCAAACTGCCAAGCCATGTCTTCCCTGGACCGGAAATAAGCATCCTGAATCCGGTTTCGGGGTAACCTCACTCATCAGCCAGGCTAGCTTGAATCCAGTGGCAAAGTGAGCAAGGGGCCCAATTCTGGGCATACCCTGCCAACTTAGGGCAAACAAAGCAAACACAAGTAGAGTGTCTGAAAAGTTTTGGCACGGTCCAACATCTCTCTGTGTTTGCTTTGTTCTCCCTAAGTTGTTCTCTTTAATAAGAAGAATTGATTTCTACTCAAATTAACCCTTTTTGCAACATTATTCTATGCTATAACCTGTACTTTGCAGTGTGCATGCAGTTCTTTGGTGACCATGAATAATTCACTCCTCTATATTAGGATATTAACTTTTTAAACTGCAAGTAACAAAAGGATGTCCCTTAGAAAAGCAGTAACCCACTGACCTATTTAAATTATATACACTTTGTGATCTGGATGGTACACATTCATTGCAGCAGGCATATAAACCCTCTGTGCTATTTTATGATCAGTCAAAACCTCAACTAGACAAACTCCATTCTCTCTCCAGGAAGAACAGTAATCCCTGGAGTTATCTTGACATTTTTATTGTTGCCTGGAAATTGCTGGAAGCAATGAACAGCAGCAACAGGTGCTTTTAAAACAAAAATAATAAACTTGCAAACTCAGCGCCACCTGGAGTCAGTACCCGGTGCGGTGGCACCGGTCGCTCCTCCCAAGAGCGTGTCTGATTGCAACGTAGACACGCTAGTGCATCGCATATGAAATCAACCCCCCGATTCTGCAGCAGTATTACGTATGTATTACCAGAGCTCCAGTCCACACTAAGCAGAGGTTTAGTGTATTTTATGGTTTATGAAATATTCACTAAAAGTGCCCCCAAAACGAATTCCGACCAGGAAACTTTAACTTAGTGCAGATTTCATCATCTGGGCCGTTCTGCAGTGGGGCGGAGTACGAGCTGCGCTGGGCCTTATCTGCGCGCCCAGGGCAGGCGCCCAGGGAGCCATGGCAGGCTGAGGGCGGCACACGCCGCGAGGGAGGGGTGAGAAAGCAGGGCTAAGGTGAGGCTGAGCCAGTCCGGCAGGGCTCGGAGGGGAAGCTCCGCGCAGCAACCTCCCGAAACTTCATTTCCTGCTGGGAGCCGGCGCTCAGAAGCCACCGTCTTCCAGGCGCTATGGAGGAGGACGGCGCGAACGAAACAGCAGAGATGATTTACTACATGATGCAGAGGTAGGAGTTGGGCGTGGTGGTATCACGAGGGGCAGCTGTAGAGAGGTGCTCTAATCTAAAGCGCCCAGTTATGTATACAGTGAACAATCAGTTGCCAGCGTGGTAAATAAAGAACAGGGAAGAATGCGATTTGCCGAGGATCACACCATTTAGTATAGTGAGGAAGCAGGGTGTGCAACTCCGGTTGGGATTTTAAAACCACCAACTTGTATGGCTTCTAATGAACCCCCTCTCATCCATTGGACTGCACATTCCCTCCGCTGAACCATATCTACACTACCCACAGCTCCCAGAGAGTACATCTGCTATCCGAGACCACACGCATCGGGCAGGAACATTTCACCCACTGACCGCATCATCCTCTTGTAGACCACAATCCTACACAAAGCCCCGGTCACTGAACTATAGTCCACTCCTCCACGGAGCCATATCACCCGCACAACAACCACATCACCCTCTTCTGGGCTACACCCGTTCACGACCCCATCACCCTCCCAGAGACTACACCCGCTCAACGACCCCATCACCCTCCCAGAGACTACACCCGCTCAACGACCCCATCACCCTCCCACAGACTACACCCGCTCAACAACCACATCACCCTCTTCTGGGCTACACCCACTCAACGACCCCATCACCCTCCCAGAGACGACACCGGGTCAACGACCCCATCACCCTCACAGAGACTACACCGGGTCAACGACCCCATCACCCTCCCAGAGACAACACCCTCTCAACAACCACATCAGACTCCCAGAGACTACACCCGCTCAACAACCACATCAGACTCCCAGAGACTACACCCGCTCAACAACCCCATCACCCTCCCAGAGACTACACCCGCTCAACAACCACATCACCCTCCCAGAGACTACACCCGCTCAACGACCCCATCATCCTCCCAGAGACGACACCCGCTCAACAACCACATCACTCTCTTCTGGGCTACACCCGCTCAACGACCCCATCACCCTCCCAGAGACTACACCCGCTCAACGACCCCATCACCCTCCCAGAGACTACACCGGGTCAACGACCCCATCACCCTCCCAGAGACAACACCCTCTCAACAACCACATCAGACTCCCAGAGACTACACCCGCTCAACAACCACATCAGACTCCCAGAGACTACACCCGCTCAACAACCCCATCACCCTCCCAGAGACCACACCCGCTCAACAACCACATCACCCTCCCACAGACTACACCCGCTCAACGACCCCATCATCCTCCCAGAGACGACACCCGCTCAACAACCACATCACTCTCTTCTGGGCTACACCCACTCAACGACCCCATCACCCTCCCAGAGACGACACCCGCTCAACGACCACATCACCCTCTTCTGGGCTACACCCGCTCAACGACCCCATCACCCTCTTAGAGACTACACCCGCTCAGCGACCCATCACACTCTCAGAGACTACACCTGCTCAATGACCACATCCCCCTCTTCTGGGCTACACCTGCTCAATGACCCCATCACATTCCCAGAGACTACACCCGCTCAACGACCCCATCACCCTCTTAGAGACTACACCCGCTCAACGACCCCATCACCCTCCCAGAGACTACACCCTATCAACAACCACATCTCCCTCTTCTGGGCTACACCCGCTCAACGACCCCATCACTCTCCCATAGACTACACCCACTCAACGACCACATCACCCTCTTCTGGGCTACACCCGCTCAACGACCCCATCACCCTCTCAGAGACTACACCCGCTAAACGACCCCATCACACTCCCAGACACTACACCTGCTCAACGACCCCATCACCCTCCCAGAGACTACACCCGCTCAACAACCACATCACCCTCCCAGAGACTACACCCGCTCAACAACCACATCACCCTCTTCTGGGCTACACCCGCTCAACAACCCCATCACCCTCCCAGAGACTACACCCGGTCAACGACCACATCACCATCTTCTGGGCTACACCCGCTCAATGACCCCATCACCCACTCAGAGACTACACCCGCTCAACGACCCCATCACACTCCCAGAGACTACACCCGTTCAACGACCACATCACACTCCCAGAGACTACACCCGCTCAACGACCACATCACCCTCTTCTGGGCTGCACCCGCTCAACGACCCCTTCACCCTCCCAGAGACTACACCGGGTCAACAACCACATCACCCTCTTCTGGGCTACACCCACTCAACGACCCCATCACACTCCCAGAGACTACACCCGCTCAACGACCCCATCACCCTCCCAGAGACTACACCCGCTCAACGACCCCATCACCCTCCCAGAGACTACACCCGTTCATGACCCCATCACCCTCCCAGAGACTACACCCGCTCAACGACCCCATCACCCTCCCAGAGACTGCACCAGCTCAACGACCCTATCACCCTCCCAGAGATACACCGGATCAACAACCACATCACCCTCTTCTGGGCTACACCCACTCAACGACCCCATCACCCTCCCAGAGACTACACTCGCCCAACAACCCCTTCACCCTCACAGAGACTACACCCGTTCACGACCCCATCACCCTCCCAGAGACTACACCCGCTCATCGACCCCATCACCCTCCCAGAGACTACACCCGCTCAACAACCACATCACCCTCCCAGAGACTACACCCACTCAATGACCCCATCACCCTCCCACAGACTACACCCGCTCAACAACCACATCACCCTCCCAGACCAGAGACTACACCCGCTCAACGACCCCATCACCCTCCCAGAGACTACACTCGCCCAACAACCCCTTCACCCTCACAGAGACGACACCCGTTCACGACCCCATCACCCTCTCAGAGACTACACCCGCTCAACGACCCCATCACCCTCCCAGAGACTACACCCGCTCAACAACCACAACACCCTCCCAGAGACTACACCCGCTCAACGACCCCATCACCCTCCCAGAGACTACACCCGCTCAACAACCACATCACCCTCTTCGGGGCTACACCTGCCCAACAACCCCTTCACCCTCACAGAGACTACACCCGTTCACGACCCCATCACCCTCCCAGAGACTACACCCGCTCAACGACCCCATCACCCTCCCACAGACTACACCCGCTCAACAACCACATCACCCTCCCAGAGACTACACCTGCTCAACGACCCCATCACCCTCCCAGAGACTACACTCGCCCAACAACCCCTTCACCCTCACAGAGACTACACCCGTTCACGACCCCATCACCCTCCCAGAGACTACACCCGCTCAACGACCCCATCACCCTCCCAGAGACTACACCCGCTCAACAACCACAACACCCTCCCAGACACTACACCCGCTCAACGACCCCATCACCCTCCCAGAGACTACACCCGCCCAACAACCACATCACCCTCTTCGGGGCTACACCTGCCCAACAACCCCTTCACCCTCACAGAGACTACACCCGTTCATGACCCCATCACCCTCCCAGAGACTACACCAGCTCAACGACCCCATCACCCTCCCAGAGACTACACCCGCTCAACGACCCCATCACCCTCCCAGAGACTACACCCGCTCAACAACCACATCACCCTCCCAGAGACTACACCCGCTCAACGACCCCATCACCCTCCCACAGACTACACCCTATCAACAACCACATCTCCCTCCCAGAGACTACACCTGCTCAACGACCCCATCACCCTCCCAGAGACTACACTCGCCCAACAACCCCTTCACCCTCACAGAGACTACACCCGTTCACGACCCCATCACCCTCCCAGAGACTACACCCGCTCAACGACCCCATCACCCTCCCAGAGACTACACCCGCTCAACGACCCCATCACCCTCCCAGAGACTACACCCGCCCAACAACCACATCACCCTCTTCGGGGCTACACCTGCCCAACAACCCCTTCACCCTCACAGAGACTACACCCGTTCATGACCCCATCACCCTCCCAGAGACTACACCCGCTCAACGACCCCATCACCCTCCCAGAGACTACACCCGCTCAACGACCCCATCACCCTCCCAGAGACTACACCCGCCCAACAACCACATCACCCTCTTCGGGGCTACACCTGCCCAACAACCCCTTCACCCTCACAGAGACTACACCCGTTCATGACCCCATCACCCTCCCAGAGACTACACCCGCTCAACGACCCCATCACCCTCCCAGAGACTACACCCGCTCAACGACCCCATCACCCTCCCAGAGACTACACCCGCTCAACGGCCCCATCACCCTCTTCTGGGTTACACCTGCTCAACGACCCCATCACCCTCCCAGAGACTACACCGGGTCAACGACCCCATCACCCTCTTCTGGGCTACACCCGCTCAACGACCCCATCACCCTCTTCTGGGCTACACCCCTAGTCGTCCGATGTCTTCACGTCCTCCTCAAGACCCGTCTCGCGCTCAATTCCCTCGATAGGCCTGGTGTTACCAATTACCGAATGACTGACTGAATGAATGAAACGGGCTGACGAACGAACGCATGAGTGAAATAAACCTGGCTGCGAGCCCTCAGTGGGAGTGACGATGAGTTGTTTGCTGTTCAACCAGAGATCTAGTCAGAAGCCTGGCACATCGTGCTATCCAGGGCAACTCTGTTCATCTACCGTGGCGCGGTACCGCTGTTCATGGAAACTGGGAAGCGCCTCGAAGCAAGCTGAGCGCAGACAGAAACACGGACAGCAGCAGCCCCAGAGGCCAGGATTCCGCAGGAGGTCGGCACCGCGATGAATGCAAGAGCAGGCCTTTCCAGTTATTCTCGAGCGGCAGGAAGCGGGTGGGGCGGGGGGGGGGGGGCAGGTGTTCAGCAGGTTGAGTCTGTCAATATCTGACTGTCTGTGCTCCTGCAGTCGTCTCTCGCCGTTCTCTTTGTTCTGCCCCGGGGGTGTGTATTCATATTCACTTGTCTACATTCAGCCATCCTTCTTCGCCTTTGCTTTTCTTCCATGGCTGAAGCCTGTAATCCACTTCGGCCCCTTGCACACATGGAGTCTCCACTTGATAGTTACACCTGTCACGACTCACGCACCTTGCTTTTTTGGGGGAGCCTTATGCAAAGCTAGAGCTGTGTCCAGCTCAGAAGTAGTGAGCAGGGCAATACTTGTGCAACAGTGACATCTCCTGGTTATGTAAGAGAAGGCATATGCTGGCATTGGGCAGCTCGTTGTCTCTTAATACTGATAGCAAGTGAGCAGAGATCTTCGAACTCATTTTTGCAGTTTCATGTAGCGCAAATGTGGGCCAAGTGAATCAGAGCGCTTTACAAAAGAATAAGCATAAGGGTAGCAATTAACATAAAAATAAGAGATAAGCAACTTGGAAAACTCATAGGTCCAGCAGCTCGAATAAAGGGAGAAAAGTCAGGCAGATTGTATCTGAATACATTGGATAAGTCAACAAGCATTGGCATAGCCAACAGGTCTAGCCTTTGGGACCTTATAAGTATTTAGTTATGCAGCACAATATCCTTGGTGCAACAACATCAACTGTTGCATGGCTATACACTTATAATGCTTCCTTTTCCTTAAGGGAGTATACACCTGCCAGTGGCTAAGGTTCAGCCTATGAACATGTGTCCAAGATTATGCTGCTTTATGAACACGGATCGGTGTTTTGACGGACACCAGATGTTGTTTAGACCTATAGTATGTCCTCTAGAGACCATCTTGCTATTTCAAATACCTGTATTCAGAGATGTGACTGCTTCATCAGGCGCAACCTTTAATGTTAACCGACATTGCCACCAAATATAACAATGTGGTTTTTAAGCAGCAGACACAGCCTGGCCATCTATGATCTAGCAGCAAGGAAGTTCTCCTCAGTGTTCTTGACAGCAAGTAGCTTTACAAAGCAGCTCATCTTCTCATCACAGTAGATGCTTTCAAGTTAGTTCTGCTGAACCATCCTTCATAGCTTTATGATGGATTCTTGCATGTTTTATTTATTAGAATTATAATATTTATAGATTTCTATCAATGTTTGTTTTTAAGTAGGCATTAGCAGTTTGCATTGAATAATTAAACATTTTTAATGTACTGAAGAAAAAAATTAGCTTTGAAAATACAAACTGAGAGTTCAGTTCTTGAAATGTACACTGAGCTCCTTCAAGCCATGTTTTTTGTACGACTGTTTGGTAGACATGCAGAGCTGTTCCACTCCTCATGCATGAACTGTCTCATTGTCCAGATCTCTTGGAGTTCCTCGTGGTCCAATCCTTTAATTAAACCTTAAGCTTCTGGTTAATATGAAGACTATTGATGTTGGCAGCCTGTTACAAATAGCCTTTATGTAGGTATTACATTGTTAATATGAAAACATTTATATTTTCTCTGGGCATGTTCTGATTAGTTTTATGTCCTCCAGGCTCAGTCACCCTGTTATCCTTGATAATTAAACAGTAGCATTTTAATGCAGGCAACCATTCTACTCTGCTAACCTATCTGATGGAGCTTGGAATGGAGTCCTTCACTCAGGACTGAAGTTTTTTTTGGACACAATATGAACCAAGTTGGAACACAGTCATTTAGTTTGGCAGAAAACCTATTTAGTTTGGAAATCCTCTTATTGAGTTTGTCTGATGAGGTCTGCTCGGTGCTTGTGATGTATTGTGAGATAACTCATCAGATAGCCTCTTCAAAGAATGCCAAAGGAACATTATGGAATGCCTGTTGGCGATCCATTGTTATATCCACAGTGGACGACAAAGTATTTGCATGTCTTGGATTGGACTTGTATCCTGTGATAAGACACAACCTAGTAGCAACCACCCCTGTTGGTACTGTTAAATGCTATACACTAGCCTTGCTATTCTAAACCATAGCTACCAAGTGTTGGGCTTAAGGCTTTACTAACGAGCCTCCCTGGACCCAAGACAGTTTTTGAGAGTTTATTACAGCTGCACAGCCATACCATATTATACACCCAAATCCTCACACTTTGGGTAGAGTCAGAAATGTGTCATAATCGGAGCCTTGCTAGAATTCAAACCCTGACATAATGAGTGAGGATATTATAAGAGGTCCGATATGAGAATGCTGGTACAATTTGTCACCTCATTGTAAGTAGATTTTTGAAACATTCTATCCCTTTGTCAAGTAGATAATTTATAACCTTCCACACCCCTGAACCCATCTTCGGGGAGTCCCAAAAGACATCTGTACTACAGACTAATTTCAGCAAGACCCTAACTCTAGTATTTACTTGAGTGCAGAGGTCACAAACTGTTCATACTGTCTCATAAGGAAACACCGGAAAGTGGTTAAGATTGTCTGCAACTCTTTCACTACAAAATGTATCCCGCTGTCAGGCATTTTACTGTCACACATTTTGTGGTCTTCGAAGGATTCTTGTGCTAGGATGTTTATACTGTTCCCAGGCTATTTTCTAGTAGCTGAAACCTGCCACAATTGCACTGCCTCAGAGTTTTCAATTGTTAAAATGTGATTGAAAAGCTGTTTGACCCAGGGTGAACTCCGTTTAATCGCTTGCAAAACCATGAATTTTCTAAATCAATGCATGATGTTATGATGCTATCATGTGGCCACTTTTAATATTGCAAGCATCTGTATAAACACACTGGCATGTTAATGCTTGCACTCGTGCTGGCATCCATGAGAGCGATCAGCGGCGCACAGGCCATATGTTTTCAATTAGCACGCTCGCCGCTGCTCGCTCCCACGAGGTGGATGCCAGCACAAGCACTAGTATGCTTGAAAAGGAGCAGACCGATTTCTAAAGGTCTTCCCCTAGCACAGCGCATGCACACTGCCTAAGCGAGACTTAAAAAGGGGATGTGGAGAATCGATTATAACTTCAAGCAAATTGTCTCTCAGAGAGAAGGGTTTTGAGACCCTTTTTAAATGTGGCAAAGCTCAAGGTTGTCCAAAGGGACGGTAGGAGTGAGTTCCAGACCCTTGTTGCACTGCCAGAGAGGGCTTTTTTTGTTATAAAATGCTCTCTGAATGTTGAAGCTTGGAGCAGGAAGGCTTCAGCATTTCTTGATCCCCCATTGAGCGCCAAAGATTTTTAGTTTTCCAACTAAGTCGGCATTGTGGGCAATACATCAGTCTTAATCTGGGCTCTGGCTTCAGTGGGACACCTTTGTAGGGTGAGAACTATAGGAGAAGTGTGTTATCCATTTTTGTGACCAGTTACAATCGGTTCAGGAGCAGAGCTTTAAGTGTGATGAAGAAACTGGGGGGGGGGGGAGGTCTCTCAAAGCGGCGTGGCTGATTTAATTAAGGGTGTGGCTTAAAAACACTTAAGCTAAATATCTGTACTTAGCATAGTGTGCTGCTCGACTGGTATATTGCTGCTTCTGTCATTGCATCCAGATACATAATACAACACGTCGCATTACATCTACAACATGCCAGGGTTATTGGCCTTGTCAATGGTTGTTAGTTTAATAATAACTGTATAAGCAACAACTATTGCTTTGTTGTAAATAATATTGAAAATGCTTCTGTTCTGAAATGATGAGACTGAAAGAACTATAACAAGTCTTATTGAAGTTATATCAAAGGCCGTGAAGGGTGTTACTGCTGCAGAGATAAGATTTTTATTTTCACCCTGAGGTTGAGGGCAAAAATAAAGAGCCCAATGGGGACCTCTCTCAGCATCTTCTTTTTAGAACTGCTGGTGCTGAGCACCGACAGGACCTGGTCCACTTAAAGCCCTGTGCAGGTGCTTGAAGAACGGTTCTCAGAAGGGTCTGATTTGTTTTGGGGAGAATGAAGAGAAGACTTTCCAGAGTACAGTGTGGAGTGCACCAGCGCCTGGACTGCAGTTTTCCTCTCCTGTTGAGGAATGAGCTCCCTGATGTTCTAGAGCTGTTTAAGTTGGTGGTGTGTGCTGTGGGCCATGAAAGAGATTTGCTTCTGAAAGTGACTGTCAAGGAAAAATCCAAATGACTTTATCGTTCTCCGTAATAGCCAGTTTACGGTTCAGTGGAGAGAAGTTAGCAAGCCAGTCTTGGGAGGGAGCTTGGAATTTTTTGTTGAGACTAGAAGAAATTCAGTTTTTGCTGGGCTGAGTTTTAGCTGTTTGTTGGTCATCCACTTTTGAATCTTGTTGAGGGTCTTGGAGAGTAGGAGGATGTCATTGGTTCCGGTAGATCTAGGTATCATCCACATATTGGTAATAACAAATTCTAGAGTTAATATAAACAAAGTTAGGTAACAGGTTGAAAAGGGCGCACTGCAAAAAGTAAGGCCAAAGTACAAATAGCACAGGTTACAGTAGGTGCTCTAAAGCAAGAGAGGGAGGTTACCTCACTCCCCCAAGATTCATTGAGCAATACTCTGAATATGCAATTTCAATTTTGAGTGCTCGGCAAGAAATTTGAAGTGTCCAGATTCCAAAGTTCAATCTGAAGTCATTAAAGTTGCAAATCCATCTTCATACAAATTCAATTCGAACTCGAGAGTCTTAAAGTACATACGATGATATCAGTCTTTTTTTCAAATCAAAACACCAAAGAACGTGAAGTTGGTCCTTTTATTTCCAAATCACAACAGGTTCTGCAGCCAACACGTGTTTCGTCAGGCATCAATCATATGCCAAAACAACTTCCTCAGGGCTGCATGCCAAAAACAATACAAGAAAATATATAACACAGCTTCTTCCATAAATATAAATAATTAACTATCAGAAAATTATTTAAACATTTAGATCTAATCACCGCCTAAGTGAAAGAATAAAGACAAAGGTCCATAAGTAAGTGACAAATATATCAAAATCCAGTATCAATAACGTGACTCCCGGTGTCAGAGTTAGAACCACAAAACATTCAGATTTATAGCCAAGTTCATAAATATAGAAATAATATTTACCTATATTAAGTAGATCTCAGTTCCATATAATCAAAATGAATAAATGTAGAAAATGAACGTAGAAATTAAATCTGGAATGACATAAGGGAACCCTCAGTCCAGACCCCAAAACTTGAGCCCAACAAGAAAACCTCTAAATTCATCCTATTCTAGTATTTAGTTCTATACCTCAGTTATTTGTTATTATGTGATTGTAGTAAAGTTATCTGACAAAAGTATAACTAAAAAGCGACAACCATCCGTCCTGGTGGCGAACAAAAATGTAATATTACTGAAAGTATTTTACCTTGTATCGGTTTCAAAAACCCGAATTCCAAATTATATGTCCATTCAGATCGTCGTCCCAAAATCAAAGTTCAGTATCTAATGACAATAAGACACCACATCAGTCTTTTGCTTCTCTCATTATGTTGCCAAACTTTCAAATATTACGAACATTGACTCACCCAGTATCTAGGCACAATCATATCTATGTCGGGTTTCTCGTCTCAGTCCTACCGGGTTCAGCAGACTGGCGTCTGTTACGGCCGCCATGTTGTATTAATACACTCCGATCGTGATCTCTTTGGACCGATCTGATAAGCCTAAATGTAATATCCGACTTGTAATTTGGTCCAATCTCACACCAAATCTATCTACCTGAATTAAATTATATTTCTTAATATTTATTCACATTTTACCGACTTTACGTAAATTTAAAAATAAATTCATATTCCAAACTCTAAATATTATTCATAGTATTGTATATCCTTGATAAACTTAAATTTGCCAAAAAAGGTTAAATTTGAATCTTTATTAATAAAAGTCGCTATTCCAATCTTAGTTATCACCGCCATCTTGGAATGGGCAAAGTATAAATGAGAAATAGAAACTCGAGATCGTTATTACCGATCTTCCTTCTGTTCCTAACTATATATCTCTAGTGAATAATATGTATCCGACTAGACTTTGAAATTAGGGCTAAATCACAATATTCCATCAAAATATATCTAACTAATTAAAAAACGAAATGTAATCCATAGGACAATAATATTCATGTTCAATTAACTGAAATTATTTTGCTGAATATTATAGTCTTGTTTACTTGTGGGGCACAAGAGTCAGTGTCCAGGCAATGGGTGCCCCCCGTCACACCATTAATTTCTTCTTGGTTGATAAAAAGATATATATAACTAATTGCATCGTGATTTATAGTGCATCTTAATTCTAATGAAAAACATCACAATGTAATTGTAGCATCTCAATCCAGAAACATAAGGACATAGCATAGGCAAGAGAAGAATCCTTTTTTCACTTGTTATACAGAATAATTTCAAAAATTACAACTAAACATGAAAACAGAGAATACTATATACATTGAGCACAGGTTAGGTTTAAAATGAAAGTCCAAGCTATTACTGTTCCCCTAAGAAATACTGTAATTCGGTGTCAACATTAAGTCCCTCTTCTACTGCTCGAAGGACCATAATCCATTTAGCCTCTCTTCGTCTCAGTTTTAGCAACCTATTGCCTCCACGTTTGCCCATGGACACTTGTTCAATACCATGATAGGAGAATTTATGTTTAATAGAATCATTCATATTTTGAATCAAATGTGAGGCTATAGGATACCTAGTATCTCCATTTTTCAGGGCTCTGTAGTGTTCCACCATACGGTCTTTAAGCCTTCTCACTGTACTTCCTACATAAATCTTCCCACATGTGCAAACAATTACATAAATCACAAATGTCGATTCACAATTAATAAAAGTATCTATGTAGAAGGTACCAGTCTCATTGTATTCAAACTTAAGTATTTTTTTCACCGCCCACCAACAAGAACTGCAACTACCACAGTAATAGAAACCCTTATGTCTTAACCGTAACCAGTCACTTTGACTCGTAGATGTTATAGGTTTGGGGTAACTTGGACTCACAAGATTAGCAATAGTCATCCCTTTACGGTAAGTCACACTTGGTTTAACCGTAAGAAAAGGTTTCAGATCCTTGTCAGAGCACAACATGTGCCAATATTTACGCATAATGTTATAAAATGTGTGACTTCCTATAGCAAAATTGGTAATCATTCTTACTTTCTGACTCGGTTTACATACATCATTCTTAATTTTTGGTTTTAATATAATGTCTCTTTGTAATTTCAGAACTTTATTAGTTGCTTTCTTAATCACATCTTTAGTGTATCCTCTGTTTGTACATCTATTTTCCATATCCAGTATATTCATGTGAAAATCAACATCCTTGGAGCAATTCCTCCTTTATGAAGAAATATAATTTAATTCAAGTAGATAGATTTGGTGTGAGATTGGACCGAATTACAAGTCGGATATTACATTTAAGCTTATCAGATCGGTCCAAAGAGATCACGATCGGAGTGTATTAATACAACATGGCGTCCGTAACAGACGCCAGTCTGCTGAACCCGGTAGGACTGAGACGAGAAACCCGACATAGATATGATTGTGCCTAGATACTGGGTGAGTCAATGTTCGTAATATTTGAAAGTTTGGCAACATAATGAGAGAAGCAAAAGACTGATGTGGTGTCTTATTGTCATTAGATACTGAACTTTGATTTTGGGACGACGATCTGAATGGACATATAATTTGGCATTCGGGTTTTTGAAACCGATACAAGGTAAAATACTTTCAGTAATATTACATTTTTGTTCGCCACCAGGACGGATGGTTGTCGCTTTTTAGTTATACTTTTGTCAGATAACTTTACTACAATCACATAATAACAAATAACTGAGGTATAGAACTAAATACTAGAATAGGATGAATTTAGAGGTTTTCTTGTTGGGCTCAAGTTTTGGGGTCTGGACTGAGGGTTCCCTTATGTCATTCCAGATTTAATTTCTACGTTCATTTTCTACATTTATTCATTTTGATTATACGGAACTGAGATCTACTTAATATAGGTAAATATTATTTCTATATTTATGAATTTGGCTATAAATCTGAATGTTTTGTGGTTCTAACTCTGACACCGGGAGTCACGTTATTGATACTGGATTTTGTTATATTTGTCACTTACTTATGGACCTTTGTCTTTATTCTTTCACTTAGGCGGTGATTAGATCTAAATGTTTAAATAATTTTCTGATAGTTAATTATTTATATTTATGGAAGAAGCTGTGTTATATATTTTCTTGTATTGTTTTTGGCATGCAGCCCTGAGGAAGTTGTTTTGGCATATGATTGATGCCTGACGAAACACGTGTTGGCTGCAGAACCTGTTGTGATTTGGAAATAAAAGGACCAACTTCACGTTCTTTGGTGTTTTGATTTGAAAAAAAGACTGATATCATCGTATGTACTTTAAGACTCTCGAGTTCGAATTGAATTTGTATGAAGATGGATTTGCAACTTGTGGAGTAGTGTGGCTCACTGGTTAGAGGCGGCAGGCCTGAGAGCAGAAGTCAGCCTGGGACCAGGGTTCAATTCCCGACGCGGCAGGGTCGTGGACCTTGGTCAGCAGACTCGATAATTCTCGCTTCAGTGCTTATTCTAATCAGGGGTTCCACTCGGCAACTCTGGGCATTAGCTTGCCTAATCTCCACAACGGCCCCACCAATTCCGGGGATGCCTGGCTCCACCTTGGGGACTCCCAGCAAGGGACCATCCCACAGGGAAAGCCAGGACGGGTTCCCCAGAGTTATACAGCGCCGGGACGCCCCGTTGCTGGGGCAGCTGTGCGCTTTACAAGTATACTACATTTATTTACATTTAATGACTTCAGATTGAACTTTGGAATCTGGACGCTTTCAATTTTGAGTGCTCGGCAAGAAATTTAAATTCTAGAGTTACTCAGAATCTCTATCTTCGAGATATAGATTAAACAAGGTTGGGGATATGATTGAGCCCCGTGGAACCTCTTCTGTTAGATCAGTCTTGCTAGAAACAGAGCTTCCTATTTTAACTAGTTACGAACGGTTAGGCAAATCTAAATCAAGCCAATTAAAGACGGAACTATTGACGTGGGTCCTGTGTTCACTGTGCAACTGGAACCAAGCTTCATCTGACTGAAGTGCCCCAATGAGGCCCAAGCCGGTCTTGGGTTTTGTTCTGGTTCAGCGAGGACTTGGCCTGGCTGTACTGTTCTTATTGAAGTGGGTGTCGAGACTGATTTGCATATGGCTGTGTCCAAACTGAGGGGGTATGGTGGGCAAAAGGACGATGGGTTGGACTACTTCCACAAGAAATTGCCAGTGGTTAGACTTATTGCAAGCATTCCTACCATCAACTTGTATGTGCTTGCGATAAAGGCAGGAACCAGTCCATGAAGTGCTGTGCATGTCCTATAAGGAGACTCAGTGAATTAAGGTCTTTTTCAGTGTCTGTATGTGCGACCTTTAAGAAGCATTCAGAAGCCACCCAGTACAAGTTTCAACTCATATTCAGAAATACCTCCTGAACTGAGGAGTATTGTAAAGACAGATCAGAATGTGTGAATTGTCAGCATAGGTTTATATTTCGCAACTTTTAAAACCTAATTTAGAAGATATTTTTTCGTATGTGGACTGCACAGGCAGTAATGCTCAATGAAGCCTTTTAACCTGATAGAGTAGAATTGGTGGACTGTATTAACATACATTGTTAATTGGTAATACTTTGCATTCCAACATAGAATTTATAAAAAAACAATTCATGCTTTATTCATGTATTTATTTATATGCTATTACAGGACATTACAGACTGTGAAGCCAGCAGGTAGAAGGGGGAGAAACAAATGTCAGGGAAAGTTGTTTAGGTGCAAAAACTGGGAGATGAGAACGGGGAGTGTGGATAGAGGCCCCAAATGCTTGGAGTATATGCAAGTCTTATAATAAAGATAGTCTGTCTGAACATTGAAGTGAGTCCCAACAAAGTATGGCCTCAACTTCTTCAGGGCCCAGACCACAGCAAAGGCCTCCCTCTCTGTGGCTGACCGATGTTTCTCTCTGGGAGTCAAACTTCTGCTAATAAAAGCTACTGGTTGATCCTGGCCCTCTGCATTAAGTTGGGACAACACAGCCCCTACCCCCCACTCAGATGCATCTGTATGGACAATACATTGTTTAGAGTAGTCCGGACTCTGCAGAATGGGAACAATGCACATGACCTGCTTGAGATCATCAAATGCCTTCTGACAGCTATCTGTCCACTGAACTTTCTTGGGCATTTTCTTGAGGTACGATCATTCAAGGGAGTCACTATGGACCAATATCGTTTTACAAATCTCCTGTAATATCCAGTCAGGCCCAAGAAAGCTCTGACCTGAATCTGGGTAGTTGGAGCAACCCAGTCCATTATGGGCTGGATTTTGCTCTGAAGTGGTTGAACCTGGCCCTGGTACACAACCTTGCTCTGCCATAGCTTTCACTTAGTAGCCTTGATAATGAGACCTGCTTTCTGCAGTGCCTCCAAACATTCTTCAGGTGGACCAGGTGATCCTACCAGGTGGGGCCAAAGACAACTATATCATCAAGATATGCTGCACTATAGGTTTCCATACCGGTGAGAGCTTTGTTCTCCAACCTTTAGAATGTGGCAGGTGTATTCTTCAAACGAAAGGGCATCACTATAAATTGATAAGGCCCTCTAGGGGTTGAAAATGCTGTTTTTGTTTTGTCATCCTCAGCTAGTCCGATTTGCCTACAGCCAGCAGTGAGGTCAAATGTGCTCAAGAACTTGCCTGAGGCCTAAGTGTCAATAAGCTCATCTGCCCTAGGAATTGGATGAGCATCAGTCATAGTGACTGCATTGAGTCCCCTGTAGTCAACATAAAACCACATCTCTCTCTTACCACTGCGGGTGTGAGGTTTTGGTACCAGTACCACTGGACTAGCTTAAGGGCTATCTGAGGGCTCAATTACTCCCCACTATGGGGTGGTGAATTTGTAATTTACACCACACTCCTTCCACATTGCAGTGATGAACTTGACATGAAGTTTGTTCCTCTGTCAGTTAAAACCTCCTTAGGGAAGCCCACCCTGGAAAAAATTATCAAGAGGGCCCTTGCTACCGCAGGAGCTGTAGTGGTCCTAATAGAAATTGCTACTGGGTACCTAGTGGCATGGTCCACAACCACTAGAATATAACTGTGCCCATATGCTGTAGGAGGGTTCATGGGACCAATGATATCAATCCCAACCCTCTCAAAGGGAACCCCCGCCACTTCCAGTGGTGTCTGGGGGCCCTTTGTGATGCCACCTGCCTTACCACTGGCTTGGCAGGTGGCACAGAAGTGCCAAAACTCCTTTGTGTCCTCAGACATGTAAGGCCAGTGAAAGTGAGGGACAAGACTGTCCCAAGTTTTACTTTGGCCTAAGTGTCCTGCCAGGGCAATGTCGTGCTAGGGTGAGTATGAAGCCCCTAAACTTCAGAGGTATAACCAACCTCCTGGTGGCACTAGGCTTGGGGTCTCTACCCTCTGAATAAAGAAGTCCCTCATCCCAGTAGATCCTGTGGGACCCACTTACATTCCCTGCAGCCCCAGCAGCAGCTTGCTGTCTGAGGGGTTCAAGAGAGGGGCAGGTTTGCTCCTCCAAACTCAAGTCTGCCCTGGAAGGAACCCCTGTCCCCAAGAACTCAACCTGATCAGGCTCAAGTTCATCTGGGACAGTTCCTTCGCAGGGACTAAGATCATCTCCCTCAAGAGACTGATCCTCACTCTTAGTCTGGGGGGGGGGGGAGACACAGCCTTACCCCTCCTGCTCCTTTTCTTTGAAGGCACCTATTCCATTGTTCCAGGATCCAGGGCCTGTTCAGTGGATGCCGGTTTGGCTTGTGATCTAGTCACAGCAAACACATCTGCATAGATGCCCAACATTGCTGCATGAGTCCTTAATTCAACTTCGGCCCAGGCTGGAGTCCCCAAATCATTGCCCAACAAACAATCTAGTGTTAGGTCTGAACTTACCACAATTTAGGGCCAGTTACCACTCCCCAGCTGAAATTAACAACTGCCAGGGAATGGTCAGTCCTGACATTGTTTGCATTGGTCACTTAGTACTTTTCTCCAAGTATGATTTGTCCAGGAGACACAAGTTTCTCTGTCACCATTGTGACACTGGCCCATGTGTCCCTGTAGTCCACAGTCTCTGCTCCATTAATCAAAGGCTGCTCTCTGTACTTGCCCAGGTTATTGGGACTGACAAGTAAGTTGGCAAGATCTATGCCACCACCACAGACTAGGACAGCCTGAGCTGGAGTGCCGATTCCCTTGGAGTGAAGGAGACACTCCCCTGATTTGCAGGCACCGCAACTAAGTCGACCGGTCTGCAGACCCTGAGCTCCTCCGGACTCCTTGGGCCCTGCAATCCAGGTGGTGGTTTTCCACATCTCCCAAGGCCTGCTCTACCCTCTCACCAAGTTTGAGGCCAGTAGACCTCTTGGGGGGGTTGCAATTACCGAACCCCTGCGTACCGCTGCGTCCCCTTTGCAGTTGCAAAGGCTTGTTGTCATCTTTTCAAGAAGATTTTTGGGCTCCAAGTGGCCCCAACCTTGAACATCTCCAGTGACCAGAAATTTCAGCCACACCGCATTGTGCGCATTGTGGCTTGCATCTTTTAGTGAGCTGCTTGAGGTCCTCTCGCGACTCCAGTGCCTCTGGCCTGTGGGTCTACTTGAGGGTCACTTTTGTTTTCTTCAGGCTCCCCTGCTTGCTCGGGGCCTGCTCCGACTCCCCTGCTTGTGGGGAGTCTTCTGGACCTTGCTGGTCCTCACCCTGTACTTTCTTGACTGCCTGCATGGGTTGCATTTGCCAAGGCTTGTTGGTGCTCCCACCGGACACCGACCCCTCAGTACTCGACATCCATCATGGGTGTAGCTCGTATCTGGCTCCTGGTTGCCCTCAGCATCACCTGTTCCCCACAGCTGCAGAGTCAAGGTCATTGACATCTTTCCTGAAGCACCCGGCATCGGTGGGCATTCTTCTGCCAAGCTCCTGGTCACTCCTAAGTGACTCAGACTCTGTTCCCTCTGCTTTCAGGTACTTTTGTTCAAGAATCCACTTTTGGATTCTTACGTACACCTTCTCCTCTTCCAGCAGCGGCACTTTCCTTAAGTCCTCAATTGGGTGCGCCGGTAGTTTCCGACACCACTTCCCCCCCCTATCCACCCAGCTTCCCTGGTGCAGGTAACGTGGGTACTAGGGTATCCACGAGTGGGGTGGCTCTTCAACCTCTGTCTTCCACTGAGTTTATTCAGTGTACACTGGGAAGGGTCCTTAATCTTTAAAACTCCAACCGTGACTCACACATAGAGTTGTACGGAGCCCGCGGTTGTGTCACCGCACTGCATGCGCCCTCCGTAGGATCGCTATATAGTCACCTTGGGTGGTTCCTTGGGGTTCCAGTGATTCAACGTCCTCTTGACATTGTCCTGACTCGAGTCCGGGTTCTTATACCACTTTCTTAGTATATGGTTTGGGTCCCCCCCCGGACCCACTGTGTATTAGTGCTATTTACTGTGATTTCTTTGCTGAAGTATTGTGTGCTTTGTGCCTATCTCCGTGTAGGAGATACTGTAACATACTAGATAGTGTTATATAATAAACACATATTTTTATAAATACTTTGTGTGGTTCTTTTTCATTTAATCTATACTATAAGATTGCATTCTGGTAAAACAAGCTGCTCTACACTCCTTCTAGACTAAACATGAAGACTGCTCTCCACAGGTACCACTTAGAGAGCTTCTAAGGTTGTCTAAGACCTCCTAAATCACCATAAGGGTGCAAGGTGCCCTATTACATTAGTGGGCATCATATACCAGGTCAGCTTCTCACAAACATGAACAAGAATTCCTGCTGTACTGGAGAAAGCACATGTGAACCAATGGGATGAAGCCTTGTGTTGAAATGAAGACTGCCATGGGAACCCCCTCTATCAGCAGCAACTTGGGAAGAACCATAGGTACCACTGCTGTGACTAAGCCTATCCGTGACTGTGTGGCTAAGCCCAAAATATCTTTCCCCAAAATATCTTTCCCCCTCCCAACCAGGGTTGAACTCTCCCCCGCTCCCAACCTCTTACCATCTGCCTAATTTAGTGGGCATCAGACACCCATAACTATACGTTGCAGAAGGTCTTTCAGCTGATTGAAGTCAGAAAACACCTCTGCCAATAAGGACTGATTGATGCATCGAAGGAATCAACACTTTAACCGCATCAGCGCTAGCGGTTTTCCCGCTGTGCGCTGAAGTTTTGTAAATACCGCGTGAGCGTACGAGAGGTGTACCTCATGACGAGCTGAGCTCGTCATCAGCGTGGAAGGGGTTAATGATCCTTCTACACCTGCTAGGTACCAAAGACTGCTGCCCACTGGAACCTCTCTCTCAACACCTGTGAAACACCAAAGACTTGCAGTCTTTTTCAACCCAAACCCTGCTGAAATGTTTAATGAGGGTGAGTTGCTCCTTTACTTCCTGTGAAGCAGGTAAATAGACAGACATTAAGGGGAAAGCTGTACCAAGACAGGACGGTGACGGGAGTTTATGAGATCAGGGTGTTGTATGCCTTAAAAGAATTGGAGCAGGGCGCTGGTTCTTTGTTGCATTGTACATTTTCTTTAAATAAAAAACCTTGGACCTTGTAGTGGTCCTTCCAAGTTGCCGCTCATGCTAAGAGAGCATGGTGTATCTTACAGAACATTTCAAAAACCTATTCTCTTTCCTGCTTGTGACGTGCTCTCACCATAGACACATGCTCATCGGTCACCAATTGCAATCAAAATGTACACTATTGCTTTAACTTGACTTAAATAAATCAGCATTAATTATACCCTACCTTCTACCTAAAAGGTGAAAAATAGTTACTCTAGTATGGTTGACCACCCTCCCAGTATCAGTTTGATCTAATCCATTTTCCCATATGATATAATTCACCAATTCATCACCTGGTCCTTCATCGTCAATGGGACAGGTGTGTGTGAAGTATGAAAGGACCTGTTGAATCTTGCTGGCAACCGGATGGCACATACACAGACACTACTAGCTGCTTAACTAGCAACATAATTCTAACCAGAGAGGCCTGTCGAGTCTAAAGAGATCTACCAAAACTGCGGGTCACCCGAGGACTCTAACGTAATCCGCTCTGCAGCTTTCAATGAGTCACATGGTCTGTGCACTTACATTCGATAATGACTAATGGATGCTTATGATGCAGTCCATCTTGAGAAATTTCTTCCATGGGCATCTCCTAGTGGCAAACATATGAAGGAGGGCTGTAACAGTCTATCCAGGCAGATCTCTGAGACTCTTTCTCCGTCCACAAGATCAGAGTGTGTAACATCTTGCCAGAGCCAGCTTAGGAAATTAGATTGAGAACAAGAAAGTTCAACTGTCAACATAATAATGGGACCTGCAGAGCTAATCAGAACTCCCAGTATAACACATATTATAAAAATGCATATCAGTGTCTCACTCTTCTTCATCCATCACACCACTAAGTGATGCATTTCATGTCCCATAACACAATAACCACACCATGGTCTCACATGGGCTCAAAGCAAAGAGAACACGCTTCCAACCACAGACCATCACAGTGTAGCGTGCTACACATGAGGACAAACATTTCACCGCCCTACATGGGCATAGTAAGGGCTGTACGATACCATAATACAGTACAATATAATACAACTGAAAACCCGGCTGTTTAACAAGTGTTTAAGAAAATCCACTGATTGTCTTAGCTTCTTCGCTGTCTTGGTGAGCACGTTGAGGCTTACTCGCAAAATATATACTTTACAAATGAGCAATGTACATAAATAAGATTTGGGTGCACATGCTGTAGCCCATTCCTTCCGACTCACGGCCATCCAAGCTAGGAACCACCGGGCAGTCTTATCGCAAACTGGTTCTGGCTGGCAACTGGTTCTGGAATCCACAGTGACTTGCACCTTGCAGACAGGACTGTGAAAAGCGTCTCCTGCTGATGGCAAAGTTACACACACCCCCAACCAAATTATGTGACCGAGGTTGAGGTAAACTGAATTGTAATTTACTGCTAAAGTATGTTTAGAGTTTTAAATGTATAAACTTACATGTGTGTGCTTTTATGAGTGTATAACTCGAATAAAGCTTTTTCAAACGTAAATTACCTTAAGCAAATCCACCTTCCTAACGTACATCCACTATCGAATATCTTCTATATCTTCCCCCTCGTCACCCCCAATCTCCCATCAGGCATCTCTCCGCAGGCGTCTTCCATTTGTGGGGTGCCTGCTGCTGGGATGCATCATTCCAGTGATCAGCACTGGAGGCTGTCTGCTCTTGGGCCACCATCCCCAGGCATGCAGTGAAAGTCACTGCTCTGCAGAGGCACCTGGAGATCCAGTCTGGGGCCACCATCCCCAGGCATGCAGTGAAAGGCACTGCTCTGCAGAGGTGACCAGGAGACCCAGACTGGGCCACCACCCCCAGGCATGCAGTGAAAGGCACTGTTCTGTAGAGGCACCAGGAGACCCAGTCTGGGGGCAGATGCACACATAGTGCTGAGCCCCAACACACCACCCATCGGCCGCTTCATGCCAAGGCTCCAAGCTCGGCAAAGTCTTGACTGCTCTGGCCATGGCCAGGATGGCCCTACTTAGCCGAAGCCAAAATCCCCGCCTGCGGGGAGGGAGTCAATTATTTTATTTTTTAAATGTATAAAGCTCAGCGGTTACCCCTACAATAGGTGGGAGCACTTGCACCACAAATCATGTAACCATATCCAATAAAGGAAAGTGACAAATGGGAGAAAACTAGGATGTAGATTATACGTGACGTAATCAACAGCAGAAGAAGTTGCACTTGACTGTTTCCTACCTGCGACTAGTGGAAATGACAAAAACACGGACAGGGAGGTCATGCAGACTTGCTTCAATGCACGTATGTCATTGGTTGCTTCACTGCCTGTCTGTGTTGTGCGTTACGCGTGGTGGCTGCATACATTTGCATGTCCTTCTGGCTTCTGTTCTGAGGAAATGGCTGTTCTTTTACTCAACACGAAAAAAGCCATCAGGCATTCCCCAGTGCCTGCTTCCTTTCAGGCATCTCATCACTTAATGTATTGTGTGCCTGCTTCCTTTCAGGCATTTCATCACTGCTTCACGGCGTCTGCTTCCTTTCAGACATCTCATCACTACTTTACTGCATGCCTGCTTTCTTTCAGGCATCTCATCATTGAATGTACTGCGCGCCTGCTTCCAGCATCTCCTCCAATGCTTTACTGCACGCCTGCTTCCTTTCAGGTGTCTAATCCCATGCTTTACTGCGTGCCTGGGGCATCTCATCACTGAATGTACTGCATGCCTACTTCATTTCAGGCATTTCATCACTGCTTTACTGCGTCTGCTTCCTTTCAGGCATTTCATCACCGCTTTACTGCACCCCTGCTTCTTTTCAGGTATCTCATCACTACTTTACTGCATGCCTGCTTCCTTTCGTGCATCTCATCACTGAATGTACTGCATGCTTGCTTCCTCTCAGGCGTCTCATCCCATGCTTTACTGCATGCCTGCTCACTTTCAGACATTTCATCGCAGCTTTACTGCGTCTGCTTCCTTTCAGGCATTTCATCACTGAAGTACTGCATGCCTGCTTCCTTTCAGGCATCTCATCACCAATTTACTGCATGCCTGCTTCCTTTCAGGCATCTCATCACCAATTTACTGCATGCCTGCTTCCTTTCAGGTGCCTCATCCCATGCTTTACTGCATGCCTACTTCCTTTCAGGCATTTCATCACTGAAGTACTGCATGCCTGCTTCCTTTCAGGCATCTCATCACCAATTTACTGCATGCCTACTTCCTTTCAGGTGCCTCATCCCATGCTGTACTGCATGTCTGCTTCCTTTCAGGCATCTCATCACTGCTTTACTGCGTCTGCTTCCTTTCAGGCATTTCATCACTGATGTACTGCATGCCTGCTTCCTTTCAGGCATCTCATCACCAATTTACTGCATGCTTGCTTCTTTTCATGCATCTCATCCCTGCTTTACTGCATGCCTGCTTCCTTTCAGATGCCTCATCCCATGCTTTACTGCATGCCTACTTCCTTTCAGGCATTTCATCACTGCTTTACTGCGTCTGCTTCCTTTGAGGTATTTCATCACTGCTGTACTGCATGCCTGCTTCCTTTCAGGCATCTCATCACCAGTTTACTGCATGCCTGCTTCCTTTCAGGCATCTCATCACTGAATGCCTGCTTTTTTTCAGGCGTCTCATCCCATGCTTTACTGCTTGCCTGCTTCCTTTCAGGTGCCTTATCCCATGCTTTACTGCATGTCTGCTCCCTTTTAGGCATCCCATTCTTTATGTCATGCCTGCTTCCTTTCAGGCATCTCATGACTGCTTTACTGCATGCCCAATACCTTTCAGGCATCTCATTACTGCTTGTTGTCATGTCTGCTGCGTTTTAGCTTTCTCATTACTTGCGTTACTGCATGCCTGCTTCTTTTTAGGCATCTCATCATTGCTTTACTGCTTGCCTGCTTCCTTTTAGGCATCTAATCTCATACTTTACTGCAATCCTGTTTCCTTTCAGGTATCTCGTCACTGCTTTACTGCATGTCTGCTTCCTTCTAGGCATCTCCTCCAATGCATTACTGCATGCATGCTTCCTTTTAGTCATACTTTACTGCATGCCTGCTTCCTTTCAGTGATCTCATTCCATACTTTACTGCATCTCTGCTTCCTTTCAGTGATCTCATTCCATACTTTACTGCATGCCTGCTTCCTTTCAGTGATCTCATTCCATACTTTACTGCATGTCTGCTTCCTTTCAGTGATCTCATTCCATACTTTACTGCATGTCTGCTTCCTTCTAGGCATCTCCTCCAATGCATTACTGCATGCATGCTACCTTTTAGTCATACTTTACTGCATGCCTGCTTCCTTTCAGTGATCTCATTCCATACTTTACTGCATGCCTGCTTCCTTTCAGTGATCTCATTCCATACTTTACTGCATGTCTGCTTCCTTTCAGTCATACTTTACTGCATGCCTGCTTCCTTTCAGGCATCTCATCCTTTGCTGTATTGCATGCCTGCACAGTGCGGTTGGCATGGTGATTGCAGGCATAGATATGGTTGGAATGGGGCAGAAAATAGACCTGTGCAGCAAAAAAAGTGTTCCACATTTACAAATCGAGTAGTTTTGAATTCTTCAAGGCACGATGTATAGCTGTTTCTCAAGGTACGGTGTGCTTGCTGCAGGTAATGTTTGTGACAAGATCAGAGAAATAAACATTAACAAGCATTGGAAATGCAATAGGTCTCGCATTAGGAAACTTTGAGCTATTGGTATTGTAAATGACACTTTTTTTATTTATGTGTTGGTTTTCACTACTCACCGGGCAGGAGGAGGGGAGAGACGACCAGGACCCCAACATTGCCGCCACCGCCAGGAGTCCAATTGTGCAGTCCACAGCGCCGCCGCTCCGGGACTACATCTCCCGGCGGCCCTAGCGGCGGCGCTGCTTCCTGATTCACGGGAGAAGCGCCAGGAGGCGCCTAAAAGGGGAGCTCCGCTCGGCGGAGCGCGGGGGCTTTCACTACTCACCGGGCAGGAGGAGGGGAGAGACGACCAGGACCCCAACATTGCCGCCACCGCCAGGAGTCCAATTGTGCAGTCCACAGCGCCGCCGCTCCGGGACTACATCTCCCGGCGGCCCTAGCGGCGGCGCTGCTTCCTGATTCACGGGAGAAGCGCCAGGAGGCGCCTAAAAGGGGAGCTCCGCTCGGCGGAGCGCGGGGGCTTTCACTACTTACCGGGCAGGAGGAGGGGAGAGACGACCAGGACCCCAACATTGCCGCCACCGCCAGGAGTCTAATTGTGCAGTCCACAGCGCCGCCGCTCCGGGACTACATCTCCCGGCGGCCCTAGCGGCGGCGCTGCTTCCTGATTCACGGGAGAAGCGCCAGGAGGCGCCTAAAAGGGGAGCTCCGCACAGCTCCGCGGGACGCGGGCGGGACGCCGGGCTAAGCCCGGGCAAAGGGCGGGCCCTCTGTGGCCCTCAGAGGACCCGAGGAGGACGGGACGGGGCACCCCACTTGGCCCCATCAAAAGATGAGGTATAGAGACACGTTACCCTTTTCTTGTGCGTTGTGATTTGTTTAGTGACTTATTGGGGCCCTTTTTGCAACTAAACTACTATGTCTGTCTGGGAAGAACTGAATGCCTTGTGTGGCACAAACTATGCCCCTGATATTTCTACTTCCCCTACAATGGACAGAGATACGGATCTCATAAACTGCACTCCCCAGGCACCTGAAATAATCCTACCTCTATCTGATACACCATTTCGGGAACCAGTCAGCAAAAGGCACAATGAGGTTACCCCACCAAATGCCGCCCGAATGTGTTGTAGCCCCTCTTTTTCCTCCGTCAACCCAAGCGTATCAACGCCACTTAAGACAGTGACCACTTCAAATGACTCTGTTTCCCCCTTCCAAACGACCCTACTGGCCCATATTGAGCGACTGTTGAATACGGCTTTATCACCTCTGCTCTCAAAAATTCAGGATCTGGGAAATAGGTTGTCTGATGTTGAACAAATAGTACAAAGGATTCTACCATCACCTGTAAATACTGTTATTCCCTCTCGTCCTATCCTCTCTACTAACCTTGTGAACCCCAAGTCCATCGAACACATGAATGAACGAACAATTGATCCTCCTCTCAGCACACCCATCCTAAGCGGCAGTAAAGTTACTTCTAAGCCCACTCGCCCCCCTCTTAAAGCCCTTAGGCTCCCTCAAGAAAGAAGACATCGAATGAATTTACCCCCTGAAGCCGCCCCCTATGTGACTGTTCTCTCCGGGGTCCCTGAACTTAGTCAGGACAAATATGAAACAAGCCAGGATCTGCTGAATAAAGCCATCTTTTGGCTTAATAACAACAGACCGCTACCACCTGATCTAGACGGCGGAATCCTAAGCGTCAGGAGGGTGGGATGGCTAGGGATGTTGCCTAAAGACATTCCGGGAGACCTGATACTAATCAAATTCAAACACAGGAACATTGTCCCATTGTCCCATTTTTAAGATTTTCCCAGCCCAAAATTGGAGATGGCCCTATTTCTATTTGGGACTTGTTTGATTTTTACCCTGGCCCCAGAGCATTGAACTATAACACTTGGTGAAAGGGGACTCTGTTTACCATGCGTTTTTATTTTGCACTAGTTTGGTTTTAGTTTGCTTTAAATATCCGTAATGAACTGTTGATTTTTATATACATGTATGTATTTCTTTTTGCTGCTTTTATGGTTTTAAACTCAAAAACCGAAATAAAGCTTATTTGATTTGATTTGTGTTGGTTTTGAAAGTAGCAAAATTAATAGCTTTGTCAGTTACAATGTCAATAGTTTTAACTTTTGCAAATGTGACACCTATAGCATTTGTAATGCAATGTGTGTTGTATTTACGTGATTTAGATGTATTGATATTACAAATAACAATGGCTTTTAATTTTGTAAATAATTAATACTTAAATAAAAGTTATTGTAATTTATAATGGCAATAGCTTAAACGTTTGTAAATAACTTTTGTGAAGATTATGTTCAGTGTATTTTATTGTGACGAAAATCCAAGAACATTGCATTTGCACTTACACAGAGCCACATACATATAGATGTGGTGATGGTGGATCTGGGGGATATGGTGGTGGTGGATGTGGTGATGGTGGATGTGGTGGTGATGGTGGTGGATGTGGGGGTGGATGTGGTGGTGGTGGTGAATGTGGTGGAGGTGGTGGATGTGGTGGTGATGTGGTGGTGGTGGATGTGGTGGTTGTGGATGTGGTGGTGGATGTGGTGGTGGATGTGGTGGTGGAAGTGATGGTGGTGGATGTGGTGGTGGTGGATGTGGTGGTGGTGGATGCGGTGGTGGATGAGGTGGTGGATGCGGTGGTGGATGAGGTGGTGGATGTGGTGGTGGATGTGGTGGTGGTGGATGCGGTGGTGGATGTGGTGGTGGTGGTGGATGTGGTGGTGGATGTGGTGGTGGTGGATGCAGTGGAAGTGGTGGTGGATGTGGTGGTGGTGGATGTGATGGTGGTGGTGGTGGATGTGGTGGTGGTGGATGTGGTGGTGGTGGTGGATGTGGCAGTGGTGGTGGATGTGGCAGTGGTGGATGTGGTGGTGGTGGATGTGGCGGTGGATTTCATGGTGGATGTGGAGGTGATGGTGGATGTGGTGGTGGATGTGGTGGTGGATGTGGTGGTGGATGTGGTGGTGGATGTGATGGTGGATGTGGTGGTGATGGTGGATGTGGTGGTGGATGTGGTGGTGGATGCGGTGGAGGTGGTGGATGCGGTGGAGGTGGTGGATGCGGTGGAGGTGGTAGTGGTGGATGGGGTAGTGGTTGTAGTGGATGTGGTGGTGGTGGATGCGGTGGTGGTGGATGCGGTGGTGGTGGATGTGGTGGTGGTGGATGTGGTGGATGTGGTGGATGTGGCGGTGGATGTCATGGTGGATGTGGAGGTGATTGTGGAGATGATGGTGGATGTGGTGGTGGTGGTGGATGTGATGGTGGATGTGGTGGTGATGGTGGATGTGGTGGTGGTGGTGGATGTGGCGGTGGTGGTGGATGTGGTGGTGGTGGAGGTGATGGTGGATGTGGTGGTGGATGTGGTGGTGGATGTGATGGTGGCTGTGATGGTGGATGTGGTGGATGTGGTGGTGGATGTGGTGGATGCGGTGGAGGTGGTGGTAGTGGTGGATGGGGTGGTGGTTGTAGTGGATGTGGTGGTGGATGTAGTGGTGGTGGGTGTGGTGGTGGTGGTGCATGCGGTGGTGGTGGATACGGTGGTGGTGGATGTGGTGGATGTGGTGGTGGATGATGTGGATGTGGTGGTGGATGTGGCGGTGGATGTCATGGTGGATGTGGAGGTGATGGTGGATGTGGAGGTGATGGTGGATGTGGTGGTGGTGGTGGTGGTGGATGTGATGGTGGATGTGGTGGTGATGGTGGATGTGGTGGTGATGTGGTGGATGTGGTGGTGGTGGATGTGGATGTGGTGAAATTGGTGGTGGATGTGGTGGTGGATGTGGTGGTGGTAGTGATGGTGGTGGGTGTGGTGGATGTGGTGGTGGTGGATGCGGTGGTGGATGAGGTGGTGGATGAGGTGGTGGATGAGGTGGTGGATGTGGTGGTAACAGAGTTGGTCGAGCCGAGTACGGACGCCATTATTTGCTTAGTTTTCCGGTCAACCGGATTACATGAGGCATTAGTACTGTTAAAAAATATACATATATATTATCAAATAAAACCCCCCCCCCCAAAAAAAAATATATATACAACCGGGCGCCTGCTAAAATATTAAGCGCGGCGCCCATGTCGTTAATACTTAAAGTTACAATGCAGGACAACGAGGAGCAAATAGTGGAAAAGCGAGCACAGTGGTGCACCCTAAGTGCGGCGCCAGAGTTGCCAAAAATAAAAAGAGATGGACAAAGAAACTAAAGGATGTTTATATTGAAAGTTCTTAAGCCCTCAATCCAGTTCTGTTTTCGTTTTTGGCGCAGGAAAGCTGGATGGCATGGGAGTCTTCATTATGATCCTTTAGTCCCGATCTAGAAAGAAGGACTTTAATATAGACCCCAGCCTCCTGACCTTCATTCGACATGCAATCAAAAAGAGGACAGATGAATATGGACATTTCATTGCTAGCAACAATAAAAAAAGAAAAGACCAGGTACTTGTGGCACTACTTAGAAGCCACTGAGAGAGGATGGGCTTTTTAAGGGGAACACTTACAAGGGAAGGGGTTAGTGGGTAGGAGGACCCAAGTGGTTGGGGAGGAGGAGTACTCAGGAGGAGGAAGGGAAGATAAGGTGTGACAGGCTTGGGAGCAAGACGCACAGGGAGCTGCTATAGTTGTAAAGCAGTCCATCGTGAAGTTCAATATAGTAATTTCAATGGGGGTGTACAGATACCCACAGCCAGTAGCATCAAGTGAGAGTGAAATACTTGTCCGTGCTAAGCCACAACACGATTAACAACGTTTCAAGCCAATGGCTGAAAAAGACTACCTTTAAAAAAAAAAAAAAGAATAATAATAAAGTTTTTTTCTTTTTAAATGGGGTGGGGGGGTGGGAGCCAGTGTTGAGAGCAGACGCAGCGGCAAAAGAGGGTGTTGTAACTATACGCTTGTTGAGAAGTGACAGTCTACCCAAACCTAAAAAAAAATAAAGTGGTACAAAATTGCCACATGTGGAAAAGGGAAAAAATCTAATTACTCTTCTCAATCCGAGCCCCTCTTCGGGGTAAACAGCGTGAGGCAGCCAGGCACAAAGTAATCCGTTTTCTGAGACACAACTCTAGTTTGTGTATTTAGTAGTATGTGATAAAAGCGCTAACAATTTCATTGTAAATACAATTTAAACTGACACGATCACATGGTGCTACTACTTACTTTGGCAGCGGTGTAGAAGAAAAACGTGTTTAGAGGTTTAAGTAAAGTAGAAGAAATGCGACACGGCAGGCAGGGGAGGGGGCCGAGCGACGGATGGAAGGCAGAGAAGGGGGGGGGAGGAGAAATGCGACACGGCGGGCAGGGGAGGGGGCGGAGCAGGGAGAGCGGCGATGAGGGTGTGAAGCAGCAGGGGCCTTTGAAGTGAAGCTAAGCTTCCCTTCAAAGGTGTGGGAGGAGTGCGGCTGAGGGAACAGATGGCGATTTGGTGATGTGCACGCGCATTTTAGGTCAATGCGCTTGCGCATTGACCTAAAAGCGCACGGGCACAGCACCAAATCCCCACAGTTAGTTAAACTTTGTTTGAAGCCCTATAGTCTCGCTTCTCTCAATGCGCATGCGCATTGATACGTCACGAGACCTAAAAACCGGGCCACCAACCCATAAAGTAGGCCCACAATAGGTGGCCCACATTCTAGCTCTTTTGCTACAGCCCGATGTAGGCCAGTCCGACCCTGGCAGTAGCACCTTCACTGTCACATATTTATGCAGCAGAACCTCAAAGTGCCAACTGCTTAACTGTCGCACATTTCTATCTGTGCCAGTCACTGGGGCCTAAGTGTGTTCTGACTACTTGCTCATGCAATCCTTGGCCTCTTTGCAGCACACTCAGAGCCTTGGCCTCATGAGTACCAATTGTAATTCTATTCCTTTAGGAAAGTGTACAAAGGAAGGACATAGTCGAAATATGGATAGGGTCAAAGGAAAGGAAAATACTTTGCCTTGTGTGAGGAGATGGTGATGGGGTGAGAGAGAAAAAGTACATGAAGGAGAGAGTGAAAAGGTGGCAATGCAGGGCAAGGAGACGTTCAGATGGGTCTGTAAGGAGAAAACGGCCGAGTGGCTACTGCAGCCAGGGAGATAGCAGTGGAAAGCGATGTGAACTGAGCAATGGAAGTTGTTACTTATTCGTATCGATGAAAAGTCAGTGCTAACTAACATTGACTGACTTGTTTTAGATGTACGTGTTTGTAGTTGCATGGTGTATTTGGCGGTACTATAATAAAAAGCGGATAGAAGTCGGCAGCTGCTGGTCAGGTGTCAATCACTAGACTCTAGTGCACCTTTACAGGCCACCTCTATGCATTCATAGGTCACATCTCTTGTATAGGATTCCTAGTTATGCTTCCTTGGTCAGGCACCACTTAGAAACCCCCACATCTTTGATTTCCCTTAAGGCACCGGACACAATTAATCTGATTATGCCTGACTGGAATTTAAAATCTTAGTCAGGTGCGTTATTATTTGACAAATCCTGCAAAGCAGGCACTTGAGAAAGATACATATGAAGGGTCCTTCAGAGGGTATGCGTAAGGACGCGCAGAAGACTCGAATGCAGACTCTTTCCTTCACAGTCTGCCGCCAGCTTTGCTCAGCTCCCTCCAGCCAGTGTTCAATTTGACATTTCATATCAACGCTTGCCACCCGTTAGCGGCTGCATTCCCCGTGTCTTTTCATCCACTCTACATATCTCCCTACATGCAATATTCTATAGAAATACACACCAGAACTACAGACCTAACTGGCATCAATGAAAACATGACCTGGTGTAAGAGAAGCTTTACTTCCCCACACGCTGAAGCTGCAGCAGGAGTGGAGGGGGTGGGGCTCTTCCAGAGAACTTCTTGACCCTGCAGTTCAGTAAACACTGTGGTGACGTGTGTGATACGAGCGCAGGTCAGTTTAACGAGATGACGCACAATTCTATGTCAGGACAGGAGGCTCCGATTATGCTTTCTCATTTCTTTAATGAAATGCTCAGCAGCCAATAAAAATAACCAAAAAACTACATTTCCCATGAACATTAGGGAATGACCATAGAGACTACAGTATAAAAGGTCCCAACATTAGTCCTTCTTCCTCTTTCTTTGCTGCTCCGCAGCCAGTTAAGTGCTTTATATCTTTCTGCCTAATATTGCTGATTGCTTACTGTATTACTGTGTTTGCTTACTGTATTACTGTGTTTGCTTACTTGTATATCGCGTCTGGCTGTAGCGCGTTGTATTTGCACGTCATTGGAGCTCTCTGACTCCGTCTCTTCGTGTGTGGTTTTCCTTTGCTGTCGGCGCACAGCGGTGTTTTTCCTGGGAGCGTGTGTTTCACCTCCGTTATCAGTCCGGGCGCTTATTTGCTGCTCGCGGACTCTAGTGGAGCGGGAGCAGGGGTTTCCGTCTTGTTGGGAGAGCGCGAGCGCTCTCGAGACGGTCTTTTGTTGACAGGCGGCGGTCGTGCATGCGCGCTGCTTTGTTTCCGGTTTTCTGGGGTTTCCTCAGCGCCGGTTGAGTGACGAAGGTCGTTTAGGCGTCCCTGCCCACAGCCTGTCTCCAAATAATTAACCCCTTGTGACACTGGAGTCTGGTGAAGGCTTCGGTTGCAACTTTGTCGCATAGGCTCTGCCTAGAGTGTTTCTGAGCTGCGCAGGCTTTGGCTCCCTCCACGTTTGAACTCTTTTGGAGTCAGGTTTGTGCCTGCTTCTTCTCCAAGCCTGCTGTGGGGTTCTAACACTCCCCCTTGACTTGTGTTTTGACACTCCATATTACTGTAGTCGTCTTGTGGGCTCTATGTTTCTACATTTGTGTAGAATGGCTGACTACTACGACGCAGATGATGATTACTACTATGGGGATGAGGATGAAGGCTCATTGGAGCAAAATTTGGTGGAACAATTGGATAAAGGTGTCCAACAGTCGGTTAATAAAGCACTGGTACGTGCAATTAATCCTCTAAAGCGTCATTTGAATTTGTATGCCCAGCAACAAGGCTGGCTACCTCCTTCTAAAAAGTCCACGAAGTCACCAGTTAATCCCCATAAATCAGACTTCCAGAGACTGGCCAAGACATTGGCGTCTGCGCCTTCCAGTGCTTCTGTTCCTCATGATACTGATTCGGACAATGTGCACTCTTCCACGTCTTCGGACCATGCTTCACCCCCGCCAAAAAAGCGTGTCCGTAAGGAGCATTTTGTGGACACACCAGAACGTCCTTCGGTGCTCACATTTGAACCGGCGGATATTTTACATCCAAATTCGTCTTCATGGTTGCCTTCGCCTGCTGTGGCAGCCTACATTCAGGCTCATATTCGGCAGCCTTTTGAGGCTTCGGTCCGTGCACGACTCCGCTCGGAATGTCCGAGGCCCGACCTCGCTGACCATTTGGCTGAGACACCGGAGGTCGACCCTATGATGGTCACATATTTAAAGAAATATGCTAAGGACCCGAAAAAGGGCCTTGACCGTTCGTGGCGGTCTTGTCAGGACAAGATGTTGGACATGCTTGGGCCTCTTACCAAGATCCTTGATCTAGGCTTTCAGGCAAAGGAGGCCTCAGCTCTTGTGGACCCGGACGATTTGATCGAATGGACACAAAGAGCAATCTGCCAGTTGGGTAATGCCAATTGCGCAGTGTCTGCTGAACGACGCAGGTCTATTCTTTTGAAGTTGGATCCGAAGCTGTCCGAACTTGCAACGTCGGAGTCTGATCCTGACGCGCAGGGTCTCTTATTTGGACAGCCCTTCCTGAAGGTACTCACTAAGTTTGTTTCCACTTTCAGTGGCATTGACAAAGCGCAAGCGTCCTTGCGCCGGGCTATGCGTCCGGTTTTTGCCAGGGCCGGACGAGGACGTGGACGCTCGTTCGGCCGTGGCCAAGCTCAACAGTCCAACCGAGGTAACCCCTCTCATCGTGGTGGAGCACATGACTCAGGATACTCCACCAGAGCTAACTTCTATTCTTCCCGCAAGGGGAAGGGCCACTATGGAAAAGGTCGATCCGGAGGACAACAAGGACACTACCAGGACTCCAACTCAGCAGGTGAGCTAGATTCATGCTTGCGATGTGATGTTGGGGGGTCGGATACAGTTTTTTCTCGAAAACTGGCGCATGATCTCCAACGATGCATGGGTGCTAGAAACAGTACAAGGTTTCAAGATAGAGTTCTATCACCCTGTGCATCAGACCCGTCCTCCCCCTTGTTTAAGTTTTTCCCTTCAAGATCAAGCTTGCCTCTCCGAGGAAATAAATGTTCTTCTCCAAAAAGGGGCGATTCGTCCAACCGTCCGTCATACGACGGGGTTTGCCAGCTCAGTCTTTCTGGTCGAGAAGAAGGGAGGCGGATCTCGTCTGGTTCTCCACCTGAAAGACTTCAACTGTGGGGTGGTTTACCGGCACTTCAAAATGGAGGGCATCCATCTCTTGCGGGATCTCCTGCGCGAGGGGGACTAAATGGTGCGCCTGGATCTCAAGGACGCGTATCTGTCGATACCAATCTTCCGGCCTCATCGTCGGTTTCTCCAGTTTCATTGGCTAGGAGTTTGGTACGAATATCAAGTTCTCCCGTTCGGCCTTTCGTCGGCACCATGGTGCTTCACGAAACTACTGAGACCAGTTGTGGAACACCTGCAAGCTCGGGGGGTCAGACTGATTATTTATTTGGACGATATTCTCCTTATGGCGGATTGTCCGAATCGGCTTCTGCTACATCTGCAGTGGTCCATCGGTCTTTTGCAGTCTCTCGGGTTTCTGATCAATATTCCAAAATCAGTTTTGACTCCCACTCAGTCTATAGATTTCCTGGGTTTCCTGATAGACTCCGTCTCTTGCCAGCTCCTCTTGCCCAGACAAAAGATTCGTTACATCAAGAGGGAATTGACGTCTATTATTTCCAGACAGACTGTGTCACTGAGATCGTTGGCACGTGTGGTCGGTCTGTTAGCCTCTTCAATTCAGGCGATCTTTCCGGGTCCCCTCCATTACAGAGCAATGCAGCGTCTGAAGATTCAACATCTCCGGAAAGGTCTCAGGTACTCAGATCAAATTCCTCTGTCGAAGGACGTGAAGTGGGAGATGCAGTGGTGGCTGGACCACATGGAGGCCTGGAATGGTCGTGCTCTATTCGGGGTGTCGCCGGAACTGGTGATAGAATCCGATGCCAGTCGATGGGGTTGGGGAGCCCGTTGCGGCCCTGTCTCGACGGGAGGTCGTTGGTCCCCTCAGGAGTTGTCGCTCCACATAAATTGTCTGGAACTCCTAGCGGGTTCATTTGCGATCAAGTGTTTCTCTCCGCGTCAAACCAGTTGCTGCATTCTTCTCCGGATGGACAACTTGTCCGCGGTCCGATATGTCAACAAACTGGGCGGGACTCGGTCCAAGGTGTTGGCGGAGATAGCCAAGGCATTATTGTCTGCAGCAGAGTATCACTGTTATTGCGGAGTATCTTCCGGGTTGCAACAATCAAGTTGCGGATTGGCACTCCAGACATCTTCGGGATTTCAGCGACTGGAGGCTTCATCCTCGAGTGTTCCGTTCCATTCTTCGGCGTTGGGGTCAGTGTCGCATAGACCTGTTTGCCTCTCGCCTCAACACCCAACTACCGATGTTTTACAGTTGGAGACCGGATCCGCTAGCTCTAGCCACGGATGCTTTTCTTCAGCATTGGCCGTCGACTCTGTGCTATGCGTTTCCCCCATTCATGATGCTTCCCAGGGTTCTGGCTTACACCAAACGGTTTCGAGCGGATCTGATTCTGATTGCTCCGCTCTGGAGGGCTCAGGCGTGGTTCCCGGTTCTCCTAGAGATGTGTTGCGAGCCACCTCTCCTTCTTCCCCAGAAGTGGAATCTTTTGTTGGATCCTCTAGACGATCCGCATCCCCTGATTCTCTCAGGCTCTCTCCAGTTGCTGGCGTGCCGAATCTCGGGGATCGCTGGACGATCTCGGGCATTTCGAGCGACGCTTCCAAGTTCCTTAGTGAGGCATGGTCTCCCAATACTCACAAGCGATACAAAGGTGCTTGGAAGCGGTGGTGCGATTGGTGTGCTCAACGAGAAGTTGATCCCGTTTCAGCGGATGTCTGTTTGATCATTAATTTTTTGGCGTCTCTGGCTTCTTCAGGTCTGGCTTATAGGACGGTCAATAATTTTCGGTCCGCTATTTCAGCTGGCCACGTCCAAATTGATGGCAAACCAGCTGGGGAACACCCCTTCATTTCTAAATTGCTTAAAGGTATTCGTCTCTCGAAACCTCCCACTTCTAAGTATGTCTCGCTATGGGATGTTTCCATTGTACTGCGATTCTTGGAGGCCTGGCCTTCCAATTCGTCCTTGTCCCGTAAACAATTGTCCGCTAAGTTGACCATGTTACTGTGTCTTCTATCTTGTAAGCGTGTATCTGATGTCCGCGCTTTAGATCTTGCGGGTCGCAGTTTCACGCCTGAAGGTGTTTCTTTTCGCCTTTCCAGACGGACTAAGTGTAATACTACTCTCATTACTTATCCGTCTTTTCCCGCACATCCCAATCTTTGTGTTGTGCAGTGCCTGAAAGATTATGAGGTGAGTACTGCTTCTTTACTTTCAGACCTGCAGGGTCAATTGTTAATTGCATTACAGAAACCATTTCGCCCTGTCGCTCCAGCTACTCTGGCGCGCTGGGTGCGTTGGCTTATGTCCGAAGTGGGCATTGATATATCTGTGTTTGGTGCACATTCTGCCCGTGGAGCAATGGCTTCTAAAGCCTTTTCCATGGGGGTTACTCTTTTTGACATTATGAAGGCCGCAGATTGGTCTTCTTATTCAGTTTTCAAATCATTTTATTACAAGCCAATTGATAGTGTTGCCTCTGTGGTGGTGGACAAGCTTTAAACAAGCATAATCGGAGCCTCCTGTCCTGACATAGAATTCAAAATTTGCGAACATACGTGACAAGAATTTTCAATTCTATTAAGGACAAGGAGGCGAGGATTATCCCACCCATTGTTTTGATTTGCATTGTTATATTCTGCAATCTATTTGATGTTATTGCGAAATTTGTTCCTTGTTCTTTCCCCCCCTGGATTACTTTGACTCTCTTGCATTATTTGGATGTTACGGCTCTATATCTCTTTCAGGTTCAGACCCGAAGTAGAGTTTGCCGACTTCCTTCTGAAATTCATCTTTCTCCTGGTTCACGGACCCAGAGTTCTTCTACTGCCTGCTTCCAGATCCTTTGGATTTCTGCGGCGTGTTTGGAGTTGATTTTATTATTCTACATTGGATTGTATTTTGACCTTGAACTGTTTCCACAACAAAGAAAGAGGAAGAAGGACTAATGTTGAGACCTTTTATACTGTAGTCTCTATGGTCATTCCCTAATGTTCATGGGAAATGTAGTTTTTTGGTTATTTTTATTGGCTGCTGAGCATTTCATTAAAGAAATGAGAAAGCATAATCCTCGCCTCCTTGTCCTTAATAGAATTGAAAATTCTTGTCACGTATGTTCGCAAATTTTGAATTATTCTGGGAGTACAAAGATACGCAGTGCAGCCACTTACAGAGATAAAGAAACAAAGGCTACTTCATTCTCAGTAGTCATCTGCATAAAGGAAGGACTACATGCAGCACGTTACAGAACTGATAGAATGAATATGCCCATATTATAAGACCCACCGAAGTTATTATTTTTTTTAATTATGGTAGTGTTTTCTTTTCATTTATTGTGCTGACACATTATTTGAACTGTTTGTGCTGACACATTATTTGAACTGTTTGTGCTGACACATTATTTGAACTGTTTTGTATGCAATCAGGAAAATTCTGCAAGCATGACAGATCAAGGATGGCCCCTCCTAGATTTCTAGTGATGCCTGGTGACCCATCAATACCATGGAAACAGTGGACAACATGTTTTACACGTACATGCGGCCAATTAGTGGTGAAAAGTATGGTCCAATCCGAAACAAGTTATTTTACTTGTGCAATTAGGAGTAGAGTTAGAATGCTATATGAAGATTTGTCAGAAATTGCATTGGGTGTGGGTGATGGGCAACCAAGTAATGTTTAGGAGATGTCACTGCAAACGCTGGATATACCTTTCACTACAAGAGTGAACTTGATTTCAGCGCACAAAAATTAGAAGAGGACATTGTATCACATGTAGATGTTCTAGGAGGTTTATCATTGTGGTGCCAGTTCAGTGATCTATGTCATACCCTTATCATGGATAAAATTGTTCGGTGTATGAATAACAAGAGAATAAAGCAAAAATTATTAACCCAAGATCCCATCATTTCGTCAATTTATGTAAAGATGCACGAAGGTAGATAAAGTCTTTTATGTTGCTTCTACGCCCCGTGTTTCCCGGTTTTTTGTCACCCTCTGAAATTTTTTCCCTAGAACTAGCCTGCTCAGTGTCTGTTTTTGCTGTATTATTGCGTTTTCTTTTATGTCTTGCGCTTTTTTAAGTCTGGCTTGACTACTTAGTTGTTTGTGACCTATTGTTACCAATTCTTTAAAAGAACCATAGAGTGTGCTTTTGCTCCACCCTGAAAAGTATTACCTCCTCACATCACAATATTGGCTATTTGGTGTGACTCTCATTCCATGAAATATTTACACTGGAATGCATCATGGACTATTTTACAGTGAAAAGTACACCCAATCATCAAGCTGTTTGTCACATTCAGTTATTTAACTCCTATATGCATTCTATACAGAAAGCAATCCTTGTTTTCTCCCCCCCTCAACCCGTGTTGGCAAAGAGACTTGGGCATATTGTAGGTGATAACCAGCATTTGTGCATGCAACGTATGTAAACTGCGTTAATGTGTTTACTAGCATTGACACATTAAAGCCGGATCAATTGGTTTTGCCAAGGCTTGTTTGTTTTCTCACCATCTGAGTTCTGACCTCCTCTCGATGCAACATCTGTCCTATTCTCTACCTTTTTTCTCCCGTAGGCCCAGCATGTCCGGGCTGCATCTAGTGAAGCAAGGCCGCGACAAGAAGAAAATCGACCTGCAGAGGGATTTCACAGTTGCATCCCCAGCCGAGTTTGTCACCCGATTCGGAGGCAACAAAGTCATCGAGAAGGTGGGTTTCTTTTTCTGGATGGCATCCCATGGCTTTTGAAATGCACCGACTGACATGCTAAAAACAAGCATTGGCACGCCAACATGTACAACCAAAGGCCCGACTAGCAAAGCACACATATTATACACTCGTAAACAAATAAATGCAGACAACCGTCGACGCAAAAACCTGCACATAACTACTCACAGCGACGGCACAGATAAACATGGACATGCGGTAGAATAGCGGCCCGTTCTGTGCACAAGTTCTGAACTCCTACCAGTTCCCAACCTTATGGCAAATGTCCTTCACCCATCTGCAGTCACTGGGAGGACACTCCATAGGTTAGGGGCCTGTATCGCCCAAGGCTTTTCTGCTGAGAGGAGATCTATCTAGTACAACCCTAATGATTGCAGGGATAACAAATTCTCCCCTCTTGAGTCCCCCTTTTTACTATGCCAACATACAGGCAAGACAGATAGACAGCGCCAAAAAGGAGGAGGGAGGGAAAGAAAAGGATGTAAGAACAGTGGGAGAAGGAGACGGATGGATGAAAAAGGCTGGTGTATGAGTGACAGAGAGAAATCATTTAAAAAACTAGCTCAGCAACCACAATGATAACATTCTGAACATGTGTGTCTGACCAGAACTGTAAAAGGCATCTTATGAGAGAGAAGCGTGGCTCACTGGTTAGAGGAGGCAGACCTGGAAGCAGAGGTCAGCCCGGGACCAGGGTTCAATTCCCGGCTCGGCGGGGTCTTGAGTCCTAAAATGTCCATGGACTCAACAATTCTCGCTCCGGTGCCTATTCGAATCACGGGTGCACACTCTGCGACTCTGGGCAATAGCTTGCTTAATCTCCACAACGGCCCCTCGCGGCGGGATGCCTGGCTTTCACCTTGCGGATACCCTGCCGGGGTTATCTCACAGGGGAATACCAGGACGGGTTCCCTAAGCAAGCGCTTAGAAACCGCTTGGTGATTTGCGCTATATAAATTCCTGTACATTTACATTGTGAATGACTGGACACTGCCCAGCTTTTTCCTTTATTGTTCGGATGTGAATATAATCCCGATCCTGCTACATGGTGTGAATGTTGGTTGTACTCTTAACACTCGCCAGAACTTTCTTGAAGAGTGTATTTTCATACCCAAGCTCTGATTATTGTGATGTCCGCACATATTAATGAACATGTTTTTATGTTTAGACTTGCATCAAAAGTGTATAGTATCACTTTGTTAGGTTTGGAGTGGACATGATGGCTGTTTAAATGAAAATTGATGACTTGCTAGCCAGTGCCTATGTTGTGAGTTTATGTGAGGGTGGTACTGTTCTTACCATACAGGGAGATCACACAAAGTAGGAGGGTAGCTGCTGTATGCAGGCCTATACTCACCTACATAGTAAAATTCACACCAGCCCAAAACAAGTTCTTATAAATAAAACACTGTATTAGTTCATACGAATCCATTTCAAAGGCGGCAGAAGTCAAATCCCCAGAAGCCTCATAAAGAATTCAGCTTGTTAACTTTTGTAACCCCTCCCAGGCATGCGCGCACAGCCCCTCCCTGACGGCTTTATCACGCAGCATCCTCCCCTCTTGAAATACTCAGGGGAGAACATATTATGGTGCATCAAAGGCCCAGTTTATTTTCAAGAAACATGGATCATACATTTCGCAACTTCCTAGTTGGCCATTCGAAAACCATATCACATTTATCACTCAAACATTGACCCAATGGTTTCTTTTTGTTTCTGGCTGACAGCACTGACCCTTCACGAGAGCCCTCAGTGTTCTGCGGGTTTTAGGCTTCACATGCTACTGACTTTGTGGGTGGCTGTCATACGTGGCCGGGCTGCAAGTGCCATTCCCCTTGCCTTGGATCCATGCTGACCACTCGCCTGCTCTGAGTGCCCCTGCCCTGTGGCATCCCAAAGACACTGTCTGAGCAGCTCTTCTGCTCTGGCCGTCATTGTGTGCTGTCACCTGTCCCCCCTTGTCCCTGCCGTGAGGCATCCCAAGGGCACTGTTTGAAGAGCTCTTCTACTTATGCTATTCTTTCCTCTGGGTATCTTTCTAAGCTGCCTGCGCCATGCTGCTGATGGTTTACCGATCTAAGGCAGCTTCCCCCTTTCACCCGGCTCATGAGAAACCCAGCTATTCTAGGACCCCAACTATGTTGAGTAGGAACATAGCCATGCCTACTCTGGTCAAGTGAACTCCATCTCCTAAGTGGTAGCCTGAATTCTTGGTTGATCAGCCCGTGCCGTATGAAGCCCCAACCATTCACCCTACATATCGTAGCCATAGTGATATTTAGCTTACGCCTAGACTTGTCCACTGCCCCTTGGTTGATCGCCCCTCTCCAGACCCAGCAAGAATCAGTTTGGATCATATGATCTCTGCCAGGCGGGTCAGCCTTGCCAGTACCGCCAGCTCTGTAGCCATTTGCCCTAGCAGTACTCTCCTTCCACTGCTCACCAGGTCATTTCCCCCTAAGTGAGTGACCACAGCGTCAGGCCACGCTGCTCGTTGCAATGCCTCCTGTACTGACGGGAGCATCTGGGCATATTTCATGCCTGATTGTCCTAACCATGTCACCGCTGTGTTCTGTAGCCAGATCCACTTGAAGTCTTCTCGCGCCACCGCCCACCGTTGCACCATGTGATGTTGGAGTGTCCCAGAATTGACACCTTGCGACGGTCCCCTTGTGGTCCTGCAGGAAGTAAAACCAAACCTCAGAACCCGGTGGGCGGATGTACCCCATGAAAACACCCTACGCCCAGTGGCCCACCATTTTAATACATTCGGCATTGAGCCCTAAGTGGCCTGTGGTACGTGCCGCCCCTATCTGGAATGAGTGTGGCCTTTACACTCTGGGTGGGAACCCGGTCTTCTCCAACACCTTCCTCGACACTGCTATGAATTGAAACCAGCTTAGGCATGACCCATCCCTGTGTGTGACTAATGGCCTGGCGGCTAAGATGCCTTAATCCATGTACTCCAGCATAAGGCAAACCGGGCAGCATGCCCGGTCTTCAATACAGCCGATCCTTGTGTGCTTCCCTTTGCCCACTTGAACCGTCCTGGACCGTCTCAGGGTACCTGAGTCCTGCATCGTTCTGTGTGACGTGCCAGCTCCCTGAATCTGTCCCACTGAAAACGAGAGATCGCATCAGCTATTGAATTCGCCACCCCTTCAATGTGTCTGACCCTCACCGCTATATTCACCCTTAATTGGCAGCTGACTAAATGTCACAGGAGCCTCTCCACTGCTGGACATTTTGCTGTTCCTAGGTTAATCGCCTGCACTACTGTATGATTGTCTGACCATAGCGTGATCTGACAGTTAGCCAGCCTGTCACCCCATATTGTAGAAACCACTATAACAGGGAAGAGCTCCCGGAGCATAATGTTGCCTGTGATCCGTGTGTTATGCCAGCTGTCTGGCCAATGTGATGCTGACCATGCGCTTCCGAGGATAAAGCTTCAAATGTTCGGACATTGCCCAGGGTTCCCATCTCATGAACGTGCCGTTGAACCCGGCTATGAAAGTGTCGCACTGCTCTAGGTCTTCCTTCACCCCTTGCAAGAGGCACACCCCAGGACGCCTCTTCGTCATCCCTTTGGTAAACCAGACTAACTGCCTGGCAAAGGGTCTCCCTGCTGGGATCACTCTTTTCCCGAAGTTCACTTTCCCTAGTAGCTGCTGGAATTCCCACACCATCGCCTTCTTTGTAGCAGGTGCCCTATGATTTGCCGCAGCTCAGCTACCTTGTCACTGGACAGCCTGCTTATTACCTCCAGAGTCAGCTCAATTCCCAAAAATTACAGCTTGGTGACAGGTCCCTCTATTTTTTCTGGCGCCAATAGGACTCCCAGCTCTGCCAACCCCTCAAACTGGCAGAGTAGGTCTGCACATTCCTCCAATTCTGGTTTGGTAATGAACAGGAAGTCAACCAGGTAGTGTATGCACCCTCCCGCTGGGTGAGGTGTCCCCAGCACTCACTTTAAGAAACTGCTGAATGACTCAAACTAAGCACATGATGTCGTGCACCCCATGGGTAGCCATTTGTCGTAGTAAAACGCCCCATCTAACTAAAAGCTCAGCAGGTGGTAGCTCTGCGGGTGTAGAGGTAGGAGACGGAAGTCGGACTCTGTCTATTTTTGCTACCAAAGCCCCCTTTACTTTCTGCTTCATCAAATCCACCAATCGTCCTTCGAGGCACATGCCTCCATGCAGCTGTCCTGTTCCAACCAGTCATTTTTTTAAATTTCCTTGTGGGTGCGACAGGTGGTGTACAAGGCGGAATTTACCGGTCTCTTTTTTCGGTACCACCCCAACGGGTGCACCATGAGAGTTTGCGGGGGTGTGTGTGCTGAAGGGGCTTGCTACTCTACCCAGCTAGACCTCCTTCCCTCTTCTGCCCGGCGCCTCTGGGTTGTCCCGTATGGATTTTAGGTTGTGGCTAAGCTGCGAGGCCATGGGTCCCTTGTATGGGGAACCCGTATGTGAAACCATCTGCAAGTAGCTGTCGGTCTTTTTCCTTTGGGTAATTATACAGTAACGCAACGAATGTTCTGATTCCTTTCGCTCACCCCCCATGTGATTGTTCGTGCCCTCTATTTTTTTTTTAAACATTCTCTCTGATGTCCCCAGCTTCTTTTGCCTGTTTGCAATGGGCTGCTAAGTGAGTGACGCTGCAGTTGCTACAGCTGTATTTAAATCTGCAGGCATGCCCCCATTTACACTCATCGTTGTCGTATTTCCAGCATGTAGCCGTGCAACCCTTCCCAGACTTTTCTCCCTGGGAGGAGGGGCCTCTGGCGCCCTGCCCATGGCCCTCATATGTCCCTAAAGCTAGAGGGATGAAAATTGTGCTCGCGCGCCCCTACGTTTTCCCTGGCTGCTACCGTCTATGCCCTGGTGATCCCATTCTATGGCCGGCCATGTCTGCATCTTTTCCCTGAAGCCCTCATCCTAACGGCACCGGCCCGACGAGTAGCTAGTCCAGTGATGAAGCAGGACACCCGTGTGGGTGTGTGAGGGCTCTTGCTCCTAATGGAGCACTTTCTGACTCTAGCAAAACCGTACCTATTACACCTTTCCCGTCTTCTTTGGATCGTGAGATATATTAAGAAGCACCTATGCTGGACCCTGCCTGGTCCGCTTCGATTATAGCTTTTCATGTTACCAGATTTTAAAGCACTAACATGCTCAATGCAGCCGTGGCTTTGCAGGTAAGAGTGGTGGGGCCGTGTGGGTGGGGGGTGATTTCGACAGACGACAAGGTAAAATAAATTATTTATTTAATTTTCCCTCGTGGTCGTCTGTCAATTTCCCCTCCTTCCCCCCCCCCCCCAACCCTGCCCCACCGCTCTTACCTGCATGTGCCGCAGCTGGCTAACTGTACACACCATCTTTAAACATGAGCACACAGTATTTTATAAGAAAGTGACTGAAGGGGGAGGGAACACGGGTCTTTTAAGGGGAGAGGAGAATGCAGTGCATTGGAAGAGTGAATGGGATACAAAAGCAGCAGCGAGGGAAAAGGCACAATACACTACATAAAGTATTGTTGAATAACTAAAATAAACCAGCTCCACGTATAAAATAAAAGTAATGGATGATCAATAGTTCAGTGGCATCCAAGCAGTTGTAAGTCCACTGATATAAATTGTTACAATTGAATAAAAAGCATGCACTCATCAATATAATATATTTTGGACCATTTTCAAATGTATGTTTCGACCCAGAAGAAAATTATTGTTCTCCCACTGGACATATGAGAGATATTCCTTTAATTAGAGAAGGGCATTCTCTGCCAGCAGCCTCATTTCTGAAATGACTTAAAGAGTCATGAAGAAAGTGCACTAATTATATTACGAGTTTAAATGGCCTCTCAAAAGAAAAGAAAAGCTGTCACAGGGAATACTTCTAAAACAAACACTTGCACAACACAGACTCAGGCTTGCATGATGAGCACCAATGAAGCAAAGGGACATCACAGCTGAAAGAGTGCAGCTGAAAGAGAAGTGACTGAAGCGCATGTTAACGGTCAGCATCCCCCCCGGAGTGGGGGCGATATTGGAAGCAAGAGGTACATTCCGAAAAGACTATTCTACTACGTTTAAGGCAGAGAATTTGAAAAGTAAGTCATACACCTCCAGAGCAGTTAGCACTCAGAGTAATGTTTTCCAAAATCATTGGCTTCTAATATACATTTTCAAATTTGCAGTCTCTATTTGTACAATTTTTGTTTCAAAGCACAGTATGAAACACCAAATCGCGTAAAATACCTTGTGTAAATTGAAAAAAAGCCCAAACCCCATCGTCTTGTGACATAACTTCCAAGAGTATGGGGGCCATCTTGGCTTGGGCGTATAAATACAAGAACTAAATGTTATGGTTCTGTTTCTCCCCCAATGGCCAATGCCACAAATAAAGCACTGTGCGTGGAACAGTAGCGGCCCGTCCCCAGCCAAAGTGGGGGCAGTGGGGACGGGCCAAGTCAGAGGAGGGAGGTGGAGAGAAGGGAAGTGGTAAGGGTTTGGGTAACAAAAAAATAATAATAATAATAAAAATACACTTTACCATAACGCTGCCGCCATCTGCGGTGCAGCAGATCTTCCTGCTTCTGGCTCCGGAGCTGGGCACAGGCTCCCAACCTGCCCTGCAGCCAATCCTGAAACTGTCCTCTTGAGATCAGCTTCAGAATTGGTCTGAGTGTCTGCAACCTGCGCCCCCAGGCAGATTGGGAGCCTGTCCCTGCTGTCGCCAGCCACAGCAATGCAGCTGAGGCTGGAGAGAGCTTCACTGCACATGAGAGGTTTGGTAGGACTGAGACGGCCGGTCAAACACCCCATGCGCAGTGAAGGGAGTGACTCCCCCACCAGCAGTGTCATCCCCTGGTTCAGGGGCTTAACATAAAATGATAAGAAAACTGGTTTAAAACCCATTTTATTATAGTTTTATGTACTGGTGGTGGGAGGGGGGGGTAGGGCTGCTATGCCAAATGGAGCGGCCGCCACTGGCGCAGAACTGTGCTGTGGTAGCTCCACAGGCTAAGAAAATGAAAGGACACATTAGCCCACAATCCTTGACATTCAATTGCACTCATTTGTTGGTAGATTTTGAAATGTGTACAGAGAAAATGCCATGATGAGTGCAGGGCTGTGGCCAACCCCCTTGGCTGAGTATGATAAAAAAACTGAAATTCACTGAAAACTCAAAGGCTAAAGTGGCAATATGGTTAGGTGTTTGAAAGAAACTAAAAACAAATGTTTAGAAACAAAAACAAAACACAATCCTCAACGTCATTGACGATATCCACAAATCACTTGATTTGGACTATTGCTGCCTCCTCATTCTCCTAGACCTATCGGCAGCATTTAACACGGTCCATCACAATCTTCTCATTAAGGCCCTCCAAGAAAGGGCCGGACTTGACGAGGTGGTCCTTCACTGGTTCTCCTCCTTCCTACACAACCGCACCCTAAGAATCAAAATCAAAAATTGTACGTCCAACCTACTCACAGTCAGCAGGGGAGTCCCCCAGGGCTTAGTGCTCTCCCCGCAACTTTTCAACATTTACATGGAACCCCTCACCACCCTACTCCAAAAAGCCTACATTCCCTTTCATCTGTATGCAGACGATACTCAGATCTACTTGGAAACCGCTTCCATCAAAGACATTCAAAGACTCAACAACACATTGAGAGAAGTCCAGCACTGACTGTCAAGTAACCACCTCAAACTGTATCAAGACAAAACGGAATTTCTCCTCATCTCAAACAAAGAAGAGAACCCCCAAATTGCGAAATGGCTAAAAGCTATTGATACGCTTAACGGGAACCTCACTCTGGCCGACTCCATTAAATCGCTAGGTATCACGCTAGACCTGAAATTGGACATGAACAAACACATTAACCCCTTCTACGCTCATGACGAGCTCAGCTCGTCATGAGCGTAAACTGCGCTACGCGGATGACGAACTGAGCTCGTCATGTAACGCGGGTTTTTTAAAATCGCAGCGCGCAGCGGGAAAACCGCTAGCGCGCATGCGGTTAAGAACTCATCTAAGAGTGCTTTCCTTAACCTGAAGTTACTGAACAAAATAAAACCTTTCATCCCGCCCAAGGATCTCAAACAAGCCACCCAAGCATTGGTGTTGTCAAGACTAGACTATGGGAATGCAGTCCTCTCAGGAATAGCAAAATCACATCTTGCTCCCCTCTAAACAACTCAAGGCGGCAGCCAGAATGGTCACCGGAATCAAGAAATTTGATCACATCTCACCTGCACTCGGAGAACTAAAGTGGCTCCCAGTTGAAATGCGGGCAAACTTCAAAACAGCCTGCCTCACACACAAAGCCTTGCACACCAGCAAACCGGAATATTTGGCTTCCAAACTCAAAAAAGCCGGTCAGACCAGAAACCTCAGAAGTTCTGACACTCTGCTTCTCATCCTGCTGAAAACACGCAAACAAAAACCGCGGGCCGGTCCTTCGCCGGGAACGCGCCCAAAGTCTTGAACTCTATTTCCCCTTACATCAGAACTATTCCATCTTTTGCAAAATTCAAAAGTCAGCTCAAAGTCTTGTTCCTCGACCGCTCCCTAGTGAACCGATGGGAACAGCCGGAACGCTGAAGCAGACTCCTCACTAAGCTTCGACTCTGTGTCCTCAATGACTTCTACCCCTGCTGTGCCCCTGACCCCTTTCGTGTCACGCCTCCCCAAAAGCAGGGCTCTACTCAGGACAGTAACTTTCCTCTAAGACTTTCAAATACCTCAGCGCCTCATGGCTACGCTGCGACCCATACTTACTATGAATGTATTGTGTTATTTTCTGAAATGTAACTGATGTAAAGTGCTCCAATACCCTCGGGTCTGGCAAGCGCTATCTAAAACGTCTTAATAAATAAATACATTAAGATCTCCTGTATTACACCACCCATGGCATGTTTAATTATATTATTGACATCTCAAGTGACATCATTGATGACCACACTGATATCATACAATCATTGTGACACTGTCCTATAGGGTTTGTGGACTCAAACTAATTTAACGCGCCACACCTGTAGCCAATTTTGTGTTGACCTTAATAGGGTAGCCCCCTTAAATACATTAAAAGACTGGAATTTTAAGTCAAGTTGTTGGTTGATGGGTATACATTTGCCACTGAAAGGACTCCTACCAGGCCCTACGGGCAGACCTCTGTGGTTTAATAAAATACACTACACATATTCCTGAGATAGACATCTTGTTCAGAATCTAGTCCACAGCATAAGCGGAGAACAATTTACATTCACACTGTAGCATACTTAATTAAGGTTCCCAGTGTATCTGCTGTGTTGCAACCCAAATAGCAGCCAAATATAAACTAGGGACACAAATTAAATCTCTAGAATGCAACAAATCATAAACAACTCAAATTGTCATGTCGACGTCAGACGCTAAGTAGGTTTTTTGTTTTTATGGAAAAGTGAATGTGCAATATATATATATATATATATATATATATATATATATATATATATATATATATATATATATATATATATATATATATATATATATATATATATATATATATATATATATATATATATATATATATATATATATATATATATATATATATATATATATATATATATATATATATATATATATATATATTACCTACTGGCGGTCGCCAGTAGGTATATATAGTTAGGATTTTTTCTCTATGGGATTTTTGAAAATTCTATGTCTAATAACTTTGGCGTTTGTGGACGGAATTGGCTGAAATTTTCAGGAAAATGGAACATTTTGTTTCTGAGCAGCCCCTGAAAATTTGGGGGGGGTTCGTCAAGGGGGGGCCGAGAAAAAAGGGGGGTCCCAAAACGTGTTTTTAACATTGAGTTTCCCATAGGGCGGTTGGCCTCACTTTTAGCTCGAACGGCTGAATGGATTTGCACGAAACTTGGCAAAAATGTAGGGACTGGTAGCCCGATGTGCCTTTTGTAGGTCTCAATATATGTGCTTCAGTGGATTTTGAGAAATTAACATTCAAAAAAAGATATATATCTGTAACAGCGGACCGGGCAGCGCTCCGCTACGCGTACTTTTCGCGCAACGGAGCTTTGTGAAGCGAAGCTGATTGGTTCTCCGGCGTCTGTCAACATTCCAAACAGTCCGTAGCGGCCGCCATCTTATCTCTCGGTAGGATCGAGAGACAAGAGGAGGCCAAAGCGAAGGGGCAAATGACCATAAGGGGGCATAGTAGATCCTCGCTGACCCTCTAGGTTTGATGTGGAGGTTTTAAAAGGGTCCCGCGGGGCAAAAGAAAATAATAATAATAATAATCGAACGGCTGAATGGATTTGCACGAAACTTGGTAAAATATTAGGGACTGGTAGCCCGATGTGCCTTTGTTAGGTCTCAATATATGTGCTCCAGTGGATTTTGAGAAATTAACGTTGAAAAAAAGATATATATCTGTAACAGCGCTCCGCTTCGCGTACTTTTCGCGTTACGGAGCTTTGCGAAGCTGATTGGTTCTCCGGCGTCTGTCAACATTCCAAACAGTCCGTAGCGGCCGCCATCTTGTCTCTCGGTAGGATTGAGAGACAAGAGGAGGCCAAAGCGAAGGGGCAAATGACCATAAGGGGGCATAGTAGATCCTCCTTGACCTCTTAGGTTTGATGTGGAGGTTTTAAAAGGGCCCCGCGGGGCAAAAAAATAATAATAATAATAATCGAACGGCTGAATGGATTTGCACGAAACTTGGCAAAATTGTAGGGACTGGTAGCTCGATGTGCCTTTGCTAGGTCTCAATATATGTGCTTCAGTGGATTTTGAGAAATTAACGTTCAAAAACAAGATATATATCTGTAACAGCGCTCCGCTTCGCGGAGATAAAATTATATCTGTATTACCTAGCTGTTGCTAACACCAGTTAGCGACGGCTAGTAGGAGATAGCGACCATCTTGGGCCCCACTTTGCATGTGAGTGATATTTATCACTAATGACATGCAAAGTGGGCGTGCCAAGATGTTAGCGACTGGAAACAGTCGCTAACATCGCTATCTCCTATTATCAACTTTTGGAAATATTCGAGATAAGCGCGAATATCTCCAAAAAGTAGCACCTGCCCTGAGCAGTTCTTAGCCATGTTATCCAATGGGAGGTGGATAACATGGCTAAGAGCATTAGCTCGGTAATGCATGAATATCGCTGAGTTTTCAGCGATATTAATGCATTGCGGTCGTTTATTATCGTATTTGCGATAAACCTTGATAATAGCAAGGTTTATCTGCGATAATTTCTGACGATGCTTAGCGGTAAAAAAATCGTTGCTAAGCATCGTTAGGGATAAATATCGCTTAAGTTTGGTAATATGCCCCAACGTCTGTTAACGTTCGATTCGAAGGAAATCAGGAAGTGTTGAAAAACATTGTCTGCGCCATCTTGTCTTTTTTCAAATGCCACACTTTTGTCGTGCACGGCAGCCATTTTAGATGCCTTGACCAGACCCACTCTCTGCACGCTGTCGATCCTTAGCATGGCTCCCCACCCTCGCAAGCATCTCCCCCAGGCAGTGGTCACCCCCGCTTTCTGTCTTATGCATGGGTAATAAACCTCCCCCCATCTGCGCTGCTCTTCCCTGAGAATCACACCCTGTGCCCGCCCGACACCTCCCTTTCGCCCTATTGACTACCGCACCCTCTGACACTCCTCTTCCTCTGTGTCCGATTGTCCAGGCCGGTCCTAGGCTATCAGCTAGCCCTGCAGATGTAGTTTATGGCCCCAGCTGTAAAGAATCACCCCTCTTCAAAGGAGTTATAGTAGATCAAGGCCCACACTCGATGAGATTCGTCACAGCAGAAGCGTTCCTATTATCTGAAAACCATCCTGTATTGTGATTGGGGAGGGGACCGAGCCTGAAGCGGAAGATTCCAGGGATGACTCTTTGTACATCAAAGTTTTTACAATTATGTGTCACATTAAAAATATATAGCACTCCGACAAAGTAGTAAGATTATAAAACTTTAATAATTTATAAATATATACAAGAAAACAAAAATAGTAATAACATATAAACATTTTTAGGGAAAAACAACGAAGTAGCGGTCGGCTGTGCGAATAGTCCCAACGCAGCACAACGTCCAGATTTCCGGCGTGGGGCGTCGCGGGGGGGTGGGTCATCAGTAGCAAACTGTTGTGCGAATAGTTCCAAGGCAGCAGAACGCGCTGAAATCTAGATGACACGAAAGTGATGTCTAGTAAGTTGCCGCCCAGCAAATAACGGCGTGGGGCGTCGCGGGGGGTGGGTCATCAGTAGCAAACTGTTGTGCGAATAGTTCCAAGGCAGCAGAACGATGGCACCAAGGTGATGTCCAGTAAGTTGCCGCACTGGTTTTGGTATCCTACAATGCTGCTCCGAATAACGGCGTGGGGCGCCCCGGGGGAGGCGGCGTGAACGGGCTTCTCCAGGTGGAGTGTCATCTGTTGTAGTGGGGCGCCCCTTTACCGTTTCAGTTGCCATTCCGTCCGTTTTTGGTCCACTGTGTCAAAAGCCGCAATTCAGCTGAGTTGCGCCCACTCTTGCGGTGCAGCGATAGGCGGCTGTCACAGGACTCTCAAAATGGCGGCAGGCTCTTTCCTTTTTGGGCCTGGTCCACTGAAATGGCCCTGGGACACCTTGGAAATCGGACGCTTGTCTGCTAGGTCTTGGACCCCATTCTTGAAAGCGTCCCCTCCGCCTTGAGGATTTATCAAAAGTTTTGGGGGCCCCCGACTCCTGTAGGCTTCTGGTGGGGAGCGGTTGCCATGATTGCTCGCGGAATGACCACGACGGAGCTACGAGATGGTGGTGCTTCAGTCTGAAACATCCAGAAACAAGGTGGGGCTTTCATCGTTTGGGGGAAAAAAAAAAGTTTTCATCCAATGAAAAGTGTTGTTTTTAGGTCATATGATTAAGCCTTCTATCATTAGGAAACCAAAAGTAAAATGAACCAATGAAAAGTTTTATAAACAAGTCACATGACCTGTTATGCGGCATAGGGTATAAAATGCGGAGAAAATACGTTGGCACGTGAGGCGGCGTCAGTAGCGGACCGATGTGCGAATAGGCCGAAGGCAACACAACGCGCCAAGATCCGGATGGCACCGAGGTGGTGTCCAGCAAGTTGCAGCACTGGTGTGGCCATCCTATAATGCTGAAAGTCGGCGTGGGGCGCCCCGTTGGCCTGTGAGTTTGCGTCAGTAGCGGACCGATGTGCGAATAGGCCAAAGGCAGCACAACGCGCCAAGATCCGGATGGCACCGAGGTGGTGTCTAGTAAGTTGCCGCACTGGTGTGGCCATCCTACAATGTTGAAAGTCGGCGTGGGGCGCCCCGTTGGCCTGTGAGATGGCGGCAGTAGCGGACCGATGTGCGAATGGGGCCAAAGGCAGCGCAACAATATTTTCGGAATAGAAGACACCACAAGGCGCTGAGATGCCAAGATCCGGATGGCACCGAGGTGGTGTCTAGCAAGTTGTGGCACTGGTGTGGCCATCCTACAATGGTAAAAGTCGGCGTGGGGCGCCCTGTTGGCCTGTGAGATGGTGTCAGTAGCGGACTGATGTGCGAATGGGGCCAAAGGCAGCGCTACAATATTTTCTGACTGACACCACAAGGCGCTGAGATGCCAAGATCCGGATGGCACCGAGGTGATGTCTAAGTTGCGGACCGATGTGCGAATGGGGCCAAAGGCAGCGCAATAATATTTTCTGTATGGAAGATACCACTAGGCGTTGAGATGCCAAGATCCGGATGGCACCGAGGTGATGTCTAGCAAGTTGCTGTACTGGTGTGGTCATCCTACAATGCTGAAAGTCGGCGTGGGGCGCCCCATTAGCCTGTGAGAGGGCGTCAGTAGCGGACCGATGTGCGAATAGGCCGAAGGCAGCACAACGCGCCAAGATCCGGATGTCACCGTGGTGGTTTCATAGTTGAGAGGCACTTCATCTGCAGTGGGGCGCCGAGATCCGGATGGCACCGAGGTGATGTCTAGCAAGTTGCTGTACTGGTGTGGTCATCCTACAATGCTGAAAGTCGGCGTGGGGCGCCCCATTAGCCTGTGAGATGGCGTCAGTAGCGGACCGATGTGCGAATAGGCCGAAGGCAGCACAACGCGCCAAGATCCGGATGTCACCGTGGTGGTTTCATAGTTGAGAGGCACTTCATCTGCAGTGGGGCGCCGAGATCCGGATGGCACCGAGGTGATGTCTAGCAAGTTGCTGTACTGGTGTGGTCATCCTACAATGCTGAAAGTCGGCGTGGGGCACCCCATTAGCCTGTGAGATGGCGTCAGTAGCGGACCGATGTGCGAATAGGCCGAAGGCAGCACAACGCGCCAAGATCCGGATGTCACCGTGGTGGTTTCATAGTTGAGAGGCACTTCATCTGCAGTGGGGCGCCGAGATCCGGATGGCACCGAGGTGATGTCTAGCAAGTTGCTGTACTGGTGTGGTCATCCTACAATGCTGAAAGTCGGCGTGGGGCGCCCCATTAGCCTGTGAGATGGCGTCAGTAGCGGACCGATGTGCGAATGGGGCCAAAGGCAGCGCAACAATATTTTCTGAAGAGAAGACACCAAGAGGCGCTGAGATTCCAAGATCCAGATGGCACCGAGGTGGTGTCTAGCAAGCTATGCAGTTGAGTTGTGTGCGCACTTGCGGCGAATATGTCGAAGGCAGCATAACAATGTTTTCTGAATAGAAGACACCACAAGGCGTTGAGATTCGGTTACCACCGAGGTGATGTCTAGCAAGTTGCCGCACTGGTGTGGCCATCCTACAATACTGCTCCGAATAACCGCGTGGGGTGCCCGAAGGGGGGGGGGGGAGGCGGCGTGAACGGGCCTTCCTAGGTGGAGGCTCGTCTGCTGTAGTGGGGCGCCCCTTTACCGTTTCAGTTGCCATTCAGCTGAGTTTCGGCTGCTCTTGATGCTACAGCGACAGGCGGCTGCAACAGGACTCTCAAAATGGCGGCCTGTTCTTTGGATTTGGGCCTGGTCCACTAAAATGGACCTGGGACACCTTAGAACTCGGACGCTCGATTTTTTTTTCCTTTCCTGTACATGCAAAAAAAGGTAAATGTCCGGTACGTTACACGCTTCATCTGCCACGATGAACTCTCCAGAGGAACCGAAAAAAATATAGTTATGGTAACTATACCATGCATCGTCATATGGAGAGGTGGCACCAATTAATTATAGTGCTGCATAAAAGAGAGATTTGGAGGAGAACCCCTGACCTGCTAGTACATTCATCAAAGAAGTGGCACTGACAGCATCAGAGGCAAGGGAAACGGTCCCAAATATTTAGAAGAACTTTGGAAAGATTAAAATGACATGTTTAGATTGTGGCAAATTAATTTCATGTGGACAGATGAGTGTTACTCTAATAAATACAGCATATGAACATCATCATAGTCGAGGGTTGGTAGAGACATTTTGACTATATCCTGGACCTGCCCGTCCTCGCCCAAAATGGCGCCGGAATAAATGGGACTCGTAACTCCTTGTTGTGTACTGGTTGCAGAACCTTGAAATCACGAGATACGTATGCAGTTTTGAAGCACATGGCGGGCGGGGACGAGAATTGATTGAATATTTCGACATCCCTATTGATATTAAGTTCTGATGTGTTACTGATTACTGTACTATTGAAAGTTCGAATTAACGTCACCCATGGTACTTGCCCGCAAATGTATATGTAGATAATTTTATTGTAACTGGCCCTGTCGTATTTTAATTATAAAATGTACGTCCACCGATTCCGTAACTGTTAGACACCTTAGTTCTTGCAACCTAATGGCCCGCCCGTTACGTTCCTCTACAGTGTAAATGTCTACTCATCATATACGATTACAGTTTGCTCCGTGGCCGGCCCACGTGGTTATAGGCTCGTATTTGTATAATGAAATTTTCACAATAAAGGTTTTTAAAAGAAAACATGGTAGTAGTATATACATTGGTAAAGTTTTTAATAATAGTCACTGTTTTAGAATCATTAAAAGGCAAGTGAAATAAAGCAGACCAATTACATGAAGGGTAAAAGGTATAATACGAAGGAACGCAGTAAAGATAAATGGTCAAGGGCTGTTGTGTTTTCTACTCCTGCAACATAAAGTGATCGATAAGAATCTCATATTCAGGCGTATCGGCGACTAAGACAGCAGGTCGACCCTCTTTTGCTCAACGGCTCCGTCATGGGACGAAGAAACGCTCTTTTTCTCGAAAAAAGAATATATTTTACTTGCAGGACAGTTGTAAATTTTCCGGGAAAGTACATTAGCCTGGAACATTATAACATATATTTAAAAAAAAATAATGTTCGGAAGTAATAAAAAGCGTAATTTTTAGGTCATATGACCAAGCCTTTCATCATTAGAATAAGAAAAGTAAAATGAACCAATGAAAAGTTTTATTAACAAGTCACATGACTTGTTATGCTTATGTTACGCGCTGCGCGCCCCGGATGACTTCCGGATGCGCTAACGCGGCGCGTCATATGACGCATTACGCGACAACGCAGGTCCAGAATATAGTCAAAATGTCTCCACCAACCAGCGGTCGGAACACAACCCCTTTCAGCACGCTAAATAGTTCTGTTAAATGACAACAGAAGGGACAGGCAACAAGAACCATCAGTCAAAGAGGGGAGGGCTAGTTCTTCTCTACCGGGTTACATTGGGGCGCTACCGGAACTGATCGAATTGGTAGTCTACAGTGTTTCTGGATGTTTCAGACTGAAGCTGGGGTTAGCATGAGAGCAGCACCATTTCGTAGCTCCGTCGTGGCCATTCCGCAACCAATCATGGCAGCCGCTCTTTATCGTTATTTTGGGCGGGGTGGGTGGCGGAGCCGAGCTGTTTTGCAGCCATCATTGTGTGGAGTTCAGTTCATCTCACTAGTTTTGTATTTGTCATGAGGGGTTGTTCCTAATGTTTCTATTTTAGCGAGGTCAAAAAGAGATCCCATTAGTGGCCTACTGATTTTGCTCGATTCCTTTTCTTTTTTTTTTTACACGATTTTTCGTTATCTGCAAAGACTAAACAGAGTATTGCGACTCTGTGTTTGTTTGTAAATAGAGAATGAACCAAAGAGAACCAATTCTAAAACAGTAAATACTTGGATAACAATCAATCAAATGGAGAGAGAAGCAGGCACGACGTATTACAACGGGGGCAAAGGCCTGCGTTAACTACTCTTCACTATGTGCAAAGAGAGAGTACTCCTAATAGAAATGAGGGGGGGGGGGCACCATTCAAAGCAGATCAGTGTGCATAAACACGAAAATGTTTTCACTTACCACGTACTTGACATTCGACAGCTTATGATATTTGCTATTAAAAAACCATTGAAATTCACTGAAAAAACCATAGGTTATAGACCATATATAGTTAGGAATTAGCATTTACAAAACCTTGAAAATTCACTGAAAAAACCATAGGTTATAGACCATATATAGTTAGGAATTAGCATTTAAAAAACCTTATTTTACTCACACAAAACCATTGAAATTCCATATATAGTTAGTTGCACTAACTATATATCGCGCACCCGCAATCCACTGCTGATCATGTCACATATTACATCATTCATGACATGGTCAGTGACATCACTGATGACATCACTGATGACATCTCAAATGACATCACTGATGACATCTCAAATGACATCACTGATGACATCACTGATGACATCTCAAATGACATCACTGATGACATCACTGATGACATCTCATTTGACATTACTGATCACATCACTGATGACATCATTCATGTGATAATACGATGAACCTCTTCAGACTCTAATATAACCTTAGATACACTCAGTGTAAACAGACACTCATAGACTGTCACTCATCCATGGAGTTACTCAGACACTTAGTCAGTCATGCAAAGAATCAATCACACCTCCATTTCCTCAACTATACAGTTATACACACCTTACTTATTCAAACATATACTAAAACATATTTACTCACTTATACAATCCTGGATACAAGTTCACAATGATCCATACAGCCACTCACACATTCACTGGCTCTTATGCACAGTTATTTATATATGTCAACTCTCACATGTACTGTGTTTTACATATGTACTTACTTTGACATGTAGCACTGAGATATCCATTCACTCACCAATACACTCATGCACACAGTCAACCGCCCATACAGCTGTTTCCACATGCACTTTTGAACCCATACATCTAGTCAATCAACTGCTCACACATCTATGCAGAGAGTCATACACCTCCCAGCCACCCACACACACACTCAGTCTCCCATACAAATGCTTGGGCAACCAATCAATAACCCATACAGTTAATCATATAGCTAATGATCAACACATGCAGCAGTTTACAGAACAACAGACATAATGATGCACAAATTAAGACAGTTTAGTTACTAACCCATGCACTCAGTGAGACACATTTAATCAGTCACTCATACAGTCAGCCATGCCCCTACTAAATCCTTCATCAAGACACTTATACATCCACTCATTCTTCAATATGTAAGACATATTTTAACTTTACAGAATTATACAGTCACTGGATGTAGTCATCAGTGATGTCATTTGAGATGTCATCAGTGATGTCATTTGAGATGTCATCAGTGATGTCATCAGTGATGTCACTGACCATGTCATGAATGATGTAATATGTGACATGATCAGCAGTGTATGTATGTATGTATGTATGTATAGGCATTTATATAGCGCACTACTTACCCGTAGGGTCCCAAGGCGCTTCGACCGCTGCGAAACCCTTCCTGGCTTCCCTGAGAGATGGTCCCTTAATGGGTATCTCCAGGGTGAGACCAGGCATCCCCGGCGGTCTGGTGGGGCCATTAGTGAAGATGAGGCAAGCTAATGCCCAGAGTTGCCGAGTGTGAACGCTGATCAGAGTGGGCACCGAGGCGAGAGAATTATCGAGTCCGCTGACCCTGGTCCAGAAACCTGCCGCGCTGGGAATCGAACCTTGGTCCCGGGCCGTCCTCTGCTCTCGGGTCTGCCGCCTCTAACCAGTGAGCCACACTACTTCACAGCAGTGGATTGCGGGTGCGCGATATATAGTTAGTGCAACTAACTATATATGGAATTTCAATGGTTTTGTGTGAGTAAAATAAGGTTTTTTAAATGCTAATTCCTAACTATATATGGTCTATAACCTATGGTTTTTTCAGTGAATTTTCAAGGTTTTGTAAATGCTAATTCCTAACTATATATGGTCTATAACCTATGGTTTTTTCAGTGAATATATATATATATATATATATATATATTTTAATCCATCCATATCTGTATGTTGGTTGTCTATGTGCTTGGTGCCCTGTTTGTTGAGAAATAACTCTGTCTTTTGGTCTATGTGCAGGCATGGGTGCCTGCATCACTGTTCTCTGTCCACATATGTATGTTGAATGTATATATGTGGATATCAGTAGGTTTGTAGCCATAGTTGTATGTATCTACGTCGATTCATCTTTATATGTGCATCTGTGTGTTCCTGCTTTCGGTTTCCATGCACTTGTACACAAGATAACCTATTAGCTTCTCACTGGTTCATAGCTGGTTTTCTAAGCTCTCCTAGTTTTGGCAGATAAAGAAAGTAGAGTACTGTGTGGTCAGTGATTTCTGTAGGATCCCATCATTCTGGCCAAGTGAGAGACACCTGAACTAGAACTCCGGTCTGTTGGTCCCACGCTGAAGACCACTGCAATCACATCTTGAGACATTGCCACAGATCTGTTCTAATGTTTCATTCAATCAAAAATCATAATTTACGGTTGATTGAAGACAAAGTCAAACTAAAAGAAATGTATTTTTGGTTTTCTAAAGGGGCCCACACGTGATGCTTCGCTCAGTGTTTCTTCTGCAGATCTTTTCCCTATCCCTCTGTCACCGGTCCTACCAGCAGACTTTTAACTTGGTCCTGGTGGATTGCCACTGTTGAACTGTGCAAGTGTAGAAGAGGTCTTGAAAATATTTGATTGAGAGCTTGGTGACAAGATAAATACAGTTCGATGTGTTGTGATAACCAAGAGTGACAACAGGTGTTAATGCACACACGGAATGGAGAATGCAGCCTAGCAATGTGTTCCAGTTAATATCTTGTATTATATTGCAGAATCTGTATAGTACTTCCTACCCCTACATAGCGCTTCTGTTTGCATCCGTGTCCTAGAGTTTACTCTCAGACTCTATGGTTGGAAGGATATTATAAAGAGGGGGTGGTGCTTGAATGAGAGTTTTTGGATGGGGCGCTAGAATTATAGAGACATGTTCAAAGGCTAAACATTGTGCGTCATATGTCGATACACGCATAAAGTGCTGTGTAGAGTGGGGGAATTGGTTCCCTAAAAGGACAGAGTCACCTCAAATATCCCTTGATGTGACCTCTTCCAAGAGATGGTATTTTTGATAATGAACAGGGATTCATGCTGGGAGGAATAAATGATGGTTTCCATGGAATTAGTTTGTTAAAGCTGTGCTGTGTGCACAGGGTTTGTGGGTCATAGTTCCTAGAACTTCAGGAGACGTCTAAAGGTGTGGAGGTAAATCAAGCAGGTACCTAGAAATTCTGGAGGTAGTCTGTGTTTGATAAGGCAGGTCTGACAGTAGTAGACCTGCAAACTGCTTAGTTTAAAAGAGTAGTCCCCACAGCACGTCCCACAAATAAATTGTCAGCCACATTACAATGGTGCAAAAAGCCTACACTCAACAAGTAATCCATGTAATATGTTTTGGACCACTTTCAAATGTATGTTTCCACACACAAGAGAAATATTTTTCTTTTACAAGGACATATTAGTTTTCCATCTACATGAACACATGCACACTTTCTCTCAATCTCTCTCTCTCTCTCGCTCTCACCAATCCCATCCTTCCCGATACATGGCAGGAAGTAGCCTGGCTTGTCGGCTGTAGTGTAGCGGGTAGGCAGTCACATGTCCCTCGGAGTGTGAATGGTTATTCGTGGCATGTTTTTAAGAATGTCAGTTAACCAGCGTTGTTGGATGTAGAACTTTGTATATCCAATGAGTGGTTGAGGTTGACTGAGACATTTGCCCATGGCTGGAGGAGGTAGGTCAAGGCATGTGTTCAAGAGTGGAAAAGATAGGCTGAGATATGTTCCCAGTAGAGTAGGTATTAGGCCGAGACATGTCTCTAGGACTGTAGGAGCTAAGTAGTCGCATGTCCCTAAAGGTATAAGAAGTTCTCCTCCTTGTATTTTGTTTCATTGTCTCCAGAAAGTAGACAGTGAAAAGATCTAAAAGAAATAAGCATGCAAATTGTTTTCCTTTTCTTGTCTCCCTTGCAGGTCCTTATTGCCAATAATGGTATTGCAGCTGTGAAGTGCATGCGCTCCATCCGTCGCTGGTCTTATGAAGTGTTTCGAAATGAACGAGCTCTGCGCTTCGTGGTCATGGTGACCCCTGAAGATCTAAAAGCCAACGCAGGTGAGTTTCACTGCAAGGACTTGTTTTTTAGGTCTGCGTTGGCTAGTACCTTTTGATTTTACTGAAATAAAACTGTATAGATTGCTAGTTTCTTATACGGGCTTTCCGCCAGCCCTCTCAATCCATTGGTCTGTTATTATGTCATTCACATTTTTCTTCTTCCCATTACAGCATACAGCTTGGGACAATGGGTACGTCCTCTTCAGCCTTTGGCCAACTTGCTTGTGAATGTCGGCATTCTGCACTTTCACAAGTAACACGTTGGCGTGCAAATGGACCACTACGACAAAGTGCGCTTTTTGGACAAATAATATTTTTCCTTTTTGCCAACATATTTTTAGGTCTCGCTATTATATCCCGCAGGGATTAATAGCGAGTATATAGTAGGCGAAACAAACTCTTGACCAAGCGTGGATTACGTGCAGTTCATGTGATCCAGTCGTGTGAGACGCGCGTGCACGTCAAACCCATCAGCCTCGCACCAGACTTCTTGGAATGCGCTCCCAAGCTGCTCCCCCGCCATCAGACTTCAAAGCAATGCGCTCCCGCCCCGCCCCGCCCCACCCCACCACAATAATGCCAAGAGCTTGTTTACAATAACGTTCACGTGTTACTTGTTAAAAGTGCTACTACCCCAGGCTTCTGCTGGCCTAGCGTTTGCGTTCACGCGCACCTGCACGCGCGCAGCCGCCAGCTTGCAAAGCCCAATGCATTGCTTTGCTCGCTCTTTAAACGCTCCTCCGCCACGTCTCGCGTTAATTATAAACATATGTGCAAACGCGCTTTCACATGATGCTTTTCCTACAGAGTAAAAATAATGCTACTTATGTGTTTTCTTCATCCTGCAGGCTTTTTTAAGAGACCCGATTCTCCCCACTCTCAGACACAGTGTTGACATCTTTCGGTCTCCTAGCTAGCCCTCTCCCTCCAAAAATGGAGGCAACACATTAAAAGTGATTAATGGCACATTAAAACGAGATCACTAGCAAATATTTTTCACTATAAGGCCCTAGTGCTGGCAAAAGTATTATGCTACCTTTAGCTTTAGCATACTTGCGGGCAGGCTGTTGTCAAATCATTTATGCAAATTAGATGGTCATACTGTGCACATACGCCAGCTTGCAAAGCCCGATGCATTGCCTTGCTCGCTCTCTAAACGCTCCTCCGTCCCTCCCCCGCCGCGTCTCGTGTTAATTATAAACATATGTGCAAACGCGCTTTCACATGAGGCTTTTCCCACAGAGTCAAAATAATGCTACTTATGCGTTTTCTTCATCCTGCAGGCTTTTTTAAGAGGCCCGATTCTCCCTACTCTCAGACACAGTGTTGACATCTTTCGGTGGCCTAGCTAGCCCTCTCCCTCCCAAAATGGAGGCAACACATTAAAAGTGATTAAAGGCACATCAAAACGAGATCACTAGCAAATACTTTTCACAATAATGCCCTAGTGCAGGCAAAAGTATTACGCTACCTTTAGCTTTAGCATACTTGCGGGCAGGCTGTTGTCAAATCATTTATGCAAATTAGTGGGATATACCGTGCACATACAAATGAGGAGAGGTAGCATCAAAGGACTAACAGAAACAAACATAACACTGGCAGATACACAAGTCCACTATGAACTCATTCGGAATGCGCTGCCAGTTAAACATTCCAAGAGATAAGTGAGTACACTTTCTAATGAAAAATCAACTAAGCACTTGTCACTCCAATAACTCACTTATTTTCATCTTTGATATTTTACCGCCACTGCTCTTTCTTGTTTTCTTATGCAACTAACAGCCATTGACAAAGCCAATGGCCCTGGCTTGTTGTAGGTGTAATGTTACTTGTTGTATTATATGTCAGTATTCAATGACAGAAGCAGCAAAATCCCTATGCTAAACACAATTTTTCTGTTCTTGGATTTTCGTCACAATTAAATACACTGAACCTAATCTTCACAAAAGTTATTTACAGTTAAGTTTAAGCTATTGCCATTATAAATTACAATAACTTTTATTTAAGTTATAAAAAAAAAAGCCATTGCTATTTGTAATATCAATACATCTAAGTCACGTAAATACAACACATATTGCATTACAAATGCTATAGGTGTCACATTTGCATAAGTTAAAACTATTGGAATTGAAATGACAAAGCTATTAATTTAGCTATTTTCAAAACCAACACATAATACAAAATTTGTCTTTTACAATACCAATAGCTCAAACTTTCCTAATGCGAGACCTATTGCATTGCAAATGCTTGTTTATATAGTTGAGGGCCCAGTAGTTCCTCCAACATTAGCAAACTTTCAAAAATTATCGAAAGCAAAATGAGCATTGCCAGGGCAGAAAGTCTGAAAGCCAACCCAGACCTATTGGCTTTGCAGTGATTATTTTCTTTAAATTTTCAGATAGAGCGGGCACTTTTTCATTGTATTTTAAAATTCTTTTTTCTGGGGCTCCCCTTTAGTAAGATGATTGCCTTCTGCCTAGGGAGGTGACACACTCAAAATTTCCAGATAGCGTTATCCTTAAATTGTAAAAACATATTTTGAACATTGTGAACACCAGTTGTACAATCAAGTAACCTCTGAAATACACGTCTATGACAAATTTGTCATCTCAACGCATCTTTCTTTTGAGAGTCGTATGGGATACTTTTAGTTTTTTTCATCCAAATTCTTTTTGCTAAGAGTCTTACTGCTTTAAAATAAAAGCTGTGAACGTTTGCTTGGCAGGCATTCATTCACATTGTGGTTCGGGGAGGACAGTTTGGTTTTTACAAACTTTCCACCACTCTAAGTGTGAAGCAACTCAATGTTACGAGTTTCTCTACTTTTTTTTTAATAGCACTATCGAATCTGACCACTTTTAGTCACATCTAAAATACGAGATTTGATTGGCTGCAATGTAACATGCTCCTTTCTTAAACACTGCCGAAATTGTTGCCATTGGTGCGACGTTGCTCACTTACTTGATGACTGTTCGCAGAACTTTTAGCAGCTGGGAGATCATGCCTGTGGGTGTTGTGTACTTGAGATATTTGATATGAAAACAACCTAATCTTAAAAAAAAAAGTGTGGACTCCTGAGCAGCCCCTTAAGATGGCTGCAGCTGGAGTGTAGCGGGGTTTCACAGCCCCTACATTTTGTGTCCTCCACACATACAAGGGCGTCGCGTTCAGACAAGGGTGATGCGTCACAACAATGGTCCAATCAGAGAGACCAGCGAAAAGGACAAAGCTAAACAAATTAACTTATCTTACTTTCATTATCAGAGGGAAATGCATGATTTTTTTATATGAAAATCAACAGCATAAATACATTATATTCAGACAATAATGTATTTATGCTGTTGGTTTTCATATTAAAATTCATGCATTTACCTCTTTGTCTGTGATAAGAGTTGGTATTGTTATATAAGCTCTCACGTATTGATAGAAGCAACATTTCACCCCCCTCCTCGGATAAATGAAAGTAGGATAAGTTAATCTGTTTAGCTTTATCTTTTTTGCTGGTCTCTCCGATTAGACCGTGTTGTTATGTATCACAATTTACCAAGTCCTTCGGGTTATTTTTGGGTTACCCCTTTGTTATGTAATGGCTGTTCAGACTAGGAGCATTACAGCTGTTAAAATGTACAATGCAAGACTCAAAATTTTTCAGAAATCAAGCTGCTGAGTATGCTACCGTTTTTTATTTTTTTTTATTTTTTTTTTGCAGTTTTATGTAGTGTAAACTTGGCCCAAGAGCATCACACACTTTACAAGAGAACAAGAAGAATTATATGGATATCAATCAACATACTAATAACCGATACGCCACAAAAAACACTTAGACCCAGCAGTTTGAATCAAGGGAGAAAGCTTAGGTCGATTGTGCCTGGATAAATTGGATAGTTCGAAAAGGAGAGGCAGAGAGTTATCCCAGCTTCATCCAAATTGTCTCTCAAATTGGAGGATTTTGTGATCCTTCTTAAAGGTGGCAAGACTCAAGGTTGACCCTTGTTGCACTAGTAAACAATGGTTGTTCCAGTCAACATTTTTGCCTGAATGTTGGAGGTTCCAGCAGGAGAGTTTCAGCATTTCCAAATTGTATTTTGGTGTTTGTAAATTGAGCAGCAGCTGTCGGGTATATCCCTGTGTCCGTGTGTATTCTGGTATTTAAATGGCCGAGGCACCGCTGTAGTAATGCGCCGTAGCCTCTGTCTTGTTGTGCCTCCACGGCATTCCCATGGAAGAGGATCCCCTCCCTGCCCTGGGTTCTTTAAAGGGTTATGGTTGAAGGGGATCTCTCCTCTTTCCCTCCCACCCCTGGCCACTCTGCATGAGGAGCGACTCTGGGTTGTCACCTGCCATACATTGGTGGAGTCTGGCCTACCGAGTGCAGAATGAGGTAAAGCCCACCGAGTAAGACTAGAGCAGAAGGTTGACATCCCCACAGTTCAAACTCTGTGTGATTGTCGCAGATGGAATCCACCAGACAGCAAAATGGCTCAGTGATTTAAATGCTCATTACAAAACAAGCGATGATTCCCAGGTCATGAGTTTGAATCCTGGCAAGGGCAGCTCATCCTCCCATATGTTAACAAATGCAATACCATATGACTGGATATGAGTAACATGTGTTAAAGCACTGTAAATAACACGTGTTATTTACAGCGATTTAACACTGCTTACGTGTCTGTAGGAGGTGCTATAAAAAGAATTATTATTCAGTAAGCACATAATGGAAGAGCAGAAAGTGCTTTCAACATGCTATATCATACCCTTTCCCTTAATGTGGTCTAAATTGTGTTAGAAGCCTAGACATTTTTTTGACTTTCCGTTTGAAAGCCATAGATCAATCCTGATTCATCTAATCAGATGACGCTCTCCAGTCCTGGGTGCTATTGCTTCTATGGGGCCCATGGTGGTGATGTGCACTTTTACAATATGGGAAGTGGTCCTGGAGTGATGTTGTGGATCTTGCTGGGAACAGTGGAAGATATTCCGGTCACAATTCAGGGTACCTCCTTGAGGGATGGTGTTCAGGGTGACACTTGCAACTCAGGGAAGTGAAACAAACAAATTGATGCCACTGGTCAGGTGAGTTGAGCAGTACAGTACAGCAGAACACAGTGATGTCCGTCATGGTTTATGATTGATAGGCATTGACCGAGCTCAGGGAACCTTTACTTCTTCTCCATATGCTAGATCACACAGTTTGTGAAGTTCTAAATGCAACCCAGGATTGTACCACTCCACCAAGAGGCAGGTGCCGGAGTTGAAAAGAAGATATCCAGTGACACGGTGTTAATGACTGAACGCCACCACATAAGTCTACTAGTTGCAACAGTCTGTCAAGCTTCCACTGATTCTCTAGTAATGTTTACTTGATTCCCTTTTGGGAAAACTGTTGCTCTAGTTATAAATATGTTGATCCTCAGATTATCCTCCTAACTATAGGCGTTAAACTAGTGAATCAGTATTGTAAGCTAACTGCAGATTGAGCAGTAAGAACCGTAGTGCCAGTGTACATAAAATATTTAATCGGTGCACCCAAAATTTAGTTGAAACTGAGGTGACCTCCTGAAGAGCCCCAAGTAATTTTGCTGTATAAAGATTGTATAATGGGGGCCATTGTGATTACCTTGACAATTAGATTTGTTTTGGGTGGGAACCTTATTCTGCATTTGTTCTGGCTCACTATTTTTCATTTGGATTTGGACTGAGATTGACAAAGTCGCACAAGCAGGCCTAGATTTAAAATACAGGGAGTGAGACAACGGAGTTTTGTAAGAATGTGTTTTTTATCTACAGAGGTATAATCAGATTAATTGAGGGTTCATTTCCTGGTATGGCCACGATGCTCAATATTAGTAGACAAAAGATGTGGTAAATACGAGACTTTGCCCAGAGTAATAGTTCTGCCTCTTGTATCCGCAGAATACATTAAGATGGCCGACCACTATGTGCCTGTTCCTGGGGGACCAAACAACAACAACTATGCAAACGTTGAACTTATTCTTGATATCGCCAAAAGAATTCCGGTGCAGGTGAGCTGTGGAGAAGCAAGTCATTCAACCAAGTGGGTGGATAAGAGATGGACTGGCGACAGGCTCCGGGATTTGAAAGGGCCGTATATCCCTTGGTAACGGTGTGGATGGCCTGGAATTAATATTCTCCAGCCTTGGAAACTGTGTGGTTGTTTGTGCCTTCAGGATATGAAGCTGTTCATGTCCATTTGATAGAATTTGTGTACATGTCCATAGGATGGAAAAGAACTGCATGTCATTCAAAAGGGTACACTATCCCCAGTATAGGAGAGGGCTGAACATCCTGGGATATTAGAGAGCTGCTTGCTGCTAGACAGTAGAGAGTTGCATGGTGCTGGGATTTGAGAGAGCTGGATGCTGCAGATACAGGAGACGGCATGGACCACTTGGATAGAACAGTGATCAAATGAGACAAAACATCCAGTGATTTTGTAACATTGCCCCCCCCACCCCACCCCCAGTCCTATTACATCAGCTGTGCAGTCCAATGGCATGTACTTTTTCAGAAAGTCCATTTTTAATCTTATTTGGCATCAGGATCCCAAAAGTTTCTCCCTCCGATTCTGCTGGACCAGCATCATTGGTTGGGGGCTCGAGGCTATGGGACGGTGGATGCTCGTCTGCCTTTGAGCATGTCTCGCTCTTGTCAGATCAAGACCCTTCCCTGAAAGCCACCCTCAGCAATGAAGCTTTCTCCTGCTGTGAGGAACCACATCTCCTCTGCTCTAAAGCTAATTCCTGGTGGAACTTCTGTAGCCTGGAGTGATAGGCCTTTCTCGGTAGATCCTCTTGACCCACCTGCCACTCCCATTGGATATGAGACTTCATCCTTCATATCTGCGACACCATTCCAGTCACTGGGAACACCATATATAACAAACATTTTTCAGTGCGTGAAACCAATGAGCTTAAACTCAGGCTAGGGTTCTTGGTTCCCCTCACCCTGATTGCCTGAAGGATGAATGAATGAATGTTTTTATTAGCTCTTTCATCCGCGTCAGGACTTTTGTGCAAACACTTTGAAGAGAATGCTTCTTCATTTCTGTGTCACTAATCGAATGATGAATGTAATATGAAGATTGCTTTGAGTGTACACTGAACATTATGAGTTTTGGGTCCAGGGTGTTTCTGATCCCATTTCTTCTTCTCTATTCAGGCAGTCTGGGCCGGCTGGGGCCACGCATCTGAGAATCCCAAACTTCCTGAGCTTCTGTGCAAAAATGGGATTGCTTTTATGGGTAAGAACATCTGAAGAGGCATTGGCACTAGGTACAAAAATCTGTAAAAATCCACCTAAATATTCCTCAGTTGACCTATTGACACATTCTCCTTTGCTAGATTTCCAATAGATTGGTGCAGCACACTGACCATTAAGGGATTGTGTTTTTTAACATGAGCATGAATTTCTGAATGTCTTTCTTGTGTGTATCCCTTTTCTTTGCAGGGCCACCAAGCCAAGCCATGTGGGCTCTTGGAGATAAGATTGCCTCTTCAATTGTGGCTCAAACGGCAGGCATCCCCACCCTCCCATGGAGTGGCAGTGGTAAGAAACAAGAATTGTGTGTCGCCTGGGGTTAAGACCCCATCTAAAAACAGATGCTAGGAAGCGGTGTGATAGTATCGGCATGGCATCCATTCAACATGTGTCAGCGTTGAAACTTTACGTTACGCCTTATGTTACAGGTCTCACCTTGGATTGGCAGGAGAGTGACATGAAGAAGGGTGTCCTGAATGTCCCCCCGGAGCTGTATGAGAAGGGCTACGTCAAAGATGTTGATGATGGATTGAGGGTTAGTTGCCTTCTTGTGCCATTAACTCGGGGCCTCTCAAAATAGCTTCTACCAAACGATTGAAGCTGAACTAGTGTTTTTACTCACAGGAACTACTCTGGTGCAATTTTCTTGTATAGATATATGTGGCAAATGATAACATGGCAGAACATTGGAGACTTTTCGCTGCTTTTTTCTTCTGTTTCCTCTCCCATGCACTCTTTGTGCAGCTAGTTTCCAGTCTTTCACATAACAGTTTAAGTATTCTAGGGAAAGGTGTCTTATTTTTACATTTGTTCAGGGCGGTCATCTCAAAGGGAAAGTGGGTTGCTGGCATTTAAAATGTGACCATTTACTCCTTGTTGGAAGCAGTAACTTTAGAGGAACTAGTAATTGCTCCATTCTCAGCATGACTATCAGTATGTGGCAGCCAGCAGCCCTACTGGCCACATGTGGCGGCAGTGTCATAGGAGAGATGTGGCACAGCAGCTAGAGTGGCTGACTCTGGTGCGTGGGTCTCACGGTTCGATCGTCAGCGGCAGCTCAGCTCGCCATCATGTGACTCTGGTCAATAGCTCAGTTAATCTCCCCAATGGCTCCCAGCGCCTTGAAACCTTAAAGGGTGATATGTTCGCACTTTACAAATAGGAATTATTATTATTATTATTAGCTTCCAAATGTGGCAGCAACAGCTGTCCCCTCTGGCGTGCCATTGATGGCACTCCCATCGGTTTGTATCAGTAATAGCTCTGCATCGGCATGCAGCAGCAATAGAATTGCCCTTAACATGTGGTGCCAGTAACCAGCATGCTGCAGCAATAGCTCGTCTCTCAAGTTGCACCGGTTGCCACATTCTTAGCTGGTGACCGCAGCACCCATACTTGGAGTGTATGGCGGCCACACGCCTAACTTCATCTTGTTCCAGCCAATGACTCTGCTTTCACCTGGTAGCATCTACTTGCTCACTCTAAAATGAAGGCCATGGTTAGCCCTACACTCCTCCGATGCCAGTTGGTTTGCTTCCAAGAACTCAACATTCCATGTTTCAACTGTTGGCTCATGAGCCGTGCTCTAAGCTGGTGGCAACTGATGCTTGTAGAGGTCGGTATGCAAAGGGCTTTGTGTTGTGGAAACAGGAGGTTAGAATTGGCGCTGCCTGCCCACATTCCATGTCCCTCTACCCAACCCCAGCACAGTGAAGGCCTGATTGCTTGTGCTCCATCAGATGTGGTGCATGTTGCGCAGCAACCGCAGCAGTAGCAGATGTAAGCCATGGAGTTTGAGTGTGGAAGACTGGGGTTCTATATTGCAGAGTCCCTGGTCATTGCATCTAGGCGGGTGGATGTTCAGTTCTACGGGAGCCTGTGAGGGAGCTTTCTATTCTAGGTTCTGTAGTAGCAGCATCGTTCTGTTCGTGCAGCAAGGGTCAACATTGCTGAGTATTTCTGAGCGGAGAACATGTTGGAAAGAAGGTTACAGAGTTCGTAGGAGGGTAGGCATGTGTGGAGTTAGTCAGCATTTCCATTGTCTACATAATCTTGTGGCACTTATACCTGCTCTTCTGTGCTCTTATATTAAGTCTTCGGATAGACGGAGCATCCACCATTTTCGCTTTTATTATTGGACTCTTCTTTCCTCTCTTCCATCTTGATATGTCCATCTGTTGCTGCTGTCTCCCATTATCCATTTGTCGTCTATCTACTCCCCGGCTCTCACATTTCTCTCACCTTTCTGTCCTGCCTTTCTGTCTATGTGCCTTATGTCACTGTTGCTTATCTTTTTCTTCTCTTATTTCCTTCTTTCCTTCTTTCCCTCTTTTCTATTTATTAACTCCCTCTCCCTTTCCCCTCTATCACACTTTCCTCTTTTTGCACCCTATTTGTTTTTTATTCGCCTTTGCTGTCTCTTTTTTCTTTCACTCATTTTTCTTCTCTTACTCTTTCTTCCTCCGTCTTACATTTCTCCTTCCTCTGTACTCTTTCCCACCTTGTCATTTTCTCTGTCGTCTTTGCCCTGCATCTTCCTCTTTTTTTCCCCCTCTCTTTTCTCCCTCCTTTTTTGTTGCCTCTTCAATTGTACGTTCATTGTTCCCTCTCCCACCACCTTGTATCTCTCGCCCTTTCTCTCACCAGGCTGCTCTGGAAGTGGGATACCCAGTTATGATCAAAGCCTCCGAGGGCGGAGGAGGGAAAGGAATCCGAAAAGTGAACAATCCGGAGGAGTTCCCCAGTCTCTTCAGACAGGTATGTTCATCCTGGAGCAGTTCTACCACTGTAGCGTTCTTAGAGCATGCATTGTGCTTGCTAAGGCCTAAAAACAGTCACTAGAAATTAAATTGAGGCTGTGAGCCCTTCCTGGTTTTAAAGTTGCTTTTTTAATCTCATAGTGGAAAAGACAAAGAGCAATGTCATGTCTATATTCCTTTTTCAGGTGTGGCTTCTTCTCTTGGCTATCTACATCTAGGATTCCACAGATCACTAAAAGTGTCTCATCTTCTCATCCTGAGAGAGAGTTCCTGTTCAGGTTCTCCAATAGCCACTACTGACTGTGAACTTATAGGTATTCCACAGCAGTTATCTAGTCCTGGGTTGTTGATGACAGCTACAGTGTATCTCCCCGTTGTTTTTAAGGCAGCTATACTGTCCACTAGTGCAAGTGCACTATAGAAGTGTAATAAATAAGTAAATAAGATACCATCTTTGTCCAGAATGCTTTTTGAAGACCATCTTTGTCCAGAATGCTTTTTGAAGACCATCTTTGTCCAGATTGTTTTAGGGTCCTTTTGAAGCTTTTTTTTTTTTTTTAGAATTTGTTCCAGCCCGAGAGACACACTGCTTTCTTTTTCTCTGTGAGTTCTACGTAGGATTTTCTTGTACGCAAAATTGATCAATTTTCAAGGCCTTTCATTTGGGCATGCTGACTTGCTACTTTGTTGGTCCATTGTTTATGTGTCTTGAGCAAGGAAACAAATTTGATTGGTTTTGTTGAATCATGCGCTTGGCCTTCCAACGTTTTGTTTTTCTGTCTGTGCTTTCAGAGGTTGCATCTAGGCAGATAGGTATTCTAAGTTAATGGAGGTTCGAGGCATGTGGGCTGCTGAATTCATATCTATATCTATAGCATAGATCGCCGCCTAGTGTTGGGTCCGGATGATTGCACATTGTTGTCCTGGAAGAGTCTTCGAAGTATCATGAGATAGGTGGCTCCTCCCCTGGACTACAGTGCGCATGGGCATCGACTCCATCCCCAGATTGTTTTTTTCCGCCATTGGGTTCGGATGCATATTTGATCACTCAAGTTCGGAATCGATAGAAACTTTCTTTTCGGCCCACAGGCCTTTCCTATAGCGTCGGTATTGTCTTGCGTTCGGTGCCCAGCTCTGTTCCGACTCAGTTCCCGAGTCGGACATCCAGAGGAGTCGCGTGGCTCTTCGGTGCTCGAGGCCCAGTCAACGCAGCCAGACTTTTTCGACGACACATCATGGAACGGAGCCCGTTCAAGAGATGCCCCGTGTGCAACTCGAAGTATCCCCACATCGATGTCCACCCGGTGTGCAACAAGTGCCTGTCGCCGGATCACGATGAAGCCAACTGTATGGCTTGTTCTCGTTTTCGCTCAAAGAAGACGATTCGACTTCGGCGCGTTGGGGCGCCAGGAGGCCCAGCAGACGGCCCCATACCCGGTGAACATTTTCGAGGGGGAAGAAGCAGACGAGCAGGACGATCGAGAGCCGATATCGACTCCAACTACGACGCAGACGTCGAAATGCTCGACACAGAAGACGTCGTCGACGAGGTAGGAGGCGACAATGAGGCCTATGGGGCCACGGAAGATAGCTCAGGTGAAGAGCTATGCCCCGTTCGAACAATTACTAAGGCTCAGGTCGAGGGATCGCCACATGGCCTTACCCAAGATCTTACACCTGGATCCACGGTCTCGCCTCCGGGCCCGACTACGGACACTTCTACGGAGCCGCCATTGGTCAAATAAATCGAAACCGAAAGTGAAAGCTTCGGTCTCGACGAAACAGAAAGTGGTAGAGGCGCCGTCAAAACAGAAAGCGTCGGTCGCCTTGGTCGGCTCCACGTCTTCAGACCTGTCGGTGCAGTCGAAGCCTAAGAAGGTTGTCGAACCGGTGAAGTCGCTCAAGGGCGTCGAGCCGAAGACTGGGCCATCGAAACCGCTTGTCAAGGCCGCCGACCCGAAACCGTCGGCGCCGAAGGCCGTCGACACGGACAGAGGACTCGGAGCTCCGAAAGCTGTCGATCCTGCACGTCGGCCCGAAAAGGCCAGAAGCACTGTCGCCCTCGAGTCTGCACATAGTGGTGGATCGAGAACACCTGTTGCGTCGACGAAACCGTCCGCATCCTTCACGAAGCAGGTGTCGGACTCGTTGCAACGCATCAAGGACAAGGCTTCCGCGGTCGAACCGAAGGATACTTCCACCCCGAAGCCCGCAGCCAAGCCGCAAAAGTCGACGGCGCCGATCCAGTTCACGCTGCCGCCGAAAGTGGCGCCGAAGGTGTTCGCGCCCAGGACGGTCGTCGACGCGTCCATGAAGGTGTCCACGGGGCCGAAACCTACCCCTGCTGTTGTAGGCGCAAAGCATCGACAACCCCTACTGGAGGAGCAGTCGGAACACTTTATCGACGCCGACACCGGTAAACTTTCCATCTACAAGCGAAAGATCACACCGGCACAGCCTATGGAGTCCTACACAATTCCTTTGAAAAAGAAAAAGGCTTCTACGGATTCCCCAGTTCTTGTTGATCTGATTACTCCACGTGCTCAGGACACTGCTCCAATCTCGCCCACTTACTCTGATGTGGAAGCTGGGGAAGGGGACGATGAGGAGTACAACTACCCTGCCGACACTGATCCGGAGGATCACCGTGACACATGGGCAGATGCTGGGGACCCAGGGGATCCGCAAACTACCCCGGACCCCCAAGTATATACTGTCAAAACCTCCCCTACTGAGGATTCTGCGGCATTTAATGCACTAATTGAGAGGGCAGCCAAAAATCACGACGTCCAGCTGCATGCTGACCCTATTGAAGTGGATTTTCTGTTTGATACCTTTTCCACCTCTGAAAAGACTGTCAAGACTCTCCCAATGCTGAAGGGTGTCTTGAAACATGCTGCTGACATTTTTAAAGAACCCACACGTGCCAGGGTTATAAACCCTAGAATTGAAAAAAAATACAAGCCGGCACCTGGCGACCCTACCTACATCAAGGGCCAGTTGCCGTTGGACTCTCTGGTTGTTTCTAATGCCCGGAAGAGGGCAAATTCACAGACTACTGGTGATGCTCCTCCCCCTGACAAGGAATCTAAGGTGCTAGAGGCATCAGGGAAGAGGGTGGCGGCTCAAGCGGACAATATCTGGCGTATTTCTAACACGCAGGCGCTCTTGGCCAGATATGACAGGGCACACTATGATACACTTGAAACCCTGTTACAACACTTGCCAGATGAGTATAAGGAGGCAGCTGAGATGCTCATCCAAGAAGGGAAACTCATCTCAAATGCTTCTATTAAGTGTGCACTGGACGCAGCGGACACCGCGGCCAGGGCCATTAACACCAGTGTAATGTTGCGACGTCAAGCCTAGCTCAGAATCTCCGGGTTCAAACCGGAGATACAGACCACCATCCTCAATCAGCCTGTAAACCCTGATCACCTATTTGGACCTGAGGTGCACACCACCCTGGAAAAAATCAAAAAAGACACCGAGACTGCGAAGTCTATGGGGCTCTCCAGTCCCAGCAGTTCAGGGGTAGTACTTTTCGTCGCTCAAGCAATAGGGGTGTTTCCAGAGGCCAAATGTCCCAGCAAACACAGTACACTAAAAGTGGTGCACAAACCTCTTACAACAAGCAGAGTAGAGGAGGATATCGCGGCAACAGCGCCAAGGGCAGAGGTCGTGGAAACAACAACTCCCGATCCTCCGCCGCCAACAAACAGTGACGCCTTGTCACTGCCCCCCGACCATACAACACCTGTCGGGGGGAGACTCCAACAGTTCCTGCCAGTCTGGAAATCCATCACCACAGACAGGTGGGTCAGAAAACTTATCCAGTACGGTTATTGTCTGGAGTTGACATCCACTCCACCCAACATCCCCCCAAAGCACCGTCCTATGTCAACAGAGCATTTGCACTTATTGCAGCAGGAGGTGCTCGTCATGCTGCAAAAAGGGGCAATCGAGCTCGTGCCAGTGGAACAAAGAGGCCCGGGAGTGTACTCCCTGTACTTCTTGATCCCAAAGAAAGACGGGTCCCTGCGACCCATACTGGACCTCAGGCCCCTAAGCCAGTACATTCTCTCAGAACACTTTCATATGCTCACGTTGCAGCAGGTTCTTCCGTTGCTCAATCAAGGGGATTTCCTCGCAACATTAGATCTAAAAGACGCATATTTTCACATTCCACTACATCCGTCACACAGAAAATACCTCAGATTCACCATTCAGAATCAGCATTACCAATTCATGGTCCTCCCTTTCGAAGTGACCACAGCGCCCAGGGTTTTCACAAAATGCCTGGCGACAATGGCTGCGCATCTCAGGAGACAAAACGTTCACGTCTACCCTTATCTGGACGACTGGCTTGTCCAAGCAAAGTCGTCCCAGCAGTGCGCTTCCAACATGTCCCACACCATTCACCTTCTTCACAATCTGGGGTTCTCACTAAATTGTCCAAAGTCACACCTTCAGCCCGCCCATGTGCGGCAGTATCTAGGCGCGACAATAAACACTCTGGCAGCCACAGCACAGCCAAATTCACTGAGGATCAACAGCATTCAATTGCTGATCCAGAAATTCAGACCGCAACACTCGCTTCAGGCTCGAGTGTTCATGCAGTTGATAGGCATGATGGCCTCCTGCATCTTCATAGTCCCGCACGCGAGACTACATATGCGTCCGCTTCAAGAGTGCTTGGCACGTCAGTGGAATCAGGCTCACGGACAGTTGAAAGACCTAGTGTTGGTGACCGGTCGGGCATACAACTCACTGCATTGGTGGAATCCACACAACCTTTGCAAGGGCCGACCGTTCCAGGAGCCTGTTCCACAAATCATCCTAACGACGGACGCTTCTCTCCAGGGTTGGGGAGCTCATGTACTCCACTACACAGTGCAGGGACTATGGACGACACAGCAAAAGAAGATGCACATCAACCACCTAGAGCTGATGGCAATCTTCATGGCAATGAAAGCATTCAAGATACATCTGTGCAACAAAGTCGTGTTGATCCGGACGGACAACATGACAGCCATGTACTACATTCAAAAGCAGGGAGGTACACACTCTCCACAGTTGTCTCATCTGGCTCAGAGCATGTGGAAGTGGGCCATTCAGAGGAACATCTTCCTCATGGCGGAACACCTCCCGGGCAAGGACAATCAGATGGCGGACCTGCTCAGCAGGTACAGCCACCAAATGCACGAGTGGGAGATACATCCATCAGTGCTCCACCCGTACTTCCAGCAGTGGGGTCATCCAGAAATAGACCTGTTCGCCACAAGGGAAAACGCCAAATGCCAAAGCTTTGCCGCCAAGTTCACGTACCCACAGTCGCAGGGCAATGCGATATGGATGAACTGGTCATGCAAGTTTGCGTACGCTTTTCCCCCAGCACCTCTAATACCGCTGGTGGCACGAAAGCTAAAGCAACACTCGATGACGCTCATCCTGGTTGCTCCAACGTGGGCCCGCCAACCATGGTACACCACGTTTCTAGAACTTCCCGTGGTACCGCATCAAAGGCTGCACCTCACACCCAGGCTTTTGACGCAGAGCCATGGCGACATTCAGCACCCAGATCCGCAACAGCTCAACCTGGCGATCTGGCTCCTGAAGTCTTAGAGTTTGGCTACCTCAACTTACCTCCTGACTGTATGGATATCATACGGGAGGCAAGAAAGCCCACCACCAGAGCATGCTACGCAGCAAAATGGAAGCGGTTTGTCATTTATTGCGTGGACCACGACATTGACCCACTTGACGCGTCCACGCACAACATCATTTGTTATCTGTTGCATCTTTACAAATGCAATCTGGCATATGCTTCCATTCGGATACATTTATCCGCCATAGCGGCTTATCTCCAAAACAGGCAGCATCTCTCCCTTTTCCGAGTGCCTGCCATTAAGGCTTTTCTAGAGGGGCTCAAACGAGTCATTCCTCCCAGGACCCCACCTGCTCCTGAATGTAATCTTAATGTGGTACTCACCCGACTGATGGGTCCACCTTTTGAGCCTCTACATTCATGTGAGATTCTGTTCTTAACATGGAAAGTGGCTTTCCTTATAGCCATTCCGTCACTTCGACGGGTTAGTGAGCTTCAGGCGCTCACTGTACAGGAACCATTCATACAGATTCACTCCAACCGGGTGGTGCTGCGCACTAACCCTACATTTCTTCCGAAGGTGGTTTCACAGTTCCATGTCAATCAGACTATTGAACTGCCTGTGTTCTTCCAAAATCCAGAGACAGTGGCTGAAAGAATGCTCCACACTCTTGACGTCAAACGAGCTTTGATGTACTACATTGATAGGACCAAACATTTTAGGAAGACGAAACAACTCTTTGTTGCCTTTTCTGCCCAACACAAGGGCAACCCCATTTCCAAAGCAGGTATAGCCAGGTGGATCGTTAAGTGTATTCAGATTTGCTATCAAAAGGCTAAGCGCACTTTAACGATCCCCCCCAGAGCCCACTCCACCCGTAAGTTGGGGGCCTCCATGGCTTTCCTTGGAAATATCCCTTTAGAAGACATTTGTAGAGCAGCCACATGGTCTACCCCACACACATTTACGAAACACTACTGAGTAGATGTGCACTCCAAGCAGCAAGCAGCTGTAGGGCAGGCTGTTCTAAAGACACTTTTTCAAACGTCTGCAGCTGGCACAGGCGGCCGCCGCTAATGGAGGCACTGCTATATATTCTATGCTATATATATGAATTCAGCAGCCCACATGCCTCGAACTGAATATGCTACTTACCAGTATGCATCTGTTCTTGGCATGTAATAATAATAATTATAATCCACATTTGTAAAGCGCACAATCACCCGTAAGGGTCTCTAGGCGCTGGGGGCCGTCGGGAAGATTAAGCGAGCTATTGCCCAGAGTCACATGGTGCTGGGCTAACCTGCCGCCGGAGCCGGGGATCGAACCCTGATCCTCAGATTCCAGCGTCAGTCGCCCTGGCCGCGGCTCCACACCTCTGCCTAGGGCTGCTGACATTCATATCGCCCACCCTCCTCCCCGGCGCCTGTAGCGGCTGCAGAATTAACACTTACTCTTAGCATGGCCATCGCTCACACTGTTACACTCCATCTTCGCCACAATGGCTAAAAACAATCTGGGGATGGAGTCGATGCCCATGCGCACTGTAGTCCAGGGGAGGAGCCACCTATCTCGTGATACTTCGAAGACTCTTCCAGGACAACAATGTGCAATCATCCGGACCCAACACTAGGCAGCGATCTATGCTATAGATATAGATATGAATGTCAGCAGCCCTACATGCCAAGAACAGATGCATACTGATAAGTAGCATATTCATTACATATGCCGCTTTTGTTTCTGATTTCCAGACATTGATCTTCAGGTAGATGGGTGTATTTGTGAGTGGCCAATCAGGTGTCATTGGTACTACATTGAGAACGTGGTAACTGTCCATCCAGTTCCATTTTAAACTTGAAATACTCTCATATTCTATCACTGATGTCCATACATTTCAAACTAGCGGCCCCTCTTCTTCTGAGGTAACAGGGTTATTTGTCGACACCATGTTTCACCTTTTTTGTCTGCTTGTTTTGCTTTCAAGTCAAATTCTTCATCTCCTCTCCATGATCCTGTTTTGACATTGAAGTCGTCTCCAAATAATGTTCACTCTGCGCTTGTGAGAGTTTTCTCGGCCTTCTTCTGAGTCTTGGATCAGGGTCTAAAGTCCACCTGCTTGAATTGTGAGTTGACATTAAGCATCCATGGGGTCATTTGGCCGAATCCAAGGTAGCAACTGACTAAATGTTCAGACATTCCCAGGTCCAGTTCATTTGTAGATCTGCAGATTTATAGCTTTGCATGCGTGGACTTCAAGGACACCTTTCTTTCCCAATTCACATGCCACATTCCCTACATTACTTGTTTGCATCTGTGACTGGTAAATGTTTTACATCACCAGGTTGTGAATACCATTTAGAATTGACTCCTGGATGCCATTTTCTTTTTTGAACTACTGCATGTGGTTTTACACTGTTTTGTGGCACATTGCCGTCCCTTTTGTACCCTCCTTGAGATCAAAGAGGAATTCCACAGCAGTAGACCGTCCTTAGAAATACAGAGTGTAGGCCTGAAGGCCAAAATGACACTGTACATATCAAAAGTGTTTTCCTGTGTCACAGAAAGATTTGGAGGTGGATGAGCCCTTACCCAGAAGCAGGCTCCTACTTTTTTAATCACATCCATTCTTTTTGGTGATTACTGGTGATTTCCTTATTTCTGTTCCACATTACACATGTTCCTTTGCACACTACATCCTCCTTTGGATACCCAACTGCAACTAATCATGCATAAAGGAGCAAGGCTTTCACTGCAATGTTTGTCAACTTTCTCTGTTGACACCAAAAAGATGTGGAATTGGCTTCTGTTTCCTGGCTTATTTGGTTTGGGCTGTGGCTGTTGACATATGTTGGAAACATACTTTTGATTGAAGGAGGAAAAACAGGGACGGCGCCATAAAAAAAGTCTGTTTCCCCAAAAACGTATTTGTAGAAATATGTTTTCAACACATTCTGTCCCAAAAAGACATCTAGTTGGCATGTGTCCTATCCACCACATATACAGTATAACATTTTTACCACTATTTGATATATTTATTTCTCATTTAGCAAAACTGCAAAGTAATGTGCTGCTTTATTAGAACTATAGTCATTAATAAATGGAAAGAGTAGCACAGATAGAGCCATGTTACAGAAAGAGATCCAGGCTCACAGAGGTGTCCCCCGCGTCGCAACTGAAATAATAGCGTCTTTAACCACAACACTTGAGCACGGTTTGTCTATGTAATTCTGAGCAAAACATCCCTATGACGCACACATACTGTGGACTGCTTCACTGATAAAACAGTGGTCATTCTGTCACTGTGAGAAGGAGCATGGATGCAGGTGACATTACAATTTGTTGTACAATGTTTGTGAATGTGGAGGTGGGCTCTTGGTTCCAAAAACTGCAAGCAGGACCCTAGGTTTCATGAGAGACGTATTTTATGTTTCACTGTTTTTATATCTCCTCTTGTTATACTATGCCAACTGTGAATCCTTCTATCATTGCTAGGTCTTGTAAAGCACTCTGATACCCTCAGGTCAAGCCAGCGCTATTTAAAAGTTTCAAATAAATAAATAAATATTTATTCACTATGAAGGTATTACCCTCTTCACAGAGGTGAAAGATATAGATAATATTTTGTCCGTGATTAGGTATTATTCATGTTACTTTTGCTGGTTGGAATGCTAGATTATCCATGTGGGTGCTTTTGGGTCACTTAATTGATTTGGCGTCTAAGCTGGGAATACTTAAAGTGGTTATTTTTGCACTTTTATCTGAAGCTCAGTATTTTCCAGGTAATATTGCTATGCTGGGCGGTCATCATGGTTCCAATTTGAAGTATGTTATTCTAGAGCTGTTATATCATAAGAATGTTTGTTTTATAGACTTGTTATCTAGCTTCTAAATGTACAAGTAGTTAATTCGCTTGATTGGGGTCTTCTAAGGGTTGCCCTAAAAGTAATTTCATGGTTTGGAGGCTGATCAATGAGGAAAGTGGGAGGCTGGCTTGGATTTGGGGGAACTTTTCGTTTTTTTATTATTTGTATCTGCCAGAATATCCATGAAAACGGGTAGAACTCAGTCAAAATGTTAATCCATCAGAGCCACACAAAGTAGATCATGAAAAACTGTGTTTGAAAATCAACATAACCACTCTGTATGGTTTCTAAATTACCTCATTTCACACTTCCCTTCTTTTATTGTTTGAACTCTTTCTTTGGCCTTTTTAGTTCCAAGAAGATATTTTGCATTAAACTCTCCATAATTTAATCGTGAATTTCTTTGTATTTGTGCGGCAGGTTCAGGCCGAGGTTCCAGGATCCCCCATCTTTGTCATGAGGCTGGCCAAGCAGTCTCGTCACCTGGAGGTGCAGATACTCGCTGACCAATATGGCAATGCCATCTCGCTCTTTGGCCGTGACTGTTCCGTCCAGCGCCGGCACCAGAAAATCATTGAGGAGGCCCCGGCCACCATCGCCACCTCGTTGGTGTTTGAGCAGATGGAGCAGGTAGGCTGGGTTTATTCCCTACAGGTTGTCACAGTCAAGATGTCCCCATGATCCATGTGCTGTCTGTTGTTTCCAATGAAGGATGCCCTGCAACTCTGCTGTTTCCTTCATTCTCTCAATGCTTTACCGCATTATCTTTCCACACTGTGCGGCCTACTCACAAAGATGTGTGTGGAGTACCAAAAGTGGTACGGTTCTGCGCACCCTTACAAAACAGTTGTGAATTGTTCCCAAAACATCTAAAATGAGAATGTTCCGAGAATATTCCTATATAATTTGAACAAATAAGAAAGAATTTCGCTCTCTTTGCACGTTAATAGGGAATTGACTATGTCGGGCCACTTCACAAATACTTGTATGAGTATGTAAACGATTACTCCTGTAGTAATGGAGTGGTGTGGCTCACTGGTTAGAGGCGGCAGACCCGGAAGCAGAGAACGGCCCGAGACCAGGGTTCAATTCCCGACGCGGCAGGGTTGTGGACCAGGGTCAGCGGACTTGACAATTCTCGCCTCGGTGCCTACTCTAACCAGGGATCACACTCTGCAACTCTGGGCATTAGCTTGCCTCATCTCTACAACGGCCCCCCACAGATGCCAGGGATGCCTGGTTTCACCTTGGAGATTCCCAGAAGGGACCATCTCACAGGGAAAGCCAGGACGGGTTCCCCAGCGGTCTCCAGCGCCGGGACGCTTACGGGCAGCCGTGCCCTTTACAAGTCCAACACATTTACATTTACTCCTTCCTGTATTCTTTTGTGATGCAGCCCCCTCCTTTTATTGATGACTGAATATTGGTTCTGGGTGTAAGGGCTAAAGATCCTAATTGGCTAGTGCATTGAAAAGACCTAAAACTGCCAGGATTGTGTACATAGGTGCCCCAAAATCGAGCTTAGTAAAATATCACATTGATCATTTACTTTTAATTTGAGGCCCCATATGCTAAGAAAACCATATGGAATGGAGTTGTTGAAGTTCCAAATGGCTAATGTGTGAATATTTGCTAGCTTCTCTTGTACACCGAGAAGTCCACTCTAGAGCTAAGCCTTTGCAATGGATGTTTTAATGAGGTATCGCTGCCAAGAGCATGTTTTTCAACAATGTGAGAAAACTGAATGAATAAATAAGCTTGCTTATCACAGTTTTTTGTACTAAATCACTTCAATACACTTTTAACTTGGAAGTGAGGCTACAGAGAGAATTACATTTAGGAGAGGTGGCTTCAAAGTTTTTCTTTAAAATATGTTTGGTTATTCTCTGTATGGATGTTCGACCAGGATACATTTTAAAGTTAGGGTGTCCTGGACGGCTAATTGTTTACCCCACCTACATCTGAGCTGCCATATTTGGGGAGGTGTGTCTTGGTTTTGGTTGGATGTGCTTAGAGATCCTTGCGTTCTGTTGCTATGGTGACTGCAGTGGGCATTTAAGGACCTCTGGCATTGAGTGGGCCTAAGGGTGCGGTTTCAGAGCTGTAGAACTAGAATTCCAGCTGCCAACATGTCCGCAGTGTTCTCAACCACTTGTTTCATGGTTGAGCAGACACAGTTACAGTCCAGCTTTGTGGCGGCTCAGGGTCCTTTCACCAAGTTTGTTTTTGAACTCTCGTCCACTCTCTCTGAATACTTGGTAAGTCAGAGTGTTGCAGAGTCTCTTCTTAACCAACAGCTGTGATCATTAGGACGCCTCCTGAGTGCTGCCCAAGTGTGAGTGCACGGGGAGCTCAACCCTGACTTGTCCTCCATGCCTCTCAAACTTCAGAGGTCGATAAAAGGCCCCAGTTACATTAACACATCCCTACTTACTGGAAATGAAGGTCATTGAGGGCAGGATGCACTACATTAGCGAATCTGATGACTGTTTCCATTTATTATGGAGTTTTTGGTTAAAGTGTGGTCCAGGGGTTACATTCATGTGACACCCATGCTTACTGTATAAAGGTATCAAAATAAACGTTGGTTGTTGTGTTTGATAGACATTTCAAATATTTAAAAATGGTAACGTGAGGAGTTATCTTTTGAATTCCTCTGTGAGAACCTCTGGACCGGGCTGCCAAGTGTTCATTAATGCTGGGGGCGGCAGGGAGGGGTCTGTGAATGTGACAAGACAGGAACATAGGCCATGCCGATGACACTGGACCTTATGTTTGGAGATGTTTAGTAAAATACACATAAAACACTTCAAGTCTTACTGGATGCTACACTACGTGCCCCATGGATTCCTAGCTACACCGAACAAAGATGGCTACACAGCAAGCGACATCAACTCTATTTTTTAAATTCTTCAGTCTTTTATGTTTTTGCTCTTCGCAAATCTTGCAGGCACAGACAGCTCATTGATTGATAAACATACATTGGGGTCTCTGCTTTTCAATGACAAGACTTGTGCATGAGCCGAAGTTGAAGGAGTTTTGTAGGCACGCGTCGCTGATAGCGCCTTGACAGAATTATGCTTTCTTTCCCTTCAGTGCGCAGTGAAGCTCGCCAGGATGGTAGGCTACGTCAGCGCTGGCACGGTGGAGTACCTCTACAGCCAGGATGGCAGCTTCTACTTCCTGGAGCTCAACCCCCGACTACAAGTCGAGCACCCCTGCACCGAGATGGTGGCTGATGTCAACCTGCCCGCTGCCCAGCTCCAGGTGGGTCTTGTTGAAACAGGGGGTAAGAGAGGAAGGGCATGATGCATGCAACGCAAGCGTAGGGCATTAGTTCTGTCACCGTCTTTAGATACATAGACGAGTCATACCCCCCCCCCCCGCAGTTAATGTTGTGTTAAGCAGTTAGTGTGCCTCACATCTGCTGTTGGAATGGTCTTGTAGCTCTGTGGCCACTGGCATCTGTGTGTCCGCCTAGTTCTGAGGCTTCCTAGCAACCAGAGTCCGAGTAGTAGTACAATGACGTGTTTCGCATACTGGGACCGGTTATCAGTCACCCTTTAAAAATGGAGTGGTTATACCAGTATTACTGAGAGCAGGTGGTATTACCACCCCGTTACTGGGTCATTATGAGTGAAGGGCCTGAAATGGGGAATACCATGCAGCACCCAGAATAACCAGGCCACATACCCCTTTTTGTTTCCAGTTTCTATGCCTTTTTTAGGTCCGATATTCCACCTTGTTTTAGCTGGTGGAATATGTGCTCATAAAAGCCATTAGTCTTATGGATTCCACCTGGTAATATTGGGCAGAATACTCTTCCTAGTAAAGCTTACAATCATACAGAGTATATTTCCATAAGAAAATATGCAGAAATCCCACTCGACACAGTGCTTAATGAGGTCCATATTGTTCTGATCCATTCCGAAGACTGTAGTGTGTGATCTGAAGGTTGAGAAAGGGGTTCAGCTATTGGGCACTGTAAGCCGTCATGTTAGGTGGTTTTACTGCTGGTATGGCAGTGTGTTATTCCCAGAGCTGCGAGTGTTAGATTTTTGTGTGTGCAAATTATTGAATTTTGACAGGCTTGAGCGAAGTAGGAGTTGGGCTGAAGCAGTCGTCTCCTTTTGAGAGAAAACGTCACTAAGATCGTCATTCCGAATGGCCCAGCATTCCCTGTGGGGCCAGTAAGAGTTGCTTGCCTCAACCCTAGGAGTTACTGGCCCAATCGGGAATCACTAGTGATGTGGAATTAGTGGCACCCACTATCACCAGGAATGGTAATCCCACATGTCACTGAGGATAAATTCTCCAGGTCATTCAAACTTCAACTCCATAATTACAGGTTTACATTTGGGATATGGTGCATAAACAATGATTCCCTCTTGTATTTACCACTGACTACTGGCATATAAGGAATCAACTTTTGATTCACTGGTAAATCAGAGATCATGTGTTACTGATATTGGAAATACTGTCTGAAGTATTTGTTTTCACAATATTAGGAGGGCAACCTCATTTCCTTGTTCACATTGAACTTTCCAATTCGAATTGCATGTATCTGTAATCACTCTTTTGTTTTCAATGACTTTCCATATCTCGTTTTTCAATTAATTTCCAGACGCTGGTGTCTTTTTCCATAAAGTTAATTTTTATTAAGTATACAATTCCATCACCCTTAAAACAGACCCAGACAATGCGTTTCATCCCTTATTGGGACTTCATCAGGGCAATTTGATTTATCCTCCTTTTCAAAGTTCTTCTTTTCCATTCATTACCCATTTAAATGTCTGGGCTCCCTTCGAGCAGCCTTTCGGTGTGTGTGTGTCCTAGCCCTATCCGATCGACTGTAAGGGATGAAATGCTTTGGCTGGGTCTGTTTTAAGTGTGATGGAACTGGAAAGGTCAATGTGAACAAGGAAATTCGGTTCCCCTCCTAATATTGTGAAAACATTTACCAAGGATTGAGTATTGTGGGCAGTCAGAACTCCAGGAGTGGGCATAAGAGAACTATATGATTGGGATATTTGACCGGTGCCGTCCAGAAACAACACTGCTGGCTGTCTTTTGGAAATGGTCTGAAGTATTAATCACTCAGCAGCAGATTGCTGAGACATGCTCGTCCCGATTTCTGGATTGATTTTCCAGGATCCTGTGCATCGTTCATAAGTGATGGAACACAAGAGTGTATAATACATTAGTGGAATTGTTTCTTGGCCAAGATCTAGTCGGCTTCTTCTGTACATAAATAGTGTCAAATGTTGTTGCAGATATTTCATGGCAAAGTCAATTGTCCCCTCCTGTGGCTACATGGTGAGAGTGGGAGAGATGGGACCCTGGCCTTTTGCCTAATACATCCTTTCGGATTAGCAGCAGGGATTGAATTGTACCAGATTAACAGGCCTCTCGGAAATGATAAGGCTGGATTGACAGGGGTGGTTGGAAGAGGTGACAGTGGCACATGCCTAGGCATTACTGGGGTTTACGTTTGTTCATTTAAATCATACAACTCCAAACCTTAACTTAAATTCCGAAGTGTAAATGCAGAAATGTATTGTTTACAGATGCATGGAAAATAAACCCCCCTGTATGAAAACGGGAATATTGGTTGCACATTCCCAGTGCACTTCTGGGCCAAGTTCATCTGTCCGCATCAGGAAGTGCAGACAGATGTGGGAAGGCGTTGCACGTGTGCGCAAGATCCAACAAACGTATACCTTTGTGGACAACTGTTCACCTGTGTGCATCTGTCTGATTCAGGAAGTGCAGAAAGATGTGGTAAGGCGTAGCACGTGTGGTGTGTGCCAACAAACATATGTCTTTGTGGCTGTTCTCCTGTGTGCATCCGTCTGATTCAGGAAGTGCAGAAAGATGTGGTAAGGCGTAGCACGTGTGGTGTGTACCAACACACATATGTCTTTGTGGCTGTTCACCTGTGTGCATCCGTACGATTCAGGAAGTGCAGACATGTGGGAAAGGTGTTGCATGTGTGGTGTTTACCAACAAACATATGTCTTTGTGGCTGTTCTCCTGTGTGCATCCGTCTGATACAGGAAGTGCAGAAAGATGTGGTAAGGCATAGCATGTGTGGTGTGTACCAACAAACATATGTCTTTGTGGCTGTTCACCTGTGTGCATCCGTATAGTTCATGAAATGCACAGATGTGGTAAGGCGTTGCACGTGTGGCGAGTACCAACAAACATATGTCTTTGTGGCTGTTCACCTGTGTGCATCATTATGATTCAGGGAGTGCACAGATGTAGTAAGGCGTTGCACATGTGGCAAGTACTAACAAACATACGTCTTTGAGGCTGTTCACCTGTGTGCATCTGTCTGATTCAGGAAGTGTAGAAAGATGTGGTAAGGTGTTCCACGCGTGTGCGTGTACCAACAAACATATGTCTTTGTGGCTGTTGTTCACCTGTGTGCATCCGTGCATACAGGGGGTTTATTTTCCATGCATCTGTATACAATACATTTCTGCATTTACACTTCGGAATTTAAGTTAAGGTTTGGAGTTGTATGATTCAGGAAGTGCAGACATGTGGTAAGGCGTTGGACGTGTGGTGTTTACCAACAAACATATGTCTTTGTGGTTGTTCACCTGTGTGCATCCGTATGATTCAGGAAGTGCAGTAAGATGTGGTAAGGCGTTGGACGTGTAGTGTTTACCAACAAACATATGTCTTTGTGGTTGTTCACCTGTGTGCATCCGTATGATTCAGGAAGTGCAGAAAGATGTGGTATGGCGTTGGATGTGTGCGTGAGTACCAACAAACATATGACTTTGTGGCTGTTCACCTATGTGTATCCTTATGATGCAGGAGGTGCACAGATGTGGTAAGGCGTTGCACGCTTGTGCGTGAACAAACAAACATATGTCTTTGTGGCTGTTCACCTGTGTGCATCCGTATGATTCAGGAAGTGCACAGATGTGGTAAGGCGTTTCACGTGTGGCTTGTACCAACAAACATATGTCTTTCTGTTCACCTGTGTACATCCGTATGATTCAGGAAGTGTACAGATGTGGTAAGGCGTTGCACGCGTGTGCGTGAACCAACAAACATATGTCTTTGTGGCTGTTCACCTGTGTGCATCCATATGATTCAGGAAGTGCACAGATGTGGTAAGGCGTTTCACGTGTGGCTTGTACCAACAAACATATGTCTTTCTGGCTGTTCACCTGTGTGCATCCGTATGATTCAGGAAGTGCACAGATGTGGCAAGGCGTTTCACGTGTGGCTTGTACCAACAAACATATGTCTTTGTGGCTGTTCACCTGTGTGCATCCGTATAATTCAGGAAGTGCACAGATGTGGTAAGGCGTTGCATGCGTGTGCGTGAACCAACAAACATATGTCTTTGTGGCTGTTCACCTGTGTGCATCCATATGATTCAGGAAGTGCAGAGATGTGGTAAGGCGTTTCACGTGTGGCTTGTACCAACAAACATATGTCTTTCTGGCTGTTCACCTGTGTGCATCCGTATGATTCAGGAAGTGCACAGATGTGGTAAGGCGTTTCACGTGTGGCTTGTACCAACAAACATGTCTTTGTGGCTGTTCACCTGTGTGCATCCGTATAATTCAGGAAGTGCACAGATGTGGTAAGGCGTTTCACGTGTGGCTTGTACCAACAAACATATGTCTTTCTGTTCACCTGTGTACATCCGTATGATTCAGGAAGTGTACAGATGTGGTAAGGCGTTTCACGTGTGGCGAGTACCTACAAACATATGCCTTTGTCGCTGTTCGCCTATGTGCATCCTTATGATGCAGGAGGTGCAGACAGATGTGGTCAGGTGTTTCACGTGTGCACGGCTACCTACGAACATATGCCTTTGTGGTCTGTTCACCTGTGTGCAGTTGTATGATACAAGAAGTGGAGATATGTCTGGAAAGGCGTTGGAGGTGTTTATGACTGTCAAGAAAAGTATATCTGTATGGGAGTTCACCTTTTCGTGGTACCCTCTCCTTCCACTCCCCAGCGAACACCTGCTGCTGATCCTCTGGGTGGAACTTACGGAAAGCCTGCATGCTTTGTGGAACTTCCACCCATGGAGATGTTTGCCCTGCATGCAAGAATTAGCCTGAATCAGTGCAGTCAATTCTGAGTTTCATTTCCAGAATTTGCGACTTGATAACGTATACAGGCCCTTAGTATGCAGTCATCGTGAGGTGGTTTTTGATGTTTTACGGGCCCCAGCATGTATAATATGCATTTCATACGCTGTAATATATTCTCAAATCAGTTCTTCATTTAAAGAAACCCTCCCTCCCATACACCTTCCTCACTTCATCTTCGCATAGACCAATGATATCTGATATCTAGTGTTCACCTTTACTAAATCGAGATTTATTGTTATGGGGGGGGTCTTGATGCATAGTAAGAAGCTTGGGTCTGCCTCCCAAGCACAGGACCGTCTAACCTCGCAGTGCCTCTTACTAACCAATCAGAGGCCCCTCCAGCTCCTCGCTGTTCAGCGAGTGGGCCAACCAGTCATTGAAGTGCATGTGGTACCCAAGTCCTGGCTGATGAGAACAGGACTTGCAGGGACCTCCCTCGGCCTTTCCACTTCTGCCACTGGTAGACGTACCACTTACTGACATGGGTAGTAAAACCATAGAAAGGAGCAAGATTTAGGAGTGGTGTGGGGCTGTGGGAGGGGTAAAACATTCTTTTGGTTTATTCTCTTCACCAAAACCAGCAGTGTGTGTCACGTGTTGTCTCTGAACCATTTGATCGCTGTGTGATCTGAAATCTAGCATCTGTTTTTTCTGGAAAACATGTATTCCGCCTTCCCCAGCTTCTCTTCTGTGCAAATAGACCATTCAGTACTCGCATGTTTTTTCCTGCTTCTTCTGGCGTCAGCCGGATATGGCGTCACAATAGTCGCCTGATGATGTCACAAGCGCTTGATAATCCGAGCTGTGTTACTGATGCCCCCTCTTGCTGCCTGCAGATCGCCATGGGCATCCCCCTGCACAGGATCAAAGATATCCGCATGCTGTACGGGGTGCCGGCCTGGGGAGACTCGCCCATCGACTTCGAAAACTCGGTCAACGTCCCGTGCCCTCGAGGCCACGTGATTGCTGCTCGGATCACCAGTGAGAACCCGGACGAGGTAAGGCTGTGTTTGGGGCATCCCGCGTTCCTGTGTGTTGATGTACTCGCTGTCTTGGAGACCAGTCTTTCAGATTTCTTCTTCACAGCGGATTGCACCTGGCTTACTATGCTTTTGAGTTTTTATGCCGCGCTTTCTATCTCTTTGGGTTATTTCAAAGCGCTTTGTGTCGAGAATATGTGCGAGGTGGTAACACGTGTGAGTATGAATGTACTTTATAAATAAATAAGTCTCCGTTCTCTCCCCGGCGTCTTGGAGGATAGGCGAGCTGGGGCAGTTCACTATTCAGGGCTCTCCATGAATAAATGCAGTTTGATTCCGACTTGACCATTGAAAGGGCGAGATTTTGATCGATACCTTATATCTATTGATCCAAACCTCGATCTGGTCGACTGAACCTTTGTTGCCTGTCTGTAAGGAAAGAAAGTGCACCTATTTCCAAGTTAGTTCACCCAAGAAAGGACTCTACTCCCAAAGATCACGGACAACTTCTAGTTTTCAAAAGTTTATTGTAAAGATATAATGAGCTGCAAATACAGGCATCTCAGAATGAGATTCACGAGATACACAGGTCCAATTACATACATGTGCTCTCGAAAAGCCCTCAGACGAGCAACAGAAATCACTAACACAAGTTCTAAGAACAATAAAGCTATCAGCATAGACGCATATCTCTCCTTCATTTAGGTTGGAGGAAAACAAACACAGGTTAGGCGTCCCTACCCTGTTCTAGATGGTATCCCTACTTAACCAAATCCCAACCTAACAAAGGTGTCAGCAGTGAATGACCCCCAAGGGAAGTCACCCACTCTAAGTCTCTTGGTGAAAACCTAAAGTTCTCCAGTCATGACCCCTCACTGCCTACCCATCCGCTCTCTAAAGGGTCCTCAGGTCTCTGCTCTAACTCCACCCAGGGGTGCTGTCCCTAATACAAAACAGTCAACAACATTTGAGACGCCCCTTGCGAAACGCCTCTCACGTGGTGCAACTTCAGGCTTTTTCCATGATGCTTTGTATTGGGCCTCATGCGTTAGAGTTGACCTTGCTTCTCAGGCTCTTCTCCGGCCCGCTGATACCCCTTAAACATTCCAGAACCCTCCTCCATGTCTGGGCCGTCTACTGAACAGACCTCTATTCATTCATTTATAATTGGATCCCCCCTTTCCTGTTGCAGACAGATATCTGCCCCCAAGAACCCAACTCTCATAGACTTCTAAAAAGGCTTGCAACATTTCTCAGCCCAGACATGTACGTGTAAATCAATGCTAAAACATTTCAGGCCTACAATATTTCTCATTATGATTATAGCATTCAACTTCTTCATTTAATTAAAGCATGTTAATACTCTTATTCTTTTATTAAGCAAACATTTCTATAAATCATGGCCTATTTAATGCAATGACCAAAAACCTTAATGCAATCTGTGTCGTGAAAAGAACCACCTTCCCTTTCCCTCCAGCTCTGGCCCTGAGGCCTACCACGTTCTGCTTTTAACCACATACCATCTTATGTTTTAGCAGCTTCACGACATGGATTCAAAAATAATCACGTCTAATTAAGTCATATAATGTCACACATTTCTGTATTAGTTCCACTTCTACTTAAATCTCTATATTAGCTATACCTTTAGGATATATTTGCAGATACTATTAGCACTCATGGCATTTCTCTTCATGATTTGTGCTTACTACAGGTAAGTGTGATGTACTCATACATTTAAATCAGTTTGCGCTCTCTCAGTTCCCCCCTTTGATGACCTCTCGGGGTCATCACTTAACATTTAAACTGCAGTTATTGCTGGCATTCTCTGCGCTTCCAGAGCCCTCAGGCTCCTATACTGATTATCTTGTATGGCAGCCAATCTCCGCAGCTGCTCTCTTTGGGCCCTTTCTGACCTTCTTGCTCTGTACCATTTGAATACCCTCACCAATCCCCACAATATTATCCCACAGATCAATATTATGATGATAGGCTTTAGGATATACCAAACAAAGCTTTTGCCTAAGGTGGAAAACCACCCTCCAACTGTACTCATTCCGTGGCCCACCTTTTCCCAGACATTTTCTCTACTCAAGTCTTCGATCTCCTTGTGAATACTAGTTATGTTCTTAATAACTTTCTCAAGGGGCTTCGAAGTGTCTGGAATGTAAGTGCAACATTCCTGGACCTTCAAAGCCTTACAGACTCCGCCCTCTTTTGCTAATAGGACATCTAATGCAAGCCGATTTTGAAGAACCATAGCCCTTATCGATTGCATCTCTCCTTCTACCAGCATTAAGGACTGAGCAGTGCTGGCAGACAACCTGTCGACAACTGTTGCCAGTCGTCTAATTTTAACATCATTAAGGATTATTCCCAAAAGAGGGAACATAGCTCCAAAGACATCTCCAACCATTTCGGCATCACCTACATCTCTCCTTCCCCTCGATGATGTCTGACCCTCAATGATCACTAAGTCTTGTGCATGATATATTTTGGGGAAGACAATTGCCAAGTAACATGATCCATACCAGTTGTCAGGTAGTCTCACGTAAGCATTTCTTCCACATACAAAATACACATTTGGAATCACTTGCATTCCCTTCAGGAAATCCTTAGTGTAGTACTCTAAATTAAAAGCATGTTCACAGTCAACTTCACCCACGTATACATTTTCATAATACGTTTTGGCTCGGTGAAGACATAACTTTCCTCTCTGCGCTTTATCTAAAGCTATTGGACCACTACTACCCTTTCTCTTGTGTGACTTCTCTTCCTCGGTCCAATCTATTTTCCCTTGTCCTGATTTTTTCAAAATCTTTTGTCTCCTGTAACGATCATCCACCTGCCCTATGAACTTCTTCTCGACTTCTGACACCTTACATGTCAGGTTATTTCTACGGGCATGTGAAGTATCTAAGGTAATCCAAGGAATGAAGAACTTGGCCAATCTGTCTTCACTCTTCCAGTAGTCCCATTTGTTCATCTGCTTATAATTTGGGACTTCTGGCAACACTGAATCATAATTGGAGAAATAATATTCAAAACTATCTCTCTCATAAAATATACTAAGCAATAAGCTACATGTAATGCCATATGTCAGAGGGAGGTGATGATAGCGAATTCCTTCATCTACAGACGCCGGCAACTGCATGCAGACGTAGCAATCCTTAACCTCCATGGCATCCACGTATTCATATAAAAGTTTAGCATAAGCATTTGACCTAAAGTCTCCTTGGGACTCGTCTACATGTAACCTGCGGGCTTCTGCAGCTAATAACGCTTTCTCTTGAGTGTTTTCCCTTTTCTCACCAGCAACAGTGGGTGTAAGCGTTTCTGCAGAACTCACATCAGTTACCTTTGCCTCTTCTTCATGTCCCTTTACATAAGAAATTGTTACCACTAAAGCTATTAATATTATCACTCCTACTATTAGTGTACCTATTATACATTTAGCTCTGCGGTTCGGGGTGCCGGCCTCCATTTCGTCAGACTATATAGTTCTCTCTTTATCCTTGCAAAAAGTTCTTTTCCTCTCGTTCCTTTACAGTCTCTTTTCAATCCTTTTGTCTTTAGAATCCACACAACTGGAGGCTGACAACCTTCTTCGCAAAAAGTCCTTTAACAGTTCAAAAAGACAACCCTAGCCCTTCTCCATCAACTCAAGGGAAGTTCCCTAAAATTCTCTGCTTCCTGGGCGCTAGGTAATCTTCTTTTTTCTGCTTGTTTTATTTACAAAGTCCTTTAACAGTCTACTATCAGATTTGTGGTTGCAGCTTCAATAGCATAGTTCAGTATTTCCAAACGAAGATTGTGCTCTTCATGTGCTGTTATCGTTGTACCAAAGTCGGGGAATTGCAATTCTGTAAGAAACATATGTTTTAACTTGCTGAGGCGGGGAGGTCTGGGGAGCACGAATGTTAGTGACCCTTCTTGTTCGACACCGGGTACCAACAGTCGTATTTCCACGGTGATAATGGGCTCAGAACTGGACACCACCACCGCTCGGATCCTCCCTGTCTCCGGTTTCACAGACATTTGACGCCAGATATGTCCACTCAGGTGTGGAGTATCTTCTGTTAGGCACACGCACTCTTCTTGACCTTCTTCGGTCCGGTGCTTCAGCGCCCTGAGCACCTTCTTCCGGGTCTGAGTCTTCTGATATCGGAGGAAGGGTTGCTTCTGGAGTTGACCTCAGGCTAGAGCTCCTTCTTTGCGGCCAATTAGCTTCTCCACGTGCCCTTCTACTCCTTCTTCTTCTTCTCTGTTCTCGCTCTCTCTCAGACCTGTCAGGGTCTGACTCGTACTCCCAGCTACTTTCTCCTTCTGTAGCGTCTTCTGTTTCGCTGTTGTACTGACCGTCCTCAGCTTGGTCAGACTCGTTCCCTGCTTCCGCTGGCACCTCTACAGCTTGGCTAGCCCCCTCTATGGCTTCTCGGTCCTCAACTGGACGTCTATCCGAGAGAGGAGCTGTTTCCAGAGGTGCTGGAACCCTTTTCGTATGTGACGCGTGGATCCAATTGGGCAGGCCTCCCACCTTTACAGCTGTGTTGGTGATCAGGATGACCTGGAAGGGCCCACGCCAACGAATATCCAAGCAGCTTCTTCTCACATGTTTCTTCACCAGGACCCAGTCCCCAGGGTACAGGTCATGGCAAGGGCCCTGGCACGCTGGAACCTCGGCAGCCTGCACCTGGAGGGACACAGAACGCATGGCGTCAGACAGCCCCTTACAATAGTCCAGGATCATATCATCTGTGATATTTAACAGTGCAGTAGCTGGAATAGATGGCAGCCTCATTGCTCTCCCCATTAACACCTCATGTGGTGACAACCCTGTTCTTCTGTCTGGGGTACTACGAAGGCTCATGAGAACTAATGGCAGGGCATCAGGCCAACTCAGGGTCGTTGAGGAGCACACTTTCGCTATTCTGGCCTTGATTGTGCCGTTAATTTGTTCCACAATTCCTGAGGCTTCTGGTCGGTAACTGCAATGCAGCTTTTGGTCAATATTTAGTGCAACACAGATCATCTTCACAAGCTCGCTGTTAAAATGTGTTCCCCTATCTGATTCCAAAAAGGCCGGCACCCCGAAGCGAGGGATGAGTTCTCTAAGCAGTAACTTGGCCACTGTGAGGGTGTCGCACCTACGTGTAGGGTATGCCTCAACCCATCTGGAGAACACACAAACAACCACCAGGACATAGCGAAGGCGGTTGCACCTTGGCATTTCAATGAAATCTATCTGCATTCTGTTGAATGGACCTCCAGACCTTCCTATGTGACTTAGTGCAACTGGTGTTCTTTTCCCTACGTTCAGCTGCTGGCAGGTCACACAACGCTGGCACACTGCTTCTGCTGCTATTCTAAACTTAGGATTGTACCAAGTCTGTCTAAACACTCTCAGCATAGCATCTCTCCCTAAGTGTACGGGACCATGTATGAGCCTAGCCATTGGACTCACCATCTCATTAGGCAACACTGCTCTGCCGTCTGCTGAGACCCAAAAATGGGTCTCACCCATTACACATCCTGCCTTTTCCCATGTTTCTTTTTCAGAATCAGGAGCATTTTCTTGCATGGTTGACAGTTCATCCCAAGTATCAACAGTTTCCAGTATCATGGCTAATTCAGTTCTTACATTTATTCCACCCACATCCACCTCTGTGAAAGAGTAACCTTGTTCTGCGCAATACCGCGCAACTTCATCAGCATATCTATTGCCTTTCGAAACAAAGTCCTCATTTTTGGTATGTGCGATGCACTTTACAACTGCGATACTTGCTGGGCATTGCAATGCTTCTAACAACAGGCGCACAAACTCTCCATTGCGAATGGGAGAGCCTGAAGAAGTCATGAATCCTCTTTGAGACCATAACTGCCCGTAATCATGAACTACCCCATACCCATACTGGCTGTCGGTGTAGATGGTGACTCGAATTTGATTGCCTGCTAAGCAAGCACGTGTCAGGGCAATAATCTCGGCTACCTGAGCGGAGTGTACTCCTTCCAGGCACCCAGCTTCCACAACTCCTTCTATTGTACAAACAGCATAAGCTGCTCTCAACTGCCCAACTTCGTCTCTTACACATGAGCCATCGACAAAGAAAACTTCGTCTGGGTCGGTCAGTGGCTCATCTACGATGTCGGGTCTGGGTTTGGTGCATAGTTCAGTCACATCGAGACAGTCATGGTCTGTATATTCATCATCATCATCGATATCATTTGGAAGTGGCATCAATGTAGCAGGGTTCAAAACAGAGCATCTCTTGAGAGTCACGTTCTCTGCAGCAAGAATAACTTGCTCATAGCGCGTGAGCCTACTGTTGGTCAGATGCTGTGTTTTGGTCCTGGTCATCAACAGTTCAACAGAATGTGGCACGCACACCTCTAACGGGTGCCCCATGACAATATTTTCACATCTCTCAATGCTGACACCCGTTGCAGCAACGGATTTGAGACATCCGGGCAACGCTGCGGCTACTGGGTCTAAAGTAGCCGAGAAATAAGCAACTGGTCTACGGGCATTCCCATGGATTTGGACCAACACAGACAACGCACAACCTTCTCTCTCACAACAGTAAAGAAAAAATTGTTTATTGTAATCAGGCATTCCCAATGCCGGAGCACGACACAGGTCCTCTCTCAGCTGTAAGAACGCCATCAAACAGTCTTTGTCCCATGGTACCGGATCGCTCACCTCTTTGTGCGTCAGTTTTTGCAAGGGCTTTGCTTTCAGTGAAAAGTTCACGATCCACTGTCGGCAATAACCCACCATCCCTAGGAACATCCTGACCTCTCTCTGTGTCTGAGGCGCATTCATTTTCATGATCGCCTCTATCCTGTCTGGTGACACTTTTCGTTTGCCTTTCTCAATTCTGTGTCCTAAGTACTGCACTTCTGTCAGGCAGTACTGCAATTTTCCCGGGGACACCTTATGCCCATTGGCAGCTAGGTGATTTAACAAAGCAATGGAGTCTTCCCTGCAAGCTTCTTCTGTTTCTGACGCCACAAGGAGGTCGTCTATGTACTGGACCAGAACTGACTTCTGGGGCAGCACTAGACTTTCAAGATTTTTCTTCAGAAGCTGGTTAAAGATCGATGGGCTCTCTGTATACCCTTGAGGGATACGACACCATGTTAGGACGCGATTTTCCAGCTTAAATGCGAAAAGAAAATGGCTATCTTCGTCCAAAGGGATCGAAAAGAAAGCCTGACAAAGATCGATCACAGTAAACCACTCAGCTTGGAATGGAATCTGAAACAGTATCACTGATGGATTCGGTACCACTGGACAACATGAAACGACTATGTTATTAATCTTTCGAAGGTCCTGCACTATCCGAAATTTCCCATTGGGTTTCTGCAGACCCATAATCGGGGAGTTACATGGACTACCCACGATTTCTTTCAGTATTCCTTGTTTAATCATGGACTCGATCACGGGTTTTATGCCTGCAATCGTTTCTGGAGTCAGTTTGTATTGGGGTGTTCTTGGGAACTCAGCATGCGGTTTCACTACAATTTTCACTGGGTCCACCCCTTTGACCAATCCAATCTCTTCCCCAGTGAAATCCCATACTTCTGATGCCACTGTCTCTCTCAAGTCCCAGGGAAGCTCGTCTACTGTCAAAGTAGGGTACAGCTCCACACATATTCTTGAGTTTGCAACTTTGAAATCTGCATCATCATCATTAGTCAACACCTCCACTCCCTGGGGGGTACAATATATAGTACAATTCAATTTGCACAACAGGTCTCTTCCTAGCAGACACACAGGGCTTGAATCGCAAACTACAAACTGGTGCTCATCACTGTACTTCCCTATTTTCACCTGCACCGGTTCTGTCAATTGGCTGGTTATTCTCCTGTTTGCGACCCCTACCACCTGTATGGTCTCTCCAGACATGGGCAGGTCTGGAACTGCAGCTGATCTGATCGTGGATCTAGTGGCTCCTGTGTCCACCAGAAATGTCGTAGGGCACCCTGCTACTTCTGCTTCCACATAGGGTCCCCTCTGATCTACCTCCAAGGCTGCCCCGAGGGTGCAGTCTTCTCTTTCCACTCTCTGTCCGGTTAATGGGTCCACATAATAGCACTCTTCCCCTTCCACAAACAGGGGCATTTGTCTATAGGTCTTACCCATACTCCCTACTCGAGGAGGTTGCGGGAACTGGGCTCGGGGAGGAGCCCCCCCCCCTTTGAGCACCTTTCCTTGGTATGGCGTTACCCCTCTTGTAGGTGCGCTCTGGACCTCTTCCTCCTCTATCTCTTGCTCTCCTATCTCTACATTGTAAGGGCACTCGCGTTTCCAATGCCCCACCTCGTTGCACTGGTGGCACCTAGTCGTTTTCTTCAAGGCAGCTATATCTATTCTGGGTCTAAAGGTGGAACTCTCCTCATTGCCCTTGTTCTGACTGTACTGCTTCTTTCCTCCTGTACCTGTTCCTTGCTGCTGTTGCTGTTGTCCCCCCTTCCCTGCTGCCTGCATCTGTACCACCATCAACTTTTCCTTTAGTTTCTTAGCCTTAGAGTCTATCTCATCACAGCAGTACCTGGCATATCTCAGTATTTCGTCTAGGGGTTTAGTTTGCCAACAAATCGAGTGTTGCTGAATCATTAAACTAATATCCGGTCTCAGTCCCAGGACGAACTTGGACACAAATTGCCCTATGTCTTTTGGATCCATTACATCCAAGCCGCTATACTGTTTAAACGCCTTCAGCAATCTCTCGTAATATTCGTGAACTGTCTCTTTGGGTTCCTGTCTCGTTCGGTCTATTCTGACCCAATCTATGTCTTGCATTGGCACCTTCTCTTTCAGCCAAGTCATCACTCTCTCGAATTTTGCCATCACAATCTCGGACGGCCCATTAGTCTTGGCATCTCTCTCTGGCTCAGTTGTGGGCCACTCAGCGCTAACCTTGCATGCTGTCCACAGATCGCCTGGTACTACAATGTCAAACAGCGTGTTCAGATCTATCCAAAGGACCTTTGAGATTTTTACAAATCTCTCCACTTGCTTGTACCACTCCACTGGGCTCTCACGTAATTTGGGGAAAGAGGTGGTAAAAGCAGCTAAATCTCCCCTACTCCAAGGGACATGTACATAGTTCCCATTTGCAACTTCACGCAAAGGGTAAGCTTCTATTCCCTGCTGTCCTGGTGTCGTACCAATCATGCTTCTCCTGCCGGTCCCTTTCTTGGACCACCTCTCTTCCCACTTATCTAGTGCCCTCCATGTCCTTATTCCAGTAATCAGTTCCCTTATGTGTGTTTTCAGCCCAATCGTTCTCCTCTCATCTAGGTCTCGATCTGAGTAATGTAGCCTGTGGTTACCCTGTAATGCTTTGGTTCTTGACAAGTCCACCATATATTTGCCTGCTAGTTCGACTAACTTCTCATGGACTGCTCTCGCCTTTCGTGTGATGTCCTTTGCCATATACAGTATTTCATCCTGTTCATACATTTCCATTCTTTCTAACGGCAGGGTACCATCTACCATGTCATCCAGGTCTGACCTTAAACTGGAGACATCGAGTCTCTTGGCTTTTATCTCAGCTCGCAATATGTCTTTCGAAGGGGGCTCGCTGGTTTCCCTACCATCCCAACTTCGAGCTCTGCGTTTGGGCTCGGGAGAGTTAATGGGTGGCCTCCCTTGCTCCCATCTCTCCAGGTCCCATGCTCGGCCATCTGATCTTGGAAGGTGATGGAACACGGGCCTGTTACCCCTACTCTCTCTCTGCCCACTCTCATCTCCTTCTCTCCTCTCACCGCACATCTCTCTGTTATTTTCCCTCTGGTCGCTACTCTCCCTTTGCCTCGTATCGCTCAGTATCCGATACGATCCTTCCTGGTTCCCCATATTCCCTGGGCTGCGCTCATTGCCGTCATCACAGGGACTATGGTGCGACCTCTCGCAACTCCCATTCAGTTCTCTGGTGCCAGGCACACAGTGTGGACACTTAAAGCTGTTTCTGTACTCTTGCGCTCTCCTCTCTCCTTCACTGAGTATTGGGCGCGCCACCCCTTCACTCCCGGGGCCCCCGTTTTCCAGGTCTGTTCTACCTCCACTCCGGGCCCAATGGGTGACTCCCCTACTCCCTCTACAGTCCCACTCCGGGCTACTCTCCCCAGCCCCGCAGTGAGTCCGTGCTCTGCTGTCCTGACTTTCCCTTTCTGCTTCTGCAGCGTTGATGCACTTTTGAGCCTTCACTGCCTCATCCCACTGCTTCATGTACTCATTTAGCTCTTGAAAGGATTTTCGTCCAGATCCCCTCAGATCCATTGGCCATCTAGGGCCCCCAGGATCTCCTCCTGGGTCCCCTGCTGTGTGCATCGGGGTACTCCACTCTCTGGGTATCGGCATCTGACTTGGGGAATTAGTGGTATCGTTCCTCCTTGCCTCCTCTGCTCTTTCTCTGTCTGTCCGTTTCCGTTCTTCCCCTCTTGCTCTCTCTTGGTCATATATCGATATTATAGGACCTATGGTAACAGGTACCTGTAGTGCATCTGGTAATGGGTAGGATGTGGCGCTTTCCGTTTCCGGCGCTCTTTGTACCACAAACCTACCGACTACCTGTTGCACATGACTAGGCTGGGACAGCTCTTTCTTTGGCTCAGGATCCCACTCTGAACTGGGAAGCGGTCTATGCTCTCCTGCATTGCCCCCCTTTTCTCCTTCACTCTTCTCGACCTCTCCCCCTGCTCTATTATACGGGGGTGGCCTGTCTGTCAATAATCTGTTTATCAAGCTATCCTCTGTTTCGCTCTCATCATCTTCTTCCAGGGGGCTTTTATTTACTGGCGCCTCTAACACTGGGTACAGTTTATTTATTTCCAAATTATGCACTCTCCATCTTTTAGCATCCGCATCCCACCTGGCATCCTGTACTGCCCTTACCGATCGTTTCACCCTTTCTTGTCGTCTGTTCATATTCTTTTCATGCGCTGCCCTAATCCATGCTTCAAGAGCTTCAAACTGGGTTGGTCTAGGCAAGGGTCTCTTTGAGGTCATGACTGATTTCAATCGATGTAACACCTCTAATCTGAACGTCCCGTACTTCGGGAACGTCAGTTCCTCATTTCCTTCTGTAATCTTACTCCACTCTGATATCCAAAGGATCGTATGCAACCCAACATTTACTGCCATGTAACGAGCTGGCGTACCCTCCGGCGGGGCTTCTTCCCCTTCATACGATCCCCGCTTCTCTTTTTTAAACAGCGCTTTCAACCATTTAAAACACTTCATAATTATGCGCACAAAATCCAGCCTCGCTACTCTGTTCACTTCCTGATGACAATCCACCAATCCTGTCGCGGCTTTGCTAGCTTGGCCTATCACAGCGCGGTCTTTCTCCGGTCGGCCAATCACGTCGCGACCCTGTCTGACGTGTTCGCTAGCTGGCCTATCACAGCGCGGTCTTTCTCCGGTCAGCCAATCACTGCGCGACACCACCTGACGTCACTTTTCTCCGCTTCGCAGCAGCACCCCTCCTTTCTCAACTCGTCTCCCGGTTATGCATGCGTCCCATTCATACACCGAAAAATGACTACTTCCGACCAAGCGGTCACTTCTCTCGACTGTACGTCCACAGTCTATCTGTAATTGTCAACACAACTGACGAGATGTCTATCGTCTCTCTGATAGGTTGCTTACACACACAGTAACTTCCGACCAGCGTCCGTTACTCACGCACTCACTCTTACGTTCCCCCTATCTCGGTCTCTCGGGTGATCAATGGTACCTCATGACCCCCTTCACTCTAGTTGACAATTACTCTGGGTGTCCGATACACCCGAACCACTTAAGCTCTCCTTGAACTTAAGATTTCCACCGGTTGCGCGCGCTCACAACCTGTTCCACAGTCACTCTACAGACATTCAACTCCGCCAGACATTACAACATAGATACAATACAAAACACCGCAATCTAACACGCATAACCCTTTATACTCACTCTCGACCGATACTGCTGCTTTTTCTGTCTCACGTCATCCGGATCATCTCCAGCGGGCTGTTCTTCCAATCATCGATTTCTAGGGGCCTTGGGGTAAGCTAACCTGGCCTAGGTTACCGTCCTCAAGAAGGCAACCATCCTCTATAGCTACCAACTGAAAGGGCGAGATTTTGATCGATACCTTATATCTATTGATCCAAACCTCGATCTGGTCGACTGAACCTTTGTTGCCTGTCTGTAAGGAAAGAAAGTGCACCTATTTCCAAGTTAGTTCACCCAAGAAAGGACTCTACTCCCAAAGATCACGGACAACTTCTAGTTTTCAAAAGTTTATTGTAAAGATATAATGAGCTGCAAATACAGGCATCTCAGAATGAGATTCACGAGATACACAGGTCCAATTACATACATGTGCTCTCGAAAAGCCCTCAGACGAGCAACAGAAATCACTAACACAAGTTCTAAGAACAATAAAGCTATCAGCATAGACGCATATCTCTCCTTCATTTAGGTTGGAGGAAAACAAACACAGGTTAGGCGTCCCTACCCTGTTCTAGATGGTATCCCTACTTAACCAAATCCCAACCTAACAAAGGTGTCAGCAGTGAATGACCCCCAAGGGAAGTCACCCACTCTAAGTCTCTTGGTGAAAACCTAAAGTTCTCCAGTCATGACCCCTCACTGCCTACCCATCCGCTCTCTAAAGGGTCCTCAGGTCTCTGCTCTAACTCCACCCAGGGGTGCTGTCCCTAATACAAAACAGTCAACAACATTTGAGACGCCCCTTGCGAAACGCCTCTCACGTGGTGCAACTTCAGGCTTTTTCCATGATGCTTTGTATTGGGCCTCATGCGTTAGAGTTGACCTTGCTTCTCAGGCTCTTCTCCGGCCCGCTGATACCCCTTAAACATTCCAGAACCCTCCTCCATGTCTGGGCCGTCTACTGAACAGACCTCTATTCATTCATTTATAATTGGATCCCCCCTTTCCTGTTGCAGACAGATATCTGCCCCCAAGAACCCAACTCTCATAGACTTCTAAAAAGGCTTGCAACATTTCTCAGCCCAGACATGTACGTGTAAATCAATGCTAAAACATTTCAGGCCTACAATATTTCTCATTATGATTATAGCATTCAACTTCTTCATTTAATTAAAGCATGTTAATACTCTTATTCTTTTATTAAGCAAACATTTCTATAAATCATGGCCTATTTAATGCAATGACCAAAAACCTTAATGCAATCTGTGTCGTGAAAAGAACCACCTTCCCTTTCCCTCCAGCTCTGGCCCTGAGGCCTACCACGTTCTGCTTTTAACCACATACCATCTTATGTTTTAGCAGCTTCACGACATGGATTCAAAAATAATCACGTCTAATTAAGTCATATAATGTCACACATTTCTGTATTAGTTCCACTTCTACTTAAATCTCTATATTAGCTATACCTTTAGGATATATTTGCAGATACTATTAGCACTCATGGCATTTCTCTTCATGATTTGTGCTTACTACAGGTAAGTGTGATGTACTCATACATTTAAATCAGTTTGCGCTCTCTCACCATTACATGCTGGGGTGTAGGGTGGTCAGTAAGATTGGGGTTCAGATTTCCCTACAGTCACACTGGCATATAGGGGTCTATTTACCAAATTCTCACGCAGCAGCCAAAAATGATGCGCTGCATAAGGAGAGACCAGGAGAGCGCCATATTTACAGAGATATGGCACTATCCTCCCCTCTACCTAGTGCCGGCGCACAATTAAGTAGCCTTGCGACACACACACACCTTTGCGCCATGGTGCAAGGGTGTCTGCATGAGTCTAGCATAGGTTTTGTACTGGAAGGGTACCCTGCCAGCACAAAATTCAGTGCTTAGACTAATTTTAAAACTTTTCTCACTTTGTATGTGTGCTGTATTAAAGGAATGAAAGCATTTCTCCTTGTTAGTGTCTATATGAAACGGGTGTTATTTTCTGACGCAAAACTGTCTACTTTTTTTATTAAATCAAAAACCAGGGAGGTTGCAAGGAATGCACTAAATAATGCAAACCAGCTCTATGCACTGATTTGAATAACTTTCAAGTGAATTTCAGAATGTAAATTGGAAAAAAAAGATTTTGCGTCACTTTTGTGATGCAAACACAACACAAAATCTTAGTAAATAAATCCCATTACATTAAAATACACTATACGACAAGCAGGGGGCACGAGAGGGGCTTATGGGGCAGAGGAAAGGGAGAGTAATGCGGATTGGTAGGTTTCTAAGTGGGAAACACATTATTTTGTGAAATAGCCAACATGTTTTTCATTCTCTTTCCAAACAGAGAGAGTGTGTGCCTTTTTAGTCCGTGTGTGTGTAAAAATTCCTGGTGAAATCCGATAGACAACTCACCATACCTGAAGGAAAGCACTTACACCCAACTATTGATCACAAAATACATTTGTTAGGGAGGGGGACCCCCTGGAGCTACGCCCCTGCTTATGTGCTTACATGCACAAGCGCAATTAAATAAATACAAATCATTTTAGTCTGTTGATCTACGTTTAAAATAATATATTCTGCATAGCATAGATAACACAGCTATTTTGGACTTTATTTACCAATCCCTTTGCTTGGTTATTACCTTATGCTGTCAAGTCTTTAGGTGTCCGCCCCATTGGCCTTTATAACATTACACATTCCGATGAACTGGATTGCAACTTTCGGACATACTCTACATTCCTGGTCTCTTTTCCATGGTGGAGACTGACAGATTAGTGATCTGTGTTTGAGAAAAACTCATTGGATGCCTCCTGAGGGTTCCTCGTCCAATCGTATGCCACAGCCTCAATCTTTAATCTACTTTTGGCTGGTCCAGATCTGACTACCCAGACAGTGCTTGGGATGTGTGGACCCCATACTGTGAAACACACCCTTTGTCCAATTACTAAATGTGTAAGTCTTTGACATTTTTGTTTTTTTTGTTTTGTTTTCCAGGGGTTTAAGCCCAGCTCCGGCACAGTCCAGGAGCTGAATTTCCGCAGCAATAAGAACGTCTGGGGTTACTTCAGTGTGGCCGCAGCTGGGGGACTGCATGAATTTGCAGATTCTCAGTTCGGTCACTGCTTCTCCTGGGGCGAGAACCGAGAAGAAGCTATATCGTAAGTATGAGTTTCTGAATAGTTAATAATTATTCTGCAATATTCAAAATATTATTCCGCTGATATGCACAAGATCCCCCACCCTCATCTGACTCAGCAATATATGCAACCTCTCTGGTGGCTGATGATGGGGCTAAATAGTGCCCTCAAATTTGAGTGAGGAAGTGGGAAAAGTGAGCAAACTTCTCCTCGTTTAGTAAGGATTAGGAGAAGGGGCCTCCTCTTCATCTTCCCTGAGCAATTTTCTGGAAAGAAACTGGCCCAAATTGGGCGTTTTAAGGCACAATTTTGATATCAATTGGCTAAAATGGCAGAGGCTATCAAATGAAGGGCCTCGCTCTCCAATAAAATAACTTTGAAAAAATAGTGTCAAAACAATGAATTTATAAGTATAATGATCCCAGAGAGTTGCCTAAAGAGGTGTAAGTGTAGGCAGTTAAGAAAATCTGGTTATGCAAGGTCGCATGCAAGGCTGGCTTTAGGGTAGTACTGGGTAGTGACTTTGGTGGAGGTCGCTGTGTTTAAAAATAATGTATAACTTTAAAAGCATGTGCTGCAGAGTTCATTGTGTGCCCAGCAGTTTTCAAGCAACAATAAAAATGTCAAGATAACTCTGGTGATTAATGTTCCTGCTGGTGAGAGAGTAAGATTAGGCTAGTGGCAGTTTTGACTCATCATAAAGTAGCGCAAACAGCTAAGGTGCCTGCTGCAAAGAATGTTTACCATGCAAATCGCAGAACTGAGTGTGAGTGAATTATGGAGTAGCGTAAATAAAAAAATAAAATGTACTTAAGCAAGTGGTATGGAAAGATGAGGGGCATTGTTGAAGGGTGGTAGTGAGGGAATTCGTGGTGAAGGAGGTCATGGGGGAGAGGCTCCAAAAAGATACTTTCGCACTGGGCGCCACCAGCGCTAAAGCTGGCCCTGGTCACATGGCCATACTTTTTTCACAATGTAGCATTTTTCTTCACTTCATTTTCCCTTCTAGGTCCCTCCAAGTCAGCTCTCAGTAATATTTCATGGTGGACTCTACACTGAAGTGGCAGGGTGAATAGTTGAAAAGTTAATCAAATCTCACAACCACTGGCCACAGACAGCAGAGCTAAACAACTTCTTATAGGCTTATACTGCAATGCTACTTCCCTATTACATAGTGACCACAGGAGCAGATAGCTGACATGTTACAGCAATCTTACATGGAGACAGCAGTTGTGAAGTTTAATCCATACAGATCATGCTATACCTTTACCAGGTCACAATATAGCAAACACAGCACTAAGCACCAACTTGTGGAAAGAAAATGAAATCAGCACTCTGAACTCCACAATACCTCAAATATCTGATAGAGCCTTCTAGCTGCAGATTCCTTACCTTAGAATAACTCCAAGCATCAGCCTGTATCCGGAAACATTTTGAGCAGTACATTTGCGTGCCGGTAGATGGTGTCATTCAGCTCTTCAATTGCTTTGTCTGTGCCAGAAGCGATGTGCACAGTGGCTATATAAGAGCCACCCCAGCATTCTGTTGTGGAAAGGAAATAACCGTCAGTCATTGTAGATCTGGAGAGGGCTACCTGTAGTCCTTTTTTGTCTGACTTTTTTCAACGTTTTGTTGATCCTCTTTCATTATAGACTTGTCTACCAGTGTGTCAGGGATGTCAACGGGGTTTAAGCCCTGTGATTCCTGTCACAGATAGATGTCTGTGATAGTCCCCCATCGGGTTTGCTTTTAGTGCTTGGAGTTGGACCACAACTTGTGATGACTGATGTGCCATGAAACCCATGAAGCAGAGTGAGTACTCTTTGAAACTCCTAGTTGCCCCACACCAGTCAGCTCCATGACGCTTCAGGTCCTGGTCACGAGGAAGGTCCCGGGCCCGTTTGCGGAGTCGTACCAGGTGCTCGTCATCACACCCAAAGTTGTCAGGTAAATCCTACAAGAAGTCCAAGAAATCAAACAAGTTGAAATGCTCTTCGGCATCACTGTGCCGGTCCAAATCTTTGAACGAGGCATGGTAACAACGTCACTCTAGGCACTACTCCCAGATGGAGCCCGGCTCTGGGTCTGCACTGCACCTCTGCACATTCCTGATTTTCCCAGAGCCAGAGCGACACCCACCCAACTCTGTGGGTTTTATGAGGCCATGCCTCTCATTTTTGATTCTGGAGTGACTTCGGGCCTCATCGGTTTGGCCAGTGCCCCCACTGAATTTCCTCGGGCGGGTCTGCCCTTGGCACCATTTGGGCCCCCTGAATCTGGTGCTGGATCTGGAACGGCTCCGATTGCGAGACTGCAACCTTTCGCGGAGCCTGTCCCAGCAATGTTGTTCCTTATGGCACCGGATCCCATCATCATACCCTGATCTGTTATGGGGCTGGGATGGCATCACCGATGCAACTCTGCCTTTTGAGTCGGAGCCAGGGCCTCCTTTTTTGGGCAGGTCTGGAGAGAGTGTGATTGGAGAGCATCTAATGATCATTGTAGCAACAACCCCCTTGAGGAGGCTGATAACTGAGATGAGGAACTGGCGTATGCCAGTGGTATGGGAACCTCACCAGACACTGGCCTGACCTCTCCTCCTAGTGTGGCTATGGAGGAAGGGGCCTCCTTGGTTATAGTGGTGAAGAGGGCGACTGAGGTCCTGGACTTTCACCTACCCTCTCTGGCAATCAAGACAAATGTCACGACAGAAGTGCTTCAGCCGGACGTCACCCCATCAGAACCCCTTATCCCTTTTGATAAAGCCCTTTCTGATGTCCTGTTCGGAACCTGGGCCAAACCCTGCACAGGGGCACCTGTGCACAGGACAGTTGCCCACTGCCATTGCCCTGCTCCTGGGAACCCATCTTTCCTTACTCAGCACCCCAACCCAGAGACCCTTGTCATCCAGGCCTATGCCTTCAAAGTTAACCCTGGTGCGTTTCCTACGACATCACCCGAAAGGGAATCCAAGAGGCTGGACACCTTTGGCAAGAGGATGTTCCCTTCCACCAGCCTTGCACTGCGCTCAGGAAACACTGCATGCTTTTTGGACTGATGCACCCATACGGTTTTAGATTCAGTAGCACAAGTGCTGCCCACGGTCTTGGAGGAGGCCCGAACCATACTGTCACAGGCTATTACAGATGACAGAGATGCAGCAAAGTTCACCATTCGCTGCATACTAGATATGACCGACTCGCTAGACAGAGCAATTGCTTCATCAGTTGCTTTGATACGCCATGCCTGGCTGAGCTCAACTGGCTTTTCGGGGGATGTCCAGGTATCCCTTATAGATATGCCCTTCGATGGCACCGTCTCTTTGGAGACAAGGCAGATTCAGAGCTGGACCTCTTTAAGGACAACCAAGCCACTGTCAGGTCCTTGATCCTCTTCATGGCCCCTCGGCAACCCTGTTCTGCCTTTCAGCCCCTTCTGTGGCTACGGTAGGGGCTTCTAACTCTATCCATTCCCTCCCAGCCACCATGACCAATAGACTCCCCAGTTCTTTAGGGGCCGCGGACATTGTTCCCACAAGCCTTGTGAGACAACCAGCCAGAGGTCTACCCAATCCAGCAGCCGCATACTTCAAACCACTTTAGATTGCCCTTGTACCATAACAGGCACCCATTTGGTGGCAGAATCCAATATCACCCACCCCACTGGCAGTCCCTAACATCGGACAAGTGGGTACTTCAGATCGTTCTGCTGGGTTATTCCATTTATTTTCTGGAAACCCTGCCACTCATGCCACCATCTTCAGACCATCTTCAGACCGGCTGATGGAAGACCATCTCTCTGTGCTCTGTTAGGAAGTACACACTGTTTTGGCCAAAGGATAGATCTAGAGGGTGACGGCATCAGAAGTAGGTCATGGTTGCTATTCATGCTATTTTCTGGTGCCCAAGAAGGACGGAAGCCTCCACCCAATTTTAGACCTGCGCCGTCTCAATTTCTTCCTGGAGAAGGAGAAATTCAAGCAGTTCATGGCAGCTCAGGTTCTGTCTGGCCTAGACCATGGAGACTGGATGGTTGCACTGGACTTGCAGGGCGCATACATCCATATTCTTGTCCTTCATACCCACAGGCACTATCTGCTGTTCATGGTGAGCCACAAGCATTATCAGTTTGCTGTGCTCCCTTTTGCCATTTCTCCCTACCTCGACGATTGGCTGTTGAAGGGGGGCTCACCCCTGGCAGTTGTCTCCTACTGCCAGACTAATGCAGACCTCCTGCATTCGCTGGGGTTCACTAAAACGTGTCAAAATCACACCTGACTCCCTCTCAGAAGCACCCTTTTCACTGGAGCTGTTCTGAATATAGTGCAGTTTCTGGCCTATTCTCCAGAACGATGAGCCCAGGATATTCAGGCTATTATTCCAATGTTTCATCCTCTATCCTGGATTTTTGTGAGATCAAGTCTGAGGCTGCTGGGTCCCATGACATCCTGCTGGTAACACATGCCTGTTTGTATATGTGGGCTTTGCAGTGGGACAATGGGACCTGAAGTCCCAGTGGGCATGGCACCAGGGAAATCTCTCTGACGTTGTCCAGAAATCATAGAGCACTGCAAAACGCTGCAGTGTAAGTCACATCATCTTGCTGGAGCTGAGAGCGATCAGACTGGCATTGAAAGCTTTTCTTCCTTCTATCAAGGGCAGACTAGTTCGGGTGTTCAAGGACATCATCACCGCCATATGGTACTGCAACAAACAGGGCATGGTGGGGTTGTGGCCCCTCTGTCAAGGGCCCTGTGTCTCTAGTCACGGCTAGAATGTCAGGGCATTTCCCTGGTGGCTCAACATCTGGTGGACTCTCTGAAAATGCCAGCCGGCAATGCCTAGCGGATAACAAATGGCATCTCCACTGGAGGTGGTACACAGTGTTTTCAGAGATTGGAGAGACCCTGGTTAGATCTATTGCCCACCACTGAGGACGCGCAATGTCAGCACTTATGTGCGCTGGAGTTTCCAAGACAACTCTCACTCTGAGATGTTTCTCATTTCGAGTGGTGCTCTAGTCTCCTGTACGCCTTTTCACCAATACCACTCCGGCCCCAGAATTCTCAAGAAGATCAAGAATGACGGTGCTCAATTCATTCTTGTGGCTCCGGATTGGAAACAGAGAGTATGGTATCGCAAACTGCTGAGCATGAGCATCGGTTCTCCGATCAGGCTGCCTATTCAGGAGGATCTACTGCTGCAGCAGCAGGACAAGGTCCTGCACCCAAACCTGCACATTCTCCATTTTCATGCATGGAGATTGAGTGGCGGCAGTTGACACTTTTTGACCTTCCTCTTGGCCAGTTATTATCACCATATACCATAGATGATCATCATATGACAAGGATTTCACCACCATTATGTCAGGGATAGCTGAAATGATGTCAAGAATGACCAGAATAAGTCAAGTGTGAGTCACTGGTATGTTAGCAGATAGCCATAAATGCCAACAAAATGTCAGGGATGAGCCACCATTATGCCTGGAGAGCCTGCATGCTGCCTAGAATGCCCATATATCACCATGAATGCCCTCAGTGTGGGGCGTGAGCTAGGTGTCTAAAATTGTGGACGCACGATAATTAGGTTCTACCATCTGCCCCAAAATATCCTAATTCATCCTATTCAGAGGAGCTTACCCCTGATTTCCCCCCCCCCCTCCCTCCACGCAACTGAATCTGCTGAGATGGGGGTTTGTTGGCTGTGAGGTGTGTTTTAAAAGAATTCGGGAGCGAAGGAGAGGCAGGAGACTGGGTGTGACATGTGCACTCCTCGCTGAAACTGGTGGACCAGAGGCTTAGGACTAACACAAGACTACTAAGTCAATAATAGTTCTGCGTCGCTGACCTGGGGTGGGGTCGCGCTCTCACTGGGGGAGTCCTTGACTGGGTCTCGAACTCTATGGAGGACCTAACTTGGCACATCAGGTGATACCCTCCGATGGTAGAACCTCAGAGGATGGACATGGTACTAACGAGGTGGAAGCTGGCAGCACGAGTGGAGAAGCAGTACTCCCTGTGGACGTGTGTGCTTCAGCGGAGCCGGCTCATGCTGGGGGTGGTGGAGGCAGACGAGCATGGTGGAGAGCAATACGCTGATATGTGCCGAGGTGTTGTGCTGCTCCTCCTGCTCGGTCGGCAAGGCCACCGAGACCCGCTGTGCACATTTTTTGAGGAGGGAAGGAGCAGCACATAATGGCTTTTCCCAGCTGACTGCTGCAGTGGCAGAGGTGTCCGTCTCCCTATCGGAGCCATGGACTACACATATTAGACTTATACCATTTATGGAGTACAGCGAGTAGACTGGTCAGGTGGAAGTAGGTAACCTGGATTTGAGGATCCTCGCTTATAGCACATAAGGAGCTGAATCTCTCCGCTTGTGCCCTAACTCAAAAGGATAAAGAGGAGTCACCTTAGTAGTTCTTCCAAGGAACTGCAGTGTTCCTCATGGAAACTCGTTCGCCAAATCTTGGGGAGAGGAGAGCCACATCCAGATGGCTATAAGAACATGGAGATCATTAAAGAAATGCAATGGACAGACTTGGTCTGATTGATGGGCGGACCCTTCCTGTGCAGTCCCTGTGACATTGACTGACTGCTTGTGCCGCCTCAGCTAAGTGATGACCCTAAGGTCTGGTGGATTAATACATAGCAGCATTGAGAGTGGCATTGGTTGGGGGGAGTCAGATGACTGCTCTTTAAAAAAATATATCTTATTTGAGCTGCCTGCTCCACCACACCTCGTTTCACAATATGGCTAAAGATAAGCAACCAATGACTGACAAGCAGAGCATGCTAAATAAATACGCATACTCTGTGGGATATGTACTTATGCAAAAGCCTTCCTCGTCTAACACAGCAACAGATTCAGAAATGGCTGTGGCAATCAAGGCATACACTGTCGCAGCCCTCCAAACTAGTAACTTGTGCAGAAACATGCTTGAGGTGAAAATTGGATCCAACTTTGAGACAAGCAGTGGACAGGATCACTGAGGTGGACAGTTGCATTTCTGAGCTGGAAGACTCCATCAAGATGCTTCAGCATAAGATCTGTACAATGTCTGCGACATCTAGAACTTCAGAGGCACTAGTGTAGGTCGACGAGAGGCGAGCCAGTGTAAATAACTTTGTGGGTTTCTCCGAGTGTTGTGAAGAGTCCTCCCTGAGGGATTACTGGATCATTGGTTGCGTTCATTGCTGCCCCCGGAGTCGTTTTCTTCTTGCTTCCTCATTGAGTGAGCATACAGAGCAGTTGTGCAGGGACTGAGTATGGGGGCAATGGCTCGCCCTCTGATCACTTTTTTTTCTAAACTACAAAGACAGAGATGAGATTCTTTGCCTCCTAGGGTATATGAAATGTCTTATGTTTAGGGATTTGTATGTTTATGTCTAGGGATTTGTAAAGCGCGTAGCTGCCCGTAGGCTTCCCAGCGTTAGGAGAAAATTACATCGGTGAGCATGGTTAAGTCGGCGGAGAGGATTTTAGGGAAAGAGCCATGTTTTAAATCTATTCCTGAAGGCTACTTCATCAGTTAGTAAGCGTAGATCTTTGGGCAGTGAGTTCCAAATTTTGGGAGCCAGGTGTCAGAGGATCTTCCTCCCCATCTAGCTCTGTTTATTCTGGCTTGCTGCATAAGATAGTCTGAGGAGGACCTTAGGTCCCTGCCTGGGATGTAATGTCCCACCAGTTTTTTTAATTAAAGCAGGTCCTCTATTGTTCATTACTCTGTGTGCGATGCAGGTTGCTTTAAAGGTGATCCTTCCCTGAACTGGGAGCCAACGTAGGGTCTTCAAGGGAGTCTTGGCTGATACCTTTCTCGGAATTTTGAGCAGGGTCCTTGCTGCAGCATTTTGTATTACCTGTAGCCGATGGATAACATATTTTGGTGCTCCAAGATATAGTGAAGTCTTAAGCCTTGCTATAGACTCATAGTCGCAGTGTCCACATTATTTGCAAAAAGGTCTGTCGTACAGTGCAGGGGTTCGAAAACGATTCCAATGGTGAAAAACATTACTGCAGGGATCAACTAGGGGTCTATGTGGAAGAACTACCCGAAGCCTCGCGCCCCAAGGATTTCTGGGCCCCGCTTACTGCATACTTGTTGTACCATCCAGATATGGTGTAATGTGCAAGAAAAATATGCCTCGTACTCTGTATGTAACAGCGGATATACTATAACAGCTCCACCATTGAACTTGTCTTTTATAGCTTCCACGTACGTGTCTATTTACAATGTACAGGACGTTTCAAAGTGTTTAATGCCTTGAGTTCCGCTGTACCTGGGAATGGGGAGGGGGTGGACTCGGTTTTTGAGGGAGGTGGGTGAAGTTGGGTTCTTGGGGGTGTGCTCTTTGCTAACTTTTTCTCTTTCTGATGTAAATATTGCTTACATAGCAATTTGCTTTTATGATATTGACTGCCCCTCCATCAGGGCATTGGTGTATCCTTGCTGTAAGCTTTTCAATAAAAAGAATTTAAAAAAAAGAGATGAGATTCTTTGAATTTGCTCTAAATTCAAACACATTAATGCATGATCTCCCATAATTTTAGTCTTTCAAGACTGCACCAGATTAGTGCAAATGCAATATAATGAATCCAAAAGGAAACTTTAATTGTAATTTTTAACCTGTTTGAGTTAGAAGCCAAATGTTTTTTTGTTAAAATCTGCAGATTATGCTGCAGGTGGATTAGGTGGTAAATGCTGCAAGTCCATAATTTTGTAATAAAAGCAGCGGTTATGGAATCACATAATTCCATTGGCCCTCTTTATAGTGCACATATAACCTTGCTTTGAAACATATCTCACCAAACAAGCCTGAGTGCTGCCACTTTCCTATTTAAATGTCATGTGTAACCTGTTTAGGTGAAGGCGCATGCGAAACATCTTTGCATAATTCAACAAGCATACTGAGCCCCAGTCCACTTCATGATTTGTGTACCCCATTCACCTTGTTTGCTATGTTCTTATTCTTTGCCATCCATCCGCCCCTAAGGCCCAATACCTTACATATCACAGCCATTTAATTAATTCATTTATTTTTAGTTTTATATAGTGCGTACTAGACCAGAGACACCGGGTATCAGAGCGCTTTACATGAGCACCATTTTCGTTACAGAAGGCCACATTCATTTTTGGTAGGCACACCATTACATTACCCAAACCATTCAGACTATATTTTCCACTGTCATGGGTGTCACATCTGAGCAGTCCTACGAGGGCTGTAATTCTTTCCTCCTCCGAGTCCAAGCCCTCATGAAAGGCCTTTTTACCTTGTGATGCCAGTTCCTGCAAGTTTCTGCAGCTTTCCACCTCTGCAACATCCTGTGTGAAGATTGAGGACTTGTTCTTGATAACTCTGAATTTTGCTGTATGTAGTACAATTTATGGAAGTCGCAGTTGGCGCATTTACGCATTAATCTAAAGGAAGTAGTTTAGTTTCTTTTCCACCTTCACTGTGTAGTCTGGGAAGAAATGTCATTTTCTATTGTACACAGGCCATGAGTTTGGGCTACCCAAAAGATACGATCTCTGTCTCTAAAATTTAGTAGCTTGGCCACCATTAGTCTCGAAAGGGCATGGTACTCATCTAAACTCCAGGGCCTAAAACAGACTTGTAAGAAGCTTGAGAGAGACTGGAGGAAAGACTTCTCTAGCGATAGGAAACTTAAATATAGAGAAGCTATCAAATTATACAAATCTGAAATCAAATAGCCCAGGCAGTTTACTACGAAAATAAAATTTTATCAGCGGCTAATTCCACCTGTGAGATCTTTCGTATTGCCAAAACACTCTCCAGAGTTCCCCCTTCTCCAGCTACCCCTGACATCTCAGGCACACGCGGTAACGGTTTAGCTGAATTCTTTTTCAATAAAATTTGAAACTATTTTCACCTCATTTCCCCCCATTAAAGACGGCACATCCTACCGTAATAATCATAGTAACCAACCTCTCTTGGAAACTATCAAGGTGATGGAATGGCCAGTAGTGGAAAGCATCCTGACTCAGGTAAGAAGTGGGTCGCCCAAAGATCCAGCCCCTCTAAAGATACCGAGGCAAGCAGCAGGAATTGTTTCCCATGTTATTTTAAAGTTCATCAAAGAGTGGTCCCTCCCCAATGGAAGGAAGCTATGGTAAAGGCACTTTAAAAAAAACCTAGCCTTGATCCTTCGGCTCTGGGAAACTACCGCCCCATATCCCTTCTACCAGTATTCAGCAAAATTGCTGAAAACTACTTCAATTGTGTACTCTTCTCTTTCTTAGAGACCCACTAACTCCTCCACCTGTCCCAGACAGCTTTTGACCTCATCAGGGAAATGAAACGACTTTTCTATCAGTCATGGAAGAGTCAAGAAAGATTGTGGACTCCGGAGGCACCGCTGTGGTCATTCTCCTGGACCTCAGCGCTGCCTTCGATACAGTAAACCATCGTATTCTGGTTCATAGACTCAGAAAACTGGGAGTTACTGGAACTGCTCTGTCATGGCTACGGTCCTTTCTGAGTAACAGATCCTTTCAGGTCTTTGACCACGAGGTGACCTCCAAACAGATGTCCCTTTGCTGCGGAATACCACAGGGGTCTTCCCTGATTCCCACCTTATTCAATGTTTACATGTGCTCCTTAGCAGAGGTGGTACTACCTTTTTGCATACACGTAGTTACCTACGCAGATGACAACTTGTGATAGGGCTTATTCGAGCCAAAAGTCCCCCCCCTAGTCTTCGCCTTGCTTAGAAGAAATTGCCAACTGAATGAATGAGTCCTTCTTGAAACTGAATGGGGGAAAAACGAGATAATGACCCTGGAGTATCGCTCCCTCCTTGATCTAAACTCAATATGGCCGACCACCCTCGGTCCTGCCCCCACCCCAAAGACTCAGTTAAAAAGCCTGGGTGTATCTCCAGAGCAACCTCACCTTCAAGACACAAGCGTGGAAGATGGCGGACACATACTATGGTATCCTAAAAATGATTCGAAAAGTTCTGTAGTAGGGGATCTCTGTGTATAGTCATAATCTTGTGAATAGTCCCGCCCATGTGCGTGGACCCCAGAGCAATCGAAATAGTCTCTTAAGTTGTCTTCGTCTGCAATCCTTCATAGACACTTAAGAGAAAATCAAAGACAAATAATGCAGCCTAAAACTACAAGGCTACATTGGCCAGCACTTCATCTTGAAGTGAAAAAAATAGCCAAATAATATAAAATTTTACCCACATTGTAAAGTTCCACACCTAAAGAAACTCCCCTTCCCAAAAATCCTTTGTCATGATAGAGAGGAAGGGTTGGACAGACAAGCCCCATAGGCTGCCATTATGTGTCTGGAAAAGGGATACTGTGCCTTTAAGGAACTCTCCAGAGACCCTCGGTATCCCAGGATGCACGGCCAAAGGCCTTTTACTTTCAGTTCTTTTTTCCGGCTCCTGCTAGCAGGACCCTGGAGCATTGAGCTCTATCTTTTTGGGTATATCTTCAATTTTTGGAGCTTTTCCAGTGATTCGAGTGTTTCACTCGACTTCAGGGGGTCTTCCTCTTCCAGTTGCTGTCTTTTTTGACCAGTTTTGCCACCTCTATATTGTCAAAATGCCAGCTTTATTCGACAAGTGCCCTGAGTGTGGTGGGAAGAAGGCTAAATTTGACCCCCACAGAGTGTGCATACTCTCTCTCCCTTCTACCCATGTCCCTGACTCCTGTGATATCTGTCACTCTTTCTCCATGAGGACCCTGCGTGACAGGGAGAAGATTCGTCTCCAAGGCCTGGAGCAGAGGAGACATCAAGAACCAGGTGGGGCTTCTGGGCATGGAGGGACTCTGTCATCATTCTCTGCCTGTGCATCGGCCTCTGGGGGGCTCCCCAGTCAAGAAAAGGCCCAGAAAAGGCACCGGTCCCGGTCGACGTCGATGGCTTCGACGTCGGCGTCGAGAGGTATGACTACCATCTGTTCCCCGTCGAAGCGACGTCGACGTTCGGCGTCTAGGGGTAGGACCTCGAGACCTGGGATGAGGTCGACGTCGAGGACTTCACCGGCGTCGACACACCATCGACGTCGTGATGAGTCCCAAAGAGGCAGTCGCTCGCCGTCGAGACAACACCTCCGTTCGCCGTCAACGTCGACACAAAGTTCGACGTCGAGGAGAGAAAGATCGACGTCAAGGCAAAGGCACTCGACGCTGTGGGAGTTCGTCGACGTCAAGAAGAGAGACGTCGAAGAGGTCGACGTCGAGGAGAGACAAGTCGATGTCGAAGAGGAAGTCGAGGCCCAGAATGGTGTCTAGTGCCTCTGTGGTTAGCGTCTCCTTATCATTAGCGAGTCACCGGTCGCGGCGGCGCCGGCGTTGGTCCTCAGAGAGATCTACCTCCAGAGCATCCTCCCCGAGGCCTGCTCGTAAGAAGAGGAGAGTTCTTAGGTCGCCGGACTCTGATTATTCCCGGATCTATTCGCCCTCAAGGCCCAGGACGCCTACGCCGCCTACTCTTCTGCAACTTCCTCCGCCTCCTCCTCCGCCTCCTCCTCCTCCACCTTCACCTCCACCTCCTCCTCCTCCACCACCGCCTCGACCTCCACAACCGAAGCCTTTGGTTCCGGCTCAACCTCTTCCGCTTCCGCAGCCTCCTGGGCCGGTGGCTCCTGCAAGGCCCAGAAAGCCAAGGTCAAGATCCAGAGGGAGGCATCGCTCTCGCAGTGAGCGTAGATCTTCAACGAGGTCACGTCATCGTCGGCGGAGGGAAAGGTCACGGTCCAGGTACACAGACTCGTCCAGTGACAGGAGATATTCTCCCACTTTGTCGGACTCTCCTCCTACAAGAGTGTCGCCAGTGGATGACATTGTGACGTTCTAGGATGTGGGGATCACACTGACGATGCCAACCCCTTCCACCTCTGTGATTTTTGAAACGTTAAAGCGCAGGCACCTCTCTCGCCCTTTGCTGCCTTTGGTGCCAGGACTGGAAGAACCGGCCATGGAACTGTTTCTGACGCCGGCCTTGGTGAAGTCGGCGCCATCCCGGCTTCAAAAGAAGTACAGGCCCCCGAATTCGGATCCAGCGTTCTTAAGATCAGATCCTGTCCCGGATTCTGTCATTGTGACAGCGGCCACGAAGCAGCATTCTACTGCCCCTTCGACTACGGTCCCTCCCGACAAGGATTCGGCAGGGAGAAAAGTCTGCAGTACAGCTGCCACCTCTATGAATGCGGCGAGTTCATCAGCGCTTTTGGGTCGGTCTGACCGCTCCTTGTGGGAGTCCCTGCAGCAATTCATTGAGCTCCTCCCGAGGGACAGGAGAGAAGACTTCCAGGAGATCTTGAATGAGGGCATGATGGTCTCGAATTAGGTCATCAGTTTGGCGACAGACGCCTCTCTGCTGGCTGCTCATGGGTACTGCCGTGGCAAAAGCTTGAGACGCCACTCCTGTTTGCGCCTTAAGTCTCTTAAACCGGAGGCGCAACAGCGGATTGCTAATTTGCCCTTTTCGGGATCTACCCTCTTCGGGACTCATACGGACGAAGAGATGGCCCGCATGAAGGCGGAAGTGGAAACGCTGAAAGCTGTAGGTTTGGAGAAACCAAAGGAGCAGCGGAAGTCCTTCCGCCCCTTCCAGAGGCATTACTCTTCCCAGAGATTTCAGCGAGGGCAAGGTCGCCAAGCTGGCCAACAGCAGCAGTAACAACAGCGACAACCCTTCCAGAAGCGTCAGAGGAGCAGAGGCGGCCAGCAGGCCTCCTCGGCGAATAAGGGCCCGGCCGGGTCTAGGCCCTGAGGAGTTACTTCCCCCTCCTCCGTTACCCACTCTGGTGGGGGAAAGCATACAGAATTACTTGGCAGAGTGGAGAAAAATTACTCAGGACATGTGGGTGCTGAATACTTGCAATGGATACAGTCTTCATTTTGTTATAGCCCTCCTCCAGCTATTCCACCGGTTCGTTCACAATACCAGTTGCGCGAACTTCAAGCGGAGGCCGATATCCTGTTAAGAAAAAGGGCGATAGAAGACGCCCCCTGTCTCAAAGGGGAAAGGGTCTATGCTCAAGGTTCTTTCTGGTGCGCAAAAAGGACAAAAATGAGTTCAGGCCCATTCTGGATTTACGACAAGCAAACAAATGGATTCGCAGGGAGACATTTTGCATGCTGTCCTTGCACCAGATTTATCCTCTGCTGCAACGAGGAGACTGACTACCGTTTGGTCTGAAGTCTGCACTCAGGACTTTTTCAAAATGCTTGGCAGTGGTGGCAGCGCACCTGAGAAAGAAAAAGGGGTTTGTCTACCCATACCTGGACGACTGGTTGATCAAAGCCTCCACCTTCCAGGAAGCGCAATTGCATTTCAACAGGACGGCCGTTCTGTTGAATCAGCTGGGTTTGCACATCAACATGTCCAAGTCCGTTCCGACTCCTGTTCAGTGCCTGCAGTACTTGGGAGCCTCCATCAATACTCTCAGAGCAAGCGTGTCTTCTTCGGAGGAGCATTGCTTATCGATCCTTCGGCAGGCTCAGGCTCTCATGTCCGTTCCATCAATGACAGTGAGGACGGTGTCTTCTCTTCTGGGGTCGATGGCCTCTTGCATCTTCCTCACACCACATGCACGCCTCCACGTGAGACCGCTGCAGGAATGTCTGGAGAATCAACGGGACCAGAAACGAAGGAGCTGGGACGACAGGATCCAACTCTCTCTACACGCTCAACAGTCCCTGAGATGGTGGTGTTCAGCAGAGAATCTCCTCAAGGGGTTTCCGTTCCACAAGGACATGCCCATACAGACTATTGTGACAGATGCTTCTCTCCACGGCTGGGGAGCGCATTCAGACCATCTACAGATTCAAGGAACGTGGTCCCAGGCGGAATCCATGTATCACACCAATTTTCTGGAACTCAGAGCTGTTCATTTGGCGCTGAAAGCCTTTTGTCCGTCCTTCCAGACCAACTCCTTGCTTGTGCAGACGGACAATACGACCACAATGTATTATTTCAACAAGCAGGGGGGCTCGAGATCACGCACACTGTCCCAGGAAGCGCAGGCGATCTGGCACTGGCTGCTGGCCAGAGGACTGACGATTACGGCTACCCATCTACCAGGTGTGCAAAATGCTCAGGCGGACGCACTCAGCAGGCTGGTCCAGGAAAACCACAAGTGGGTCCTAAACGATGAGGTGCTTGGAAACATCTTCGAAAGATGGGGCACTCCAGAAATAGATCTGTTCGCCACCGCCGAAAATAGAAAATGCAGAGACTTCGCCTCCAGGTTGTACCAACTGGGGACTCTGGGGAATGCGCTATGAATCAGCTGGTCGAACAACTTTCTGTACGCTTTTCCACCCATTCCCCTAATTCCGGCAGTACTCATCAAGCTGTCTCAATCCAGAGCACGAATGATCCTCATTGCTCCGGAGTGGCCTCGACAGTGGTGGTTCACGGACCTGCTCCACCGGTCTCTCCAACCCCATCTGCAGCTTCCATGTCGGCCGGACCTTCTAACGAAGTTCAGGGGCAGATGGTGCACCCCAACCTCTCATCGTTGAGTTTGGCGGCATGGCTCCTGAGATAGTACAATATGGACACTTGAACCTGCCTGACAACTGCATGGAAATACTCAAGGAGGCTAAGAGACCTTCCACAAGGACTTCCTATGCCTATAAGTGGAAAAGGTTCAGCATCTGGTGCACGTCCAAGAACGCTGATCCTACCTCCTGCAAGGAAGATGTCATCCTTCCATACTTCTTGCATTTAGCTTAATCTGGCCTTAATTTCTATTCTATTAAGGTTCACCTCGCAGCATTGACTGCGTATAGGCAATGCCCTTCACAAACATCCTTCTTCCAGATTCCTATAATTAAAGATTTTTTAGAAAGACTGAAGAAAGTATTTCCCCCTGTTCGGTGTCCGGCGCCTTCATGGGAACTGAATGTGGTACTGTCACGGTTGATGAAGGAGCCTTTTGAACCTATTCATAAGGTTTCTCTACAGCATTTATCCTGGAAAGCCGCCTTCCTTGTGGCTATAATATCGGCCCGCAGGGTGAGTGAGATTCAGGCTCTGTGTTGTCAAGAGCCCTATGCAGTGTTTCATGCTTCCAAAGTTGTCATGAGGACTCACCCTAAGTTCCTTCCGAAAGTAATTTCTGATTTCCATGTTAATCAGACGATAACTTTACCTACCTTTTTCCAACATCCTTCCTCTCTGGCAGAGAGGTCTCTTCATTCCCTGGATGTAAAAAGGGTGTTGAAATTCTACTTGGATAAGACCAAGGACATTCGTAGGTCAGACCAATTGTTTGTCAATTATGGTTTGGTCATGACTGGTCTTGCCACCTCTAAACAGTCCATCTCTAGATGGATTGTGTCCTGTATCCAGTTATGTTACCAAAAGGCTAACAAGACCTTAGGGGGTAAGCCTAAGTCTCATTCCAACAGGGGCAAAGCGGCTACAACAGCTTTGCTACGTAATGTTCGCATTGCAGATATCTGTAGGGCTACCACTTGGAAGTCAGTCCATACCTTTGCCAAACGCTCAGGTTGGGCAGGCTTCGTTGAGAAATATATTTGCACAGTAGTGGTTTTGTCTGTTTCCTCCACCGCTGGTTTGGTTTGTTGGGATGGGCTTGCCATTCTATTCACAAGATTATGACTATACACAGAGATCTCCTACTACAGAAGGAGTAGTTTCTTACCTGTCACTCCAGTTCTGTAGTAGGGGTATCTCTGTTATAGTCATAAGCGCCCGCCCTCCTCCCCGGTGGATGAAACGAGACTGTACTGACTTCTACAGGCCTGGCTTTATACACCTTCAAAAAGAACTGAAAGTAAAAGGCGTTTGGCTGTGCATCCTGGGACACCGAGGGTCTCTGGAGAGTTTCTTAAAGGCACGGTATCCCTTTTCCAGATACATAATGGCAGCCTATGCGGCTTGTCTGTCCAACCCTTCCTCTCTATCATGACAAAGGAATTTTGTGAGGGGAGTTTCTCTAGGTGTGGAACTTTACAAAGTGTGTAAAATGTAATATTATTTGGCTATCTTTTTCACTTCAAGATGAAGTGCTGGCCAATGTAGCCTTGTTGTTTTAGGCTGCATTATTTGTCTTTGATTTTCTCTTAAGTGTCTATGCAGGACTGCAGAAGAAGACAACTTAAGAGACTATTTCGATTGCTCCTGGGTCCACACACATGGGCGGGACTATTCACAAGATTATGTCTATAACAGAGATACCCCTACCACAGAACTGGAGTTACAGGTAAGAAACTATTCCTTCTCCCCCTTCTTCCAGTCCAGGCAACAACAATCATGGTCTAGGCCCTCATCCTGTCTCGGCTGGACTATGGGAATGCCCTTTATCTGGGGGCTCTTACTGCAACCCTTTCCAAACTCCAGACTATGCAAAACTGGGCAGCAAGACTTCTCCTGGGTACTTCTAAACATCACTCAGCTAAACCTGCTTTGAAATCACTCCACTGGCTCCCCATCCGGGAGAGAGTTAATTTCAAAGCTTTGTACATCTGTCCCGGGTACTCCGGGATGGGAGGGGTCTCGACCACGGGAGCGGCACTACCTAATGGAGTCTGGGTAAACAGAAACACAGGTGCCTTCAATAGGGGTTTCAACGACGGCTTTATTGGGATAAGTTTTTTTCATCAGTCCAGGGGCTCTGTCTCTACGAAGGGAGGTGCTGGTCAAAGCAACGATAGCGTCCTCCTGCTGGTTCGGGGTCTGGGCGATCTTTGTCCTGGAGGGGATGTCTCGCCGCTCTTGCTTCTCTCCGGTACCGGAAATAGAAAGGAAACTCGGGTCACACTCTAGAAACACTCTAGGTACCCTAAGATGGGCCGGGGGTGAGGGAACAAACCACCAGTGTGAAGTGCTTAGTTCAGAAACGGGCGTGCGAGAAGTGCTCGTGTTCTGGCAGGCATTTAACTAACAGGACTGTACACTATTTACACCGGGGGCTGCCGTCTCCTCCCAACCCGCGACCCGGCCCCGTACCTCTTGAAGCCACGCCCCTCCCGTGGGAGCGTGGCGGGGCGAAGCGTCCAACCGTGGGCCTCCTGGCTTGTCGTCCTCGTTCTCTCGGGTCTCTGGATACCGCCTTCCGTACTCCTCGTTCTCCACCGCTTCCAGGGAATCGCCGTCCGTCCTTGTTCCGCTACTTCCTCCTTTTGACGTCACGACGCTCGCGAGGGGCGGGGTCTCGTCCCTCGAGGTCGTTTCCTTAAAGGAACCGAACGTTGTGTACTCGTCCGGCCATCCGGACTCGGGTTCCTCGGTCCATGTATCCGGTGGGAGCTGTGGGGAAAACGTGTACGGTGAGAGAGGGGTGGCGGACCACCAGTCCGAAGGGAGAGACCCTACCTGACCCTTCACATTCCTCCCCCCCTGGCTTCTCCCGCTCGGGGAGAGGGAACACCCGGGAAAGGAAGTCCGCATTGCCATTGTCCTTCCCTTTTTCGGTGGTGTACCGTAAAAGAGTATGGTTGTAACGACAGAAACCACCGCAGTACTCGAGGGTTGTGGCTGCTATTCTGATGTATCCATTTCAAGGGGGCATGGTCTGTATGTAGGATGAATGGTTTGCCCTCCAAATAGTACCTTAGTTTCTCTATTGCCCACTTTATGGCCAGTGCCTCTCTTTCAATGGTGGAATATTTGCTCTCCCGGGGAAACAGCTTCCTGCTTACATACAACACCGGGTGTTCTACCCCTTCCTTGTTGACTTGGGACAACACGGCGCCTATCCCCTGATTGGAGGCGTCTGTAGCTAACACGAAGGGTTTGGAGTGATCGGGAGAAACCAGAACGGGGGCGGTAGTCTTGGTGGTTTTCAGGACATGGAATGCTTTCAAGGCTTCTAGAGAGGGATGACTGTATTCCCGGGACTTCGTATCCTTTCGGAGAAGGTCTGTTAATGGGGCTGCCACTTCGGCAAAACCGGGAATGAACCGGCGGTAGTATCCCACCAGCCCGAGAAAGGCCCGGAGGTCTCTTTTAGAGGTGGGAAATGGGACTGCTGCAATCGCCCTCACTTTCTCACTTTGGGGCTGTAGGAGAGTAGGGTCTGCAATCCTATGATCACCCAGATTTTTGCTTTTTGCTGCACTGGTTTACGACTTTCCCTGGCTGTGGGCCTGCTAATCAGACCCACAGCCTAGCTGTTCTCTCTATCCAAATTGTACTCAGGTACTGAATTGGCACTGGGCCCTCTCCAAGTCCCTGTACCCAGGGCTGAGGTGCACCCAGAAGTCTCCCAGGGGCTGAAGCATGTATTGTGCCACCCCTGGACTGACTAACTAAACTGACACAACTGGCTGCACGACAGCTGGGGCAAGGTGGTGTACTCACCCTTTGCTTTAGATATAGTATACCTATATCTAACCCTAAAATGGACACACAGATCTCCTATCAGTCACTCCTGTGGCAGGCCTTAACAATCCTGAAGGCAGAGTGCTTGGAATCAGGTGAGATGGTGCTCTGGCATGAGCTGAGCCTGTCTGCGGCTTTCGGGATCTATCCCTTAGCCGTTTCCATGATATCGCATACCATATACTCTTAAGTGCATTATAATCCTCGCGGTTATGTGCCAACTCTGGTATCGCTTTATCAAAACATGTCGAGTAAGGTGTCATACGAATTGGAATACTAACCCCTCGCCAATTCTGGCGACGGGGTTAGCATTCCACCCTTCTAGAGGGACACGACATGTATGTAACCCCTAACCCCGGTTAAAGTCAAACAGAGCCTCAGCTCCACAAAATGGATGCTGCCACCGAGACACAAGTCTGCCCTCCTGCTGCTGGGAGTCCTCCCAGAGCAGGAGATAAGGACAAAGGGTTTCCTGCCAGGGGCGGTGCCAGCACCGTCCCAGACAGGATTTTGTGTATCCTAGGTAGGCAGGGCTTCAGAGGAAGGTGACTGCAAGTGGCACCCCGGTGCTCACTATGCATAGGCCGGCTTGAACCAGTTCCAGGGACACTCCAGACCCTGAGCTGGGGAAAAGCCCGCCAAGGAAGTGGGTGTAACCAACCCCCTCCTGGTCCCACCCATAGAGCAGGACTTAGTCGCGTGCCAGCCCCCTTTTCCCAGATAAAGGTAGGAGCAGGCCCCCTTCCAAATTAGATCATCTTTGGAATCAAGACACGACTTTCTACGAAAGGACTTCAAGATTTCCTTCTTCAAGATTCTCCCTTGTGGCTAAGGAGTAGTCACCCTGCATCCGCAGGCACCATCGCAAGAACACTGCGGTCTGCTGTAAGTCCTTCCTCCGGAATCCGACTGCCCAGCTCGACAAGACCCGGCTTCCCTGGCACCTCCGACCTCTACTCACCTCTACAGCCAAGCTGAGAACCGTGAGTGCGACGAGACCTCAAGGGACCGACTATTGCCAAGACTGCACGACTTCTGCACAGCAAGCCCGCCGAGTAATTTCCTGGTGAGTGCTTTGGGGTCCGAGAAGCCCCGACCCTGAGCAGCTCCAGCACCGAAGATCAGCCCCCCAGCATCTCCACGATCGGCGTGGGGCCCTTCTGCTTTTTGCTGCTCACCGCGTTGTTTGGCTACTAGCCCGCTGGCTTGTGGCCTTCTGAACGACGCCCGACGACATCACTGCTGCTGGTCTGGTTGCTCCAGACTGGCCCTTGCTCCCTTCCAGAAGAGGAGCACCCCGGACCCTCCTGGTCCACTCAAGACGCCATTTTGAGTCCACCGCGTGGGCTTGAATTAGCCAAGGCTTTGTTGCCCAATCCTGGGTTCTTCGACGCCGACAGCTTCATCCATCGTAGGACAGCTCGCCTCTCCATCCTGGTCGCCGACAACGCCTCCTGGTCCGTGAGATCTGCAGAGCCAGCGTCGCCCACTCACCTAGTCGAGGTGACTACCATCCGGTGCCCTCCTGGTGCCCACTGACTACTGGCTAGTAGTCGCGAACTTGGTCTTCTCTGCTTTCAGGTGTCATCCATCTTCCAGATCCAGGCTTGGATCAACTCGAACTATCTTCACTGGTCGCCTGCCAGCATCTTTTCTTCCAGGCTCCTGGTCCGGCAACGAGGATTCCCGACGTCTTTTGAGACATATGCAGCTGCAGCCCCTGGGCTAGGTAACTTCGGCATTTCGGTGCCCCAGCATAGCCTCACTATCCAAGGGCCAGGATCCACTGTCGTTTTCTCCCTACCAGGTCGGGTTCGCCCGTGAACACTAACTTTAGCGTTACTAGCTTCCATAGACTTTGTCCCGCATCTCGCGTGAGAGTGCACACTCTGCACCCGAGTCCCCTAGGCCTCCTAGAAGTAATCTAACGATTCCATAGTCAAGTCCTAGCGATTCCAAAGCCTATTAGTACTGTACTTACCTGCTAGTAATTTCGCATTCCACTTGTAGAGTATATGGTTTTTCGTGCCCCTCGGGCATTTGTGTATACTGTGCTAACTTAAGTATTTTCGTAAGAGTTTTGTTGTGTGCCTAGCACCCTGTCCTCATAAAGAGTACAGGGTTGTTGTGATTCTAATAAATACACTGTTTATTTTCATAACACTTGTGTGGTGTCCTTTCACTGGGTGTTCAAGGGGTAATGTGATGGTAAAACAGCTGGCTTAACACGCCCTCTAGAGTCTTAGCCTTAGACTGCTCGTATCCATGCTACTAGGATAGCTGGTCTATAAGGTTGACTTACAACCAATCATCAATAATGGTTGTTTGGACTGATATATAGTGATCACTAGAATAGTGAGCACTGCACATCAGGCCAACTCCTCACAGGGGCGCTATGGTACCTTCACCTAGCACATATCCCAGGTATTTTACACTCCGGAAAGCGGCTCGTGATTTCTTGGCGTTTATGTGGAGTCCCGCACTCCTCAGGGCTGTCAGAATGGTTTGTAAGTGCAGAAGATGCTCCTCCCACTGCTGGCTGTAAATAACGATGTTGTCTAAGTAGGCCGAGCTGAAAGCTGTATATGGTTGTAAAACTCGGTTCATAAGGCGTTGAAAAGTTGCCGGGGCACCATGGAGGCCGAACGGAAGCACTGTGAATTCATATGCTCCTTCGTCCGTCACGAAGGCGGTTTTCTTTCTGTCCTCCTCACGAAGAGGCACCTGCCAATACCCTTCGTGAGGTCTATGGTTGTGATGTATTTGGCGTCTCCTATTTTCTCGATTAGATCGTCCACCCTAGGAATGGGGTAGGTGTCAAAGTGAGATACCGCGTTCAAGGCCCGGAAGTCCATACAGAAGCGTTTGGACCCATCTGGTTTAGGTATCATCACGATCGGGGACGACCAATGGCTCTGAGAAGGCCGGATGGCTCCCAACCTGAGCATGTCGTGGACCTCTTGTCGGACGGCTTCTTTCCGGGCTGCTGGTATCCTGTAAGGTCTTTGTTTTACCACTTCTCCCGGAAGCGTTTCGATTCGGTGTTCGGCCAGGTTGGTTCTTCCTGGCAAGTCGGAAAAAACGTCGCGTAGGGCTTCAGGGCCTCTGCCAACTCGCTCCTCTCCTGGGAGGACAACCCCTGGTTAACCACTAGCTGTTCCAAGGTCGAGGTGTTGGGGTTGTCGGTCTGCCCTACGAAGTGGTCTGCTCGGGGTATCGGTCCCAACCATTCCTTCAAGAGGTTGATGTGATACGTTTGAGTTTTAGTGGGCGAGAGACGCAATCTGTAGGTGGTGCTACCGATGGAGTTGATGATCCGAAAGGGGCCTTGCCACTCGTGTTTGTTCTTGTTACTCAGGGAGGGTAACAGCACAAGAGCCCACTTCCCGACGTCAAGGGTTCTCAGTTTCTTGCCTTTGTCGTACGTTTTTTTGTATCTCTCGTGATGATGCTCCAGGTTGGAGTAAGCCAGTTCTTGTAGTTTCCCCAGGCGAGTTCTCAACTGTGTGGTGTATTCCAACATGCTCTTCTGTTCTTGGGATTCCTCGTTTTCCCACATGTCTCTTGTGATGTCCAGGAGGGACCGGGGAGGTCTTCCATACAAGAGTTCGAAGGAGGAACATCCCAGGCTGCTTTGTTTCTGGGCCCGTATGACATATAGGGCTATGGGCAGGAGACGGTCCCAGGTGGGTCCTTCTGCGGTCAGCATCTTCTTTAGGGTTTGCTTGAGGGTCTGGTTGTACCGTTCGATGAGACCGTCGGTTTGGGGATGGTACACCGATGTCTTCAGATGTTTAATATCCAATGAAGCACACACCTCCTTCATCACTTTGGAGGTAAAGGGGGTCCCCTGATCCGTCAGCACTTCTTTGGGAAATCCTACGCGAGAAAACAGCTCCACGAATCTCTCGGCTATCGCTGCGGTAGTGGTCGTACGTAAAGGAAAGGCTTCCACAAAACGGGTCGCGTAGTCGACAATTACCAGAGCATATAAATGTCCGCGACCTGACTTCGGCAAGGGCCCGATTATATCCATACCAACGCGTTCAAAGGGGACGCCTATGATGGGCATCCTTTGGAGGGGCGCAGCGGGTGGTCGGTGGGTGTTTCGTCTCTGGCATACTTCACATTTAGCGCAGAAGTCTTGCACGTCCCTATAGATCCCAGGCCAGAAGAAGTGCCTGACGATACTTTCTGTGGTTTTCTCCTTGCCAGCATGCCCGGCTGTTAAATGGGCGTGAGCGAAAAAGAGCACCTGTTCCCGAAAGGATTGGGGTACCAATAGTTGTAGTTCCCCCTCTTCTCTGTTCTGTCGATATAGCAACTCATTCTTGATCAGAAAACGCGGGTATGACTGGGGGTTGAGACCATCCGAGTTATGTGCGTTTTCCCAGGCATGAAACAGGGTCCGGTCTTCTCCCTGAGCAAAGCAAAAACTCCTGTCGATAACCCAGGGTTCAGGGGACAAGTAAGAAGGCAGAATCTCTCTTTTCCTCGGTCGGGACAGGGTTTCCTTAAAGAGAGAAAGGAATTCAGGGTTGTCTGTCCCTAGGATCATGTCCTTGGGCAGGGAATCCACCACCCCCACCCGGACTGTACAGGGTTCTCTATGGGGCAGCGTTATGGTGATGGAAGCCACCGGGTAAGGCTTCACATCCCTGTGCACACACCGAATATAGACAGGACTCTCGGGATTAATTTGTTCGTTTTGGACAAAACGCGTTTGGATAACAGACTGTCTGCACCCTGAGTCTAATAGGGCCCTTACTCTGCAACCATTTATCCACATACTCACATAGAATGTGCTGCCCATTTCCGCTGAGTACATCACGGTTCGCGGTAGGTACCCTACTTCCATGGGTTCTTCGGGGGTCCGTTTTTTTGGACACATCCTCGCTATGTGGCCCCACTCTCCGCATTCAAAGCATTGGGGTCCTTTATTCATGTTAGACATCATTCCTGTAGGCTTCAAAAATCAGGGAAACCTCGGGCACCACTTTCGGTCGTTTGTCCAGCCTTGGCGGAGGTATTGTCTTATGGGTCTTCTCTTGTTCCCATGGAGTGGCCTTTGGTTGGGCTCTCGCGTACTGGGATGCCATTTCTATGGCTTGTTCTACGGTAATCCCCACATGTTGGCGCAGCCATCTTTGGGTAGCATAGGGCAACGCCTCCATGAATTGTTCTAGATACACTTTGTTTAGAATGTTCTCTTTACTACACAAGTCCGGACGCAGCCATTTGTCAGCCGCCATCTTCAATCTGAAGAACAGAGTCTTTGGGTTCTCCCCTTGAATCCCCCTCTCCTTTCTGAAGCGTACTCGATAGGCCTCTTGATCAAGGCCTAGGTGGTCCAATATGACCATTTTAATGGTCGCATAGGGGGTCGTACCCAAGGGGTTGGCTGCTTGATAAGCGGATTGGGCTTCGGCTGTGAGGAGAGGTGCTAAGAAGAACGGCCATTTTTCCTCGGGCCAGCTCATAGCGCGAGCGGCCCTCTCGAAGTTTAACAGAAAAGCGTCCGGGTCCTCGCCGTGTACGTATTTCTGGAGGGCCATACCTGTGGGATGGGGACTGTGCAGGCGGGCTTCGTTGGGCGTGGACTGAGAGGTAGGCGGCACATTTCGGATGCCTTCCAACTGGGCGGTTATGGTCTTTGTGAACAGTTCACTGTCCGCCTGTGCCATCGTAAGCTGACTTTCCACAGCCCACTCTAGCTTTTCTTGGCCTTTAATAATGTGGTCGATAAGGGCCTCCATCTTTTCTGAACAGATGGATGGTGGAGGAGATCCCACTTCTGACACCAGTTGTCCCGGGTACTCCGGGATGGGAGGGGTCTCGACCACGGGAGCGGCACTACCTAATGGAGTCTGGGTAAACAGAAACACAGGTGCCTTCAATAGGGGTTTCAACGACGGCTTTATTGGGATATAAGTTTTTTTCACCAGTCCAGGGGCTCTGTCTCTACGAAGGGAGGTGCTGGTCAAAGCAACGATCGCGTCCTCCTGCTGGTTCGGGGTCCGTGCGATCTTTGTCCTGGAGGGGATGTCTCGCGGCTCTTGCTTCTCTCCGGTACTGGAAATAGAAAGGAAACTCGGGTCACACTCTAGAAACACTCTAGGTACCCTAAGAGGGGCCAGGGGTGAGGGAACAAACCCCCAGTGTGAAGTGCTTAGTTCAGAAACGGGCGTGCGAGAAGTGCTCGTGTTCTGGCAGGCATTTAACTAACAGGACTGTACACTATTTACACCGGGGGCTGCCGTCTCCTCCCAACCCAACCCGCGACCCGGCCCCGTACCTCTTGAAGCCACGCCCCTCCCGTGGGAGCGTAGCGGGGCGAAGCGTCCAACCGTGGGCCTCCTAGCTTGTCGTCCTCGTTCTCTCGGGTCTCTGGATACCGCCTTCCGTACTCCTCGTTCTCCACCGCTTCCAGGGAATCGCCGTCCGTCCTTGTTCCGCTACTTCCTCCTTTTGACGTCACGGCGCTCGCGAGGGGCGGTGTCTCGTCCCTCGAGGTCGTTTCCTTAAAGGAACCGAACGTTGTGTACTCGTCCGGCCATCCGGACTCGGGTTCCTCGGTCCATGTATCCGGTGGGAGCTGTGGGGAAAACGTGTACGGTGAGAGGGGGGGTGGCGGACCACCAGTCCGAAGGGAGAGACCCTACCTGACCACCTGACCCGTCACAACATCGTTCGTAAGTCTTTAGCTGGAAAGGGTCCCTCCATTTTTCACACCAACATTCAGCCCTACCGGCCTAACAGAATTCTTCGCTCAGAGATTATGAACTTTGTGTCTGTTCCCAGGATCAAGAAAGCCAGAAGCGGGGGTAGGCTATTCTCATTTAATGCAGCCAAGCTTTGGAACTCCCTCCCACCCCAGCTACGAAAGGAAACCAACCACTTGTTCTTCCGCAAACTGTTAAAGACCTTGTTATTCGCTTAGCTGGCAGAACTCCATATATCTGCTGCTACTAGCGCTGGGATGCCTTCGGGTAGCCATGCTCTATATAAATGCTTTTTTCATTTAATTTCATTTCAACGGGAGGCACCCTACACTCGATGGTGCATTTACATAGTAAAGAAGGTTCAAGAAGGTTAATTGTTTATATTTTGGATTAATCATTTCTCCAGGAATAGTTCTGCATTTTGGCCTTCCACTGTCAGGCAACCCTGCGATCCATATATTATTGCACCTTGAGCAGCTGTCTGCATTCTCCACTCCCTCTTGCAAGGGTGTCACTGCAGCTGTCAGGTCCCATATTCACAGATGCAATTCTTCAACTCATCAACCCCAGCGTTGCTAGCTTTACTTCATTCTCTGCTACCTTTGCATTGAGTGTTGGACTTTGGAGGAATTAGAAATACTATTCACACTCCGATTTGAGCAACACTAGGGAAAGTGTTGGCCTTTGAGGGGGTTAGATTTCCCACTCTAACATATCCAACGTAAGAAAAGGAGGCAAAGTCTACAGAGGAGTCAAATTTACTGTTCGCACTCTAATCTGAGCAACTGTAGGGAAAGTATTGGACTTTGGAGGGGTGACATTTTCTCTTCCTACTCCAACGTAAGCAAAAGCAACAGAAGCGTTGAACTTGGAGGGGTCAGATTTACTATTTCAATTCATAAACCTTTAAAAAAAAAAGCAAAATAGAAATATTTAACCATATTTAAAATAAATAAGTATATTCATTAAAGATATATACAATTAAGTTCTTAAAATACTAGTTTTCCATTAGAAATAAAATTAAAAATACCTCCATACCATCCCAAAAAATAAAACAATTGAAATTAATAAAACATTATTATTATTTTTTTTTTTGATAATCAACTTTATTCAGCATTTTAAAACAGCAAAGAGATTTCATTGTCAGCAGCTCACAAATCAACAGGTACAATGAGTTAAAATCAGCAGTGCATATGGGTAGGGTCAATCCATTCCAGTCCGACATTACAATTTGCGTAATAGTAACAACAACTTTGAAGGCAGTTTGTGTATCTGGGTTCACGGCGGGATCATGTTGAACCACTTCCCCCATATCTTAGGGAACAGTTCTGGAGAGCCTCGGGATTTGAATAGGGCCACCTCAAATTATTTTTTTTTTAATATTGAATAATTACTTAATAAATACAAAAATTAAAATTAAAACAATAAATATAAAATCTTTTACATAATTTTAGAACTGAGCTGCTCAAAAATTAACAATCGATTAAAAAAAACAAATAATTGAAATAATAATACATTTTATAATTTAAATAACTAAGGGCCCGATGTAGGTAATTCCTATTTACCTACTCTTAAATACCGAATCATACCGATTCGGTATTTAAGAGTAGGCAAATAGGAAGGGGGCAGATGTAGGGAATTCTTATTTTAGAATTACTGAATCTGTATGATTCGGTATTTACCGATTCGGTAAATACCGAATCGGTATTTCCTATTGATTCCTATGGGCCTTGAAGCCCATAGGAATCAATGGGAAATACCGAATCGGTATTTTCGGTATTTACCGATTCGGTAAATACCGAATCCTGCAAGGGTGCATGGGGTGTCACTTTGACACCCTCTAGCACCCCAAGTAAGGCATGTGTGCCATGTGGCAACAGACATGCCCTAAGGGCATGTCTGTGTGTCACATGGCACAGGTGTACATGCACAGATGTGAATGTACACCTGTATTCGGTATTTTATCACCCAATAGGATTGGGTGGTAAAATACTGAATTCTGAAGGCCTGTAGCACTGTAAACAGTGCTACCTACATCTGGAATTTACCGAATCGGTAAAATTACCGATTGTGCAAAATATTGCCTCCTACATCTCAATCACCAAATACCGGTCGGTAACGGCCGAATTCGGCCGTTACCGACCGGTATTTGGTGACCTACATCGGGCCCTAAATATCAATTGATAGGTAATTTACATAAACATTTATAAAAAATGAAAAACATTTTAAATAGCTATCCAACCTTAATCCCCACAAACCCGACAATCTGCTTCCTAATGAAATATATTGATGACTTATGATGCTTCAATAATTAATATATATTAAATGAATTAAAAAACAATATTTTATTAACCTATATTAAATAAAAACATATAATATACAACAATATTTAAAAGAAACTATATTATAGTCCTGAAAAATATTATTTTTTCTGTGTTCTGTCCCATGATACGTTTGACCCGATATTCTCGAATCATGTATTTTAATATTTTGTTTTTACAATATTTCCGTAATTCTCCTATATAAATGCTTGTGGAATAGAAAATTAGTAGGAAAAAGGGTTATTGCATTTATGCATTTCATTTTTGATGGCACCATTACTAGTAGTGTTACTGTGCTAATAGCCCCTCATGCTACCTGCACTATGTATGTCCTTCAAGCTCGTCACACATCTCCACAGTTTTGGCATACAAGGATATGCCCTCAATTTGGATCTGTTCCTTCCTCACTGGAAGAACTTAAAGGTTCAGTCTGCCACCCTTCACCTCGGACACCAAGAAATTGATATGCAGTGTCCCACAGGAATTGTCCCTCAGTCACACCCTTTTCAACATATACCGCTTGCCAACATCATCCAACATCACCGTCATTTCCTACGCCGAAGACACCCAACTCATCCTCTCCCTGACACACAAAACAACCTCAGCCAGAACCAACTTCACCAACTGCATAACCATGGTAGCAGACTGGATGCGACCCAACAGCCTGCAGCTCAACCCCGAAAAGACTGAAGTACTGTTCTTTGGCAACAGGTCCTCCCCATGGTACTCCACCTGATGCCTGTCGGAGCTTAGACCAACACCCACAGACCACGCAAGAAATCTAGGGATGGTCCAAGACTACAAGCACAACATCAAGTCAACTCAGTGTGCACCTCCGGCTTCCACATCCTACGCGTGTTGCGAAAAATCTTCAAATGCTTGCCTCGGAACACCAGATGAACCATCAAGCAAGCGCTCATCAGCAGCAGGCTGTTCTATGGCAACCCTCTCTATGCTAGAATCTCCAAACAACTCATACAAAGACTCCAGACCATCCAGAACACTGCTGCAAGTCTCGTACTCGACCTTCCACAGCTCAGGAAGCTTCACAGGCTCCCCGTTCACAAGCACAGCCAATTCAAACTTCTCAAACACACATACAAAGCCCTACTCAATACATGACCAGAATACACGAACAGCCGCATACGCTTTCATCAACCCACCAGACACCTATGCTCTGCCTCACTCACACATTCCCCGTATCCACAAAAGCAAAACTGGCGGTCGCTCATTTTTCCGCATCGCACCCAAGACATGGAATGACCTCCCTAAACACAACAGAGCTTCCTCCTCTCTTCTTGAGTTCTGGTAGAAGCGTTAGACCTGGCTCTTCGTATGAACACCGTGGGTACCACAAACTCCACACCAGGCCAAGTGCCTGGATACCCTCTCGGGTGTTTAGTATGCTATATAAACCAATATAACAAAACATACCACTGTCTATCTGTGAGTCAGGCTGCCCTATGCTTGTCACACTACCTGTCCATGTGCCTTGAGCTCCTTCCACTGTCTTTATATTTTCCCCAAGCTCCTCATACAGTCCATGTCCCCCTTCAGCCTCAGACTCCAGTGCATGTTTCCATAGATTCTCATGGTGAATGCCAATGTGCCACAAGCTCATGAGGCACCGCTCCTGGCTTGTATTGCCCACAATCTTACAATTTATCAGTATGAACAAGCTCCTCACAGCCCATCCATGTGCTCTCAAACTCCTCTCTTTGTGTACCCTGGAGCTGTGACCTTTCACTTTGCCAGTCCCTCTTGTACCATGTCTCCCAGCTTTTTATCCAAGTGCTTCAAGCTCATCTTACCTGCCCTGGCGCAACATCCCTAGTGAGTGGTGAAATGGGAACAGTACTGGGACTCTGACTATGGAAATATAGTGGCAACTAATGCATTCTGCCTCACAGGAGAGTCCTGGACTCTGTCCTGTTTTTTATCACACATACCTTTAAAGTGAATCAAGATTAGGATTCAAAGAGGGATTTAAAGATCCTAGAATCAAGACATCTGTATTCTTCTCCATGAATCCCTGCTCTTTTGGAACATTGGGTTTAAGGTGTGGTGATTGTGATTTAAACCCCGCCTCCCTTCAGAATCTCTGTGCCCTTTGCAATGGGTAGGTATTGTTTTCCGCCTTAGGATCTGAAGTATATGGGCCGAGCACGTAGAGCAGGTTTTCTTCACACCTAGTGCTGTTTATGTAGTGCTGCTGTTCTCTGTAAGACTTCTCTCACCGCAGACTTTGGTTTTCTACCACAGCAACATGGTGGTGGCACTGAAGGAGCTCTCTATTCGTGGAGATTTCCGCACCACTGTTGAGTACCTGATCAAGCTACTGGAGACAGAGAGCTTCCAGCACAACACCATTGACACTGGCTGGCTGGACAGGCTCATTTCGGAGAAGGTGCAGGTGAGTGATGCAGAATGGTTCGGATTGGTATCTGAGGGACAGGCAGTTATACAGTTTCTCTGGACACCAGCATTCTAAACATCTGAAGGCGCTCAGGGGGTCATATAGCAATTGTTCTTTCTCATTGCATTTGCTAAAAGTTGATACAGATTGTGTTGCTTTTTTGTAATCCTTTTCACAGACTCGCCTCAAGAGGCCTATTCTTATGTAAACTACCGTGGCCAAAATTGTGAAAATATTTTTTATTTAAAATACGTGTGAGTCTGTGAAATCTTTAGCTTTTTATGCATATTTTGTAGGGTGGGCATCTGAAAATTGCATGCTGGACATGCCCTCACATTTAAAAGGCACGCCAGATACCACCTTAATGTATTGCGCATAGACTGTGTAAAGTCATGTGGTGAATATTGCATTTCGTACACTCTTAAGAGTACACACTACTTGACATTGAGTTCCAGCTCTCTGAATCACACTGTGAGATCTGTGACAGGTTATTGGACCAGTCACACCTGAACTGCCTTGATAGGTAAAGTGTCTTGTTTGAGATCTTTTGTTTACATTTTAAATATATAATTTATTTGAGAGCCCTAAGATGAACTAATACCAAACTTGGACAGTAGCAGTAAGTCCAGGCTGATCCACTGATGTTCAAGAAATGTACGTTCATTTATTAGGATTGGATAAAACATTTGTCAACTTTTACTTTTGGGTTCCTGGAAAACGTATCTGTGCAGCAGTCCAGAGTGGCCGTGTTGTTAAAAACCTTCCCTCCTCTTCCTAGGCGGAGAGACCAGATACCATGCTGGGGGTGGTCTGTGGCGCACTCCATGTGGCAGATGTGAGCTTGAGAAACAGTGTCTCCAACTTCCTACATTCTTTGGAAAGGTAAAACACATCAAAGATCTATTCATCTCAGTCTTTCCAGATAGGGTATCTTCATAGCCAAGAGAACAACGGTGTTGAGAATTGTGAGGAGGTGGGGTGAGGCAAGACAGTAGCCCGCTGGTGTGGGTTTGGTGTAAGCAGGGGCAAAGCCTGGACTGTTGTGGAATCTGGTAAATGTAGCATGCGTGATTTCATCTGTATTCCCCAAAGTACATTTACAGTATTATCTCATATGGTTATTCATTTAAACTGGACTGGAGCAGCGAAAGGGATCATGTATATCCAGCTCAGATACAAACAAATGACCATTGCCATTTGATGATGCAAACTCCATCACGGTACATCAGAACCATAGATGTCTGGGTGTATCTTACAAATAAGAATGCATTTAACAAAATTCTTTCCGTGCCATATAAAACACACTAGCTATTATCATGAGGGGTCAAAAGCTTCAGATAGGTGGTCAGTGCAAAGTAATACATTTTCTATATCAGCACACACTGCAAAATGTATGGGCTGCGGTTGTTGCCAACATTTTTGCCAGACAAACCTGAAACGTAGCAACACAACGGTTTTTACCTTAGATCACACACTTTGATATAGCAGAATGCTGGGTTGGAACCTGGATATCTAGCTCCAAAGTATATAAATATGTTGCTAAACTACATATCCTCCCAAGCAAACCCTCCTATAGAATCACTAATGCTAACCTAGTCCCTGTAACATTCAGTGTTCCAGTTAGAAACCTTTGGGAGTTCACTGAATGTTATCTTGAAAGAGTGAGTTTGCTATGTGTTATTTGTAGGCATTCACTTTTAAAACTCATGATCTGTAAATCACATAGCAGTTTACAAAATGTGTTATTTTTAATACATCTCCAAGAAGTCTCTGTCTTTCAGCAGTAAATATCAACCTAAAGAGTGCTTTTTCTTTTGTTTTTTGGTGTTCTTTAATAAGTGAACAACATATTTAAGCTGAAGCACAGACATATGAAAGAGAACAGCTAATCTTTTAAGACGTAGAGCCTGATTTAGATCTCTGCACACGGGTTACTCCATCACAACAGTGACGGATATCCTGTCCTCTGAAATATAAATCCCACTATATCCTATAGAATTTATGTTTTGGCATACAAGATATCCATCACCATTGTGACGGAGTAACCCGTCTGCCGAGATCTAAATCAGGCTCTTAGTTATACCTTGCTTGCCTTACATGTTGTCTGCACCAGCATTCTCAGCAGACAATTTCTTAAAATTAAAAGTAAATTGTCTGCTTCAGAAAAGTGGAACTCTGGAAAGAAAATCCAAAACAATCTTGTAGTATCCTGCATATTATACTGTAAGGTGTTTTACCAGCCCTGCTCTGCCAGTGCCTGGGCTCTGACTCATTAGAATGTTGGAGTCTGATGATGCCTCGGAATGTTGGGACTGAGAGAGGCAGAGAGACAGTGGGTCATGGGCTGAGCAGCTGACAGGCAGCTCCTGGTGGGGCTCTAATCTACCACATATCTACATGATGTCCTGTACCTTGCAACATGTTATCTTCATGAAATAAATCATCTTGAAATACTACCTTCCTGAGTGGACCTTCTTCACTACAAATCTTTTAACTAAAATGCTGTTTGAATGAGAAATAAAATAGTCAAGATACCACGAGGACCCACTACTTCACTAGCCTTCTAACCTAAGCCCCCTGTGATGTACTTGAATCACTGTGGTTCACTGCTGCCCCGCTATCCACCTCTTGTTCGGTCTATGCTCTGTACCTCTTCTTTGGTCTATACACCCACTTATACCTTAGCGCCACTACCCATGCACATACTCCATAGTACTCTTACTGCTGTCTGTACCTTAGTTCCTGTACCGCTGACTAGCTCCTATTACTGCGACACCTACTCTTCCTTCATACATCTACACGTGGCTGCACCCTAGTACTTCTACCACTACCTGTACCCTAGCACCTCCACTACTACTACTTAAACCTTAGTACCTTTACAGTTTCTTATACCTCAGTACCCATATCCCTACCCATGCCATAGTATCTCTACTCCTGCCAGCAGTATTTGCAATCCTACCTATTCTTTGATATATTTAAAATTTCCTAAATCCTAGTACCCTTACTCCTCCCCAGAACTCTACACCTGCCTAGAACCAAGTACCTCTACCCTTACTTATACCTCAGTGCCTCTACCTGTACACTTGATACGTTAATTTTGCATATTTCCAAGTACCACTACCCCTTATACCTGAATCACTATACCCTTGCAGATACCACCTCTTCCCCTGCCTGTACCCTGGTACCTTTGCATATCTACCTTACCTATATCCTTGAACTATTATCTTGTGTATGTTGCATCAACTCTGCCTATATGCTAGTAGCATTACTTTTGCTCTACCCTTGTAACGCTGCTCCCACTTACAACATATGTGTTCCCGCTCTGCATTACTCCTGTCCTTGTTTCTCCTCACCTGTTTTCTTGAGTAGTTTTCCTGTCTCGCATATCCTAATTGTCTGTTGTGGGTTTTTTTAAATGTCAAAATTCTGCGATTTTGATAGGAAAATGGTTAACCATCGTTTTGGAAATTCACCTAAATAGAGCTTTTCCATCCTGAGGTCATCGGGGTGATGTTCTAAATTTTGTTTTTTTACACCAGAAATGAGGTAGAGGCGTTTTGTAGTTTATCTTTATGGTCAAATATTATATATGTATAGGTACTGAGGAGTAAACTTATACGATTCAACCACTTTGGGCACACTTTATCTCACTGCTATCTCCAATTTCTTGTAAACCAGAGCTCCTGTTGCATGTCTCCTTTTCCTTATTTTCTGTTTATTGTTCTTCATCACTCTACTCCTCATTTTGTATTCCCCTTTACTAAACCGTCAGCTGTTTCAATGTCCATGTCCCTTATTTACTGTTCACATTATCCAGTTCTCTCATTTTGTTTCTTGTTCGTTCCCTCCTGTCTCTGAATCCTGTGGTCTACATGCTATCCTCAATGTCCTTTCCTGTTTCTTTCTCTAATTCCCTTACTGCTGCCTGGACCTACTTATTGTTCTTAGCTTTGACCACCATTTTATCTTTTAGCAAATATTTTGGTTTGTGCAGAGGAACCACAATGAATGCCTAACCTGATGTATCGAAGTAAAGGTGATTCATTGTCTACAACACATGTCCTGCTTCAGAGTATTCATAGTGCACACACCATGCTAGAAAACCCTTGTCAATAGATTTGTTCAGTTTGAATGGCCAGCGGCTTGATCGGGATGTTGCCCCCTCACGATTTTTGTGGCTAGTGGGCTTGTAAAACCATCCCACTCAGTGGCCACTGTTGGATGATGCTATGTCAGACTAACCATGGCTCTTGTCTTCTCCTAGGGGTCAGGTGCTGCCTGCGCATACGCTCCTCAACACGGTAGATGTGGAGCTCATCTACGAAGGCTCCAAGTATGCGCTAAAGGTTGGTGTTGTTCCTCTCCATTAATACATAACTTGCTGTCTGTGTTCCCTTATGTTTCTTTGTTACATCCAGAGCAACTGGGTTTTGGTACATTATTTACTCAATGTGTAGAATCATCGGAGTAGGACATTCATGATCTGCCTTGTTCTACTGACCTTCATACAGATGACACCAGACAGTACCAGCAGTTGTCTTCCATGAGTTAGTGAAAATCAGAGACTTATTGGAAGAAGCCTGATCGTTGATATCAAAGCACCCTTTTCTTTAATTATTATAATAAAATAAGTATTTTTAACTCCTGGCATATTAATATGTCTGAGGCAGAGATTAGCTTTGGTTGCTGTTTTAGGGCCCAATTTAGAGGTTGGCCCTAATTAGGGTGGAAAGTGAAATGTCTTTTTTTCCTATCCATCACTGCCAGGAAAGGCCATGCTGTGAGAGACAAAATAAATAATGACCCCCACATCCTAGAAGAAAACTTTCATGGTGTGAGGGATCATTAATTTTTTTGTTTTTCAGAAGTAAACTCTAAAAGTCACTCCTTCTCTGCTCTGCCCCTTTTTCACACTAATTCCCCTTTTCTTGATCTTACATCCTCTTACTCTCCGATACTCTATACCCTCCTGTTTCTTCAACTCTTTATTGATTTCTAGCCTCTTCTTTCTCTGTCTCACACTCGCTTGGCCCTGTCACTCTCCATCTTCCTGCTCGTCACCTTTTCTTTCCTGCTTATTTTTCTGCTATCTTCATTTCACTTTTTAATCCCAACTCTCAGTAAATCCATCTTTTATGAGTTAATTTTCTACAAACGGTCTGACAAACTTTTCAAGCGTCCCTTTTACTATGGTCTGTATTTTTAGACCAGTCCTGCTTATTCAGCCATGAAACAAATCCATGGTGAGCAAAAGGAAATACTGACTTTTATACTGACTTTTACAAAACCTCTTACTAGCCATTGCAGTATCACTGGCAAGCATGTAAACTCATCAGAAGACTCAAGAAAGAGCTACTTGAGAGGGAGGAAAATGGGACGTCCTACTAAACAAGGATATCCTATCTCTTGTACTAGCAAACATCTTGTCCTGGTCTATAGCAATAATAGGGCAACACATTGTATATCCAAGCCACCAGACAGCAGATCAAGCCTCGGCTCCCCAGGCCACCTTGTTTTCTACAGAGATGACTTTTGATTGTCCGGTAAACTCTGTACTGCATTGCTGCGTGGAAAGGTGGGTTCTTCCTTTCGTGGTTACCTTAAACAGCACTGAGTCCCAGAGGGAAGCTTCATATTTTAAACTCAATAATCCTTCTTACTGGTCTGAATGCCCTGTGCCTCCTCTGGTGCCTCCTATCTTCCCTTGAATTCAGAGACCCTCCTTTGGAAGCCATTCATGTGGGTCTCACAACCGGAGGGATTACCCATCTCCAGCAGTGGAGTCCAGCTCCCAGTGTCCTCTTCACCCCACGATCTCTCGCAGGGAGCCGAAGAGTCTTGCATATCTCCAGTGTGGGGTTAGATTTATTTCCCAGCACCTCCTTCTGCAGAAGTGATATAACAGTGCTGATATCCTCCTGAGGAATAGGGTGGGACCAGAGTATTCGGATTCTAGAAACTTTTGTCGCATTCTCAGGTAATTCAACTTGTTCCAAATGCATCATGGCAGATGTAGGACAATCCTTGAAGGAGAGATCACTCTGTATTTTATCATTGCGCGCTGTGGACTGTCTGCCGCTGTGTTACTCTGGTATCCAGTTCTGTACCCCTCTCTGCAATTTGTGTCTTCAAATCCTCCAAGTTGTTTTCCATAGATGTTCCGTAGGGGCAAATCTATATGCATATACTTGATGTAGGCAATAAATCTGTAAATTGTACATATATACAAAATTCTCCTGAGTTTATGTTGAGTTCAGGTTAGAGGATAGGGTAGTGTCCCATTGTCACTCATGCTCCGCAAATCATTAAGTAGGTCCAGTAGAAGAGAGATTTGCCAGACGGTGTTCTTCCAAATTACCTGATTTTCTGGAGCGGTGTGATGAGAAAGTCTTTCAGACTTCGAAAAACCTTCCTTTATTGCAGGCAATTTTAAGTTTGCTCTCTTTGTGAGGCAGGGCTTTGGTTTACATTTGTTAAAGATCCTTTTCCTTTTGCCCACTTGCAACTCAGTTGTCATCTGGAGTATACTACCTGAAAGAGACAAATATCATAAACTATAAACAGTCTGAATTGTGTGACTCATTTACACACTGGATTTCTGAAAGCATACTTTCATTTACCCAGATCTCTGGAGCTCGCAGTGTTTTCGACCGCATGCTAGGTTGGCGGCATACTTTTAAATCATTAGAATGTACTGTGCACTCATGGCTCAATAGCAACACTACAAATGATCAGGTGAATATTTGTTGGATCACGCCTTACGATTTGTGTTTATTGATTTCCAGGTCACTCGCCAGTCTCCCAACTCCTATGTGGTGATTATGAATGGTTCAAATGTGGAAGTGGATGTGCACAGGCTGAGTGATGGAGGTTTACTCCTCTCATACGACGGCAGCAGCTACACCACCTACATGAAAGAGGAAGTGGACAGGTATGTGGCCAAATGACATACACTAATAGAATTATTTTCTTTTGACTCCCTGAGTTGTAAGCAAGAACCTGTGGCCCCCTCTTTCCCACACTTTGCCACTTTTCTAATCTCGTTGCTTGCATCTCACCACCTACAGCACAATTTGTTGCATCTATGTTTCCCATGCCGTCTAATATTTGCCAAATGTGCTGGTCTTGATTTGCGTTCCCGTGGCCCATAGCTTTCAGATTTTCTACTCTCTGATGTTGGTGCTACTTGCATATCGGTATACAAACTTGAATATGCGGCATATCGTGACCATATATACCCTGAGGTGCACGTGATCTAATGTGGTTGGCATTAGGAAAATGGTTCAAATGAACTAAAAAACTAGTGGTAAATAAAAACAAAGGTATCAGTAAATCATGAAGCTGAACCTGAAAAGATAAGAGTGTGGTGAATAATTCCAGCCCGGGCATATTCAAGTTTGTATACTAAGAGTGGTCTAACCTTAGACTGTAGTATAGGCCCAACCCCTCAAGTTAACACTTGCATATAGGTGGCATTAGTCTTAGCTCCCTTGATTTTTTCCCCACTGTTGTTGGTATAAACAATGCCTTTGTGTACAACTTTCCAGCTCTGGGAGCTCTGGTTCTTATTGTTGGCAGTGTAATCAACTGCTTGTTCATATTTTACTGCTGTTACTACTAACTATAGGGTGAGTGTGGTTCAAACACACAAAAGTGATGGAAAGAATGCTTGCAATACGTTTAACCACTGAGCTCCTGAGCAATTCAGGAGCTTTCCAACCCATCATTATTTTGCCCACCATGTCACCTCAGATTAGACTCAGCCGTATGAAACCAGTCTTGGTCCTACTCCAATAGAAGCAGTGGAGCCCAAACTGCCAAGCAAGGCAATCCCTAAATCGGAACAAAAGCAACCCAGAGCCAGTTTTGCCTTAGTCATGGGCTTATCAGCTGGATACCGCTTGGTCCCAGCAGTACAGTGAGCAAGGGGCCCACATCTTGGCACACCGTTGGCCACTTAAGGACGTTACATCAAACACACAAAAGGAGATGGGAAAATGCTTGGGTGATTGCAGTTGTCGTACCCTGAAGTACTGGGTGTCATATACTGTGTTTTCAGTGATATTTGATCACCCAGGCTTGGAGCTGCTACATTTTATGTTCTCTGGTGGTACCTTGAATGCCTGTATATCACTGCTTTGACAAACTTGTTGTACCTTTGGTGTCAATGAATGTAACCCAGAATATGGCCATATCTCCTGGCCTTAAGCTCTATGGTGCTCTCTTCTAGTTTCTAGCATTCAGCGCCTGAAGCTTATCTGTGTTATGCCCTATTGTGTGAAGTTATTGTTTCAAGCTTCTATGTGGCAAAGTCTATAATTTGAAAGTGTTGTGCATTCCGATGTCAGGGTGCCTCTTTCTTGTACGTCAAAACCTCAGATCCTATTAATTGAACCTCTGAAGTACATAGAGTCCTAGGAGTTCTGTTATGGTTCTGATTTGTAGAGCAAGCATTCGCCCTCAAAAGTTACATGTTGCATTTTATATTGCTTTGATCCTCTAAATAATGCACATAATGGTGGTGGTGCTTCAGACTCCAGAGTGTCTGTGTCTTTCTTTCTTGAATATCATTTTTGTCCTCATCCCTAGCTCTTGGTAACTGTGCTTCCAGCCCTATGTGTTCCCCCCTGGTGTCTGTGGCCTTGGCTTTCGAGTGTCAGTGACTCCAGATCTCTAGTATAAGCTGTCTGATAGTTGGATCACCACTCCTGAATGTCAATGACTTCAGTAATCTGGTGTTATGTCCCCTTGTATCTGCCCCTACCTCCTTTCTCAGTGGCTCAAACCTCCTGGTAGTCATCCCTAATGTCTGTACCATTTGCAAATCCCTGGTATTATTGACACTGGCTCTCGTTCCTTTAGCTCCTGATAGTCAGTGTGTTCCCTGGTATTATGCCTACTGGTGTTCATGCCCTTAGCTCCAGAGGTTTCCTCTATTCCCCTGGCATAGACGTTCTATTGTCCATCTTCTAGTTGTTGTGGGTCCATGGCCAAAACTTAGATGTCACTGGCCACAACTCCAACGTGCTATATACTTTGGTGTTGCCTATACTATCTCTATGATATTGATGTCCTGAACTTAGGTTTTGTTTCCTCTGATTACTTCCAAGTGCTGAGTCTCAGTGCCCAGTACCCAGTGCCCAATGCTCATACCTTATCGGTCTAACGCCTTCCTGTATTGCTTCTTTTTGCCTCAGTGAGGCGTTCACTGCTCAGATCTCTCATTCTCTGACCTTTGATACCTGTGCTTCTACTTTTTGGATGTCACTGCCATAGGTTTCTGGTGTTATACCTTAAGAGTGTTGCTTTTTTATGCCTCAATGAGGCTTTCACCGCCCAGATCCCTCAATCCATGCCAATTCATACCCATACTTATACTTTTTGGATGTCACTGCCACAGGTTCCTGGCGTTATACCTTATGTGCTGTTTCTGAATCTCTGGTTCTCAGGTAATGCTACCCCCAGTTACTTGCTGGGGGTTCCCCCAGTTACGTTGCCCCTGTGCACCCCATTGTTAGTGTCTTCAGCTCCTAGATATTTTGGACATGGTGGTGTGGAGTTTATGTTCTGTGTATCGTTGTGCACCTGCAGCTCTTGGACATTGTTTCTTATGGTGTCTGTGCTTTTTTTGTCGGGTCTCACTCACTGCCTCTTGTCTCTGAGGGCTTGCCCGTCTTACTCCTGACACTCATTACTCTTTGGGAATCATTGATTTCTTCACCCCCATGTGGAGACATTGTTTCAGTGCCCCGGAGGCCCTTCCCACCAAAGTCCTTGAAGTCATTATTCCCATGATCTTGGTGTGATTGGTGACTACCCTTAGAGTCAATACTTCTGGACCACTGGGAGGCATTGCTGCTAGCAGTTTTTGCTAACAGGCACACATGAGTTAATGTTCTATGCTGATGTAACCCTAAGCCTCTGAGTCTATATTTCCAGATCATTACTACCTCCAAGTCATTA